>NC_141686.1:356529917-357185947 GCF_964263255.1 Lissotriton vulgaris | reverse complement strand
TAAGTGTTGATGTATGAAAGGGACACCTTATCGTTTTGTACACCTTATATACAATTATTTACAATTCGCGATTATTTACAACACAAACACATACACATAACTAGTTGTATTATACAAAGTGAATTGCTCTGATATATATACACTCAAATATTCATACTACGAAGAAAAAATCATCCGTAATTCCATAAAGACCAGAGTCAAAAGTATAAACTTGATGACAATCCTAAATCAATGAACTACAGTTGAATGTAGGTAGTTCAAAAAAGGAAAAATAGACTTCAAATTAATTCATTCAGTCCATTCAACCAATAAATGGCTAATCATTTTACGCCAACGCGTTTCGAATCCTGTATGCCAACTCTACGGATTCTCATCAGGGCTCTGTCTTAATACGGGATATCTGCAAGTGTATAAAATAAAACTTGTTTTAGCTACATTTCTGACAGTTGTTTAGCTTCCAACTACATTTAACTCGGATTCCTCATATTACCTGTTGAACCAGCAGCCGCCGGTCAAGGGTAGGGTATTAGTTCTGACTGAGTTTCTTTTCTTTTCGGGATCTAAAAACAAACGCAGGTATCATGACCTGTTCTTACTCACTTTCTAAGACCAGAATGGGGCACATGTGTTATCAACATACCTTACTGGGTCATGCTTGTGATCCTATGTTTCCACCAAATGGGAGTTAATTTTCAGTCTTGTATTACAGCCTGAAAATAATGAGAATAACGTTTTACGCACTTTTTATGCACAGACGGAGAGAGTATGGCACTCGTTGATCTACTCGGCATACCTGCTCTGAGGGATTCCTCGCTTGGGCTGTTCGTGTTCTAATCGGTTGCAGCGGTAAACGCTTTCTAACCATGTGGGCACCGCTTTCCTCAGTCCTTATTATTTGCGCTCGCTTTCCCTAGAGGAAATAACAGCGTTTTATTAGGTTTCTGGGGCTACTGCAATATTGGTGGCAAATCAAACCCATGTTAGGTCTAGACTTACTTGAACAAGCTGTGACTCGGCATCTAGCTCTCATTTACTTAGTTTGGCAGCCATGTTGTAACATGGTTTTGGACCTACTTATAGCTACTTGCTTGGCGGCCATCTTAGAGTGGGGTCGCTAGTGAAAGCTCTCATTCACTCAGTTTGGCAGCCATGTTGTAACGTGGTTTTGGACCTACTTATAGCTACTTGCTTGGCGGCCATCTTAGAGTGGGGTCGCTAGAGAAGGCTATCATTTAGATGTGAAAAAAGGTGAATTTAAACCACATATGAAAACATACGCGCAATTACCATCGACCCTTTCTTTTGGAGGCACTATACTAGATAAAGCTCACACTCTAGATATTTCAGAAAGCGAGTTGAGCCCGCTGAGTGCGCTATTAAACTTAAGTATAAGGTAGGCCTCTTTTTTTTAGTAGAAGTTTTTCATGGTCGATGGGTCTAGACTGTTGCAGAACATATAGAATTGACCACTTCAAGTCATTCTCAGTGTGTTTATTTTCAATGAAATGCTCCACCATGGGTGCTGTAAGCACTTTATTCTTGATTCTAGATTTATGTTGCGTTATGTGCATATTCACTTGTTGTGTTGTCTTGCCTATGTAAATCTTATTGCATGGGCAGATGACTACATACACAACATTTTGTGTTTTACAATTTGAGAAACTTAAGTGTTTCCACTTAATATTCCCATGTTGGAATTCCTTCCCTTCCACAGTAGTCCCACAGGCCATGCATGTCCCACATTTATGATGTCCCTTAATGGGTTTCATTCCCCATTGAGACAATAGGGCACTCTTAGGTTTGGGTAATGCTATCTCGGCTCGGACAAGATGTTGTCCGATGCTCCTGTTCTTACGATACGCGAAAAGAGGACGGGGAAATGGACAGTCCAGGTTTTCTAGTAAGTGCCAATTTTTTAACACGGTTTGTCTGAATTTGTTAGTGTCAGGCCCAAATGTGGTGACACAGACCCTCCGGTCTTGTTCAGCCTTTGATTTTGTTTGTAGCAAACATTCGCGTGGTGTACATCGTGCCCGCTTGAATGAGTTTTTTAACAGTTTTTTCGGATAACCACGGCTTTCCATTTCGTGACAGAATGTGTCAGCGTGTCTTTCATACTCTGACAACTCTGTGCAGTTTCTCCTGATACGGAGCAGTTGGCCATAGGGCAAGTTAGCCTTCAAGTTCCTGGGGTGGTCACTTTGGTGGTGCAGTATTGTGTTTTTATCAGTCTGCTTCTTGTACAAAGAGGAGACGTTTACAAAGAGGAGACCAACTTCCCGTTTGAACATGTGATTTCCACATCCAGGAACGTCATTCTTGTGTCACTGATCTCATAGATGTAATGTCTGGATGTTTGGAATTAAGCCATCCATGAAATTTCATCAACTCTGTGTGGCTCCCCTGCCACCGTCGATATATCGTAGCCATTGCTTAATGTGACTGCAATATGGGTTATCCTTTTCAATAAATTTCTTCTCATATTCTGCCATATACAATATGGCCATCTCAGGAGCATAGGGGCATCCCATAGCAGTCCCTTTGGTCTGCATAAAGAACTGCTCATTGAATCGGAAGTAATTTTTGCGCAACGCTATTTCTGCCAATTTGAGAATAAAGCTGGTAGGGACTCAATGTGGTCTTGCACGAGCTTCTAAATAAAGCTCAATTACTTCCAATGCCTCTCCCTGGGGTATTTGAGTATAAAGGGACGTGACGTCCATTGTCACAAGCAATTGTGATGCAGGATTAAAATCAGTCCCTTCTACTTTGACGAGGAAATCCATTGTGTCTCTGAGATATTATTTAAGAGAGCTAACAAAGGGCTTCAAGAAAAAATCAACATATTTCGCAAGTGGTTCCAGGCAGGAATCGCACCCAGAAACAATGGGTCGTCCTGGCGGCTCATTTAGACATTTATGGATCTTGGGGAGGAAGTACAGGATTGGAGTCCTGGGATATTTTTTGATAAAAAATTCACCTTCTCTCACACCAACATAGCCTTCATCTAACCCTATTTTAACAGTATCTGCTATCAGTCCCTGAATGTTTTTGACCGGGTCTTCCTGTAGGGTTCTATACCAAACAGTGTTGCTCACCTGTGTATTGGCTTCAGCAAGATATTGTTCTCTTGGCCAAAGGACTACAGCTCCGCCTTTGTCGGCCTGTTTCACAACTATCGACGTATCATTCCTCAAGTCATGTAGTGCACTTCTCTGTCCTTTACTCATATTCTGTTGGAAATATTTTTTATTTCTCTCTAGTTTGTCAATTGAGGAAAGCATGATTTGTTCGAAGGCATAAACCTGTTTAGGAATTTTTTGACTAGGTATGAAGGTCGATTTATTACGTAACCCTGTAGTTTCTTTTTCTATCATAGGTGGCTGATTGGCAAAAAAGGCCCTTAGTCGAATTTTGCGACAAAATTCTATGGTCTCTAACTTCATTTGGGTAAAGTCTGTTTGTTGACGAGGTACAAATTTTAGTCCAAGATTTAGTACGGATTCCTCATCTTTTGTGAGTGTTTTGTCTGATAGATTGACTATTGTGGATGGCGCCTTTATGATTTGTAAAAATTCCTCCTTGTCCACATCTCCCATGGCACCTTGAATCTGGTTTTTCCTTGCTGGTCCTTGTCAGAGTATGAAAGACACGCTGACACATTCTGTCACGAAATGGAAAGCCGTGGTTATCCGAAAAAACTGTTAAAAAACTCATTCAAGCGGGCACGATGTACACCACGCGAATGTTTGCTACAAACAAAATCAAAGGCTGAACTAGACCGGATGGTCTGTGTCACCACATTTGGGCCTGACACAAACAAATTCAGACAAACCGTGTTAAAAAATTGGTACTTACTAGAATACCTGGACTGTCCATTTCCCCGTCCTCTTTTCGCGTATCGTAAGAACAGAAGCATCGGACAACATCTTGTCCAAGCCGAGATAGCATTACCCAAACCTAAGAGTGCCCTATTGTCTCAATGGGGAATGAAACCCATTTAGGGACATCATAAATGTGGGACATGCGTGGCCTGTGGGACTACTGTGGAAGGGAAGGAATTCCAACATGGGAACATTAAGTGGAAACACTTAAGTTTCTCAAATTGTAAAACACGAAATGTTGTGTATGTAGTCATCTGCCCATGTTATAAGATTTACATAGGCAAGACAACACAACAAGTGAATATGCGCATAACGCAACATAAGTCTAGAATCAAGAATAAAGTGCTTACAGCACCTATGGTGGAGCATTGCATTGAAAATAAACACACTGAGAATGACTTGAAGTGGTCAATTCTATATGTTCTGCAACAGTCTAGACCCATTGACCGTGATAAACTTCTACTAAAAAAAGAGGCCTAACTTATACTTAAGTTTAATAGCGCACTCAGCGGGCTCAACTCGCTTTCTGAAATATCTAGAGTGTGAGCTTTATCTAGTATAGTGCCTCCAAAAGAAAGGGTCGATGGTAATTGCGCGTATGTTTTCATATGTGGTTTAAAGTCACCTTTTTTCACATCTAAATGATAGCCTTCTCTAGCGACCCCACTCTAAGATGGCCGCCAAGCAAGTAGCTATAAGTAGGTCCAAAACCACATTACAACATGGCTGCCAAACTGAGTGAATGAGAGCTTTCACTAGCGACCCCACTCTAAGATAGCCGCCAAGCAAGTAGCTATAAGTAGGTCCAAAACCATGTTACAACATGGCTGTCAAACTAAGTGAATGAGAGCTAGATGCCGAGTCACAGCTTGTTCAAGTAAGTCTAGAGCTAAAATGGGTTTGATTTGCCACCAATATTGCAGTAGCCCCAGAAACCTAATAAAACGCTGTTATTTCCTCTAGGGAAAGCGAGCGCAAATAATAAGGACTGAGGAAAGCGGTGCCCACATGGTTAGAAAGCGTTTACCGCTGCAACCGATTAGAACACGAACAGCCCAAGCGAGAAATCCCTCAGAGCAGGTATGCCGAGTAGAGCAACGAGTGCCATACTCTCTCTGTCTGTGCATAAAAAGCGCGTAAAACGTTATTTTCATTATTTTCAGGCTGTAATACAAGACTGAAAATTAACTCCTATTTGGTGGAAACATAGGATCACGAGCATGATCCAGTAAGGTATGTTGATAACACATGTGCCCCATTCTGGTCTTAGAAAGCGAGTAAGAACAGGTCATGATACCTGCGTTTGTTTTTAGATCCCGAAAAGAAAAGAAACTCAGTCAGAACTAATACCCTACCCTTGACCGGCGGCTGCTGGTTCAACAGGTAATATGAGGAATCCGAGTTAAATGTAGTTGGAAGCTAAACAACTGTCAGAAATGTAGCTAAAACAAGTTTTATTTTATACACTTGCAGATATCCCGTATTAAGACAGAGCCCTGATGAGAATCCGTAGAGTTGGCATACAGGATTCGAAACGCGTTGGCGTAAAATGATTAGCCATTTATTGGTTGAATGGACTGAATGAATTAATTTGAAGTCTATTTTTCCTTTTTTGAACTACCTACATTCAACTGTAGTTCATTGATTTATGATTGTCATCAAGTTTATACTTTTGACTCTGGTCTTTATGGAATTACGGATGATTTTTTCTTCGTAGTATGAATATTTGAGTGTATATATATCAGAGCAATTCACTTTGTATAATACAACTAGTTATGTGTATGTGTTTGTGTTGTAAATATTCGCAAATTGTAAATAATTGTATATAAGGTGTACAAAACGATAAGGTGTCCCTTTCATACATCAACACTTAAAAAAAAGACAAAAAACAAATAAATAATAAAAGGGTTAGAGTGATATACCCGTACGAACCAGGAAGTCTCTTATGGTTTGTTCCCTCAAAAATAGAGGATTTAAGTAAGTGTGTGGCTGGCAATCTGTGTACTTAGTTATATTAATGGTCCAGCTAGCCCCACGTCCCAGGACCTGACTCCCCCATTCTTCAAAAATTGGACATTTTTGGGAGGCATAGAGAGATTAAGTGATTTTCCCCAAATCACAGGATGTTGAGACGATGCAGAGTCGAACTGGGTTCCCCTGTTCTAAGGGGAACCCGGCAGATCTGTCTACACTAGGCTAACAGATTCAAATGCACAAGGGGAAACATTAAGAATCGCAAGCCACACTGCCCTTTGCTTGCGAGTTACCCTCTCGTGCACTTACATGACTCATTTTATACTTCTAGTTCGTGTCCTTGCTTTACAACTGGTGGCTTAACCAAACAGTGACCCTACCCACTTGTAGCATCGCATCTCCTCCCACCACTTCCAAACAAGCAGTACTCCGTTTTTTTTTTCAGAACAACATTTTATTGTGTTGTTGAAAAATTGCAAGAAAAGCACAGCGCTCCGGGCACCGGAGAAGCTGTGAGCATTAGAGTAATAATCATATATAGGCAATTCAAGCAACAGTTTGAAAGAAGGTAACATTCCTATGTTCCCCCTCCCATCTCCCTCCCACTCCCCCTACCCGGATCCCCCCCCCCCCCCCCCAGCTCCCTGCACAGCGTCTAGTTATTCTACAGACAAAAAGCATGTCAAGAAACATTCTGTGTGTACTCCTCATCACCCGGGATCAGTGTCCAATTGTCTTGCTTCAGCTTCATCTTGCACTGGCGGTTCCAGCCACAGTCCTCTATAGTCCGCCCATCTCTTCCATATCTTATAATGCTTCCGAGGGCAGCCCCTGGCCTCAAAGATCGGGCGCTCCAGTCCCATATAAAAATCTAATCCCCTTTTCCACACTCCCACCAGGGGGGGCCTGGGGTCTTTCCAGGCTCGAGCCACATCCCTCTTGGCCACTGTAATGCCCAAAAGCAGCAAATGTCGTTTGTAGATGTTTCCCCCCACTTGTTCCAGGACATGGAGAAGACCCAGCTGTGGCGAGCGGGGGAGCTCCCAGCCCAACACCTCAGACAGGCAGTCCCACACTCCCGACCAAAACCTCCTCAGCCCATCACAAGACCAAACCGTATGTACAAAAGTACCCACCTCTCGACCACACCGCAAGCAATCAGGAGACGCAATCAAGCCAGCCTTCCACAGCCGTTCCCTAGTAAAATAGGCTCTATGCAGATATTTGAACTGAATAAATCGCATCCGTACCGCAATGGCCTCTCCTCTTGGAGCTTCAAGCGCTTCTCTCCAGTCTTCCCCCTCTAGTGCACCTACGTCTCCCTCCCATTTAGTCCGCAGGTTGTCTAGGGAAGAGGAGCAATGCGTAACCAGCGTTTGGGAGATATTATTTTTTTACTTTCCAATTCTCCCATAAACACCTTAGCTTCCAATGGGCTGAATTCGGGCAATAAGTCCAGACCGTTCAGGGTGGGTGTAATAGCGTGGCGGAACTGCAAGTACCTAAAGAACTGGGTTCGGGGCATGTCGTATTCCTCCTGTAACTCCTGGAACGATTTGAGGGTCGTTCCCTTCATAACATGGCCTAAGGCTGATATGCCAATCGCGTCCCAGCCACAGAACCCCTGCAGGGACACCAGCGCTGGCAATTGTCCATTCTGCCACAATGGAGTTTCCCTCGTCAGTCTGTTCCACCACCCCATACGGTGTAGTGCCCCGCGCCATATGTGAAACACTACTTGAGTAACCACTGGGAGCCTCTTTCTCTTAGTCGCTGAGTAAAGTATAGTATGTAGCGTGTCAGGGTCCATCAGGTGTCTCTCCAGAGCATAGGCCGGGTCGCTCCGGACCCCATATCACCATTCATTCAGTACCAATAGGTGAGAAGCTTGATAAAAGGACAGAATGTCCGACATTGCCAGGCCACCACAATACGTGGAGAGGAAACATGTGCGGAGTGCTACTCTCGCCGCTCCCCCAGCCCAGAGAAATTGGCTTAGCGCCGAATCCACCTGAGCCACTGCGGTGAAACAGGATACGGGTGATTTTGCAGTTGGTATAATAGACGCGGGAGGGCCTCCATCTTAAATATGGCCGAGCGGCCGTACACGTTCAGGGGCATGCGGGACCATGTTGTCATGTCCGATCGGACTCGGTCCCATGCAGGCACAACGTTGCGCGTCCAGGAGACCCCAAGCAAGTCTTTCAGGAATACACCCAGGTATTTAGGGCCTCCAGTCGCTTCCTGCAACACTGCCGCCCAGGACCCCAGGCCCCCGCGCTCTCCCAGCACCCACAACACAGACTTTCGTAAGTTCAAATGAAGGCCCGACACTTCCCTGAATATTCTCATGATGTCAAGAACCCGCGGCCCAGATCTATTCAGGTCTGTGAGGAAAAATAGGACCTCATCAGCATAGAGTGCGATTCTATCAGAAGGTCCCGCCTCCCACTCAATGCCTCGCATTTGTGCATCCACCCGCACCCACGCCCTAACGGCTCCATGGCCAGGGCAAATAAATATGGCGATAGGGGGCATCCCTGTCTGGTGCCCCGGCCTATAGAGAAGGGATCAGACACTGCCCCAGCCACTCTTACCGATGCCGTCAGATCCGTGTAGAGCAGCTGCAGATACAATAGGAAGTGGGGCCCGAGATTCAGGCGGGACAGGAGTGCGCGGAGGCAGACCCAACTTAATGAGTCAAAGGCCCTATCTGTGTCGGCCAATAGGAGTGCTGCGGATCCCTGCCGCCCGGGCCGCCTCCACTGCCACCTGTGCGCGCCTAATGTTGTGTCTTGTTGCTCTGTGGGGCATAAACCCGGCCTGATCTGGGTGGACAAGGTCAGTAATATATGGGAGGAGGCGATTGGCCAGTGCCTTCGCCAGTATTTTCGCATCAATATTCAATAGCGATATTGGTCTATAAGACTCGTGTTGTTCAGGGGGCCTCCCCGGCTTACAGAAGACCACTATTTCGGCGTGTCGCCAGTCCGTCAGGAGTCGGCCACACTCTCTGGCCGCCTCCAGTGCCCTTTCATAGTACGTTCCTAGTTGGAGGTGAAATTTCTTTAAAAATTCACACGGGAACCCGTTGGGTCCGGGGGCTTTACCAACGTTGAGTTCTCCGAGTGCTGTGCCTAGCTCTTCAGCCGACAGAGGGAGCTCGAGACGAGCACACCCCTCATCCGATATCGCTCGTGGCGGGAGGTCAGCAAGGAATTTGTCGATGTCTTCTGCCGGAAGGGACTCCCGGGGGGCATATTGGGCCGCATAGTATTGTGCAGAGCTGGCTGCTAGATCCGCCGGGGATCTCTGTTCATTTTCAAAAATGATTTTTTTCGGCGTTGTGATTCCTGGTAGGCAGAGTTTCTAGGATCACCCATTTCAGATCTTTAAACTGTGTGTTTCTTCTCGATGAAATGGTTGCTCATTTTGGTAGTATTGCGTTGGCACTTGACATTACTTCGGTGTTCTACAATTCTTTGTTTCGCCTTTCGACAGGTCATCCCGATGTAACGCAAATGGCAGGGACAGGTGATCATGTAGATTACATGTGTATTGTTACAGTTTGTATGACTCCTAATTGTCCATTTGAGATCTGGTAGTAGCTGTAGTTGTTTGGTTGCTGTTCTCAGGTCGCATACGGAACATGCGCCGCACGGGTAGTGTCCCATCACTGGTGGAATGTTCCATAACTGTTCGGTTAGTTCGTTCATCCTGAATGGGGTTGGTCTAGTATGGACCAAAATGTCTTTGAGGTTCCGTGTTCTTTTGTTTGCGATTCTCGGTTTGGGCCAACTGATTGACCCTGATGTGATGATCCTCCAGTTTATATTGACAATCTTTATTATTTTGTTTGATGCTGCATTGTGAGTAGTAACACAGGTAACCACAACACTCTCTGAGGTCTTAGGGGTAGTGTCCAGGAGGCATTCTCTGGGTTGGTTAATAGCTCGCTTCTTGCACTTCCTGATCACTCTCTCCGGTTAGTCTCTGGCTCTTAATTTTGTGCAGAGGTCCTATGCTTGGTTCTTGTGTTCTCTTGTGTTGCTGCAGTTACGTCTTAAGCGCAGAAATTGGCTATAGGGAAGATTTTCCCTGAGAGGACGGGGATGAAAGCTTTTATATGAAATAAAACTGTTCTTAGAAGTAGGTTTGAAGTAGGTCCTTGTTTGTAGGGTACCATTGTGAGCGTATATTGTTAGATCCAAGAAATCCAGGTTTTTATTGTCAGCAGTATAGGTGAACTTAAGCCATTCGTCTTTCATGTTTAGCCAGTTGTGGAATTCAGCTAGGATCTGTTGCCGTCCCATATGACGATGATGTCGTCTATATAGCGTTTCCAAAAAAGGAACTGGTGTAGGTAGGGGTTGTTGTCATTCTGTATGTGAGTGTTCTCAAAATCACTCACGTAGAGCAAGGCCACGCTCGGGGCAAATATACTGCCCATTGAAGTTCTGTGGCACTGTTGGTACAGGGTGTTGCTGTACTCGAAAAAAAATATCCGTGAGAATGGAGTGTATTTGTGTCTTATGGGTCCACTGTGTATTGAAGAGCAATTTCTCCAGATTTTCCAAGGTTTTTTCTTGGGGAAGGCTGGTGTAAAGACTCTCTACGTCGAATCCGACCAATAGCATGGTGTCCTCCGAATATGCTTTGTCTGTAAGGAGGTTCAATAGGTCCCTGTTGTCCTTTAGGTATGTAGGGGTTGTTTGAACTAGCGGTTTGAGATTGGTCGCCAAACTGGGATAGAAGTTCCAGGACCGACCCAATCCCGGATACAATTAGTCTCCCAGGGGGTGGTTGTCGTGTTTTGTGAGTCTTTGGAAGGGAATAGAAATATGGTGTTTTTGGTGTTGAGGTTTGCAGGAAATCCGCCTCAATTTTTTGAGATCCAGTTATTAGTTTCGGCTTTGTCCACCATGAGTGAATTGGTCCTTTGGAGGCGTTCTGTGGGATCCACCATTATCCTTTTGTAGAATTTCTGGTCAGAGAGCAATTCCGTACATTGTGGGTCATAACCCTCTCTTGTAGGTAGGACAATTCCTCCCCCTTTGTCCGCGGCCTTAATGATCAAGTTGGCATCTTGTCGGAGTTCGTCAAGTGCCTTCTTTTCGGCATTAGTGATGTTCTGGAAGGGTTGTTTGGTTTGCGTCTTCATGTCGTCTATTTCCTTCATTACCGCCTCTTCAAAAGTCACTATTTCTATTGGAATCTGAATTTGGATTTGCGCCGCAGGTTGGTGTCTCCATCCGTGATGTATTCTCCCTGGTCATTGAAGAAGGCTTTCAGCTTCAGTTTACGGCACAATTCAGCCATCTCACACTGAAGTTTAAACGTGTCTAGTGGAGGTGTGGGGACAAAACCAAGTCCTTTGTTTAGGTTTCTTGTCTGTTCCTCCGTCAGTTGCTGACCTGTTAAGTTGACGATGAGGTTGTTGCGCTTGTGCTGGGTTTGTTCCCAGTCATGCTTCTCGTGTGGACCTGTCGTTCCTGGTCTGTCCATGTGACTCCTTTTCGTCTGGTTCTTTGGTTTTGTCGGCCTCTCCCTAAAAAAACCTAGGTGTGTAGTCTTGTCCTATTTGTGGTGCCATGGGCGGTCCCATTGGTGGTGGGCTTTGAAAATATGGGTTCATCCAGCCCGGGAAGTGGGGATTGAATGGTTGGAAAGTTTGGTTTCCATGATACGCATTGTGCCACATATATGGTCTGCAGCAATTTGGGCGTCGAGTTTGTCCTCTGTTCCTTGTAGGTGTATGGGAGTCTTCTCCACTCCAGTCTGAACCACCCATAGAGGATCCGGCGCATGAGTTGTCATATCCGGCATTCAAGACTGAGTTACCCATGTACCCCCCAAAATATTCATCATGAGTATAAAACCTGAACAAGGAATGTCCTTAAACATACCCCAATCTCAGAGGGCTGCCACCTAACCCTTATTATTAAGTTCTACTGTCTCCAATAATAAGGGATCAAAGATCAGCTAATTTAGTTCACCAAAAATTGTCCTTAACCCCATTATATTATCTGCCTGTCCTCTGTGTCTAGCAAACATCGACCTTTTTAAGGCAGGAAACAAAGCAGCCTCTGTTTCCGGGGTCTGAGAGGAAGAGACAGCACAAGCATCTGCGAAGGAGGTAGCATGAATGCCCTGACGGATGCCCTCCACCCACCAAAACCGTAATGTGTTACTGGGGAATTGTGTGTAATAAGGCTTGCACATATGTCTCCCTTTTGACAGCAGGTCCTCCCTCAGCACGCCCGAAGAGGCGATAACTATTCTCCTGAAAGGTATGATAGAACTAATCTGTTTATAAACTGATGGGGTGATGTCTGGAAATGAATGCACATCTCGCAACCGCACACTTATTTAAACGGCAGAATGTACACCGAGTCTTGTAAACTATAGAAGCCACAGTTACATACCAAACTTTCGAAAACCTTTAGAAGCCGCTCACACGTGGCATACGAACAGCGGATTATCTTTATCTTCTCCGCGTATTTATAGCAGCAATGCCGTGTGTTAATGATCAATTGATGAGGCGCACAGGTGACTATTTAACTGCAAGGCTCTTGCGAGGTTTAAAAGCATACCGCTTCCACCTTGGGTGACGTGTTACTTATATTTGGCATACACAGGTAACGCTTTGTTACACGAGAAACAAAGACAATAATAACACACTGTCTTTTCACCGCCACTTTGCATAAACCGCTGCGAGCGTCCTGTTAGTGTATTAAATATAGGTACATTAGCATTACAAACCAGAGGCCTAACTATACACAACTTTAACATATTCTGTTGTTTTGTAAAGAATGACCTAACACATTAAGGACATCACTTGCCTTATTAATGAGAGAAAGTTTTGCCTCAATGGGAACGGGAGATATTTTGCCTGGTAAAAAAAGACTTCCCATTTGTATGACACTTAAGGTCAATACACTTTTTCTTTTACTCTCTATTCTTCAAATAGAGACATGAGGTCCTGAAGAAAGCCAACCTGACCCTTTGGGCAACCTGTGGCTGAAACATGTCGACCTTTTTATGGACATAACTCAGTGCGGAAGCCCCATAACTCAGCTTTGTATGCACGCCAATTCTTTTAACCAGACCTTCTTTTCCAAACACCGATTTAAACTTCCCTAAATGGCTAAGAAGTCCTTTTTAATCTCACACCCTTTTGATAACTGATTCACTACTGTACTAACCAGTGGTTTACCTCCTGGTGGAGGAAGCATACAATTAAACCAGATGATGCTGTCACGTTGCTATTAACAACAAGGCGGAGAACCAAGATATACCGTCTATCGAACCTTGGTACGTGAATGAGGTTTTTTGTTATCGGAACCGAAACCGAATAAGAGAACTAAAACCCTGTTTACTCAGGACAAGTGATTCCTTCCCCCATTGATTGTTGTGCACTCCAACATAGCACATGCTGAGGTAGTCCAACATAGCACCTTTAATGAGGCAGTCCAATGTAACACCTTTCACGAGGCAGCCCAACATAGCACGTGCTGAGGCAGTCCAACATAGCACCTGAAATGAGGCAGGCCAGCACAGCACATGCTGAGGCAGTCCAACATAGCACCTTAAATGAGGCAGGCCAGCACAGCACATGCTGAGGCAGTCTAACATAGCACATTAAATGAGGCAGGCCAGCACAGCACACGCTGAGGCAGTTCAACATAGCACCTGAAATGAGGCAGGCCAGCACAGCACATGCTGAGGCAGTCCAACATAGACTCTTTCATAAGGCAGTCCAGTATAGCACACGCTGAGACAACTCACACAGCACATGCTGAGGCAGTCTAGCATAGCACATGCTGAGGCAGTCCAACATAGACTATTTCATAAGGCAGTCCAGTATAGCATACGCTGAGACAGCCCACACAGCACATGCTGAGGCAGTCTAGCATAGCACACGCTGAGGTAGTCCAACATAGACTCTTTCATGAGGCAGTCCAGCATAGCACACGCTGAGGCAGTCCAGTATAGCACACGCTGAGGCAGTCCAGCATAGCACACGCTGAGGCAGTCCAGCATAGCACATGCTCCAGCATAGCACACGCTGAGGCAGTCCAGCATAGCACACGCTGAGGCAGTCCAGCATAGCACACGCTGAGGCAGTCCAGCATAGCACACGCTGAGGCAGTCTAGCATAGCACACGCTCCAGCATAGCACACGCTGAGGCAGTCCAGCATAGCACACGCTGAGGCAGTCCAGCATAGCACACGCTCCAGCATAGCACACGCTGAGGCAGTCCAGCATAGCACACGCTGAGGCAGTCCAGCATAGCACACGGTCCAGCATAGCACACGCTGAGGCAGTCTAGCATAGCACACGCTGAGGCAGTCCAGCATAGCACACGCTGAGGCAGTCCAGCATAGCACACGCTGAGGCAGTCCAGCATAGCACACGCTGAGGCAGTGCAGCATAGCACACGCTGAGGCAGTGCAGCATAGCACACGCTGAGGCAGTCCAGCATAGCACACGCTGAGGCAGTGCAGCATAGCACACGCTGAGGCAGTCCAGCATAGCACACGCTCCAGCATAGCACACGCTGAGGCAGTCCAGCATAGCACACGCTGAGGCAGTCCAGCATAGCACACGCTCCAGCATAGCACACGCTGAGGCAGTCCAGCATAGCACACGCTGAGGCAGTCCAGCATAGCACACGCTGAGGCAGTCCAGCATAGCACACGCTGAGGCAGTCCAGCATAGCACACGCTGAGGCAGTCCAGCATAGCACACGCTGAGGCAGTCCAGCATAGCACACGCTGAGGCAGTCCAGCATAGCACACGCTGAGGCAGTCCAGCATAGCACACGCTGAGGCAGTCCAGCATAGCACACGCTGAGGCAGTCCAGCATAGTACACGTTGAGGCAGTCCAGCATAGCACACGCTGAGGCAGTGCAGCATAGCACACGCTGAGGCAGTCCAGCATAGCACACGATCCAGCATAGCACACGCTGAGGCAGTCCAGCATAGCACACGCTGAGGCAGTCCAGCATAGCACACGCTGAGGCAGTCCAGCATAGCACACGCTGAGGCAGTCCAGCATAGCACACGCTGAGGCAGTCCAGCATAGCACACGCTGAGGCAGTCCAGCATAGCACACGCTCCAGCATAGCACATGCTGAGGCAGTCCAGCATAGCACACGTTGAGGCAGTCCAGCATAGCACACGCTGAGGCAGTGCAGCATAGCACATGCTGAGGCAGTCCAGAATAGCACACGATCCAGCATAACACACGCTGAGGCAGTCCAGCATAGCACACGCTGAGGCAGTCCAGCATAGCACACGCTGAGGCAGTCCAGCATAGCACACGCTGAGGCAGTCCAGCATAGCACACGCTGAGGCAGTCCAGCATAGCACACGCTGAGGCAGTCCAGCATAGCACACGCTCCAGCATAGCACACGCTGAGGCAGTCCAGCATAGCACACGCTGAGGCAGTCCAGCATAGCACACGCTCCAGCATAGCACATGCTGAGGCAGTCCAGCATAGCACACGCTGAGGCAGTCCAGCATAGCACACGCTGAGGCAGTCCAGCATAGCACACGCTGAGGCAGTCCAGCATAGCACACGCTGAGGCAGTCCAGCATAGCACATGCTGAGGCAGTCCAGCATAGCACACGCTGAGGCAGTCCAGCATAGCACACGCTGAGGCAGTCCAGACTAGCACACGCTGAGGCAGTCCAGCATAGCACACGCTGAGGCAGTCCAGCATAGCACACGTTGAGGCAGTCCAGCATAGCACACGCTGAGGCAGTGCAGCATAGCACACGCTGAGGCAGTCCAGCATAGCACACGCTCCAGCATAGCACACACTGAGGCAGTCCAGCATAGCACACGCTGAGGCAGTCCAGCATAGCACACGCTGAGGCAGTCCAGCATAGCACACGCTGAGGCAGTCCAGCATAGCACATGCTCCAGCATAGCACACGCTGAGGCAGTCCAGCATAGCACACGCTGAGAACCCCCTTCTGTTGGTTTGGGCTGCTTTAGTGACCACAGCCCTGGTGTCGTTGTGTAGATTAGAAAGGAGCCCTGCAGGGGTGTGGCAGCGACATTAAAAGGCCATTAGCATTAGTGAAAAACTTACTTTACACTCTTCTGTTGTGCACTAAACCTAGTTAGTGGCCAAGTCACGAAGGTACAATTACTTGTGTAGATTTACTCCTGCTCCCATGTGTAAATCTGCACTTGTTTGAGGTTCACCATTCCTGAGTGCACATTTACATCTATATGTTCACCTACCTGTCTGCACCCCTCAAATTAGGGGGTGAAGCTATCTTCAAAACGAATTACAAGGGTAATAGTACTAATAGTAACTTTTCACACTTAGGTGGGGTCTTTGCCTCTGTGGTGAAAATCTCCCTATAGGAAAGTGCAAGGAAAATTATTGAAATGTATTGTTCTTTAAAAAATAATGAGCAATATGTATTTTTATTCACCTAGAACTAATAAAAAGAAATGTTCTAGCAGAACAACTCATCAGATTAAATGTTTATTAAATAACTAATTTAAATATATTAGTTTAATTTATAAATAACGACTTAATATTTGTATTTAAAACATCCTACCTTCACTGGCATTTTTAGTTTTAAATAATACTTATAAAATTTAGTTAGAAGCCATGTGGTTAGTTTAAATAATTTATTTAGTACATGTATTTATTTTTTATATTAGGTTTATTTTTAACTTTTATGATAATATTAATGCTGTGCTCCTTTGAAACAGACTCTATGACCGCCTCCTGTGTGTCTTCTTTAAAAGAGACAGAAGATCTGAGGCCTGTGGAGGATGACGCTGAGAGGAAACATGGCAGTGACTGTCCCTCAGGTGAGTGACACGTGGTGGAAGTCTCAGAGCACAAACACACACGTGGTCTCACATGACACACACCAAGGAAGCTTACCACCTGCTCTCCCCTGGCGTGGCTCTCTGAGGGTCTTGTATGGGTGTCAGGGGTGCCCTAATGTGGCCAGAGTGTTAAGTTGTATTGCTTCTAACCCGCAGGCCCTCCCTGTGGTTCTTCCAGACTGAACACAATACGGTCTGTGGTGGGTGGGACTTCTCCCTGTAACTGTTCTTTACTGGACAGCATGTCTGGACTCACAGAGGAGGTCTGTGTTTCATAAGTCCCACCTTCTGGCCACACCACATTACTGTTGGCACCCATATATAGACAAGCATTTGCAATGCAATAGGTCTCGCATTCGTGAAAGTTTGATCTATTGCCGTTGCAAGTGATAACGTCTGTTACATTATTATTTTTTGTCAAAAAATATCCCAGCAGTAGCATAAGGAATAAAAGAAAATCCACAAAGCAAGGAAAGGGTGCAGTACCACAGGCTGGTACTAGGTGTCCCTGTGGCATTGTAAAGGGACCTCTATTGATAACATAAGGTACTGCATCCTTACTGCAATTATAAAGAGAAACCTTACCGCTGAGAACAAGTTTCTAATTGTTTTTATTGGAAGTGAGATTTTTGTTGCCTTGCGTTTTAAAATGCACCATTGTTGTTTATTTAGCTTCTCATTTCCAATAATAACAAATAGAAACGTTTGCTCAGTTGCAATCTTTCTCTTTATAATTGCATTAAGGGTGCAGTACCCTATATGGATTTACAACTCCACAGGGACACCTAGTAGCAGCCTGTGGTACTGCACACTTTCCTTGTTTTGTGGATTTTCTTTTATTACTTAAGCTACTGCTGGAAACCGATACAGAAGCAGGTGGATAGCAGACAGTGCGCAAAACAGACAGCAAAGGGTGGGCGTGCAGGGATCGGGAAGCACAAGGACAATGGAAGGTAAGTGGCCATTGGGAAGCGCATGTGCAATGAGCTAGAGTGGGTGTCGATGTGAAGTAAAAGGACAAAGGAATAATAGGGACGCACACATACAACAGAGGGGGTGGCATGCAAGAACGGCAAGATGGTGTGTGGGAATTAAGGAAGCAAGAAGGGCAACTGAAGGAGAGTGAGGGGGAAATACAAAGGCAAGAAAGAGGAGGAGGAACTCTAAGTGCATGAGGGAGACAGCTGGAAAACACATGCACTCTCCTAGAATGCTCAACCAAAAAGATAAAAAGTAGAAGCCTGAAAAGGGAGCAGTGGATAGATGCAAGTAATCAGTCTGTACTCCAGGAGAGGAACACATACCAGAAGAGGAAGAAAAGCCCCAAAAGCTGACTAATAAGAGTCAAGCAAATGTGGGTAACAGTAAAGACAAGCAATGGTAAGCAATGGGTGGGCCTGAAGGCAACTGTCAGTTTAAAATAATAGATCTAACTCAATGTGCTCTAAATTTGTTGCGTTCATACGAAAAACATTGGAACAAACGGGCATGCCTCTACTTTTAAAATGTGAATGGTGAAACTAAACCTTGGTCAAAATGAATTTTTATTGTTTGCTATTATAAACGTAGCTTAAATATTGCAAACTCACTTTGCTTCAGTTTTTTAATATAGCTTTTCCAAAGATCAGGTTTGTTTTTGAGATTAAAAATCTGTTTATTATAATAACATCTTTATGTGGCACTTTGTACAATACTTCTACTGGTTCAAAGTGCTATTAATAAAATGAGTTTCTAAAACTTAAATGAATGGCACTCAGTTTGCCACCCTCGAGAGGATAAAAGCGTGAGTTGGCCTTACTCGTGACCTGCAGATCACAGTATTCGTCAGCACTGAGCGTTTAACGCCTGTGGCCCTCTGGTATGTGATGGGGACTGGAGTTAAGATCTGTTCTCACCTCTCCTGTTGACAGGATCACTGGCTCTTTATATGGTGGCTGGAGACTGGGTGCAGGAGGTGCAATGGTGGAGTTCCCATTCGGGGAAGAGGTGTGGTGCGGCGGCCAGGGCGACTGATGCTGGACGCTGGGGATCACGGTTCGATCCCTGGCTCCGGCGGCAGGGGTCTGCCCAGCACCTTGTGACTCTGGGCAATAGCTCGCTTAATCTTCCCAATGGCCCCCAGCGCCGAGATACCCCTTCGGGGGTGATTTGTGATAGTGCAGGGGTGATAGTGGAGAAGTGTGGCTCAGGGGTTAGAGGCGGCAGACCCGAAAGCTGAGATCGGCCCTGGACCAGGGTTCAATTCCCCGCCTCGGAGGGTCTTGGGCTCAAAATTCGACGGACTCGACAATTCTCGCTCCGGTGCCTATTCGACTTACGGGTTCACACTCTGCGACTCTGGGCAATAGCTTGCTTAATCTCCACAACGGCCCCTCGCGGTGGGATGCCTGGCTTTCACCTTGTGGATACCCTGCCGGTGTTATCTCACAGGGGAATACCAGGACGGGTTCCCTAAGCAAGCGCTTAGATACCAGGTCGGTGATTTGCGCTATATAAATACATGTACATTTACATTTACATTTACATTTGTGCGCTATACAAGTACTGGATTTACAAGGGCTTATAAGGCTGCCACCCGTGTGCAGTCTATGTACGAAAGAATGAAACTCAAGAGCATGTGTGATCTAATTTGGAAGGGTGTTTCCAGAGAACATGCTGTTTTTATTCACCAGAAAATATAAAGTGATTTCTTTTACCACCCTGAGGCAAAGAGTGGGCACGTTATTTCACACCGCTCATGGGCACTGTGCCCAATTTTAATATTTCGTACATGTATCATTAGGGCCCTTTATAAAATTCAACAATTTTCACCAAACTTATTTAGAATATTGTGCTGCAGAATAAAAGGTTAGCCCCGTTTAAAAAAAATAATATCTTGGTGGTGTGGGCATGACATTAATGAAACTGTTTTTGGTTTCCAATAAAGTTTATTTATAAGACCCCCTTTGTGATCGGGGCACAGGGTTGGGACAGCGCATGCATGGCCGTTTAATGCACCAGCTGCCCCACAGCAAAAAGGCACAGAGAAGAGATATTGTAGCCACTGCGGTCCCACAGCAAAAAGGCACAGAGGAGAGCTATTGTAGCCACAGCCGCCCCACAGCAAAAAGGCACAGAGAAGAGATATTGTAGCCACCGTGGTCCCACAGCAAAAAGGCACAGAGGAGAGCTATTGTAGCCACAGCCGCCCCACAGCAAAAAGGCACAGAGGAGAGCTATTGTAGCCACAGCCGCCCCACAGCAAAAAGGCACAGAGGAGAGATATTGTAGCCACAGCTGCCCCACAGCAAAAAGGGACAGAGGAGAGCTATTGTAGCCACAGCAGCCCCACAGCAAAAAGGCACAGAGGAGAGATATTGTAGCCACAGCGGCCCCACAGCAAAAAGGCACAGAGGAGAGCTATTGTAGCCACAGCCGCCTCACAGCAAAAAGGCACAGAGGAGAGATATTGAAGCCACAGCGGCCCACAGCAAAAAGGCACAGAGATATTGTAACCACAGCGGCCCCACAGCAAAAAGGCACAGAGGAGAGATATTGTAGCCACAGCCGCCCCACAGCAAAAAGGCACAGAGGAGAGATATTGAAGCCACAGCGGCCCCACAGCAAAAAGGCACAGAGGGGAGATATTGTAGCCACAGCGGCCCCACAGCAAAAAGGCACAGAGGAGAGATATTGTAGCCACAGCCGCCTCACAGCAAAAAGGCACAGAGGAGAGATATTGAAGCCACAGCGGCCCACAGCAAAAAGGCACAGAGATATTGTAACTACAGCGGCCCCACAGCAAAAAGGTGCAGATAAGAGATATTGAAGCCACAGCGGCCCATAGCAAAAAGGCACAAAGAAGAGATATTGTAGCCACAGCGGCCCACAGCAAAAAGGCGCAGAGGAGAGCTATTGTAGCCACAGCCGCCCCACAGCAAAAAGGCACAGAGGAGAGATATTGTAGCCACAGCGGCCCCACAGCAAAAAGGCACAGAGGAGAGCTATTGTAGCCACAGCCGCCTCACAGCAAAAAGGCACAGAGGAGAGATATTGAAGCCACAGCGGCCCACAGCAAAAAGGCCCAGAGATATTGTAACCACAGTGGCCCCACAGCAAAAAGGTGCAGATAAGAGATATTGAAGCCACAGCGGCCCATAGCAAAAAGGCACAGAGAAGAGATATTGTAGCCACAGCGGCCCACAGCAAAAAGGCACAGATGAGAGATATTGTAGCCACAGCGGCCCACAGCAAAAAGGCGCAGATGAGAGATATTGTAGCCACAGCGGCTCCGCAGAAAAAAAGCACAGAGGAGAGAAATTGAAGCCACAGCCGCCCGCAGCAAAAAGGCGCACAGGAGAGATATTGTAGCCACAGCGGCCCCACAGCAAAAAGGCGCAGAGGAGAGCTATTGTAGCAACAGCGGCCCGGTATAAAACAGCCAAAGACCACAAAGGACTCACTCAGTCCATTCAGACTCCCAAAGCAAGAAAAAAGTTTAGAAAAGAAATCAAAGATAATCAACTTCATCAGCCTTTCAGAGGAAACACAGGGATAAAAATGTTTCTAGCTGACGCGTCAAGAATTTTCAATTCTGTTAAGAAATCTGAGGCGAGGATTATGCTTCTCTTTCTTTACTGAAAGAACACAGCAGCCAATCAAACTTTAAATAGCATAACCCGGAGGACAGCCTCGCCATGCTATGCACCAATCATGTAACCCCCAAAGGTATAAATGTCCTGAACACTAATCTTCTTCCTCTTTCTTTGCGAAACATCAAAATGTTCATATTGAAAATTGTGATTTCATGCAATGTTATGTATAATGATGTTGGGTTTCTTACCACCCGTAATAATGTTTGAAGTATATCCAGCGAGTGGTATATTACGTCTTATATTCTCTTTTCAGGAGATCAGAGCAAGCCGTAATACACCACTCACTGGATGTACTTCAAACATTATTACGGGTGGGAAGAAACCCAACATCATTATACATAACATTGCATGAAATTACAATTTCCAATATGAACAATCCATATCACATATTGTATAATAATGTTTCTAGGGTGGGATAATCCTTGCCTCCGTGTCCTTAATAGAATTGAAGATTCTTGACGCGTCAGCTAGAATTGTTTTTATTCAATGGCAGCCCACGGAGGCTTCGGATTATGCTAGTTCAAAGTTAGATGCCACATCAACAAATGGCTAATGATAAAATGTCTTAAAAGTAGAATCAGAAGACCAATCTGCCGCAGTCATAATGTCCTCTAATCGAGAACTTTCAGCAAAAGCTTTAGAAGCTGTAGCTCCTCTCACCGAATGGGCTCCCAAAGCCAAAGTGTCAATACCTGCCAGACCTAATAACCTAGTGACCCAGCCGGCTAAGGTTGCTGCAGTGACTGGGCGAAAAGGTCTCTATAAGGAAATCAACAACTGTCCTGCAACGTCATTTCTAAACTCTTGAGTACAATTCTCATAGCATTTTAAACATTGTGCATCACACAGTTTACTATGGAGAGGAAACGCAGGATAAGAAGCACACTTAGAGTTTTTGTTTTTTGAGACTGTAAATGAGACCCCCGAAGGAGTGAAAACCCTGCCTGCCAAGTCCAGTGCTCGCACGTCAGACACTCCTCTGCATGAAATTAAACATAACAAAAGTGTCAGTTTTGCCGACTGTTGCTTACGCGACAAACCATCATTTGCAGGCCAATTCCAGAGAAAACACAGAACTACGTCTACATCCCACAGTTGTGAATATTGCGGTTTTGGAAGATTCACCAATCTGATGCCTCTCACTATCTTACATACCAAAGGATGCTACCCCACCGGCCTACCGGCCACATGAAGATGACCGGCTGAGATGGCGGACCTTAAATTATTAACTATCTGATAGGCCAAACCTTTAGTCGCCATCTCCGACAGGAAATTAACTATCATATGAATTCCGGAACCCACGGGATCCCCCTGTCGGTCAGAACACCAACTAACCCACGTACGCCAAGCTAATTCATATTGTTTATGCGTAGAGGGAGCCCAAGATTGAGACAGGAAAAGCGTTACTTCCTGCGAAACTCCCGGCATTTACCAACGTCTCCTGAAAGTTTCCATGCCATGAGGGACAATTGTCCCTGAACCACTAATGAATACGGTTGACCCAGAGGGTTCGTCAATATCTCTGCATATATAGCAGACTTTTTGGAGGAGTACAACACAAGGTCAGCGCTGCCGGGAACCAAGCTAGTGCTCTCCAACACGGAGATATCAACAACACCTCACCTTCCAGCCCACAGATGTGTACCAATACTCTCTGGATACTGACAAACGGAGGAAATGCATACAGCATATCCGTCATCCACGATTGAAGAAATGCATCTGAGTTGATCGCCAGAGGATCTGGTCGCCAACTATAACACTGAGGCAATTGCGTCTTCAGTCTGGACGCAAACGGATCAATCGAACAAGGGCCCCACTTGTTATTTAGCTGTTGGAATACCCTGGGATGAAGTTTCCAATCACTGGAGTCTCGAAGGAAACGTGAGTTCCAATCTGCCACCACATTTCAGGTGCCCAGAATGTACGCCGCTGTCACCGAGGTGTGATGAGGGAGGCAGTAGTGCCAAAATTCTATGGCCATTTCCACTAAAAGACAGGACCTCGTGCCAACTAGACGATTGATGTATCTCACTGCTGAGAAATGTCCATCCGCAGGAGAATACAGCAACTCTCCTTTTGTGGAGAAAGTTTCCTGACCGCAAACAAGCCTGCCAAAAGCTCTAGACAATTTATATGGAGTTTCAATTCCTCCGCGGACCATCTGCCCCTCATCTCCACAGAGCCGCTGCGGGCTCTGCAGCCCCATCTGCTGGCATCTGATTCTATCACTACTTCTGGGACTGATGCAAATATGGACTTGCCATTCCATGTGTCCATGTGCTCCAACCACCAAGAGACTTCTGTCTTGGCCTCCTCGGAAAGCAGAATCTGGTCCGCATACCATACAGGGGTCTCCAACCTGTAGCTCGTAAGCTACTGTAGCTCTTGAGCTAACTCTGAGTAGCTCACCTGTGTGCAGCCCAGCTTATTAAATAAGAAAGATTTTGCTTAGTTGAATGAATATACATATAAAGAAATTGAAATTATACTGCATTAATAATATTAGTAGCTGTTAATGTGTTTTATTGAACATAAGTAGCTCTCAGTACAGAAAAGGTTGGAGACCCCTGCGCCCAGGCCTTTGTGTAAATACATAATTATCAACCTCTGGAGAGCCGTGTAGTGAACGGGACCCGGGAAGATAGCTTGAATCAATGAGGCTAACCGGCCTATTAACCGGGCTAACGTCCTCAAGGATATAGTCTGAGAAGCAAGTGCTCTCCTCAACTCCTTCTTGATCGCTATTCTTTTCTTCAATGGGAGCAATAACTGTGCCACTATTGAGTTCACCTGTAACGCCAAAAACTCAGTCGATTGTGCCGGAGTCAGAATAGAGTTGTCTGAATTGATGACGAACCCCAAATCTTGTAAGAGTTGAGTCGTCCATGCTAGATGTCAAAGAACTGTATTCCCATTCTGTGCCATAATAAGGATGTGATCTAAATAAATGATGAGTCTCACCCCTCTCTCCCTCAAGAATTGAACCACTGGTTTGAGGACTTTGGTGAAACATCAAGGGGCAGATGAAAGTCCGAACGGCATGGCAGAAAACTAGTACCATTTGGTTCACCATTGGAATTGAAGAAACCTATGATGGGGAGGGAAAATAGGCAACGCTAGATACGCGTCTTTTAAATCGAGACGCACCATCCAGTCTTTTTCTAAGAGCAGATCTCAAAGTAAATATATGCCCTTTAGCTGCTATTGCGGAACAAGCTGGGCTCACGGTGTATTCTTACGCCGATGACACCCAGCTTATTTTTCACTTTCGACCAAATCGAACAACAACACCTCTTTGCTGATATCCGGATTGTTAAACATCGCAGATTGGATGCATAACAACAAACTAAAGCTAAATGGTGGTAAAACCGAGCTCCTTCTTTTCGGCAAAAATAAAACCCTCTGGGGCCCTCAGCATTGGCCTTCTCAGATGGGGCCACTCCCGACTCCTGTACAATCTGTCCGGAATCTTGGATTTATGGTTGATGACCAACTAACCATGAGGCAACAAGCTGGTATGGTAGCCTCGGTTTGCCTTGTCATCCTGAAATTGCTGAAAAAAATCCTGTGGATGCTTCCTTTGTCTACTCAACGAACGGTAGTTCAAGCTCTTATAACATCTAGACTGGACTACGGTAACGTTCTGTACCTGGGAGTAGGCAAGGAAGTGCTACACAGGTTACAGGTGGTTCAAAACGCTGCCGTCAGAATGCTTTGCAATCTTCCTACAAGAACATCTGCCTGAGCCGCATTACGTGATCTTCACTGGCTGAAAATTGAGAATCGCGTTAAGTTTAAAACTCTATGCTATATGCACAGGATCAACGCTGGAGTAGCGCCTCACTATCTTCAGGGCTTAGTGCATCAATACCGACCTACGCGCTCCCTTCGATCCGCTAATCAGCACAATTTTCAAATCCCGAGGATTAAAAGAACCAGAATGGGTGGACGCTCATTTTCCCATCTGGCTCCAGTACTTTGGAATTTTATGCCTTTTTTGCTTCGCATTGAGCCACAGCATCAGAAGTTCCGCAAGGACGTAAAAACTTGGCTTTTTAATCTATAGATTCTCCATCTGAACTGAGCTATCTGTTTTTTTCATCTTTTGCGTTCCTAGCGCCGGGAAAACTTCGGGTAGCTGTTGCGCTGAATAAATGTAATTATTAATAATAATAATGCACTCCATCTTGAAGTAGCGATACACTACTGAAGAGTTGAACTCCTTGAGGTTTAAAACTAATCTGAACCCCTATTCCGTCTTTGGAACTAAGAATACGGTGCTGATGTAACTGTGATTGTGAGGGGCTGTCTCTACAATTGCCCCTTTTTTCATCAGGTTTGCCACTTCGTTGTCTATGAAAGACATTTCTGCCCTGGAAAAATTTAGAGGTTGGTGTCTGTTGTGGGGCCACATAAAACATTCGACCTTTAAACCCTGTACTGTCTGAAGTACCCACGGGTCGCTCGTCACCTGTGTAGAAACAAGGCAATCCGGCCTCCCACTGTGACCTCCACACTGAATCCGGTTTACCTGAACAGGTGGCGTCTCTGCTGTTATTCTGTCCTCAATACCCTCCCTTTTGCTGCCTGCCTCTGCCACCACGGTTTCGAGTGGGGTAGAGGCTGGATCGCTGGCCTCCGCCACGTCCTCTTTGATCAAAGCTTCTGGATGTCTGATTGAATCCACGCCCGGTCATTCGACACCTGAAGCGTCCGACCCTGGTAAAAACCTTCTTGATGTTACTTTGGGCTTTGTCTAGTGCCGAGAATGTCGCCACATATTTCCCCAACTCTTTTACAAATTTGTCACCAAATTTTAGCTCATTCGCCAGGGTACCAGCTTCCTTCGTAGCCATGTCCGCAAATTGTGGGTCAATTCGCATTAGGAATGACAGTCTCCTATCAGTTGATAAAGCGCAATTTGGATTGCCAAGAAAACAGAGTGCTCTCTGCCCCCTTTCTAGCATCTCTGTTGCATCTATTGGGGTGTTTGAATCTTTAGCCTGAACGGCTGAATCAAGGATCTTAGTGAGAGGTCCAGGTATATCCAGTGGTTTATCCTGGCACCCTCTCCATGCCGTCTAGCCCTTTTTTGGATCTATAGCAACTTTTTCATAAACGTAGCCATAGTAGGATCCAACTCTAGCGTGTCCGCCACTTTGCCCAATAAGGATGGTCTAGGGTATTCTGACCTCAATGAAGTGCGCACCTCGCCCTCAGATCCCTGTCAGAGGTTTTCCTGTACATGGTATGCTACCTCAACACCCGGTACCCATTCGGTAGACCTTGGGTGGTAATGTTTCTGGGGTCGAACAGCAGGTTTTTATTAGGTGGGCCACTACTCGCATTGTGAGTTTTGGGCTTTCTTTTGTTTGCTTTTTAGGCTCTTCTCTGTCCTGTCCTGCTCAGAGTCAGAGATGTCCGGGGCAGCAGGAGGAGACTCCTCCGCCTCCCTTGGGTTCAATAGAGCTGAAATTCCAGAAGGGAGGGACCCGCCATAGCCATGGTCTTTAATGACATTAGGCGCCACCAGGGAAAAGACTTCAGCTGAAGAGTGAAATGATGGCTCGCCCAGAGATGCCTTAAATTTGCACTTTCCATAGTTCTCCAGGGGCTTAGTAAATGGTTGTAAAGCTTCGACCAGCACCCTGTTCACAGACCCCCTGGACGTGGGTATCCAGGGCTTCCACCAACTGCTCCTCCATCTGTTGCTCATAGGGCACCTCCTCAAATTCCACGTAGTCATTATAATCTGCCCACTGGTCAACCGCCTCGGGGTAGTACGCCATCATGCTATTGAAGGTGTGGAGAAGGTTCCAGAGGGGGTGACACAGTGGTGAAAAAGGCCCTACAATCCCTCCCTAACCTGAGTATAAGTTATTCCAGGCCCAAAGCCTATCTCTTTTATATCCAATATAATTGCCAAACCTCTGTATCCCAACTAACTAGGAGACTAACTAACTAGGAAAAACTATTTTCTTTAAGTGTGGAGGGAGCCACCCCTTTATTCCTTCTAGGGCAGTGCCCTGCAACACCTATCCGCCCTGTCGGGCGTTCACTGAGGACCGGGGATTGACCTGTCCTTAGACGCGTATGCGCGCTCAGCCGATAGGTAATAAAAACCTGATACGGCAGTTTGCGCATGCACAAATCCAGTGGCAATGAAAAGGGGACTGCTTCCCGAGCGGCCAGAGCGCGTCTGTCCTGCTCCACTCAAGCCACCAGTAAATATATATCGTCAACAATACAGCAATTTACTTGTAACGCGGATTGATCGTGACCATTAAAACACAGTATACATTTGAAATAAATTGCATAGTAACCACATATCACTCTAAATGTAGTAAAATGAATGCACTTAACTCGCTGCTGCAGCAGCAAAGAAAGAGAAAGAAGATTAGTGTTCAGGACATTTATACCTTTGGGGGGACCTGATTGGTGCATACTATGGAGGGGCAGTCCTTCCGGGCTATGCTATTTAAAGTTTGATTGGCTGCGGTGTTTTTTCAGTAAAGAAAGAGAAGCATAATCCGAAGCCGCCGTGGACTGCCATAGAATTAGGTTCAACAGAACTGTAACTTTTATTCATTTACTAGCAGCCCGTCCCGACGTTGTCCGGGGGAGAAAAGTAATGTGTGAAAAAATATTATGAAGCTTTTAATATTTCTCGGTACTGCCCCCTGTTGAATGTGCCTATTTATTTTCCCTGTCTGCCCCCTGTGCAGGCCCTTGCAAATGTAAATGTGCCTTGTTGTATGTGCCTTTGTATTTTCCCTGGATGCCCCCTGTTGAATGTGCCTATTTATTTTCCCTGTCTGCCCCCTGTGCAGGCCCTTGCAAATGTAACTGTTGGTTGGTTGCCCCCTGTTCAATGTGCTTTTTTTTCCTGGCTGCCCCCTGTGCAGGCCCTAGCAACAACTTTATACGGCCTCGTTGTGGAATGTAAAAGAGGCTTGTGGAATTGAGCGTTTGGATGTTCCCCTGGCCTCTGAGTTTTTTTTGTGTGAAAGTAGTGCTGATTTATTTATTATCGCTTTCGTGGCCCTGCCAGCAATGTTTACAGGGAGTGTTCTGAGCACGTTTTTTTAGCTTCCCCCTTGCAAGAACGTTAGACGGTAGTAAAGCGCCGTGAATTAACGTGCAATGAGACTTGTTCTTTTCCTGAATATTTCCCTGGCCGCCCCCTGTGAAGCACCTTCCAACAGTGCGCGAGTCCGGTAATGGCTTTTAATGAGCGTAGATGATGCCTCGTTGTAGAATGTGAAAGCATAGCTGCCAAGGTTTCAGATTGCCATGTGTGACATTTTCATAATTTCAGTGTAATTACGAGTGACATTTCAACGACTATGAGTGACACTTTCTTGCGGACAAAATTAAGCAATGAAGACGATCAACACATGTAAATATCAGAAATAACACCACAAAGAGTGTTCCAATCGAAACACGTCAGTCTTTTGAATAAACCCGTACGGCAACTATATCTCACAATGCAAGCTTTCCTCTGTGTGTGACCACGACGCTCTCGCTCTATCTATCCCTCTCCTCTCTCTCTTTTTATCCCTCTCCTCTCTCTCACACGCTCTCTATCCCTCTCCTGCCTTTATCCCACCCCTCGCTCTCTCCCTCTCTTTATTGCTTTCTTTATTCCTCTCCTCTCTCTTTATCCTGCTCCTCTCTTTTTATCCCTCTCCCCTCTCTCACACACTGTCTGTCTCTTTTTCTCCCTCTCCTCTCTCACATGCTTACTCTCTAGACCTCTCCTGTGTTTATTCCCCTCTCCCCTTGCATGTTTCCTCTTTATCCCTCTCCTCTCTATCCTTTCATCCCTCTCCTATCCTTTTATCCCTCTCCTGTCTATCTCTTTTTATCCCTCTCCTCTCTCTCACACGCTCTCTATCCCTCTCCTGCCTTTATCCCACCCCTCGCTCTCTCCCTCTCTTTATTGCTTTCTTTATTCCTCTCCTCTCTCTTTATCCTGCTCCTCTCTTTTTATCCCTCTCCCCTCTCTCACACACTGTCTGTCTCTTTTTATCCCTCTCCTCTCTCACGCGCTTACTCTCTAGACCTCTCCTGTGTTTATTCCCCTCTCCCCTTGCATGTTTCCTCTTTATCCCTCTCCTCTCTATCCTTTCATCCCTCTCCTATCCTTTTATCCCTCTCCTGTCTGTCTCTTTTTATCCCTCTCCTCTCTCACACGCTCTCTATCCCTCTCCTGCCTTTATCCCTCCCCTCGCTCTCTCCCTCTCTTTATTGCTTTCTTTATTCCTCTCCTCTCTCTTTATCCTGCTCCTCTCTTTTTATCCGTCTCCCCTCTCTCACACACTCTGTCTCTTTTTATCCCTCTCCTCTCTCACACGCTTACTCTCTCGACCTCTCCTGTGTTTATTCCCCTCCCCCTTGCATGTTCTCTCTCTCTATCCCTCTTTTCTCTATGCTTTCATTCCTCTCCTATCCTTTTATCCCTCTCCTGTCTATCTCTTTTTATCCCTCTCCTCTCTCACACGCTCTCTATCCCTCTCCTGCCTTTATCCCTCCCCTCGCTCTCTCCCTCTCTTTATTGCTTTCTTTATTCCTCTCCTCTCTCTTTATCCTGCTCCTCTCTTTTTATCCCTCTCCCCTCTCTCACACACTCTGTCTCTTTTTATCCCTCTCCTCTCTCACACGCTTACTCTCTCGACCTCTCCTGTGTTTATTCCCCTCCCCCCTTGCATGTTCTCTCTCTCTATCCCTCTTTTCTCTATGCTTTCATCCCTCTCCTATCCTTTTATCCCTCTCCTGTCTATCTCTTTTTATCCCTCTCCTCTCTCATGCGCTCACTCTCTAGCCCGCTCCTCTCTGTCATTATCCCTCTCCCCCTCTCACCAGGTTGCACTGTTTGCTTTGATCGGAAAACGTTAATTTTGAGTCATTTTTCTCGATAGAGGTCGCCTTGCAAATACAGATGAAGCACCATTTTCACACAGTTGTGAAAAATGTCACCTTGCCTTTAAATATCCGTCATGAAAAATGAAAACATTTTTGGCAAACAGCTACGCACCTGCACTCACTCAGCCTTAGCTTACGCAGTGTAAGTTGCTGTTCCAAAAATCCCAACAACGCTCTGTACTACCCGCTTCTCTTGGGCCTACCTTCCTTCCACAGAGGCACCTGCTCCGGTCTGTTTTTCACTGTTCACGACTTACTGCGCACTTTTAATTGTTGCGCATGACTGACATTAGTGGTCCTGCTCTTTGATTCTCTGAGGGTGTTGTCTCGACACTTATACTCCATTTTTTTTAAAGGCTCGAGTCTCTGTATACCAAGACAGAAAAGGGGCCCCTGGTACAGCTGCAATGAGCAGCAGCCTCACTCTGCCTGTACCTTCCGTCAGACACAGGCTCCAGCACGATCCCTCGACCGGCCCCGGGTCGGAAATAATTATTTACTGGCAGGGGAGATATTTTAGCCCCACTGCAACAGACTGAAGGTGCGATCTGTAGCGCTGCCAGCCAGCCGAGCACCATGATTCCGGTGCACCTGCCGCCCGCAAACCAGTGCGCTCTGCAACCAGCCTCTACCTCTCATTGGGACGGACCCCAGGCCCCCTGCGGCCGGCCTGGTGCCAACAGCCATGATTGTGCACATATTGAAAAAAACGATGTTTATGCTCCAGAAGGCTACATGTATAAAACGGCGTGGGAAGGTTTCGTGCTGCGATTGGATGGCTGTTTGGTGGAAGGGGCGGGCAAGAGTGTTACGCGATTGGATGTTACTGTTGCTTTTCTGGTCGAAGCCGCGCCCCTTTGTTTATCTTGGCTCGGAACCCTTACGGAGGCAGTGATTACCGAATTTGCTGACCTCTTTTAGTGCACATTTGTGGAAAACTAAGTTTATGCTCCTGAAGGAAAACAATGTTTATGCTCTCAAGGCTATGTGCATAAAACGGTGTTTATCGCTCCTGAAGTGGACGTGCATGCAGAAGTAGCTGTGTTGTGTGTGTGCTTGTGTGTGGTTGCAGTGGTGAAGTTGCTGTGTTGTGTGTGTGCTTGTGTGTGGTTGCAGTGGTGAAGTTGCTGTGTTGTGTGTGTGCTTGTGTGTGGTTGCAGTGGTGAAGTTGCTGTGTTGTGTGTGTGCTTGTGTGTGGTTGCAGTGGTGAAGTTGCTGTGTTGTGTGTCTGCTTGTGTGTGGTTGCAGAATCTGTTGCTTTGTGTGTGCTTGAGTGCTTGAAACCGGCGAATGGGACATGCCCCTCTGGCAATGTTACCGCCCACATTGAGAACAACGCCCACAAGGAACTACTTTCTCTGGAATGTTGTTTGCCCTTCATAATGTATATGTTGTACAAATGTATAGCCTATGTCCTTCTGCTGCAACTGCCCTTTCCAACGCTGTATTGGGTGTTGTGATTGGTGCCGTGGTTCCCGAGTTTACCTGGCCAAAAGGTGCAAGTTCTCTCTTTATAATAGTAGTATAGATAAATCGATCTTAACTGCAAAAATGTTCTGTGCACATAAAGGATATTCTCTAATATTGTTGTTTTCATACGCTTACAAATGTGCGTTCTCTGCTCAGGTTCCTTCTAAAAGCTTACAGGCATTGTCTTATTTATAGAGACAATCACTTCCTAGACCTCGACACCTAACATTGGGTCATCCATACCTTGGAATCAGGGTAACAGCCAGACGGGCATCGATACGGAGGCGTAGAGCCTGTCTGGGCTTGGGAATGCGCGCACTGTCTGCCATCTCTATGATTGACATCCAATGCACTGCAATGCAGAGGTGGAGAAGCTGCCATGCCTCGCACCAGCAGCCAAGAAGAAGCGGTGTCAGACTTGGGAATGCGCGCACTGTCTGCCATCTCTATGATTGACATCCAATGCACTGCAATGCAGAGGTGGAGAAGCTGCCATGCCTCGCACCAGCAGCCAAGAAGAAGCGGTGTCAGACTTGGGAATGCGCGCACTGGCTGCCATCTCTATGATTGACATCCAATGCACTGCAATGCAGAGGTGGAGAAGCTGTCATGCCTCGCACCAGCAGCCAAGAAGAAGCGGTGTCAGACACAATACCAAGAGGCTCTTGTTTGAAATCAGTAGAACCAGCCACCCTGCAGCTCATGCTGTGTGTTCTCCAACACAGCAGTGCATTGAGGCGCAGCCTTCTTAAGGGCATGCATAGGTCTCTGCTGCTTTGTTGCAGTAGGGTGAGGGGGAGCCGAGGGCTGGATAGGTTTGTTGAAATCATGCTGCAGTTGTCTAGTCTGCTGCACCCTCTTTTATACCCGCTTAATGCCTCCGCATCAGAAGGGGGGGCCGCCCAATGGGAATGGGATTGCAAAAAAACGATGGATTTGGGCCCAGATCTTTGGACTGGGGTGAATGTGTGACATTGATCCACATTCGGTCCATCACCTGTTTTGTTTGCAAATACCGCCATAAGTGCGCTGGGGATGCTCAGACGTGGATCCCAGGCACTCCACACCACTGGAGTCAAGCTAGCCGGGCTGATGAGAGGTGTTACCTCGAAACCGGTCCGGTCCTCGGATGCTTGATTCCGTTCTGGGGAGGACATGGCTTTTGTAGTTCGGACTGGACTGTTCCCATGGGGCACAGGGTCAGAGCTGATTTGCATATCGCCATTGTCTAACCCAGGGTGGTGTGGAGTTCAAAAAAACGATGGATTTGGGCCCAGATCTTTGGACTGGGTTCAATGTGTGACATTGATCCACATTCGGTCCATCACCTGTTTTGTTTGCAAATACCGCCATAAGTGCGCTGGGGATGCTCAGACGTGGGTCCCAGGCACTCCACACCACTGGAGTCAAGCTAGCCGGGCTGATGAGAGGTGTTACCTCGAAACCGGTCCGGTCCTCGGATGCTTGATTCCGTTCTGGGGAGGACATGGCTTTTGTAGTTCGGACTGGACTGTTCCCATTGGGCACAGGGTCAGAGCTGATTTGCATATCGCCATTGTCTAACCCAGGGTGGTGTGGAGCGCAAAAAAAACATGGATTTGGGCCCAGATCTTTGGACTGGGGTGAATGTGTGACATTGATCCACATTCGGTCCATCACCTGTTTTGTTTGCAAATACCGCCATAAGTGCACTGGGGATGCTCAGACGTGGGTCCCAGGCACTCCACACCACTGGAGTCAAGCTAGCCGGGCTGATGAGAGGTGTTACCTCGAAACCGTTCCGGTCCTCGGATGCTTGATTCCGTTCTGGGGAGGACATGGCTTTTGTAGTTCGGACTGGACTGTTCCCATGGGGCACAGGGTCAGAGCTGATTTGCATATCGCCATTGTCTAACCCAGGGTGGTGTGGAGTGCAAAAAAACGATGGATTTGGGCCCAGATCTTTGGACTGGGGTGAATGTGTGACATTGATCCACATTCGGTCCATCACCTGTTTTGTTTGCAAATACCGCCATAGGTGCGCTGGGGATGCTCAGACGTGGGTCCCAGGCACTCCACACCACTGGAGTCAAGCTAGCCGGGCTGATGAGAGGTGTTACCTCGAAACCGGTCCGGTCCTTGGATGCTTGATTCCGTTCTGGGGAGGACATGGCTTTTGTAGTTCGGACTGGACTGTTCCCATGGGGCACAGGGTCAGAGCTGATTTGCATATCGCCATTGTCTAACCCAGGGTGGTGTGGAGTGCAAAAAAACGATGGATTCGGGCCCAGATCTTTGGACTGGGGTGAATGTGTGACATTGATCCACATTCGGTCCATCACCTGTTTTGTTTGCAAATACCGCCATAAGTGCGCTGGGGATGCTCAGACGTGGGGCCCAGGCACTCCACACCACTGGAGTCAAGCTAGCCGGGCTGATCAGAGGTGTTACCTCGAAACCGGTCCGGTCCTCGGATGCTTGATTCCGTTCTGGGGAGGACATGGCTTTTGTAGTTCGGACTGGACTGTTCCCATGGGGCACAGGGTCAGAGCTGATCTGCATATCGCCATTGTCTAACCCAGGGTGGTGTGGAGTGCAAAAAAACGATGGATTTGGGCCCAGATCTTTGGACTGGGGTGAATGTGTGACATTGATCCACATTCGGTCCATCACCTGTTTTGTTTGCAAATACCGCTATAAGTGCGCTGGGGATGCTCAGACGTGGGTCCCAGGCACTCCACACCACTGGAGTCAAGCTAGCCGGGCTGATCAGAGGTGTTACCTCGAAACTGGTCCGGTCCTCGGATGCTTGATTCCGTTCTGGGGAGGACATGGCTTTTGTAGTTCGGACTGGACTGTTCCCATGGGGCACAGGGTCAGAGCTGATTTGCATATCGCCATTGTCTAACCCAGGGTGGTGTTGAGTGCAAAAAAACGATGGATTTGGGCCCAGATCTTTGTACTGGGGTGAATGTGTGACATTGATCCACATTCGGTCCATCACCTGTTTTGTTTGCAAATACCGCCATAAGTGCGCTGGGGATGCTCAGACGTGGGTCCCAGGCACTCCACACCACTGGAGTCTAGCTAGCTGGGCTGATGAGAGGTGTTACCTCGAAACCGGTCCGGTCCTCGGATGCTTGATTCCGTTCTGGGGAGGACATGGCTTTTGTAGTTCGGACTGGACTGTTCCCATGGGGCACAGGGTCAGAGCTGATTTGCATATCGCCATTGTCTAACCCAGGGTGGTGTGGAGTGCAAAAAAACGAAGGATTTGGGCCCAGATATTTGGACTGGGGTGAATGTGTGACATTGATCCACATTCTGTCCATCACCTGTTTTGTTTGCATATAAATAAAAGCAACATTTTTTAAATATCATAAAAGCAGTGTTGTGAGGAAAACATCAACGGCGTCAGAGGGGTGCCGGGGTCTGGAGTAGTGCTGTGGGAGGAGTCAGGGGGAGGCACTGGGACCCCACTGCAAGAAAATTAGGCAAAAGGAAGTTTAATTGCACAAGTAAACAGAACACTTAAGGAGCAAAGACACAGCCCAATCAAAAAAATAGTTCTGTCGAAGTATAAATAACCTGAACAGTAAGAACATGTGAAAGAGTGCCAGTCCTCATGGGAGGATACAACATTCTAAAAGCAGGGACTATTAAGTGAATTCACCAATGAAAAGACAGCATTTCTAAAGGACAGCAATAGGAACCAGTGAAAAAGATCCCTTACCCTAGATACTGCCTGTCTCGAAGAGACAGCGAAAGCGCGGCCTAGGCGAGACCTAAAAACAGGATGAAGTATCCTCTGCTGTAATTATAAACATATTACAAGTCACCAAGGAATTCCCTTGTGAAACATGAATGAGGCTGAAGGGCAAGTGGTTTTGCAAGATAATGGAACTCAGAGGTCACTTGAGTTATGAGACATGGATAGTACATGTCTTTATTTTCACAAAACAGATTACATTAATAATAGTTTGAAATTTCTTGCAAACACATTTAATCAGTTTGATGTACTTCGGTGTCAGTTGGTTTTGGCTCCCCTGCTTTGAACTCTACCGGTGCAATATATACAGATTATCTGGTAGAAAGGGGTGTGACGAGCTGTCTTCCATTCAATTATTTAAACAAATTTTAAGTGTTTTGCTTTCCACCCTGTCGGCTGCTGTTACTGCTGGGTAGGGGCGTAATTCGGTGTTTGTCAGGCCTCCAACTATGATTCAAACTTCTGCTCAAACCCACCCCAGAAAGAGTATAATTTTCACCCCAGCGACTGATGTGTTTGTGTTTCTGGGACTTTTTACAATCTGGGTACCTCTGTCTTACTAGAGAGGGTGAGGGATGTGGCGGCCGCTGGTTTAAAGACGAGTGGGTGAATCTGCATCGGAAAAACATATCCAATCCCTCCAATCTAACTCCTCAGCTGACACCCATACAACAAATCACATAAACTAAAGATACAAACCAAGATCAGGCTGCAATAAACAATAACGTCAATCTGATTGAACACTGGATGCATCACAACATCACGGCAGACACTTATTGACTGTAACTCATGCCACGCTTAGGAGGTGAGAGATGAGTGTATCAGTCCATCGTTCAGGAGGAAGAGAAGCGTGTACTTTTAGGAGTCTGCTTCATAGCCTAGATGCCCATGAAGACCTGGGACGCTTTTTTAAATGTGGTGCATTTTCCTTGTTAGTGCCGGGCGCAGTTTTTAAAAGGTGTGCCAGGTGCAACCCGGGAAAGTGTGCCTTCTTATGTTCAATGCGCTGCCCTCCGGGGCAGCTGCAAACTCTGCCCTGGGGGCTGCGCATTCAAGTGAAATACAGCGCAGCTTTGAAGCAGCCGCCCTGTGTTTCACTGGACAGGCAGCAACCCGCCTACACTTGCAGGTGGGTGCAGTGAGTGACTGCATCTGCCTGCAAGGGGATGTCTGGGGGGTCCATAAAACCCCCCTTTCCACCCTCCAGAGGGCTTCTCTCTGAAGGTGCACTGACAGTGCACTACCTTTTGGGTGTCTTTAGCTGTCATAGCGCCTCCTCCAGACACCTTCTTTGCCTCCGCGCCCGTGTCTATAATCATATGCGGGCTCAGAGCCAAAGAGATTCCCTCATTTGCAAGAAGCCACGCCCCCATGCAAATGAGGGAACGTCCTCTGGTGATTGCACTGGCGCTATGTGTGCGTCAGCGCTATCTGTATTACAGAAAGGGCCGCACAAACTTCTGCGGCCATTCCTGTGATGCCAACGTGCCACAGGAGCGTGCAAAGCCGGCGCGCATGCCCGTTGAGCCCCCAGGGCACTTTTCATTATACGGCACCTGCACGGATACACTTATGGGAGCTGTGTAAAGAGTTCCTTTTCCCTTCATTCTTTACTCATCAAGTTAGAGTTGTATGTTCCAGTTGTGCAGAGTATTGGGGCTTTATGCAGTCAGTCAGCAGATTTCACACTCATGCAGACAGTACATTGAAATGTAAATGTTGTAATTATTTTTTGGTTTGAATTCATTTTAGGCTATGGGACGATAACAAATATAATTTCGGTCGTCATTAAAGAGGAGGAGGAGGAGGAGGAGGAGGAGAGCCATCCCACTACCTATCCGAAGCCAGAGGAAACACAAAACGTCAGTTGTGCTTCAGGTAAGAAATGATGCTTTCCTACATAGAATCACGCGAAGGCTGACAGCTCCAGCTGGGATTACAGTGACACATGCCTCCAGTAAGGGTCTGCCTATCCTCACCTCTGGTATTAGGGGAAGACATGCACCAACCGAGCACCTGGCCATCTACACTTACGGGGTCGTATTATGGAAAGTGACTCAGGGGCACAATGAACATGGTTGCCCACTTTACGTGCCCTGGGGCACTTCGGTATTACTGAAGGGGCCACAGACGCTTGTGCTGCCCTTTTTGTAATACAGATAGTGCTTGCACCAATATAGTGCCAATGCTATCACAGAGTGTGTTCTCTCATTTGCATGGGACGCGGGCGCACAGGCAAAGAAGCTGTCAGGAGTTGTGCTGACAGTGCGCCTCCTGAGAGCAGGCCTCTGGAGGGGGGAATGGGCGCCATGGACTCCTAGGGGTCCCCTTGTTGGCCGGTGCAGTCACTCACTGCACCCACCTGCAAGGGGATCTCTTTCTACTTTTAAAAGTGCAGACTTGGGTCTGTCACATGCCCAACATGGGTCTGACTCAGAACTGGCATGGGCCTGTTTCATCATTCTGTTGCAAATCTGACATGGGTCTCTCACATGACTGTCATGGATCTGTCACATGTCTGTCTCACTTGGGAGTATCATATAACTGTCCCTCATGTGATTGTCACATGATGCCTTGACATTCGTCTATCACATGTCTGCCACAGTTATCATATTACTGTCCAACATGAGTGTCTCATACCACTGCCCAATGTTGTACATCTGTCACCTCCTGCACTGACTCCTCCCCCTTCACCCCAAACACAGCAGCACAGCAAGATCCAGACCCCAGGACACTTGGTACACGAACACTCAGACAGATGAATCACCACTGCAAACAACTGGAGAGCAAACGGAGAACGAGCCAGGACAATGCAGACAAGAGCACCGTCCAAATCCACCTTCAGACAAGTCCACCAAAGGAACTAGACCACCAAACGTGCCGCTCCGGTGGATCGCATCAATACCAGCACCAACAGAAGCAAAGAAATGTTCACCGTAGTGAAGGATTTGACCTCACAGGCGGCTGCCTTCAACTCAATCACCCCTTCACAGGACCTCTGCAACACTTGTTCAGTTCTTCAGCAACAAAATCACCACTATCTACAGCAACTTCAACCCTCAAATGTACCAGACAGACCTCTCCAAAGGCCTCCTGATCTTATCCAAATAACTTCTGCTCGCCATCACCCCATAAGAACTGCTCCCACCGTGAAGTCAATCAACTCAGGAGCCCCATCAGAACCCTGCCCCTACCACACCATCTCCAGAGTACTGCAATCCATCAGCACCATGCTCACACTCATTCTGAATGCTTCCTCCTCTTCCACAACCTTCCCAGATGCTTGGAAATAGGCACTGGTTCTCCCATTGCTGATGGAACCCCCCACTGCCCCGTCAATGCTTACCAACTGAAGACCAATCTCTCTGCTACCGTTCCCGCCCAAGATCTTAGAGAAAATCATCAACAAACTCCCCACTGAATACCTCAATGACTACAAACTTCTCAATCAATCAATCAAGCATTTATAATGCACGCTACATACCCGTGAGGATCTCAAGGTGCTGAGGGGGGGGGGCTACAACTGATCGAAGAGCCAGGTCTTGAGAAGTTTTCTGAAGGCTAGCAGGTCCTGGGTCTGTCGTAGGCTGGCAGGGAGATCGTTCCAGGTCTTGGCGGCGAGGTAGGAGAAGGATCTGCCGCCGGCGGTGGTGTAGGAAGGTAGATTTTCCGACTTAGTTGACCTGGGACCCTGCTATTCAGGGCCCCAGGCCTACTGCTCTCTCTGTAAAATGGATTCCCTGTACCTTAGGTACATAACCAATTGGTACTGGGCCACCTTATCAGACCCTGTAACTCAGGGCATAGGTGTACCTAGGGCCTACCAGGGGCTGCAGCATGTATTATGCCACCCTTGGCTGGCCATCTAAATCTGACACAACTGGCTGCACGACAGCTGGGGCAAGGTGGTGTAATCACCCATTGCTTTAGATATAGTATACCTATATCTAACCCTAAAATGGACACACAGATTCCTATCAGTCACTCCTATGGCAGGCCTTGACAATCCTGAAGGCAGAGTGCTTGGAATCGTGTGAGATGGTGCTCTGGCATGAGCTGAGCCCGTTTGCAGCTTGCGGAACCAAGCCCTAATAGCTGTTCCATGATAACGCATACCATATACTCTTAAGTGCATTATAATCCTTGCGGTTATATGCTATCTCTGGTATCGCTTTATCAAAACATGTCGAATAAGGTGTCATACGAATTGGAATACTAAGCCCTCGCCAATTCTGGCGACGGGGTTAGCATTCCACCCTTCTAGAGGGACACGACATGTATGTAACTGTGAACCCCGGTTAAAGTTAACTCAAGCCTCAGCATCACAAAATGTATGCTGCCACCACAGACACAAGTCTGACCCCCTGCAGCTGGGAGTCCTTCCAGCGAGGGGAGCTTGGACAAAGGGTTTCCTGTCAGGGGCGGTGCTAGCACCATCCCAGACAGGGTTTTGTGTATCCTGGGTAGGCAGGGCTTTAGAAGAAGGTGACTGCAAGTGGCACCCCGGTGCTCACTATGCATCTGCCGGCTAGAACCAGTTCCAGGGGCACACCAGCCCCTGAGCTGGGGAAAGTCCGGCATGGGAGAGGGGTGTAACCACCCCCCTTCCTGGTCCCACCCATGGGCAGGACCTAGTCGCGTGCCAGCCCCTTTTCCTAGTATAAAGATAGGAGCGGGCCCCCTTCCAAATGAGATCATCTTTGAATCCTGAAACTACTTTCTACGAAGGGAACTCTCGACTTCTTCTCAAGATTTCTCCCTTGTGACTAAGGAGTAGTCACCCTGCACCCGCAGGCACCATCCAAGAACACTGCGGTTTGCTGCACGTCCTTCCTCCTGAATCCGACTGACCAGCACGACGAGACCCGGCTTCCCTGGCACCTCTGACCTCTACCCTCATCGTCAGCTCAGCTGAGATCCGTGGGTGCGACGAGACCTCGAGGGACCGGCCATCTTCAAGACAGCACGACGCTTGCTCACCACGACCGCCGAGGGATCCTCGAGTGAGTGCTTTGGGGTCCGAGAAGCCCCAACCCTGAGCAGCTCCAGCACCGAAGTTCAGCCCTCCAGCATCCACCAGATCTGCGTGGGGCCCTTCTGCTTTTTGCTGCTCACCGCGTTGTCTGGCTACTAGCCCGCTGGCTTGTGGCCTTCCCGACGACGAACAACGACATCAACACTGGTGGTCTGGTTGCTCCAGACTGGCCCTTGCTCCCCTCCAAAAGAGGAGCACCCCGGACCCTCCTGGTCCACTCCAGACGCCATTTTAAGTCCACCGCGTGGGCTTGCATTTGCCAAGACTTGTTGCCCCAATCCTGGGTCCAGCGACGTCGACAGCAGATACCATCGTGGGACAGCTTGCACCTCCATCCTGGTCGCCGACAACGCCTCCTGGTCCGTGATACTGCAGAGCCCAGCGTCGCCCACTCACCTGGTAGAGGTGACTTCGTCCGGTGCCATCCTGGTGCCCAGCTAATCACTGGCTAGTGATTCAGAACTTGGTCCCCTCTGCTTACAGGTGTCTTCCATCTTCAATCCAGGCTTGGATCACTTCGAACTTCTTCACTGGTCGCCTCCACCAACTTCTTCTTTCAGGCTCCTGGTTCGTCAACGAGGGTTTCCGACGACACTTGAACCCTATGCAGCCGCAGCCCCTGGGCTAGGTAAACCGAGTACCCCGGTGCTCCAGCGTAGAACAACTCTCTAAGTGCCTAGATCCACTTTAGTTTTTGACCTACCTAGTCGGGTTCGCCCGAGAACACTAACTTTGCATTTACTAGTATCCATAGACTTTGTCCCGCATCCCGCGTGAGAGTGCACACTCTGCACCCGAGTCCCCTAGGCCTCCTGCTAGTAATCTGAAGGTTCAGTAGTCCAGTCCTAGCGATTCCAAACCCTATGAGATTAGTACTTACCTGCTAGTAATTTCGCATTCCACTTTTATAGTATATGGTTTTTCGTGCCCCTCGGGCATTTGTGTAAATTGTGCAACTTATAGTATTTTCGTAAGAGTTTTGTTGTGTGCTTAGTACCCTGTCCTCATAAAGAGTACAGGGCTGTTGTGATCTAAATAAATACACTGTTTATTTTCATAACACTTGTGTGGTGTCCTTTCACTTGGTGTTCAAGGGGTATATGTGATGGTATAACAGCTGGCTTAACACGCCCTCTAGAGTTTAGCCCGAAGACTGCTTGTATCCATGCTACTAGGATAGCTGGTCTATAAGGTTGACTTACAACCAATCATCAATAAGGGTTGTTTGGACTGATACAAAGTGCTCACTAGAATAGTGAACATTATATATCAGGCCAACTTCTCACATTGGTGGCAGCAGTGGGATTTGAGCTTGCTGTTGTTTTACCACACGTATCCTAAGAATATCATTGTGAAAGATCACATAAGTATTAAGGTACATATAACTTAGCTTAGAATACTCTGAGTTCTACTGAACCAGCTGTTGTAGTTCAACAGGGCCTAGCACACCCTGACTACAACTCTTAGCAAGGGATCAGTAGGCAAACAAATAGTGTAGGTAGGTGCATCACTTACACCACACTAGAAGCATGTCTAACCACGGAGAGTCTTCAGAGACCCCTCTTGTGGTTGTGGACCCTCCACAGGTCCCTTCCAGATATGCTGCTCTTAGCTTCCAGGAGATGAGACAGATCTGTACATCCAGGAAGCTAAAACAGGGTTCTAACCCTACCATTCCTTTTCTGATTGGTCTCTTAGAGACTTATGATGCCAGGAGGACTGCCAACACAGATCCTTCTCATCCAGATGGGAATATGCCCCCCTTAGAGGGAACCACTGGTGACCCTGACCGCCACCTCCAGGCAGCAGATGATGCTGAGGAGGAGGAGGAAGATGAGTTATCAGGGGATGAGGCAGACAAGGGACAGGTAGAAGTCAGGAGACTCACCAGGTCCAACTTAAGTAGGCATGAGAATGGATTTGGGGGACCGCCAGGGCCACTCTCAGCCAGACTTAACATTGGGAGTGGACGAGTTAGGTCTCTATCCAGAGGCTCTAACAGATCTATTCGAACCAATGGCTCTCAGACCTCTTCTCATAGAGGGATGGCATCCCCTAAGAGGAGAGAGCATGAAGCTAAGATGAGGGAAGCCAATCTGAGGATTGAAAGGGAAGAACTTGCCCTGGCCAAAGAGAGGCTTGCCTTTGCTAGAGAGCAAAAATTGTGTGGGCTAGAGCCCACTGGTGGCAGCATTCTCCCAAGAGTAAAAGACAGGAGTTTAGACACTAGACACCTGAGTAAGATAGTGCCCCCTTTAAACAAGGGGATGACATCCACAAATGGATGACTGCTTTGGAGAGGGCCTGCACTGTACAGTGTGTCCCCCAGAGTCAGTGGGCAGCTATCTTGTGGCTCTCCTTTTAAGGCAAAGGTAGAGATAAGCTCCTCACTACTAGAGTTGAGGATGCTAACAATTACCAAGTCCTGAAGAATACACTGGTTGATGGGTTTGGTTTAACCACTGAACAGTACAGGTTGATGTTCAGAGATACCCAGAAAACTCAGTCTCAGGATTGGACTGACTTTGTTGATTGTGCCACTAAGGCTTTTGAAGGCTGGCTACGGGGAAGTAAGGTTACTGATTTCAAAGGATTGTACAATCTAATTATGAGAGCAAATCTTAAGTAATTGTCAGAACCAGTTATTACACCAGCACCTGGTAGACTCTGATCTGACCTCTCCACAAGAATTGGGTAAGAGGGCAGACAAATGGGTCAGAACCAGGGTCAGGCCTAAGAACCAGGGTGGTGACCAAAAGAAGGAATCAACCAAGCCTCAAGAGAAGGGTGGGAATAAATCTTCTGATCAAACCACAGAGCCCCAAAATTCCTCTGAAAAGGGTGGGTCCCAAACTTCTCCCAAAACCCAAAAGAAACCTTATTGTCATACCTGCAAACAGGTAGGCCATTATAAAAGTGACAGCAGTTGTCCCAAGGCCAACAACAAGAAGGAGAACTTACCCCCAGGTACTACTCCCAGACCTCCTGTTACCACTAGTGGTAATCCCCCAGGTGGTGGGAGTGCCCCCAAGAATGTGGTGGGCATTACTTTGGGAAACCAGGTGGATTATGGCCTAGCCAGATCCCCTGACACAACTCTTGTCTGTGAGACTGGCATGGGGTTTGCCAACTTCACTACTGGTACCCACATTTTGGGAAAGTATAGACAAGAGCCCTTTATCAATGGTCAGCAAGTTGAGGCATACAGAGACACAGGGGCCAGCATCACCATGGTGATTGACCATCTGGTCCCCTCTGCTCAACTGACCCCTGGTTTCATTTATCAGGTGACGGACGTTCATGGAGTGAAAAGAAGGCATCCCATGGCAGAAGTCGAGCTCAGCTGGGATAATGTCACAGGGCCCATGAGAGTGGCAGTGACAGACACCCTACCTGTAGATTGCTTACTGGGGAATGACCTGGAACTCTCAGCATGGGCTGAGGTGGAGCAAGAAACCCACTCCAGGATGAAAGGCCTACCCAGAAAGGTTAGTGGGGCAGTAATAGCTACAGCCCCAGTCCATCACCATTCCTCCCTGAAAAGGTTGGAAGAGCAGTGGTAGCCACTGCCCAGGCTCAGACAGACTTTCCTGAACAGGATAGGAGGGCTGTGACAGTCACAGCCCAAATACAAACTGAGTGCCCTCCTGAAAAGGTTGGTAAGGCAGTAATGGTCTCAGCCTCTACTCAAACAGGTAGTGGGGTTGTGAAGCCTGAAACAATGGATCACTCCACCCAAACTGAGAGCATTGAGGAGGAAGAAAAGTCTTCCCCCTCCCAGAGACTAGGTGAGAGCCAGCCTCCTCAGGGAACTGACTCTACCCCTGGTGAAGGAACTGCCCCAGAGGTAGTCAGGCCTAGCCTGGCAGAGCCCCTGATGGCAGTGGACCTTTCCCAGGTGGGACCCAGTCTGGAGCAGGTAGCCTGCACCTCTCTACCCTGCCTCAATCAGCCTAGGGCTGTAAAGGTCAGGGAGGCCAGTGGTGGACCCCAAAGGGCCCCCTGTCCAAAGGAACTCCCCAATCAACAGATTAGGATCACTGAAGCTAGTAGACCTAGCCAAGGGAAAATAAAACAGACTCCTGAGGGATCCCCCTTAAAAGTAGTTAGGGACCTCCCACAGCTGGACACTGTTGGGCACAGCCAAACATGGGGCCTAAAAACCCCTAACCTGACCTGTCCCTCCAGTAAGCCAAACAGAGGGACTCAGCCTCCAGCTTTAGGTAGCCAGAGGTTGACCCTGAGAGCTAATAGCAACTCAGTCATGGAAAGAAAGGCAGATTTGGTGAGTAGTGATTGGAGGAAGTTGAGCCCAAAAGTAGTGGAGCCTCACTTCAGTACTCATCCCAGCACCAGCCTTTTTCTTTGCCAAAACACCCCACAGGTAGTGATTCCCTATGGTGGAGACCCTCAGATACCCTTAGGGTGAAGGATTGCTTAGTGGACCATGATACAGGGGGTAACCATGCCAGTGCATTTACCACCTCATATGGCCACTCAGGCAATATAGGCTTACCTGGTCAAGGATAGCCTTATCTCCTTTCGTTTGGGGGGGGGGGGGGGGGGTTGTGTAGGAAGGTGGATACCTGACTATGGTTGCCCCCAACTTTTTGCCTGGTGTTTTGCTGGTTTTCCGACTTAGTTGACCTGGGACCCTGCTATTCAGAGCCCCAGGCCTACTGCTCTCTCTGTAAAATGGATTCCCTGTACCTTAGGTACATAACCAATTGGTACTGGGCCACCTTATCAGACCCTGTAACTCAGGGCATAGGTGTACCCAGGGCCTACCAGGGGCTGCAGCATGTATTATGCCACCCTTGGCTGGCCATCCAAATCTGACACAACTGGCTGCACGACAGCTGGGGCAAGGTGGTGTAATCACCCTTTGCTTTAGATATAGTATACCTATATCTAACCCTAAAATGGACACACAGATTCCTATCAGTCACTCCTATGGCAGGCCTTGACAATCCTGAAGGCAGAGTGCTTGGAATCGTGTGAGATGGTGCTCTGGCATGAGCTGAGCCCGTTTGCAGCTTGCGGAACCAAGTCCTAATAGCTGTTCCATGATAACGCATACCATATACTCTTAGGTGCATTATAATCCTCGGGGTTATATGCTATCTCTGGTATCGCTTTATCAAAACATGTCGAGTAAGGTGTCATACGAATTGGAATACTAACCCCTCGCCAATTCTGGCGACGGGGTTAGCATTCCACCCTTCTAGAGGGACACGACATGTATGTAACTGTGAACCCCGGTTAAAGTTAACTCAAGCCTCAGCATCACAAAATGGATGCTGTCACCACAGACACAAGTCTGACCCCCTGCAGCTGGGAGTCCTTCCAGCGAGGGGAGCTTGGACAAAGGGTTTCCTGTCAGGGGCGGTCCTAGCACCATCCCAGACAGGGTTTTGTGTATCCTGGGTAGGCAGGGCTTTAGAGGAAGGTGACTGCAAATGGCACCCCGGTGCTCACTATGCATCTGCCGGCTAGAACCAGTTCCAGGGGCACACCAGCCCCTGAGCTGGGGAAAGTCCGGCATGGGAGAGGGGTGTAACCACCCCCCTTCCTGGTCCCACCCATGGGCAGGACCTAGTCGCGTGCCAGCCCCTTTTCCTAGTATAAAGATAGGAGCGGGCCCCCTTCCAAATGAGATCATCTTTGAATCCTGAAACTACTTTCTACGAAAGGAACTCTCGACTTCTTCTCAAGATTTCTCCCTTGTGACTAAGGAGTAGTCACCCTGCACCCGCAGGCACCATCCAAGAACACTGCGGTTTGCTGCATGTCCTTCCTCCGGAATCCGACTGACCAGCACGACGAGACCCGGCTTCCCTGGCACCACTGACTTCTACCCACATCGTCAGCTCAGCTGAGATCCGTGGGTGCGACGAGACCTCGAGGGACTGGCCATCTTCAAGACTGCACGACGCTTGCCCAGCACGACCGCCGAGGGATCCTCAAGTGAGTGCTTTGGGGTCCGAGAAGCCCCAACCCTGAGCAGCTCCAGCACCGAAGTTCAGCCCTCCAGCATCCACCAGATCTGCGTGGGGCCCTTCTGCTTTTTGCTGCTCACCGCGTATTCTGGCTACTAGCCCGCTGGCTTGTGGCCTTCCCGACGACGAACGACATCAACACTGCTGGTCTGGTTGCTCCAGACTGGCCCTTGCTCCCCTCCAAAAGAGGAGCACCCCGGACCCTCCTGGTCCACTCCAGACGCCATTTTAATTCCACCGCGTGGGCTTGCATTTGCCAAGACTTGTTGCCCCAATCCTGGGTCCAGCGAAGTCGACAGCAGATACCATCATGGGACAGCTCGCACCTCCATCCTGGTCTCCGACAACGCCTCCTGGTCCGTGAGACTGCAGAGCCCAGCGTCGCCCACTCACCTGGTCGAGGTGACTTTGTCCGGTGCCATCCTGGTGCCCAGCTAATCACTGGCTAGTGATTCAGAACTTGGTCCCCTCTGCTTACAGGTGTCTTCCATCTTCGATCCAGGCTTGGAATACTTCGAACTTCTTCACTGGTCGCCTGCCAGCAACTTCTTCTTTCAGGCTCCTGGTTCGTCAACGAGGGTTTCCGACGACACTTGAACCCTATGCAGCCGCAGCCCCTGGGCTAGGTAAACCGAGTACCCCGGTGCTCCAGCGTGGAACAACTCTCCAAGTGCCTGGATCCACTTTCGTTTTTGACCTACCTAGTCGGGTTCGCCCGAGAACACTAACTTTGCATTTACTAGTATCCATAGACTTTGTCCCGCATCCCGCGTGAGAGTGCACACTATGCACCCGAGTCCCCTAGGCCTCCTGCTAGTAATCTGAAGGTTCAGTAGTCCAGTCCTAGCGATTCCAAAGCCTATTAGTACAGTACTTACCTGCTAGTAATTTCGCATTCCACTTTTATAGTACATAGTTTTTCGTGCCCCTCGGGCATTTGTGTAAATTGTGCAACTTATAGTATTTTCGTAAGAGTTTTGTTGTGTGCTTAGTACCCTGTCCTCATAAAGAGTACAGGGTTGTTGGATCTAAATAAATACACTGTTTATTTTCATAACACTTGTGTGGTGTCCTTTCACTTGGTGTTCAAGGGGTATATGTGATGGTATAACAGCTGGCTTAACACGCCTTCTAGAGTTTAGCCCGAAGACTGCACGTATCCATGCTACTAGGATAGCTGGTCTATAAGGTTGACTTACAACCAATCATCAATAAGGGTTGTTTGGACTGATACAAAGTGCTCACTAGAATAGTGAACATTATATATCAGGCCAACTTCTCACAGGTGGTTTTCCGGATACGAGGAACTGTGGCGAGGGCGAGTGTGGCAGAGCGGAGGTTGCGGGTGGGGGTGTGGAAGCTGAGCCGGTTGTTGAGGTATGATGGTCCGGTGTTGTGTAGCTCTTTGTGTGCGAGGATGAGGAGTTTGAAGGTGATCCTCTTGTTGACTGGGAGCCAGTGCAGGCCTCTCAGGTGGGGTGCGATATGGCTGCGCCGGGGGACGTCGAGGATCAGTAGTCCTGAGGCGTTCTGGATTCGTTGTAGTGGTCTCAGGAGCTTGGCTGTTGTTCCTGAGTAGAGGGCGTTTCCGTAGTCGAGTCTGTTGGTGATGAGGGCCTGGGTGACGGTTTTTCTCGTGTCGAGAGGGATCCACTTGAAAATCCTGCAGAGCATTCGGTGGGTGTTGAAGCAGGACGCAGAGACGGCGTTGACTTGCTTGGTCATGGAGAGGGAGGAGTCGAGGATGAAGCCCAGGTTGTGTGCATGGTCGGTGGGTTCCAGGGGTGTGCCTAGCGATGTGGGCCACCAGCAGTTGTCCCAGACTGATGGGGTGGGTCCGAGGATGTGGACCTCTGGTTTGTCTGAATTCAGCTTCAGTCTGCTGTCCTTCATCCAGTCGGCGATGGCCTTCATTCCTCTGTGGAGGTTGGCTTTGGCGGTGTTGTGGTCTTCAGTGAGGGATATGATCAGCTGGGTGTCGTTGGCTTAGGAGATTATGTTGAGGCTGTGTTGTCGTGCGACGTGGGCGAGTGGAGCCATGCAGATATTGAACAGCGTCGGGCTGAGGTAGGATCCCTGTGGGACGCCGCAGATGATCTCGGTGGTTTTTGAGCGGAAGGGAGGGAGGCGGACACTCTGGGTTCTGCCGGAGAGGAAGGATGTGGTCCAGGCCAGGGCTTTCTCTTGAATTCCGGCATCATGAAGGCTGGCTGATAGGGTGCGGTGGCAGACCGTGTCGAAGGCAGCTGATAGGTCCAGGAGGATGAGGGCGGCTGTTTCTCCTTTGTCCATCAGGATCCTGATGTTGTTGGTGGCGGCGATGAGGGCGGTCTGAATGCTGTGGTTGCTGCGGAAGCCAGATTGGGATGGGTCCAGGACGTTGTTGTCTTCGAGGTAACGGGTCAGCTGTTTGTTGACAATCTTCTCTGTCACTTTTGCCGGGACGGGAGCAGGGAGATGGGCCGGAAGTTCTTGAGGTCCTTGGGGTCCGCCATGGGTTTCTTCAGAAGGGCGTTGATCTCGGTGTGCTTCCAGCTAACCGGGAAGGTTGCTGTCTCAAAGGAGCTGTTGATTGTTTTTCGGAGGTGGGGTGCGATGGTTGTGCTGGCTTTGTTGAAGACGTGGTGAGGGCAGGGGTCGGATGGGGATCCGGAGTGGATGGAGTTCATGGTTTTGATGGTGTCTTCGTCGCTGACGTGAGTCCAGGCGGTCAGGCGCATGTACGGGTGGTGATCGCAGGGGTAGTGGAATCGGTGGTGGGTGTGGGGGTGTTGGAGTTGATTAGTAGTGGAGGTCTTGAGAGGGGCGAGGGTGTTGGCGCAGTCGCTGATCCATTGTTTGAGGTTGGCCGCGGCGGTGTCTGGGTTGGTGGGGTCGGCGGGTGGTCTCAGGGCGAGGGTGGTAGTCAGTTGGTTCTTGGTGACCTTGCCCCAGCAGCGGCGTGGTATCTGTTGGGTGCGGTGGTGTGTGGTGGGTTTCCTGAAGGTGAAGTGGACGCATCTGTGGTCGGTCCAGGTGGGTTCGGTGGTGCGGTTGAAAGAGACCTGGGGGCTTGTGGAGAAGATGGGATCTAGTGTGTGTCCAGCGGCGTGGGTGGGTGTCGTTACGAGTTGTTTAAGTCCGAGGTTGGCGAGGTTGTCGATCAGGGCGGTGGAGTTGGCGTTGTTGTTGTTCTCGAGGTGGAAGTTCAGGTCCCCGAGGAGAATGTAGTCTGTGGAGGCGAGGGCGTGGGTGCTGACGAGGTCGGCGATGGTGTCGCAGAACTGTGGTCGTGGTCCGGGTGGTCTGTAGACGAGAGTCCCTCTGAAGGTGGTGTTGGGGTCGGTGTGGATCTGGAAGTGCATGTGCTCGGCGGTGGTGAGGGTGTCGTCGGTGCTGGTTGAGACTCTGAGGGTGTCCTTGTGGATGATGGCGATTCCCCCTCCAACTCCGTTGGTGCGGTCTCTGCGGGAGATCTTGTAGCCCTGTGGGATGGCTATGGCGATGTCTGGGGCTGAGGTGGCGTTCAGCCAGGTCTCCGTCAGGAAGGCGACGTCGGGGGCAGTGGAGTCTAGGTGGTCCCAGAGTTCGATGGCTTGCTTGCGAGTGAAGCGGGTGTTGAGGAGGATGCATCGGAGGTGGTTGGGTTCTCTGGTTGATGGTTAGGCGGGCCGGATGCTGGTGTATCTGCAGTTCCGGCAGGTGAAGGACCCTTGGGTGCGCTTGGGGTGGCCTGGTAGCAGGGGTGGTCTCGTCCGGTGTTGCGTGCGTGGAGGGTGCTGGAGTCGTACTGCAGTCTGGTGTTGCGGGGGTGCAGGGTCCAGGGGTTCTGGCGCTGGGCACGGTCCAGGCAGGGACGGACGCAGACGGGCTTGCCTTTGGCGCGCCTTCGGTGCTCCAGCGGCGCACCCGCTTTGCGTGTTCCGCTGCGCGTCTGCGTGGCGCCCTCCATAAGAAGCGAAGTGGGAGGGAGGAGCAGCTGGAAGGCGCGAGCGGGGCGGCCAATGGGCGAGGGCACGGGGCACAGAAGGAAAGAGGGGGCGGGGCCACATGGGAGCAGCGGCGGGGAGCGGGGGGGCACAGAGGGCAAGGGCACAAAGGAACGGCAATCAAAGGAACAGTAATAAACAGCCAGTATGGGGAAAAAACAGAGCAACAATACAGTACCAACTAAACAGGTACCAGGGGCACACCAGCGGTGAACCCTTGGCAGCAGAAGCAGTGGGGCAGTCACGGGCAACCAGGAGGAGCCGTGCGGCGTGAGGGGTGACCAGAGGTCAGGTCACACTCACTGCCGCGCGGCGCCCTCTATAAGAGGCCAAGTGGGAGGGAGGAGCAGCTGGGAGGCGGGATCGGGGCGGCGCACGGGACACAGAAGGAAAGAGCGGGCGGGGCCGCAGGGGAACAGCGGCGGGGAGCGAGGGGGCACAGAGGGTAAGGGCGCAAAGGAACGGCAATCAGAGGAACAGTAAAACAAAACAAACAGCCAGGTATGGGGAAAAAACAGAGCAACAATACAGATCCAACGAAACAGGTACCAGGGGAACACCTGCGGTGAACCCTCGGCAGCAGCAGCAGTGGGGCAGTCACGGGCAACCAGGAGGAGCCGTGCGGCATGGGGGTGACCAGAGGTCAGGTCATATCAGGATCAGGAGACCGGTCCAGAGCTCAACATCACTCAGTCTAATTTCAGACCCAACAGCAGCACAGAAGCTGCCATCATCGCTGCCACAGATGACATCCGTATGACTCTGGATGGAGGAGACATGGTGGCCTCATTCTCCTGGAACACTCTGCAGCATTTGGCACAGTCCCCTACCCCATCCTCATCCAAAGCCTGCACAACATTGCAATCTAAGGACACACAATCTGATGGATCTGCTCTTTCCTGATTGGATGGACCCAGGCAATTAGCCTGACACCACACTCCTCGGATGCCGGTGACCTCATCTGCAAAGTTCTGCAAGGATCCTCCCTGAGCCTGACCCTCTGCAACGCAGAAATGATCTCTTTAGCCAGCATCATCCACTCTCCCAACATCCTCTCCTATGCCAACGACACACAGCTCAAGTCCTCCCTCACAGACCAGAATGACTGAAATCACCCACTAGATGAAGACCAGTTGTCTAAAGCTGACAAGACTGAAATCATGATCTTTGAGAAGAGCACTTCACCACGGGGCTTTACGTGGTGGGCAATAGTTTTTGGACTGACACTCACCCCCACCATTCACACCAAGAACCTCTGGCTTGTCATCGACAGCAAACTCAACATGACAGCTCAAGTCAATCAATCGATCAATCAATCACGGCATTTATAAAGCGCGCTACTCACCCGGGAGGGTCTCAAGGTGCTGGGGGAGGGGGAACGCTACTGCTCGAACAGCCAGGTCTTGAGCTGCCTTCTGAAGGAGAGATGGTCCTGGGTTCACCGAAGGTGGGTGGGGAGGGTGTTCCAGGTCTTGGCTGCCAGGTAGGAGAAGCATCCTCCTCCGAGGGTGGCTTTGCGGATGCGTGGTACGGTGGCGAGGGCGTGGCTGGTCGATCGTAGCTGGCGGGTGGGTGTGTAGAAGGTCATGCGGTCGTTGAGGTACTTGGGGCCCAGGTCGTGGAGAGCCTTGTGTGCGTCGGTGAGGAGTCTGAACGTGATCCTCTTGCTGACGGGGAGCCAGTGCAGGTCTCTCAGGTGTCCGGTGATGTGGCTGTGTCGTGGGATGTCCAGGATGAGTCGTGCGGATGTGTTCTGGATGCGCTGTAGTCTTTTTTTTAAAGTTTGGCTGTGGTTCCGGCGTAGAGGGTGCTCCCATAGTCCAGGCGGCTGGTGACGAGTGCCTGGATGAAGGTCTTCCTGGTTTCAGTGGGGATCCATCTGAAGATCTTGCAGAGCATGCACAGGGTGTTGAAGCATGAAGATGAGACGGCGTTGACTTGTCTGGTCATCGACAGGGAGGAGTCCAGGATGAAGCCCAGGTTGCGTGCGTGGTCTGTTGGCTTGGGAGCGGTGCCCAGGGCCGGGGGCCACCAGGAGTCGTCCCAGGCTGAGGGTGATGATCCCAGGATGAGAACTTCCGTCTTGTCTGAGTTCAGTTTGAGGCGGCTGTTCCTCATCCAGTCGGCGACGTCTTTCATCCCTTCGTGTAGGTTGGCTCTGGCGGTGGTGGGGTCGTTGGTGAGGGAGAGGATCAGCTGGGTGTCGTCAGCGTAGGAGATGATGTTGAGGTTGTGTTGGCGTGCGATGGCTGCGAGGGGGCTCATGTAGACGTTGAAGAGGGTTGGGCTGAGGGAAGATCCTTGTGGTACGCCGCAGATGACTTCGGTGGCCTCGGATCTGAACGGGGGGAGGCGGACTCTCTGGGTTCTTCCGGCGAGGAACGAGACGATCCACTCCAGTGCTTTCTCTCGGATCCCGATGTTGCTGAGGCGCTTCACTAGGGTGTGGTGGCAGACGGTGTCGAACGCCGCAGAGAGGTCCAAGAGGATGAGGGCCGCTGTTTCCCCGTTGTCGATCAGGGTTCTGATGTCGTCGGTGGCTGCGATTAGGGCGGTCTTGGTGCTGTGGTTGGCCTGGAACCCGGACTGCGAGGGGTCGAGGGATCCGTTCGTCCCGAGGAAGACGGCAAGCTGTCTGTTGACGGTCTTCTCGATGACTTTGGCCGGAAAGGGAAGGAGCGAGATGGGACGGTAGTTCTTGAGGTCGGTGGGGTCCGCCGTTGGTTTCTTCAGGAGGGCGGTCAGCTCGGCGTGCTTCCAGCTCTCCGGGAAGGTGGCGGTGTGGAAGGAGGAGTTGATGATGTTCCGGAGATGGGGTGCGATGATGGCGTCGGCTTTGTTGAAGACGTGGTGTGGGCAGGGGTCGGTTGGTGATCCGGAGTGGATGGAGTTCATCGTGCGGGTGGTGTCTTCGGTGCTGATCGGGGTCCAGTTGCAGAGGGTGGTGGTGGCGGGTGTTGGTTCGGTGATAGGGTGCGTGGTCTGTGCGTCGAAGCTGTTGTGTATGTCGGCGATCTTGCGGTGGAAGAACGCGGCGAGTGAGTTGCAGAGGTCTTGCGAGGGGGGTGATGTCGTTGTTTCCGGTGCTGGGGTTGGAGAACTCTTTGACAATGCTGAAAAGTTCCTTGCTGTCGTGGGCGTTGTTGTCCAGTCGTTCTTTGAGTGCCGACTTCTTGGTGGCACGGATCAGCTGATGGTGTTTGCGGGTGGCGTGCTTGAAGGTGGTCCTGTTGTCTGTGGTCTGGTTGAGCCGCCAGGCTTTCTCCAGGGTGCGGCAGTTCTTCTTGGATTCCTTGAGTTCGCCGGTGAACCAGGGGGTTTTCTTGCTGCCGGGTCTGCTGGGGGGGTTCTTTAGTGGTGCGATGTCGTCGGCGCAGGCGGTCAGCCACTTGGTGAGGTTGCTGGCTGCTTCGTTGGGGTCTGCTGTGTTGGTGGGGGTGTTCTGGCCGAGGGAGGCGGTGAGCTGCTCGGCGGTGATCTTGCTCCAGCTCCGTCGGGGAACCTGTTGCGGGTGGTGGTGGGTCGCAAGGCCGTCACAACCTCATGCTTCCATACCCTGAAGATGCTGAAGATAATTTTTGAACGGCTCTCAATCAGCACCAGCAAAACCGTCATGCACACCCTGGTGACAAGCAAGCTGAACTACGAGAACATCCTCTATGCCAGGATCAACAAAAAACTCACAGAACTCTAAGGCCAGTTACGCTCAAGCTCCCATGCCGAACTCACATCATTCCTCACCTGAAGGACCCCCTCTCTTGTTCCATACACAAACGAACACAATTCAAACTCCTCACCCACACTTTCAAAGCATTACATAGCACTGGGCCAGCATGCCTCAACAATTGCATCTGCTCAAAGAAACCTTCCAGACACCTCTGCTCATCCGCACTCCTTGCTCAAATCCCACAGACACGAAAAACCATATCTGCCAGTCACACCTTCTCCTATTTCACTCGTAAAGTGTGGAAGGACCTGTCACTACACATAAGAACCTCCCCCTCACTTCATGAATGCAACAATAAGATGAAGACCTGACTTTTCGAGTCGTCCCACTAGTCCATAGGTTTGGTTAGACTCAAACCTGCTCAGGGCCAGAACAGTGTCGTCTACAAATCTGCATAACATGGCATACCACATGGCTGTCCAACATGCGTCCTTCATTTGACTAATGTGGATCTGTCACATGACTGACATAAGTATGTCTCATGAGCGACAAGAGTCTGTTATCTATCTGAAATAACCTGAGTGTCTAACATTTGTGTATCATAGGAATCCTTGGTACTGTCTCTCAATGTAACATGCAAAACATTCCTGTAGCAGTACTGCCAACCACTGAGATGTAATATCACACATTGGTGCTCGTTTATGTAAACTGTTTCCCTGTTTTTTTACATTTCTTTTCATTCAGCAGCCTTCCAGTCAGAAGAAAGAAGTGTGAACAGGGGAGAGACCAGTACATCCACGGAGTGTAAGGCGTTTACTGACAATTTCATCCTAAATCAACAATACGATCTCCAGACATCAGAAAGACGCTTGACCAGCAGTGAGTGGGAGAAGGCATATAGGACTAAGATATTTTTTGAGGCACATCAGAGACCCGACAAAGGTCTGAGACCCTTTCCCTGCACAGACTGTGAAAAACGCTTTACTCTAAAGTCTGATCTCGTAATTCACAGAAGAATACACACAGGAGAGAGGCCGTTTCAGTGCACTGACTGTGGGAAAAGCTTTACTAAAAAAGGAAATCTCCTAAATCATCAGAGAACACACACCGGAGTGAGGCCATTTCCCTGCACAGAATGTGGGAAAAGGTTTACTGAAAAGGGTTCTCTTCTAAGACACCAACAGATACACACTGGAGTGAGGCCCTTCAAGTGCACGGAGTGTGAAAAGAGTTTTAGGGTGAGAACAGCTCTTACACAACACCAAACAATACACACAGGAGTGCGGCCCTTTACCTGCACCGAGTGTGCAAAATGTTTCACTGTTAAATCTGCTCTATTACGGCATCTAAATATTCACAAGGGGATTAGGCCCTTTCACTGCACAAACTGTGAGAAATGTTTTATTGATAAGACCGCTCTTTTACAACACCAAAGAATTCACACAGGAGTGAGACCTTTTAACTGCACCGAGTGTGATAAGAGTTTTACTCTGAAACCATCCCTCATACAACACCTACGAACACACAAAGGTGTAAGACCCTTCAAGTGCACTGTCTGTGAAAAGAGTTTCAGTCTGAGCACAACTCTAATACAACACCAGAGAACACACACAGGAGAGAGGCCTTTTAATTGTACTGAGTGTGAGAAGAGTTTCACAGCAAAACAATCTCTTTCACGACATCTGAGACTCCACGTGGAGAAGAAAGATGGAGTTGGTGTAACGGAGAGTGCAGCTCCTTAAGGACACAGATCCTTTAACTATGCTGGCAACATCCCGTTTTCTGCTGACATTCATTGATCTTATGTAATGCACTGACGTACAGCATCGTTGTTGTCCCTTAATTCATTCGGCGACCGGTCTTCTGACGTTTGACTTCTCCTTCAACAGAGTGAACTAAAATTTTGCAAGCATTATATGTAATTTTGTACTACCCTAGGTGGTCTTTGAACTAACTGGCTCATAAGACGTATTTTTTGTAATCTGCTGTGTCTTACTAGGGAATAATTGCATTTAAATCAGTATTTCCCTGCCTCTTGCAGTGCAGGTAAAAAAACATTTCTTTGTTCAGAATTCTTTTAAACAATTACAAAATGGGCACTTTTGCAGTTCCTGATAATCTTGTAATGGAAACAATCACAACTTGATTTAAATTTATATAATTAGCTAAGAAATTAATCAGTTTATAAAGTACATTTCAACCATGTATGTATAATGTATTGCAAATGTAGAATACACTGAAAATACTCTCTTCTTTTTTTATTTGTAATAGTACTTCCCTAGTATAATATATTTGTTGACATTACCAGTAAACATTGACATTTTTCCACTGGCCCAAATCCACAGTAAATGGATATACATTAGATTTCACTTTTGCCTTGAACCTGACATGATGTAGAATATGTCATGTAAGTATCACAAGTACATTACTAATATCACACGTACATTATAAGTATCACACGCACATTACAAGAATACAAGTATTTCACATACATTACAAGTATACAAGTATTTCACATACATTACAAGTATTTCACATACATCACAAGTATAAAAGTATTACATGTAAATTACAAGTATTACACGTACATTAGAAGTATTACACATACATATCAAGTATACAAATATTTCACCTACATTACAAGTATATAAGTACAAGTATTACACGTATATTACAGGTATGCAGGTACTACATGTATATTTGAAGTATACAAATAGTACACGTACATTACAAGTATACAAGTATTTCACGTACGTTACAAGTATTTAAGTGTTACAAGTACATTACAAGTATAAAAGTATACTGTGTGCAGAAATCTATCTTATTGATGTAGAAGTCGCAGAGTGATCTTTCACATAGGAACGTCCATGGCTACTGGTCTGCCTAAGGCACAAGCCACACTGTGCACGTAATCCACATTTTCCGGTCATCGGACACGGTTCCTATTAAAATATAGTGGTTGGATGAATCCCCATCACTTCGGAAGAAGATACTGATAATGGAGGTCATTCAAGGGTATTATTCAAACAGCTGATTTACTGAGGGGAGCTGAGTTCTTGTCCTTCAGTTTGCTCAAAACGTGTGGAATGCACATGTCAGAATGTTGGCAGTGCAAAATATGGACTTCTGGCATTAGTGAGTGGACCTTAGTGAGAGTAAAATATGTTTCTATATTTGTAAAGATCTTCACATATGCCTGTATAAGGTGAGTAATAGCTAACCTGTTGCATTTCAAGAGGCAAATTGGTGGGATTTTGTATGTGTAGTGATTATTTATCTGATCAGCTTCATTGTCTGTTTCTGTAGTACACAAGGATAATATACCAGGGAGATTCTTACAGCAGAACCCATTTTTCAGGAAGATTTGGATGCCGGCACTGATAAAAACAGTAAAATTATCTTTTTTCGGTCTTGTTCCAGAGAGGCCTCACTGTGATGTTATAAACACGTACTTATGTCGATGCACACAAATAATATGAGAGGGACCAAAATATATCTTTGTGAACGATAATAGATAATATTCCAGAATTATTCCTCTTGATTCAGTCGTAATCAGTACCTGCAAGTCTTTCATTGTGCAGCTGTTTTTCAGGGCAGCAGTTAATTTTTAAAACAACTGTTCTCTATTGCTGAAATGATCGCAATCGAACCTGTCATATAATGTGTCTGGCTAAACAGAATCATCCTGAAGATAAACTCTTCGTTAACTACGACTATATCGTCTGAAGGACAAACCAAGATGAATTGGTTAAAGGCAGTAATTCTATGTGAGTGCAGGATGAATGTCATTATACTTTAACACTCTCAAGAACGCCTTCTTACATTATAATTAGGGCTCCCGGTTTTCCGTTTAAACAGATTTTTACATATAAATACAGACGGAAAAATATTTTTCTTCCGTCTGTATTTATACATAGAAACGGAATAATACGACCAAATTGGAGTCTGAGAATTGCTCGATCGTGCTCCAGCCAGGGATGCCTCCCCGTGCCCCTCTTCCTGATTGCCCTGTATGCCTGCCCACTTTAACACCTGCTGGGCCATTAATCTTTGGTAGGCGCGGGAAGACATTTCCTAGGAGCTCTTGCCTCTGATCTGCCCACTATAGCCCTGATGATGTGGCTGTTACATCTCTTTAGCCAATCAGCTGATCATTCATCATCTCCGGAGCTCTGGCTTTGTAGTGAGCGCTGCGCCAGCACAGCAGTCTGTTTTAAGTCACTGTGAAGTGAAAGGGTGGGGGTGGGGGTGAATACGTATTTGCACCTCTAAGGCAGTTTAACTTTGAGAAGGCGGCGAAAGGTGTTAGCAGCGCAAGTACTTTGCGCAAATGTAGGACTGGCAGAAATGAGTGTGACCCAAAAAGGTCAGAAAGTCCGGAGGCATAAATTAGAAATCAGAAATTAAGCTGCATTAGCTTTGGAATACTTTCAGGCCTTAAATTGAAATTTATTTCTGAAATGAGAGTTCCCTGCTTCAGACTAGAGGAGGTAGTTTACTCTCTCAGCTGTGGATAGTCAGCGCGCACCACAGAGAGACGCATGAAACTGACAATAAGGAAAACGAGGCATTCAATATCTGTAATATATGGAGAACGTAGACAGCACTTTCATGCAATCTTTGGCCAGGTCACTGAAAGTGCACATGTGCACTCATCTAAATTCTAAAAGTGTTTATTATGGCCTGTGAGAGTGTTTTCAATATTGTAACACAGCAGTAGCTGACACTAATATTACTGCAAGTAATCTGTGTGACACCCTCCCATTTCACATATGCGAGGTGCTGTTTCGATCTAACAGTAAAGTTTTTTTGTGAAAGTTGTATGAAACATACACAACATTGGTCTTCCAAATGTCTATAATGGACTCTCACACATTGTATTGTGTTTACTTAATTTGGAGAATATATACATATATACATATACATATAGCTAATCCTATAACAACTGTGTGCACTGCCTATTTAAATAAATGTGGAAAAATACTAGTTGCAGCATCTTTTTTGGCTTGTGACAAAAATAAATGCGAATATATACAGATAAAATGACAAACAAAATTAATAAGGATAAATACAGACGGAAATGTTAAAAAAATAAATACCATAAAACCGGGAGCCCTAATTATAATAGTGAAGATGTGTCCTTTCCGCCGTGTTCTCCATGTGCATATGGACAGATGCTCACTTAATTTACCACAGAAAGCAGGGCACTGATTTGACTGTGACACATATGGGGCTTACAGGTCATGTGCACTCTTTTGAGTCAAACAAGTTGGCTACTGTGGTGATTTATAGCCAGGTCTGGTGGCTTAATAGACAAATGCGTCCTCTGTAGGGGCCAGTCTTTGACCTTGTGGTCCTAGGTTCAAATCCTTGTGGTTCCACCCAGCCTTTACTCCTTCTGAGTTTGATAAAATGAGTACCATTGAGTTGGGTAACAATAAACCTCTATTATTCAGTGCCAAGAGGCCCTTCTGGGTGAACGCACACTGTACAAATACACGTTATGTTATTGCAGACCAGGAGAGTGACTGGGATGATTCACAAAATCTGCTTGTGGAGAAGCAGGCTAGTGATTTGATTGCAAGCTGAGCACAATAGTTTTGCTTCCCAGGTGACGTGACTCAAACTGCGGCTCCAGGAGATGCGTAGGGAAATAATCCTGTTTCAGCAATGATGGCGTTGGATGCCTCTTTACCAGCCATACAAGTGGAACTACAGGCAAACTTCAAGAAATCCGAAGGTTAACCTAAGAATCAGAATCAGAGCAATACAGACCACAGGGAGAACCTTGGCCCTTGCCGCTCCTTGAGCACCTTAGTCACAACGTGGGCCCCACATTCACTCTGTCTCTTTTGAAACAGGTCATCCACCTCAAGTGTGTCTGAGCCCTTGATTACAGCTCCTCATCCCAATCGAGTCACAGCCACCCCCTGTGGCTTCAACTCTGCTCCCCCCGAGGGGATCGCCATTATTAGACATGAGCACTGAACTGACCCACCCACGTGTGGGATCCACAGGGAAACATCATTAACAACGCGGACAGTACACCGCGATGCTGTAACATCGCGGTTGTTACAACGACCACGATGTTACCACGCTATGCCATTGTAGTGTAGTTCCTAGTTTCCCACTAGGCCCTGCGCATTGGAATAACATAAACAGTAGTATCGACGTGGAACTGCTTATATTCCAGGCCTCCACTGACTATGCTAAACTTAATTGGGTTGTGTTACCAACTAGCTCAGAGGTCACTGGAAACTTTCTTCTCTGCATAGGAAGTGATCAGCTTCCTTGGCACAGACAAGAAGGGATTCAGCTTTCCAACAACCGTGCAACATGACAACTTTGCTCCTCAGATCAAGAGTCGATCTCTAGGGTCGTGTGAAACAATAGACACAGATTTCACTCAGTCAGTCTAGTGCAGTTTACTTTCACAGTATGTAGAGAATAGAGAAACGGGCGTTTATCAATAAAGGGTTAACATTTATTGAACAGTCTTTCTTCTCGTACAAGAGAAATGTATTGCCACAATTGCAATAACTGTTATTATAAAAAGTACGTACAGTAAGATAAGTATTGCGAAACAGAACTGTAAAAGCATTGATATGGTTTCTTAGCCATACAATGGTTTAAAAGTAATAAAACATATATACAGTCATATATACATTAGGCTAACATACTCAACTGGTGCTTCTAACTAAGCCTACCCCAGTGTGCCTGACCTAAGCCTAACACGTGAGAAGGGGGAGTAAGTAAGTAGCTTAAGTTAAGTTGGTTTTGCCAAGGTTTGTTTCAAGAATTCTCGTCTAAGGGTTTAGTCAACACCATACCTCTGAATAGAATGATGGAGGATTGGTATCTCCTTCAGGGGTCTCTCTCGATATCCCAGTCACCCGCGAGGGTAAACTGGAAGCGCCGGGACTGGATTTCTCTGCACGAGAAATGCAGCGGCTTCTCTCAGCGCGTCGAGGAAGGAGGGGTGACAGCGTCCGCGGGCAGCTGGGCTGGATGTCTTCGCAGAGGACGGCTGTTCGGCTCCTCAAGCGTACTGTACCATAGTTCGCGCTGTAGCGGCGATAATGGTAATCAGCAGCTTCACCACCACAGGATAGCAGGCTGCAGCGACAGAGTGCTAGTTTTTACCAACACAGGGTCATGCAGACAGCTGGCATCAGCAACAGGTTCGCATTGCTTAAGGCAACGTTGGTAATATTTATACCTGACAGGTGCCGGGTTTGACGCAAGTTTGCTGGACATAAGACGTCAATTAAAGATGTCACTAGGAAGTGACAGTTATCAGTTGCTCATTAGAGTTCCATTACTAATCAAAACATAGCAAGCGGGGATTTCCAGGTTTGCTAAGTTTTTATCTTGTTGAAGAACTCGGAGTGTTATATAGGAATATCAGATAGTGACTGCTGCTCTGTCATTGCACTAATTGGTCGCAAAGGAAGTAGCAGAGAGTCATGCTGGAATGTGGCTCTGTTCGTGTGAGGCCAGAGATGACTTTTCAGAAAATCGCACTTGAACGGTTATGCCAATATAGGGAATAAATGGATTTATAGCCGAATAGGGGCATAAGGTCACAGTATCGATCAGGAACCTAGATAAGCACGCAACACCCACTCCACGTTTTCATGTCCATCAAAATTACTAAAACTAAAGCAATTAGATATATGTGTAACATTGCCCACCCCAAAATACATAAATGCATTCGAAATAGGCGTACTTGTAATACATGGAATTTAGGTACTGTACGTTTTTTAAAGCATAGTAATCATTCAAAAAATTATTGCATATGAAATCAATGAACGATTATGCAGAAAGAATTACACATGAAGTATCTCTGACAGAAGAAATGCGAGATAAATCATCACATAAAAATGCATGTGTGCTCGAGGCTGGTGTTATGTTGTTATGTCTCTAGATGTGTTCAGAAATAGAAGTGTGAAGCTTCTGTTCTCTAAGAATAGTTTTTTTGTTAAGCAAAGAATTGTTCGTGCCAAAAAAGGGTCAATATTAAAAAATTGTCCAATTCAAAGAAAATAGATTTTCCAAAGCTCCTGGCAGTTTTTGTTGATCAAAACTGAAGGCCGAATTCAGAGTTCATGGGAACGCTGTGTGTCGGAAAGCTTCTCAAAAAGTTATTGTTTCTCTGTGGGTGAGAACATCGTATCAGACAGGCTCGCAAAGAATTGGTCTACAAAACCAGGTGATAGTTCAACCAAATTAGATAGCGCTGTAACTTGGCAGGTGTGAGAATGATTGCTGTCATCGAAGGCAGGACCAGCAATGCTCACAGAACTTTGTACCTGGATGATGTTGCTTTTGTCACTCGCTCCACTGTTACCACTTGGCTGTAGTACAGGAGTCTCCACGAATGCCGTCATCAGGATTGGTAGCCGCTGGGGACAACACAATGCGTGAGCCGTTATTGGACTGAGCAAAGTATCGACGTCCATTGGTACTGCTGATGGAAGTGAAAGACAGATGTCCAACACGCATTCATCGCCGCAAAGCATACACCGTAGCACAGGTAAAATGCAATTTTGCCATATTGGTCTGAATGAAAGGAACCAGGTCATGTTTAGATCTCTCAGCCTGGCCAATCCGAGGACGTTAGTTATCCTGTCCCTGTAGCGCATTGCTAGGATTGTCTCTTCCATTCCCATGGGAGCTATGTCTGAGCCGAGGCTTGCCATAACGTAGCAGGATGGTCAAAAATAGAATCCCTGCGATGAGTCCCAAAAATAGTGGAACGCCGCCAAAAATGGAGTGCACAAAATTAGGAAAGATTCCCAAAATTGCCTCGAAGGGTGTTAGCAGTCCCGTAAAGACTGTCTTAAATATGCCTGGGATGCTTGTTGCACTAGACATGTTAAGGAGTTGGCTGAACATTTCTACGAAATGCACGGGGCAATTTGTTGATAAAAGGTCATGGACTTCAGTAGCCGTCCTTGCGACTAGAAGATCATACGTCTCTTTAGATGACGTTATAGGCACTGTTGTCTGTAAAAGCACATATTTCATTTTGCTTAATGTATCAATTCGTATAGAATAGAGATTCAGACGAGGCCAGAGAGGAGTCACTATGTCTGGAGGCCCGCTCGGGAACAATGCTTGCATACAACATTTGACCATGGACGTAATTTGTACTAGATAACTTATTCCGGGCGCGAGGCCACAGCACCTGTGATCCGTTCTAAGAATGTAACTCCCGTTAGAAAGTTGCAGAAAGAAGGGCTCTATCTGAGTTGCAGGTGTGACTAGCTGGTGGCATGAAAGGTTGTTTGAATTTCCATCACATGCTCCGTGTAAATTAATACCCTGACACAAAAGTATACCGCTTAGTGAGTGTTTACAGTTGTCACCACTAAGAAATACATTTTTGTCGCTGTCACTATAGCAAGAATGAGTGTCGTTTAAATCTTCAGAGAAGTTGTCGAAGTTGATGAAATAACCAGAGGCAGTTCTGTCAATTGATGGGATTGTTCTTTCAATCTGTCTCTCGGTAGCACTTTCTGATGCCACATCATTGTAGACTGGTGTTGTTTCATGACGAACTGTTTCAATCTGTGTTTCAAGAGGCACGAGTTCCATGGCATTATTGCATAGTCCTTCATTGTGCACTGCAGGCTGATCGAATGTGATTAGTCTTTCAGTTTGAAGCTCTTGGATTGTTGCAAGTTTGGGTATTCTGTTGTTTCTTGGGAGTCCACTGGGCCTACTGTTGATTATAGGCCACATGCTTGTGGTTTTACCAGATCGATAGACACGACTCTGTTCTCCTTTTTACCAGCAAGGGGCGGTAGCACAACTGATCTTGTTCCGGTGACTGCCAAGACAGGTACTGCTTTTCTGTAAGAAGGCCCAAATTCCTTCTTAACCGCGATCTTTTCTCTGACTAGATCCCCAATCTTTGGAATCCAGACAGGCCTTGCTGGGGCTGTTGCGGGTGGTGCCTCGTCAGTGGTACTTGGCTGTTGCTTTAACTTTATGTTGCTTAATGATTTTCTTGTTTCATTCAGTTCCTGTAAAACAGCCAAACGGTCTTTTACATCAAAGTGCGTTTTTTCTTGTACCACTGACATCTGACTATCGAGGTCCTGAACGTTCATTCTAATTCCGAACAATAGTTCGTATGGGCTGAAACCTTTTAGAGAATTTCTTGGCATGTTGTTAAGACTAGTCTGGACACTTATTAAATGTTTGACCCACCCAGCGCCTGAACCTAATACCTTCGCTGTTATAGATTGCTTTATATCCCGGTTTTTTCTTTCTACCACACTTGTGCGACGGACAAGAATACCACAACCCAATTCCCATGCTAGCCATGGCCTCCTCATAAGCTCGAGAGCTGAAAGCAGGACCCTGGTCAGAATGGAACGTGGTAATTGCGCATATGCCGATATGGACTCGCAAATCTTTTATAACCGTTCTAGCGTCAGCCGAGCGCTGGAGGCCTCATTTTTTAAGTGCTTTTCGTCTTGAATGAATGAATGAATGAAACATTATTTGTATTGCGCAGCTATGCCCAGTGGGCGTCAAGGCGCCTAGTCCAAATAACGACTGTGAGCAGATAGAAACAGAGCCTACTGGTATGCATTGATAAAGAGCCAGGTTTTCAATGACTTCCTAAAGAGGTCAAGGGAGGGCAGTATTTTGATTTCCAGGGGGAGTGAATTCCACATCAGAGGAGCCAGTATGGAAAAAGCTCTGCTCCCCCATCTAGCCTTCTTGGCTCTGGGAACAACCAGTTGGTTAAGCTCACTGGATCGGAGACATCTACTCGGAACGTATCTAGAGAGTAGTGATCCAAGGGCATCAGCCGAACCTGCAGTTAAAGCCTTATATGTAAGGCAGAGGAGTTTAAAAGTAATCCTTGAGGGGATGGGGAGCCAGTGAAGGTTCTTCCTCGCTGAGGTCATAGAGGCCAGCCAGGGCAGAGCGAGAGCAAACCGCGCTGCCGCGTTTTGTATAACCTGCAAGCGCTGGAGCAGACCCTTGTTGGCCCCGGCGTACACTGAGTTACAGTAATCAAGCCTTGAGCCAACAAGGGCGATCACCACCTGTTTCCGTGCCTGTGGGGACAGGTAGTGTACGATTCTTTTCAGGGTCTTGATGACTCCCCAACAGGTAGCCACCGTTCTGTTGACCTGAAGCTCCATGGAGAGCTGGGTGTCAAAGATGACGCCTAGGTTCCTGGCAGATTGTGTTGGTATTGGGCAGCTACCTAAAGAAGGAGGCCACCAATCGTCTGACCATATGCCCTGGTCCTTGCCAAAGACCAGGACCTCTGTCTTGTCCCCGTTCAACTTCAGGGAGTTGGCAATCATCCACTCTGCAACAAGTTGCATGCAGGCCCTAAAGTTAGAAGCGGTTTCACCCACAGAGTGAGTCAGGGACACCATAATCTGCGTGTCGTCGGCATACGACACTACCTCCATCCCCTGAGATCTTACTAGTCTTGCAAGTGGGGCCACGTAGATGTTAAACAGGGTCGGACTCAATGCCGACCCTTGTGGCACCCCACATTGCAGAGACTTAGCAGGGGAGAGGTATTCACCTAGCATGACACACTGCTCTCGTTGTTGAAGAAAGGAGCTCAGGAGACTGAGTGCCGGTCCTTCTACCCCTGCCTCCCTTAACCTAGTTGTTAAAGTAAGGGGAGACAGGGTGTCGAATGCTGCTGAGAGATCTAGCAGCACCAGTACGGTGGTTAGACCCAAATCCACTTTTCTGCGGATGTTATCCATGACTTTCGTCAGAGCAGACTCCGTGCTATGCATCTTTCTGAAGCCATGTTGGGACCCGTCCAAGAAACCAGAGGTATCGAGGAAGTTTGAAAGATGGAAATTCAAATGGGTCTCCAACATCTTAGCCGGGGCCGGCAGAAGAGAGATGGGTCTAAAGTTCTTCAGTACTCCAGGGTCCAAGGTGGTCTTTTTAAGCAGCGGCTTTACAATGGCTTTCTTCCAAAGTGACGGGAAGATGCCCTGCTCCAATGCTCCATTCATGACTTCCAGCAACGGAGGAAGAATAATCTCTCTGCAGTTCTTCAGTACTTTCAGAGGAACTGGATCAAGTGGAGATGACGATTTAGTTTTGTCCAGCAGGCTGTTAAGATCCTCTAGCGAAAGGGCAGGGAAATGATCAAGGGAGTGAGAGGATTCTGTAGTCCAGGCTTCCAGACGTGTAATTTGGGAGAAATCCTCAGCACTAAGCGAGTTCCCCTGCGACTTTAGAGCTATGTAGATATCATCTATCTTTTTGTAGAAAAAGTCTGATATATCATTGCATAGCTCCTGGGAAGCGACTACAGGATCGGGGACCTGGAGAGAGCACAAAGAGTCCACTATTTTGAAGAGCTCTTTGGAAGATGTTAAGGAACAGGTTAAATTAGAAAAGTAGTCCTGTTTCTCCTTAATGACTCTCTTTTTGTACTCTCGTAGTAGGCTCTTATAGCCTTCTCTATCCTTGAGATCCCAGGATTTACGCCACCTGCGTTCCTTCTGTCTGCAAGATTGTCTGAGAAGCCTCAGATCGGCAGAAAACCAGGGGGCAGTTGGCTTCTGTCTAGCTGCAGGTTTCAGGGAAGGGGGGGCTAGTTCGTCAGCTGCTCTGGTGATGGCATCAGCGAGTTCTTGGGCCGACTCATCCACCTTCCGCTGAGTTGAGATATGGGCGTTGAGAATAAAAGGGGCCACTGCCTCCGAAGTAAAGTTTTTGAAGCTCCTTTTGAATTGTTTTTTACCGGAGCCCGCAATGACAACGGGGCAGGGGATGTCTAGAAACAGCGGGACTGCTAAGTGGTCAGACCAGGTAATCGGGACCGGGGTACCGGGGTACCGGGGGTCTTAACTGTTAATAGGACGCAGGATGGGGTGTAGGCAGCGTTACGCTCTTTCTGACTGGTAGCCGGTAGCATGGTTCCTTACTGCGATCCCTATTACAGTTTTCACAGTTGTTTGCATATATTTGGTGTTCTACACTCATTCCCGGCCACCAGAATACTGATTGTAATTCAGTCAGTGATTCCTTGATCTCTCTGTGCCTTAGACCCAAACCCATGTGTGCGTCTGCTATTAAAAATATTCTCCTGTTCATGTTTGGAATTACTCTGTCCCCCACTCCAGGGATTCGAGCAAAAGGAACGGAGTTTGCATCGATTATGTATGCATAATTGAGTGGATAGTTTACGGGTAGTGCTGCACAGTCGCCTTTTACGGTCGTTCTTACTGCCAGCATGGTTTCCCCGTCTATGTACTTATCTGTACGCTTTTTTGTGGCTACGGAAGCCGGGTTAGTTGCTTCCGCTGTGGCTGTATTAGCCAATGAATTCCCTGCAACGTGAACGCCATCACGTTGAAGACTCTGTGCGTGAATCACGTGAGTCTTTTGTAGTTCTTTACTTAAAAGAGCTACCTCGTTCCAGAGCAATTTATGCTTTATTGTGGCACCTGTGTCATCTTTGTAGTCGTTTTCGATCCAACTCTGCAGTTTGTTATTGTAAGAATTGACGCAAAAATGAGAATCGCACACTATAAGTGTGGGGAATTCGCGTTCTGCATTTTCGAGCGCCATCTTTAAAGATCTGATTTCAGTTCTCTGAACCGAACAGTTTCTTACAGATTCAGTTTTTGTTACTTTCGGTCTGAATTTACCGCACAACGACCTTTAATGATCGCACATGCTGCATCGTAGGATTTTCTCTCTACGTTGAAATGCTATACAAAGCTATCTGTATAGATTATACAGGCGTATTGTGGGAGAGGCAGAATTTCGATTGGCAGAGGATATTCTTCTTCATATTCTAAATCATTCAGTTCTTCGTATTGCTGTGCGAAATAGTATTTCACATCTTCCGCTCCTAGAGAATCTATGCACTGTATCCATTTCGGATCCAGTGACACTGTAGGCAGGTTTACTGGGCTGAATAGCGCCTCGAAGGCGGATTCCGCTGTAAGGATATTAATCCGTTTGCCGTGTGCTAGTTCTCGTTCATTTGCTAATGCGATTTGCACTGCGTTCACAGTTCTTTCTGTGTGACTGAATGTTTTTTCTGCTTGTGTGTACAAGTGAGATTTAATTGAAATGGGTACCTTTTCTCCCTCATTAGAGGTTAGGTACGTGAATCCGCATCTTCCTGGGACGACTTGGATTACAAGATCACGTGTGTTGTCTCGTGTATCTAATTTTGTTTTCGCTAACATGTCTGTTTGCAGTGATCTCAAAATTTCTGTGTGTTTTTGAGTCCAATTGATTTGTTTTAAATCAGGTTTTATTAATTCGTAGAGAGGTTTAACCCTCTCTGCGTAATTTAGGATGTAAGTTCTTCCGAAATTCAGAAAACCTAGTATGGATTGTAAATTCTTCAGCGTTTTTGGAGCTTGGAGTACAGCGCACTTCTCTAAGAAGTTGTCCGCTAGGCTTTTCCCTTCACTTGATAATTCGTACCCTAAGAATAGTACTGTCAGATGGGCAATTCGGGACTTTTTAAAGTTGAATTTGTAACCCTCTGCTGCGAACCCAAGTATAATGGTGTTCACTCTTTTTAAGTGAGTATCCAAGTCGTCGTCTGTGAGATAAATATCATCTACGTAAGACAATGCTTCATCATCATAGATTTGTAGTAACTCTGTTACCCTAGCTGAGAATAGTCCTGGGCTGTTCTTGAACCCTTGTGGGAGTCGACAGAATTTTTTCTGTGACCCAAATGCAGAGAAAGCGGTCAAGTATCTGCTTTCTGGTGCAATGTTTTGACAAAAGAAACCATTAGAAATGTCTAATGTCGTTTTATATTTTTTCCTAACTATGTTATTCATTAGGGCTGCACTATGCGAGTTTTGTACTGCAAAAGTTTTGCAACATGTATTAAGGTGTCTGTAGTCCAAAACTAGACGATATGAATTGTCTGGCTTGGAGACAGGAAACAAAGGATTGTTCATTTGAGAGGTGCATGTTTCAATCACCCCCTGGTATTCAAGTTGATCTAAGATCTCCCTGACTTGTTTTTTAGCTTCTTGCTTTATGGGATACTGCCGTTGGGCAGTTGGTTCACTTTTTAGTTGGATTTTGTGAGGCGGTGAATCCTCATCCCATCCTACATGATTTTTATACAATGCAGGTGCCTGGGCTACTGCCCATTTCCTTGCATATGTATATTTTTTGTGAATCGGTATGTGATTCGAGAAGGCAGGCATAATCACTTCTTCGCCACGAGGGCACTCCCTGACAAACTCCGGGGGCCAATCTTTTTCAGCTAACAGAATATCATAGCCTTTTGAGAGCTTATCCCAAAATAGACCCTTAATTTTCCTAGTCTTATCACCCTCTATACGCAGTGTTATTTCGTATATTTTATGGGGCTCGCTAAGTCTGGCGTCGGCAGTTTCAACCTGAATGTATTCATTCGTGTCCACTGTCTCCAGATGACTCATCAAGATCTTGCGCGCTATACTGATTTCTGCTGCACTGTCCAACATTGTCAATGCCCACTCCCCGTTTTTCAACTGTGTCCTCAGTATTCTCGGCATGGTTGATTACTCTAATACTGGCTACCTTCTTTGTCTGAAATTGAGATTTCTTATTTTGAGCAGGTTCCTTGTCTTTGGACTTGGTGTGCTCTCCTGGGTCTGACCGTCCTCTTCTTTCCGAATTCTGTGGAAAAGATCGAGAGGGACGTGTATCAATACTTTGATATCTATCAGGTTTTTTTAGATTATCCCTATTTCTAAGGTTATATCTTTTCTCAGAGGGCTCCCGTTGGGGAGACTGGCGTTCTCGAGTCGGAGTTCTTTCCCTCCGTCGAGGAGACGTTCCTCTGGACTGGAAAACTTTTTCCTTGGGAGTGGATTGTTTATTTCCATCCCAGCTCTTTTTAGGAGTATTTAAATTATTTTTGATAAATAATTTTTCAGGATTTTCGAGCAGTTGGGGCTTAACTGGTTTCCCACCCAAGCTGTCTCTACCTAATTCTTCATAGCATTTTTCTATGATTTTGGCAAGCTCAACAGGATCTTTTATATCTGTTTCCCTCAACTTCTGGCGGATCGCCACAGATGCTGCTTCTCCCTTTATGTTGGCTAATAATATAGCCGTGACCTGCTTGAAATCTTTCAGTAATTTCATACCTAGATTTAAAGCGGGTTCTGGACCGAATTCATTTTGAATCTGTTTTAGCACTTCTGGTATTACCGCCATAGACGGAACACCGTGTGTTTTTGTGTAAATGGAAGCAAAGACTGTACCCCAAGTGTCGCAGTCCTCCACGTGTGGTGCGATTCCCATAGGAAGGCAGATGGTCAAGATTCTGTGTTTCTCAATAGGGGTAGTATCAGGAAATACTGCCTCTATTTGAGTGATTTTCTGGGCTAACCAGAAAGGAATTTGTTCCCGTTTTACGGGTGTTTTACCAAGACATGACTGTATGTTCTGTGGTGTAATTTTATTTGTGTTCCCCTGATGAGGGGTCAGCTGTGGTGAATTAACAGCTGGCTGGACTGTTGCAGTCCGTATTACATATTGGACTAATTGCCTATGTATTTTTATTAATGTGTTTAGCTGTGCTAACAGCTCTTCTCTAGACATTTTTGCAATGTCAGGATATGGTGTGTAGCTGGCTAGAACCGGCCACGTGGCTCCTGGTCTACCTAGTGGACCGAGCCTAGTTATGTGATCATTATGTTTTAGGGCGCCATTAAACCAGAGCAGGTGCTCTTGAAATTTAAGTGGGATTTCAACCTCCTCGAAAGGAGCGTACTCTCCCGGAGGTTCCTCTATTTTGTAATAGTGAAACTCTTGTGTTATAGCGTTTACCGCTGGAAAGTTTATCCATGAATAGAATACCTCTGTCTGCCGATACTCGTGAGCCTCTATCACGAAAATTACTGTACCACCTTGAGGTGGCAGTCCGTGTTCTATAAGTTTTAAAGTTATAGATCTTCTTAACTGGACCGGGATGATAATAGCATCCGGGTCTGCCTGTAGGAGACTCGAGTCCTCCTCTATTAGTATGGAAGCCAGCCTAGCTGCTTCCCTTTCTTCTTCATTGTCTGACATTTAAAAAATGCAGGCTTTTGCAGAGTAGGTCTCCAAGGAGACAAAGATTAGATGCACAATATTTTGGAACACTGTATCCTTCAACGTTGAATAAACCAGAGCTTTACATAGGAATCTCTTCCTACTAAGGTCGGGCGGATTTTAACCTTTCACCCACTCCAGACGTCTATTGGAGTATTTACGGGAGAAAGGGGTGTGAAATATGCACGACTGAGTTACTCTACAAGTCTTACGTTAGTTTATCGCCTTACCTAACGTTAGGGCGCCATGTAGTGTAGTTCCTAGTTTCCCACTAGGCCCTGCGCATTGGAATAACATAAACAGTAGTATCGACGTGGAACTGCTTATATTCCAGGCCTCCACTGACTATGCTAAACTTAATTGGGTTGTGTTACCAACTAGCTCAGAGGTCACTGGAAACTTTCTTCTCTGCATAGGAAGTGATCAGCTTCCTTGGCACAGACAAGAAGGGATTCAGCTTTCCAACAACCGTGCAACATGACAACTTTGCTCCTCAGATCAAGAGTCGATCTCTAGGGTCGTGTGAAACAATAGACACAGATTTCACTCAGTCAGTCTAGTGCAGTTTACTTTCACAGTATGTAGAGAATAGAGAGACGGGCGTTTATCAATAAAGGGTTAACATTTATTGAACAGTCTTTCTTCTCGTACAAGAGAAATGTATTGCCACAATTGCAATAACTGTTATTATAAAAAGTACGTACAGTAAGATAAGTATTGCGAAACAGAACTGTAAAAGCATTGATATGGTTTCTTAGCCATACAATGGTTTAAAAGTAATAAAACTTATATACAGTCATATATACATTAGGCTAACATACTCAACTGGTGTTTCTAACTAAGCCTACCCCAGTGTGCCTGACCTAAGCCTAACACGTGAGAAGGGGGAGTAAGTAAGTAGCTTAAGTTAAGTTGGTTTTGCCAAGGTTTGTTTCAAGAATTCTCGTCTAAGGGTTTAGTCAACACCATACCTCTGAATAGAATGATGGAGGATTGGTATCTCCTTCAGGGGTCTCTCTCGATATCCCAGTCACCCGCGAGGGTAAACTGGAAGCGTCGGGACTGGATTTCTCTGCACGAGAAATGCAGCGGCTTCTCTCAGCGCGTCGAGGAAGGAGGGGTGACAGCGTCCGCGGGCAGCTGGGCTGGATGTCTTCGCAGAGGACGGCTGTTCGGCTCCTCAAGCGTACTGTACCATAGTTCGCGCTGTAGCGGCGATAATGGTAATCAGCAGCTTCACCACCACAGGATAGCAGGCTGCAGCGACAGAGTGCTAGTTTTTACCAACACAGGGTGATGCAGACAGCTGGCATCAGCAACAGGTTCGCATTGCTTAAGGCAACGTTGGTAATATTTATACCTGACAGGTGCCGGGTTTGACGCAAGTTTGCTGGACATAAGACGTCAATTAAAGATGTCACTAGGAAGTGACAGTTATCAGTTGCTCATTAGAGTTCCATTACTAATCAAAACATAGCAAGCGGGGATTTCCAGGTTTGCTAAGTTTTTATCTTGTTGAAGAACTCGGAGTGTTATCTAGGAATATCAGATAGTGACTGCTGCTCTGTCATTGCACTAATTGGTCGCAAAGGAAGTAGCAGAGAGTCATGCTGGAATGTGGCTCTGTTCGTGTGAGGCCAGAGATGACTTTTCAGAAAATCGCACTTGAACGGTTATGCCAATATAGGGAATAAATGGATTTATAGCCGAATAGGGGCATAAGGTCACAGTATTGATCAGGAACCTAGATAAGCACGCAAGTCTTTACATCGACTTGCGCTAGATGGCGTGCTAACATTAAAAGTAGTGTAGTTTACTATCCCAACACCTTCCGTACTGATAAGTGGACTAGAATTGGAATAGTAAATTACACTTTTATAATGTTAGCACGCCACTTAGCGCAAGTCGATGTAAAGACTTGCGTTGTAAAGGCATAGCGTGGTAACATCGCAGTCGTTGTAACGACCACGATGTAACAGCACCCGTTGTAATAACATGCGTTGTAACATCATACATCTGATCCACAAGCAATTCTTAAAAAAACACAAATGAGAAATCAATTTATGTTTTATTTTGGAAAACACCAAAGAAGAAGAAAAGTTTTAGAGCAACCTATGAAGTGCTATATAGGCCAATTTTCTGCTATTTACCGAAAAACAATTCTTAGGTACTCACTAGGTATACAAACCGTTTTTAAAGGAAGGATGAAAAAAACAGGTACAATGTTGACTAATAGTCTCAAGACTGAGAAGCTGGTAAAACTCTGCTGCTCCTTGAAGGCATAGGATACCTCCAGCATCCCATCATGCCCTGTAGATTGCAGGTGGGCCACTAGTTTGTTTTCCAGCTCCTACTGCAAGAAACCTGGAGGACTGAGCTTCACCTTTTAGATGTTTTATTATTTTTTAACCGTGCAAATCTTTGAAAAATGTGTTCACTCATTGTCTTACAATACAGGCAGCACATTTTGTTCTGTTTGTTGCCGGGAAAAATATTTTTTCTTCAAAAAATGTTTTTTTAACTGTGGGATAAATGAGGCAGTTTGTATTGTTCGCCTTCCTTCTTAAAGAATTCTGTAAGATTCCAACGAGGCCTTTCAAAGACCCAGAGAAGATACAACTGAAGGGACTTCCTGGATGATCCACAGAGGCGCGAAGAGGCAGAATCATAAAGATCTGATGGGCATGGACAGGAAGCTTCTTCTACCTCCACTCCTTCCTCTGTTGCCGCGGTTTGCCTAAGGGGGTTGTCCAATGAAAGGTCCCAGTTAAAAAGGGGATTTCTAGCTGGCTAAACTATGTACCTAGGCCAGGAAAAAAAAACCACTCTAGTCAGCTTAAGCCAGATACACAATGAAGATAACCTTTGCTCACCCTCTGGTGACTTGGCGCAGAGCAGGCAGACTTATCATCCAAAGCAATGAGTAAAGTATTTGTGCAACACACACACACACACAACCACACACACACACACAACCACACACACACAAGCACCCACAAAACCACACCCACAACCACACACACAACCACACAAAACCACACACACAACCACCACCACCACATGCACCACACACACACACACCATACACAACCACACACACAACCACACACACACAACCACACACACACAACCACACACACACAACCACACATACAACCACACGTACAACCACACAAACACACACACACAATCACACACAACCACAAACACAACACAACACACACACACAACCATACACACAACCACACACAAAACCACAACCACACAGACAACCACACACACAACCACACCGTCAGTGCAAACTTTCACCAGGCACAGACACCATCAGTCGTCAGTGCACGCTTTCACTGGGCACAAACACCACCAGCCGCCAGTGCACGCTTTCACCAGGCACACACACACACCACCAGCCGGCAGTGCAAGCTTTCACCAGGCACACACACCACCAGCCGGCAGTGCACACTTCCACCAGGCATACACCACCAGCCCGCAGTGCACACTTCCACCAGGCACACACACCACAAGCCGGCAGTGCACGCTTCCACCAGGCACACACACCACCAGCCGGCAGTGCACACTTCCACCAGGCACACACCACCAGCCGGCAGTGCACACTTCCACCAGGCACACACACACCACCAGCCGTCAGTGCACGCTTTCAAAAATAATTAATTACCCAGCCATAATTTCTATACATTAATAGGGATTGCTCATAAAATGAGAGGCAGAGTCCGTGGTGTCCGATTCAAAAGGGCTTTATTACAATAGCTCGAGCTACTGGAGAATCGGGTTCCATCACCACTAAGGTTCAGGAAGGGCCGTCATCTAAATCTTTATTCACAGAGTACAATATATATAGTTAAAACATACATTGAATTCGATAAAGAAGGCGGAGCACTCCAGATGGAGCACGTGAAAGAGAGAGATAAGAGCACATGGGCGTGAATAGAGGCGTGAAAGGAGGTGTGCACATGGGTGTTCACTTGATGAGTCATAGGTGTGTCATAGGTGGGTGGATGCATAGAGGGGGTCTGCGTGGTCAGCAGGAACCTTTACCCTACTTGTGCGCGCAAAACTGGTCATGACGTGGAATTGACGTGTAACTGGGGAGAGCTGGGGGGAGCTGACTTTAGCACTAGTAGGAGAGTCTGGGATGTCAGAACGACCTGCACCTTTAGCATTATCTAGTATCTTGTGTTTGGAGGATGTATTGTCTGAAGTAAAGGTCGCTCGAGCAAAGGCTGCTCATCACTGAATGCTAGTGTAGGCATACATTTCTTCGTGCATTGCGTGGGGCCATGGGCCCTCCATGGAAATGGGTTCAGTAAATCTCTTGCATGGAGACAGAAAGGCTGGGCTCTATCTTTTGCAGGCGGAATATGTTTATCCCTTTCGTTAGTCAGGAATGTGGTTCCGTGGAGCTGAACAGATAACTGTAGGCAAAACACTGTCTTGGCAGGCCAGGCTGGCTGGGCACCTCTCGGCTGAGCAGGAAGTATGTGAGAGGTCAGGGGTACATAATTAAACTGCAGCTTTCAGAGTATCAAGAGGAGGCTCGGAGCCTGAATTCGGGTCCTGGCTCGGCTGAGCCATGAAAATGGCTTTTAAACGTGCACCATGTAAATGCATTGGCAACATAGGCCTCAAAGCAGAATTATCGTTTCTTTCATGGAGGACTGGATAACTGACATGCTAACGTTGGACGCAAATGCAGAGGCGTCATCAGGGCGGCCATAGAGGGAAAATGCATGGATGTCATGCACATATACTACACGTTGGGGTACACGCAGGGGACATATTGGCCATATAAAATGTCATTTTCCTCATTCCCTCCTTGTCCCCTACGTTCCCTTCAAGAAACATCTATATTCATGAGACCATCTATTTGTTCATACAGCATCATTTGTTCGTCCTTTGTCATTCGCGGATGTGAACGTGGACGGGGAATACAGGCAATGGCGCACAAGCCGCAAATCGCTGGGCCACATTGTAAACAGAGACAGCAACTGAAAAGAATAAGCAGTATCATTCCTAGGAACGACAATACTTTCCATCCCCATGCTGATATGACATTCCAGAGCCAACTGGACCAGGTCCATGGGTCTTGGTGCATCTCATGGGCTATCTTGTGGAGTCTTGTTATTGCTGCATACACGGATGGCGCGTTATTAGAAATAAACACGCAACAACTGGATCCGATCACTCTACAAGCTCCGCCCCTATCTGCCAGGATGACGTCAAGAACAAGACGATTCTGAAGAACAACGAGTCTCATAGCAGACTGCTCCTCTGTTAAGTTCGCCAGAGCAGATGTAGTCTCATTTATTACTGCTTCAAGTGTTCTTGTTAACCTGCGTATTAATTTACTGTTTTGGACGGGGCCTATGAACCAGAAGTGTCCTTTAATGAAATCTGTATATTGCTCCCAAGCAGTCTCAGTCTGATCAACAACTGGGGAATTGATCTCCCTCTTGTGTCTAACATGTACTAGTCTGGAATCTCGATGATAATGGGATGGGGCTAGAAAAACAGGCGGCAGTAGGAACGCTATATAACACGTCCCACCCCAGTCTAAGGGCAGACGTACATAGGCTGTCTGACCGCAAATAAAATAGGAATGGCGAGAAGCTTTGAAAGTAGACTTTCCTTTATCATTGAACTCGATCACAGTATTACATTCACTGTGTCCTAAATGCACTGAGCCTTTCTTTCTAATGCATAATTCACCTTTTACCGGTAAAACTGTTACAGATGGTGAACCTGTGGTTTTCTCGGACAGAACATTCAGAATCATAAAGTTAAGGGAAACATTTCCTATGTCGTACACTTCATTTTCTAGATCTGTTCCTTTCCTTTGGGGAAAACCATCTTTGTCTGGGAAACATGCCTTGTTCATTACTATATTCAGGTCCCCCCAAACCCATTCACTCTGGGAATTTTCTGTGAACTTTCTGTCTTGTAATGATGTCATTAAAGCAAACCATGCTCCGCACGAACCATTGTGCGAAAATGGATATGGAAAGAGGGGCAGAACTCCCTTCGTTTTCTGATAAGGTGGGAGTCGGCCACATACCCAGCAATTCGTTACATTGCTGGTCTGGTGAGAATGGTGTAACATACGAATAAAAGTATTGTTGCGCAGTGCTAGTCGATATGACAGTTCATGGGGTGGCAGATCACTGAATGTGTGCTCTACAGTGTCATTGAAGGAAGAATGTATATGTGAACCAAGAGGAGGAAAGAAAACATGTAGCGTCAAGCTTATACAGATAATCGATATACTTAAAAAAACATTATGATCAGAGTTACTATACATCTACTGCGTAAAGATTTGCAATATTTTTCTTGTTTGTCTCTCTGTCTATCTCTCTGTCTATTTGGGTCTACGATCTTATACATGTCAGGAACCTGTCTAACCGCTTCACCCGAGGGGGACTTAAACAATTAAACGCTGTCTGACTTACTAGACCGTAGCTTTAATTTGTACTCTTGTTGCGGAGTTCTTTCTAGCAAAGGGAGTTTCGAGTCACTGATATCTGGGCAGTCCTTAGTGTCTATTACTGATCCAAGTCCATGGAAGCGTTTCACGTGATGGGCATGAATCCAGCCCTTCCTTCCCTCGACCTTGACGGCGGTTCTCCTCGTTAGTAGTACCAGCTTCGGCGCGCGCCAGCGGGGCTCGAGAGGACTTGAACGATCAAAATTCCGAATAAAGACAGTGTCCCCAGGGACAATCGAATGCTCCTTCACCTGGGTGTTGTCGGGGAAGGCAGCTGCAACCTGTGAACGACAAGAAAAGAGTGCAGACATCAAGGAAGCCAGGTAATCTGTCAGCATGTTGCTATCGACATCAGTAATTCTTTTTGGCATAGGCGTACCCCACATATTCGGTGGTCTACCAAAAACCACTTCGTACGGGGACAGTCCTGTTCTGGAATGAGCTACCATTCGCATGTAAAAGAGGGCAACCGGCAAGGCTAACATCCAATCCACGCCTTTTTCTGCACAGACCTTCGCTAACTTGGTTTTGAGTGTCTGATTGTGTCTCTCCACGAGACCTGCTGCCTCTGGGTGCCGTACGCAATGGAATCTCCATTGGTACCCTAACAGAAGAGATACTTGTTTCATCAGTTCAGAAGAGAATGGCTGACCGTTATCTGAGTACACGACACGGGGCAAGCCGTACTGCGGAAAGAATTCTCGGACCAACTGCTTGGCAGTAGTCACAGCAGTGTAATCTGGGACTGGGTACGCTTCTGTCCATCTAGATAGTGCACATACAACTACTAGGACATATTTGTATCCTCGACATCTGTCCATCTGAATATAATCCATCTGGAGGACTTCAAAAGGGTGGTCAGGAGGATGAAATCCACCTTGTTCCACAGGAATACCTTTGCCTGGATTGAACTGGCAACAGATCATGCAGGTACGCACTTTCTGTTTTGCTGCTGCACGCAGGTGCTTGTTGAACCATATATTCTGTAAACTGTCTAACATAGCCTTTTCTCCTAAGTGTGCTGGACTATGTGCTGTATTTATGATAACTTGAACCATGGAGTCAGGGAGAAACCATGTGGCTTTGCCTTTTGTCATCCAACCCTGGTCTGTCTGGACCCCTCCTTGTTCAGTCCATTTCTTTATTTCGTCTGGAGTGGCATGTGTCTGAATGTCGAGTACATCTTGTGAGGGATCCCTGACTGTCATACAGTTTGTCAGTGATGGTGCTTCTGTCTATGTCGTGTCAGTGGGAATGTCTGTTGGAATCTGAGCTGTAAGTTTAGCTGTTCGATCTGCCAGGTCATTACCCTGGGAAATGGTGTCTGTGACTTTGGTGTGTGCTTTGCACTTCATGATGGCTACAGCTGTAGGCAAATGTATTGCGTCTAACAGAGCCTGGATGAGGGGACCATGCTGAATCTTGGCCCCATGAGAGGTCAGAAAACCTCTCTCCTGCCACAGGACACCGAAGTCGTGAACGACTCCGAAGGCATACTGTGAATCTGTGTCTATGTTTACTTTCATGTTCTTGGCTCGTATGCATGCTTGTGTCAGAGCGATGAGCTCTGCTGCTTGGGCGGACAGTGTGTCAATTCGTTGTGTCTCTATGACTTCAGTATCAGTGGTCACTGCATATGCGGCCACTAACTCTCCTGTGCTTGTTCTCATGCATGAACCGTCTACATAAAGTGTCAGATCGGGGTCTGGTAGTGCAATGTCTGTCAGGTCTTGTCTTGGCTTCGTTACGGTATTAACTACTTCCACACAGTCATGTGGTGCAGGGTCTGCTGTGCTTGAGGGCAAGAGTGTAGCAGGGTTCAGGGTATTGCATCGTCTGATCTCTATGTGTGGCTGGAATAAGGTCAGTTCATATCCTGTCAGTCTTGCTATAGTCAGGTGTTGTGTCTGTGTTCTGTTCAAGAGAACTTCCACTGAGTGTGGAACCTGTACTGTCAGGGGGTGTCCTAACACGATAGAATCGCTTTGTCTGATTGCTAGGGCTGTTGCTGCAACTGATTTCAGGCACGCAGGCAGAGCCTGGGCCACTGGATCCAATGTACTAGAAAAATAAGCACAAGGCCTGTGTTTTCCTGCTTGATCTTGTGTAAGGACAGATAATGCTGTACCTTTGCGTTCAGTGACAAAAAGTGTAAAAGGCTTGCTGTAAAATGGAGTCGCTAAAACTGGTGCTTGACATAGAGCTTTTTTCAATTCGTCAAATGCAAGGGTATGTTCTTGAGTCCAGGGGAGGACAGTCGAAGACGCTGCCTCTTGTGTTGTCAACTGTATGAGTGGTTTGGCTAGATATTGAGGTAATATAAATTTTATGGTCAAGTTATGTTCCCTAGCGCGTACCCCACCGACTCCATGTACGAGTTAAAGTGCATGTAACTTCCCTCCTGTACCAGCTATGAAGACGCAAATACATTTGCGTCCAACGTTAACTTGTCCTCTTTCAGACCCACCATGAATGGGTTGGATGGTCCGTTCCTAAATATGCTATGCCAACGTCTTTTTGAAGTGTACTCCTACGTTTTTCAGCCAGGCTGAAAGTAGGCTCTGAATCTCTGCCACCGAGCCTCTTTTCTGGCTTCTGACTGCGAGGGCCCCTGCCCAAGCAGCCCCCGTATCCGTGAACTCTGACTTACTTCTAGCGCGGCCCTCCGTGCTCAGCTCAGCCTGCTGCCTGCCAAGATTGACTATAACCTTCGAGTTATCTGTTTCCCTCCCCGAAAATACATTCCAGCCTGCTAGTTTCAGTAAACATCCTTCCTCAGCTGCAGGGCTAAAGGGCCGACCTGTCTCTATGCAAGTAATTCATAGCCTCCGTTGCCATGCTTTCATGGAAGGCCCCTCGCCCCACGCTTCTCATACAGACACTCAGGCGCTTATACACGCACTCACAGCAAGTATAGAATAGCTTCTGCTCTAGAGACCTTTCTGCCCAGATAGCTTAGTTCCTAAACATCAGATATCAGATATGATAGAAGCACAAGTTGATCTGACATGCCAGACTTCTGTCTCTTTCCGTCAGTGCAAATGTCAAGCCCCCTGCACCCCGTCAATCACACGTCATGCAGCTGCGCGCGCATCCAAGCTTCCGATTTCTGCTGACATTGCAACATTCTGTTAGCACCACCCCTTGGTGCCACCCACTTGCGTCACCTATCAGTGACGTTTCTAGCACACACCTCTAGTTCACGCCTAGTTCACGCCTAGTTTACGCCTCTTAATGATGTACTAGTACCACGTGTATACTGTTATCTTGTCTTCTCTCAGCTGTTACGCCTCTTACATTGAACATTATGATGTAAATCAAGTATATAAGCTATGTATTGTCAATAAACGAGAGCGCGCTCATCTATCCCTTCTGACACCCTGTGTGGTGGTCAGAACATGATATCCTGATTCCTTTATGAGGAATAAAACCCTTAGAAACTCTTACACCACGGACTCTGTTTTCCTTCATTCTGATTGAGTTATTATTGATTAAGTACTTATCTGCATAGAAATTAAGAGAGTAAATTAATTATTTACGTCATTTTGGCGCCCGAATAGGGACCCCTCCCCCACCTCACGCGCCGGTTGGCGCGTTGCATACTGTGTCCCCTGCCATCAGTTAGATGGAATACACGTGTACTGGCAGGATTTCCTGCATCTCCCTCTGACCCACGGAGGTGACGAAGACTGCAATCAGTGCCCAGACGAGGCGGTGAGGAGTGCGGAGGATCCCGACCAGAGCCCAGCCGAAAGAAGCAAGGTCCGAGGTGTGAAGAGGCCCACCAGTTTTCCGAAGTTTTCCGAAGTTTTCCGAAGTTTTCCGAAGTTTTCCGAAGTTTTCCGAAGTTCTGAGACGAGTCCAGTCGAGTTTTCCGAGGCCTTCTGTTTTCCGTGCTTCCCGGTGAGTACCATTGCTGGGTCGTATCTAGACGGGTTTGGGTACGCAAGTCCGGTCTGCACTGTTTGTAGGCAGTGTATCTGTACTGTTTAGCAGTATATCTAGTATTCCGAATTTCTGAAATTCTGCACTGTCACAACAGTGTATCTGTACTGTGGAGCAGTACTTCTAGTATAGGGGGGTAGTCATCTATGTTTTAAATGTTTTTGTAATTAATGTCGTGGTATGAATGTGATTGTTTTTGTGCATCATTGTGTTTTCTTGTATAAATAGTTACAGTCGACATTGAGTATCAAGGATCAAGCATTTCAGTATCAAGTAGGCACAATGCCGTTTTTCAACAAGTTAAAGCAGATAGGAACTAGGAAAGGGATGTTAGAGGAAGAGATTCCAATCCCCCCTAGGGACACTCCAGGTAATTTTATGTACAATAAACATGGCATAGACGCCATCCTGTATCTAGAGTTATGGACCGATTACACCAAGCACCTAGAGGAAAGATACCGATGGCCAGTTAACGGAACATGGGATGCCGAGTGCATCATAAAGGTAGAAGAAATATTACGAAAAAAGAAAGCCAGACAGTCTCAGAAAGACGCCATAGAATTTTGGCGTAAGGAATCACGTAAGCGTGCTGAAAGAGCACTCCGTAGAGAAGACAGACTTCAAGAATCAGAAAAGGCCCAAGAAAACAAATTAGTTACTGAGGGAATTCGAGTAAAATTAGAACAAATAGATCGTACCCAAAATAGCCAAGTGAACAACATGTATCTTTTGGCCGAAGGTACCCCTGACGCCATTTCAGAAATACCGAAAAATTTGCCGACACCATTGGTTCCAACTAAAGTAATGCACAAGACTACTAAAGACATATTCCTAAATTCCTATCTAGATGATGTAGCACCAGCTTACACCAATCTGCCTGTTCGTGCCCTGCCTGCAGACAGGGACGGGGGTGATACTCCACCCCCAGGTCACGTTCCGCCGGTACCGCAACAGACTTCTCCTGTTCCGCCAGCCCCGCCACTTCCCCTACTCAAAACTGACCTACCGAAACAACGTTTGCCTGATCCACCTAAACGACAAGTTCACGTTCAGATACAGACTCCGCGGAGAGATAATGCCCAAGCATCCGCCTCAGGAGGTGCGACAGCGGGTCTACAGACCCCGCCACCGACACACAGATTGCATTTAAAAGACACACAGAATCCTTTCCAGTCTCCCCACTACTCATCCCGGCTTGAGACATTGAAAGATAGGATGTCATTCTGCAGATATGATCCAGTACCCGGAACAGACGATCTAATGGTATTAGCATCACTGCGCTTAAGATCTGCCACCGACAGCTTGTTATGCTGTGTGGGAATGCAGGAAGCCCTCGACAGACTATACAAATTCATACAGACAGGGAAAGATCCCGACAGTGTCCAAGCTGCCATGTATAAACAGAAAGTTGACATTCAAAAACAGATATTACGATTCTTCATTAATTGTGTAATAAGAGAACGAGACAGGCCCGGAACAGATCAGAGTGAATTAGACGTATTGAACAAGTGGGGCCAAAATATAGCAGAAGCAAAACATGACAAGGGGACTTGCATAGCCGCTATGTCCCAGAAAATTAGAAAGGCAGTATTAACTGCACACCAGGAAGAAACTGATAAAACTTCCTCCGAGGAAGAAAATGAAGATGAGACATCAGGAAAGTCTACAGACATTATAGCATATGTAGGTAGGGGAAACTACCTTAGGAAAGGTGTCCGTCCGGAGAGCAAGAGAGTTTTCTTCTCTGCCTTAACAAATCCGAATTCTGCTGAGCATCAGTTCCAGGAAACTGATAAACGGCTTCGAGATCGAGTTGGGTACCATGTACTCAATTCTATGGATGAACAAGAACTAGCCCGATCAGCTGTATCATGGGCCGAAAATGCAGACATATATAATGATGATACAGTAGCACAGACATTTCTGAACCTCTCCCCCGACGAACAGAAATTAGCAGGTGTATACATGATTCAGCACCTTCTCATTAAATACAGAAAACATTATTCCGATCCAGGTCCCTTACACGAGACACTAGAAGCACTACTGATGGATAGATGGAGAGGCTTAAGTACCAAATTAATTCAAATAATTCTAGAACAACGACGCAGATATGATACCTTTGTAAGCTCTGAATATGTTCCCGCCCCACCTCCAGAGAGGAAAATGTACCATATGCAGTGCGGGGGTGGTATTGAAAGTCAGAACCCCTTACGAGAAGTGCACCCTGTTATGGGTGAGGATAAGGTTTTGAAACGCGTGTATGTACACACGCCTCTGACTAAATTAGAACTGTTAGAAATGAAGAAATTAGTCCCGTGCCATGATAAAGACCCTGCAGGTTTTCATAGAGAGCTCAAAGATATGTTACTGATGGGAGACTACACGTATGATGATATCATGAAAATGTTGAAAGTATTACTGCCTACGGGTATATTCGAGAAACTGAAGGAAAAGGAATGGGAGGTGGGAGACACAAAGATTGCCTGGGCAGAAATAGAAGAAGAAGAGAAAAAACGGGTTCCAGGGTTAGGCCTTGGGGACAAAACTAAAGCATTACCAGGTTTGATAGTACAGGTCTTGCCCAGATTGTTGACGACTAGAAAAGAAGATTGGGACGCAATCTCGTCCTGTAAACAGAAACAAGATGAAGATACTAGCGACTTCTATTCAAGATTCGAGAAATGTTTTATTATCAATAGTGGCCTCCAGCCAAGTAGCGAGTCGTACCCACATCTTTTTGTATCAAAGTTAGTCGAGAATTCCCTACCGTTAGTTAAAAATAGAGTGTATAAAGTCGAGAGTACATGGCAAGCAAATACGCCATCCCAGATGTTACAAATGTTACAATATCACCAGAATAGAATTAGGGAAGAACAAGATCAGGAACAGAAACGTATGAAAGACACGAAAATGAAAATGTTAGTAGCTCAGACGGTCCCATCCGACAGTCACAGAAAAGGTACGACCCAGACAAGTCACACTGCAGCTCCTGTTAAAGGGACATGCAATTATTGCAAGCAGCCAGGTCACTACGTACACGAATGTCCAGTTCTGAAACATAACATAGCGACAGGTAAAACTAAAGAAAGACCGCATCCGCCTAGACAAGACCATAACCAGCATCAGTCTACACAGAATACACAGCCTATGCATGCATCCGCACAGACAGCACAGACCGTAGCAGTACCACAGCCACAGCCCATTGCTGCAACTCAGCAAGTCTCACAACAGATGTACCAGTATGCTCAGTCTGCTTACCCCGAATATTCCCGATATACATGAAACAGCCTAGAGAGGGAAGGTGGCTTGCCTCTTATTGAGATTCCTGTAGATCAAGAAGGTCCTTATGTACACAGTCAAGTATTGGGGAAAGACAGAAAGTTTTTAATTGACACAGGGGCAAGTCGCACTACAATAAGTCATGACGAAGTTCCAGGGGCACCCCTCTCAGGCTCACAAAATGTTTCCCTTGGTTTTTCAGGACAGCCTATTGTAAATGAAGTATCAGAACCAGTTCCCCTGGCTGTGGGTCCATTATCACGCGTTACAGACCTGTTACTCACAAAATCATGTCCGGAAAATCTGTTAGGAATTAAAACATTGAAGGCTCTAGGAGCTATAATCTGCTGCTCCCCGGAGGGAGTTAGACTCTTTCTGCGGGATTTCAAGGGTCATTACGTTCTTCGTGAGTTTGACGTCAGATTGAAAAATGTACCTGATTACTTGTGGGCAAAAGGCCCAACTGATGTAGGATGTATGCACATTACACCATACCGCGTTACACTCAAGGCAGGTGTTGTATTACCCAGAATCAGACAATACAAGTTACCACCCGATGCTGTAGTGGCTTTACTGAAAATCATTGAAGAGCTTATTGCCCAAGGAGTGGTCGTCGAAACCGACTCCAATATCTGTAATTCACCCATCATTCCGATTCTTAAACGTACTGATCCCAATGCCCCGCCAGTATATCGGCTGGTGATTGATCTTCGAGAATTGAATAAATGCATTATCCCACAGTATCCTGTGGTCCCCGATATATCATCTCTATTGACTGCTATTGATTCAGAAGCAACGTTCTTTACTGTAATTGATCTCAAGAACGCCTTCTTCAGCGTGCCTATTGATCCAGAGAGCCAATATCTCTTCGGATTCTGTTTAAATGGACGCAGTTTCAAATTTTCGCGCGCACCTCAAGGATTCACAGAAAGCCCCAGCATCTATAGTCAAGCACTGAAGAGACAACTAGATTGTATTCAAATGCCAGTTAACACCGCTTTACTACAATACGTCGACGATCTGCTGATCACCGCACGAAGTGAGCCCGAATGTGAAAAAGCATCACTGACAGTTTTACATTTCCTGGCCGACAAGGGACACAAGGTGTCTCCTTCGAAGCTACAATTCTGTGTTCAGCAAGTTGTGTACTTGGGTCACTTGCTGTCCAAAGTGGGGAGACAGCTCACTCCCGATCGCATTCAGTTAATTGCAAATATGCCACAACCCCAGACACAAAAGGAAGTGCGGGCCTTTATAGGCCTCACCTCGTACTGCAGACAATGGATTCCCCAGTATGCATTTCTAGCTAAACCACTCATCCAGTTAACGACACAGGAGGCAGCGACTTCGACTGCCCTCCCTTGGACTCAGGAACATACACAAGCTTTTGAAGACTTAAAGAAAGCCTTATGCCAAGCACCAGTTTTAGCAACACCATGTTACAACAAACCGTTTACACTTTTTGTTACAGAACGTGATGGTACAGCGTTGTCTGTCCTCACTCAAGATCAAGCAGGTTCACATAAGCCTTGTGCTTATTTTTCTAGTACATTGGATTCAGTAGCCCAAGCACTCCCTGCGTGCTTAAAGTCAGTAGCAGCAACAGCGTTAGCAATAAGACAAAGTGATTCAATTGTTTTAGGTCATCAGTTAACAGTTCAAGTACCACATTCTGTAGAGGTTTTGTTAAACAGAACCCAGACTCAACACTTAACTATAGCACGACTGACAGGTTATGAATTAACACTATTCCAGCCACACATAGAAATCAGGCGTTGCAGCATCCTGAATCCAGCAACACTGTTACCTACAGTTATGACAGATCCAGCTCCACACGATTGTATAGAAATAATTAATGCAGTAACTAAGCCTAGACGAGACTTAACAGATGTCCCATTGACAAATCCAGACCTGACACTTTATGTGGACGGTTCATGCATGAGAACAAGTACAGGAGAATTAGTGGCCGCGTATGCCGTGACCACTGAAACTGAAATTAAAGAAACACATCGTATTGACACACTGTCTGCTCAAGCAGCAGAGCTCATCGCTCTGACCCGAGCTTGTATTCTAGCCAAGAACAGAAATGTTAACATATACACAGATTCCCGCTATGCCTTCGGAGTTGTACACGACTTCGGAGTCCTCTGGCAAGAACGAGGTTTTCTGACTTCCCATGGGGCCAAGATACAACATGGCCCCCTCATTCAAGCACTGTTAGAAGCAATACATTTGCCCTCGGGCATATCAGTCATGAAGTGTAAGGCACATACTAAAGTCACAGATTCTGTTTCCCAGGGTAACGACCTGGCAGACCAGACAGCAAAACATACAGCACTAACTCACACCCAGATTACTGACATAACGAAAACAATAGTACCAACAAAGTGTATGGCAGTTAGAGATCCCGCCCTAGACGTAATTGATATCCAGACACATGCTACTCCAGAGGAGATAAAGAAATGGACTGAACTAGGAGGGATTCAGACAGATCAAGGTTGGGTGACGAAGGGAAAATCTATATGGTTTCTCCCCGACTCAATGGTTCAGGTCATGATAAATACAGCACATAGCCCGGCCCATCTAGGAGAGAAGGCGATGTTAGACAGTTTACAGAATCTCTGGTACAACAAACACTTACGAGCAGCAGCAAAACAGAAAGTGCGTACTTGCATGATCTGTTGTCAGTTCAATCCAGGTAAAAGCGTCCCTGTTGAGCAAGGTGGATTCCATCCTCCCGATCACCCTTTTGAAGTCCTCCAGATGGATTATATCCAGATGAATAGCTGTAGAGGATTTAAGTATGTCCTTGTAATTGTTTGTGCTCTGTCCCGCTGGACCGAAGCATACCCAGTCCCAGACTACACTGCTCCGACCACTGCCAGAAAGTTGGTTCGTGAATTCTTCCCACGGTACGGTTTGCCCCGTGTCGTGTATTCAGATAACGGACAGCCGTTCTCGTCCGAGTTGATGAGACAAGTTTCCCTCTTGCTAGGATATCAGTGGAAGTTCCACTGTGTCCGACATCCCGAAGCAGCTGGCCTTGTAGAAAGGCATAATCAGACACTAAAAATCCGTCTTGCCAAGATCTGTCAGGAAAAAGGAGTCGACTGGATAGTCGCCCTGCCCGTGGCACTATTCTATATGAGAATGGTCGCCCACTCAAGATCAGGGCTATCCCCGTACGAAGTGGTCTTTGGCAGACCACCGAATATGTGGGGGACGCCCATTCCGAAAAAGATCACTGATGTTGATTGTAACATGTTGACAGATTACCTTGCCTCCTTGATGTCTGCACTCCAATCATGTCGTTCACAGGTTGCCGCAGCCTTCCCTGACAATACCGATGTAAAGGCGCATGAGGTCCGTCCAGGGGACCTGGTACTCGTCCGGAATTTCGACCGGAAAAGTCCGCTGGAGCCCCGCTGGAAGTCTCCGAAGACCGTCCTCCTTACCACAAGGACCGCTGTGAAGATCGAGGGGAGAAAGGGGTGGGTCCACACGAGTCACATCAAACTATGCAATGAACTAAAAAACGGACTGAAACAGGACTCTGACTCGTCCACCCCCACCAAAGACTGTGTTGAAGCACAAGACGTTACCGTCTCTAAACGAGAAAAGACTCCCCAAGAACTCTACCGAATGAAACTCCGATCTAGCAAGTCAGACAGTTTAATTGTTTAAGTCCTCCCCTAGGTGAATCGGTTAAATAGTTTCTGACATGTATCCCCTAGATCGAGATAGAGAGAGAGAGAGAGAAGAAAAGAAACGTACATACTGTAAATCACTGCGTAGTCACTGTATAGTGACGTTGTTAATAATGTTTTTTCTAAGTATTCTAATTATTATTGCCAGCATTCTGCTACCTATATATTGGCCTATTTTCAGGCGTGAACAATCTGCTTACAATGTCTCTGCTGAACACACTTTTAGTGAACTTCCTGCACATGAACTCTCTTACAGACTTGCGCTGCGCAACAATACATTCATTAGTATGTTACACCACTCCCATCAGACAAACAATGCTACCGACTGCTGGATATGTGGCCGACTCCCTCCCTACCAGAATTACAAGGGAGCTCTGCCCCTCTTCCCGTACCCATTCACTCACAATGGCTCCTGTGGAGCATGGTTTAAAATAATTAATTCCTTAGATCCTGATACTGCTGTTTTCGATGGGGGCTGGGTTTGGGGAAACTTGAACTTAGTCCTGCTCAACGTCTGTTATCCTGATAAAGAGGGACTTCCCACTCGAATAGGAACTGATCTAGAAAATGAAGTATATGGATTAGGTAATTACACAATTAGCCTTATGATCCTTACTGTTGAATCCGAAGCTGCTCCAGTTTTGCCCCATATGTTAGTATTACCAGTCACAGGTGAATTATGTGTTAGCAAGAAAGGTTCAGTACACGTAGGTCATAGTAAATGCACTACTGTGGTCGAGTTCAGTGACCATGGTAAATCATCCTTCAAAGCTATCAGTCACTCCTATTTTGTTTGTGGTCATACCGCATACATTAGCCTACCTCCAGATTGGGATGGTACCTGTTACATTGCATTCCTTCTGCCACCTGTTTTTCTAGCTCCCCCTGATTACCATAGAAATACGAATCTAGCACCGAATAGACCCAAAAGAGATATTCCCCTTGTCGACTACACAGAAACGGCATGGGAACAGTACACTGATTTCAATAAAGGATTCTTTTTCTTCCTAGGACCTGTCCAAAACAGTAAATTAATACGCAGATTAACGAGAACACTTGAAGCAGTAGTACATGAAACTGCCTCCGCCTTAGGTAACTTAACAGAGGAGCAATCTGCTATGCGGGTTGTTGTCCTTCAAAATCGTCTTGTGATTGACGTCATCTTGGCAGATAGAGGTGGAGCCTGTAAGGTCATCGGGTCAAGTTGCTGTGTTTTCATTCCACAAAACGCACCATCCGTCTATCAAGCTATTACCCGTTTGCATAAAATTGCAAATCAGATACATCAGAATCCAGGCACCTGGACTTGGTCCGGTTGGTTCTGGACAACGTTAACCGCTTGGGGATGGAAGATCTTATCATTCCTAGGCATTGGCCTTGTTATAGTATTCAGTTGCTGCCTGTGCCTACAGTGTGGGCCAGCAATATGTGGACTGTGTGCCACATCCTGCATTGAGCATTCCAGTTGTCTCTCAAACAGTCAAAGAAAGAAAGATGAACATATAATGTTACAAGAACAGACTGATAGATTCATGAGGATTGATATATCATGAAGGGTCCGTAGGGAACAAGGAGGGAATGAGGTAATATAAATTTTATGGTCAAGTTATGTTCCCTAGCGCGTACCCCACCGACTCCATGTACGAGTTAAAGTGCATGTAACTTCCCTCCTGTACCAGCTATGAAGACGCAAATACATTTGCGTCCAACGTTAACTTGTCCTCTTTCAGACCCACCATGAATGGGTTGGATGGTCCGTTCCTAAATATGCTATGCCAACGTCTTTTTGAAGTGTACTCCTACGTTTTTCAGCCAGGCTGAAAGTAGGCTCTGAATCTCTGCCACCGAGCCTCTTTTCTGGCTTCTGACTGCGAGGGCCCCTGCCCAAGCAGCCCCCGTATCCGTGAACTCTGACTTACTTCTAGCGCGGCCCTCCGTGCTCAGCTCAGCCTGCTGCCTGCCAAGATTGACTATAACCTTCGAGTTATCTGTTTCCCTCCCCGAAAATACATTCCAGCCTGCTAGTTTCAGTAAACATCCTTCCTCAGCTGCAGGGCTAAAGGGCCGACCTGTCTCTATGCAAGTAATTCATAGCCTCCGTTGCCATGCTTTCATGGAAGGCCCCTCGCCCCACGCTTCTCATACAGACACTCAGGCGCTTATACACGCACTCACAGCAAGTATAGAATAGCTTCTGCTCTAGAGACCTTTCTGCCCAGATAGCTTAGTTCCTAAACATCAGATATCAGATATGATAGAAGCACAAGTTGATCTGACATGCCAGACTTCTGTCTCTTTCCGTCAGTGCAAATGTCAAGCCCCCTGCACCCCGTCAATCACACGTCATGCAGCTGCGCGCGCATCCAAGCTTCCGATTTCTGCTGACATTGCAACATTCTGTTAGCACCACCCCTTGGTGCCACCCACTTGCGTCACCCATCAGTGACGTTTCTAGCACACACCTCTAGTTCACGCCTAGTTCACGCCTAGTTTACGCCTAGTTTACGCCTCTTAATGATGTACTAGTACCACGTGTATACTGTTATCTTGTCTTCTCTCAGCTGTTACGCCTCTTACATTGAACATTATGATGTAAATCAAGTATATAAGCTATGTATTGTCAATAAACGAGAGCGCGCTCATCTATCCCTTCTGACACCCTGTGTGGTGGTCAGAACATGATATCCTGATTCCTTTATGAGGAATAAAACCCTTAGAAACTCTTACACCACGGACTCTGTTTTCCTTCATTCTGATTGAGTTATTATTGATTAAGTACTTATCTGCATAGAAATTAAGAGAGTAAATTAATTATTTACGTCAATATGCATACTGGGGAATCCATTGTCTGCAGTAAGAAGTGAGGTCAATGAAGGCCCGTACCTCCTTTTGTGTCTTGGGCTGTGGAAGATTTGCAATTAACTGAATGCGGTCTGGTGTCGGCTGTCTACCCCTCTTGGACAGCAAGTGTCCAAGGTATACCACTTGCTGGGCACAGAATTGCAACTTAGAAGGGGACACCTTGTGCCCCTTGTCTGCCAGAAAGTATAAGACTGTCAGTGATGCACGTTCACAGTCTCGTTCTGTTCGTGCTGTGATCAGGATATCGTCCACATATTGGAGTAGTGCGGTGTCAGTAGGCATGTGAATACTGTCTAGTTGTCTTTTCAAGGCCTGACTATAAATACTAGGACTTTCTGTGAATCCTTGAGGAGCTCTCGTAAATTTGAAGCTGCGTCCATTTAAACAGAATCCGAAAAGGTACTGGCTTTCTGGATGTATTGGGACACTAAAGAAGGCGTTCTTGAGATCAATTACAGTAAAGAACGTTGCCTCAGAATCAATTGCAGTCAGTAATGAAGAAATGTCTGGAACCACTGGGTACTGGGGTATTATACACTTGTTCAATTCTCGAAGGTCAATCACTAGTCTGTAGACTGGTGGTGCATTTGGGTCAGTTCGTTTAAGAATAGGAATGATATGAGAATTACATACATTGGAGTCAGTTTCTACAACCACTCCCTGTGCAATGAGTCCGTCTACAATTTTTAGTAATGCTACTACAGCATCAGGTGGTAACTTGTATTGTCGGATTTGTGGCAGTACAACTCCTGGTTTGAGAGTGACACGATGTGGCGTAATGTGCATGTAACCTACATCAGTCGGACCTTGCGCCCATGAATGCTGTGGTACATTCTGGAGTCTCGGATCAAAATCTCTCAACACATAATGTCCTTTAAAATCACGTAAAAACAATCTCACTCCTTCCGGAGAACAACAAATCACTGTTCCTAGTTCTTTCAATGTCTTTATACCAAGCAGGTTTTCTGGACATGACTTAGTAAGTAACAAGTCTGTAGTGCGGGACAATGGACCGACTCCTAGGGAAACTGGCTTTGACACTTCGTTAACAATAGGCTTTCCTGAAAATCCCAGGGCAATATTCTGTGAGCCTGAGAGGGGTTCCCTTGGAACCTCGTCATGACTAATGGTAGTTCTGCTCGCCCCTGTGTCAATTAAAAATTTCCTATCTTTTCCCAATACACGACTATGTACATAGGGACCCGCTTGATCTACAGGAACCTCAATAAGGGGCAAGCCAACCTCCCTCTCTAGGCTATTTCATGAGTACTGTTGATATTCTGGATAATCTGACTGGGCGTACTGGTACATTTGTTGCGTGACATGTTGTGTTGCAGCAATGGGTTGCGGTGTAGCTACTGTCTGTTGCGAGTTCTTTGGCGTTTGCGTGTTCTGCGGGATGTTATCCTGTCTAGGAGGACGCGGTCTTTTTTTTGTCTTGCCTGTAGCTATGTTGTGTTTCAGGACTGCACATTCATTCACATAGTGACCTGGTTGCTTGCAATAATTACAGTTCCCCTTAATAGGTGCCATGCCCTTTTTATGGCCATCAGCTGGTACTGATTGTGCAACTAGTACTTTCATTTTCGTATCTTTCATGCGTCTCTTTTCGTGTTCCTGTTCCTCTCTAATTCTGTTCTGGTGGTACTGTAACATTTGTAACATTTGGGAAGGGCTATTTGCTTGCCAAGTACTCTCAACCTTCAGTACTCTATTTTTGATCGGGGGTAAGGAATTCTCTACTAATTTGCTTACGAAAAGATGTGGGTACGATTCACTATTTGTCTTCAGGCCACTATTAATAATAAAACATTTTTCGAATCTAGAATAAAAATCACTAGTGTCTTCATCTGGTTTCTGTTTACAGGCTGAAATAGCATCCCAATCTTCCTTTTTAGTAACTAATAATCTCGGCAAGACCTGTATCAATAATTCAGGTAATACTTTAGCTTTTTCCCCAAGACCAACACCAGGGCCTCGAAGTTTGTCTTCATCTTCCAATTCTGTCCAACTGATCTTTTTCTCTCCCACCTCCCATTCCTTCTCTTTAAGCTTTTCGTAAATGCCTGCTGGTAACAGTACTTTTAATAATTTAATGATGTCAGCGTATGTGTAATCCCCTATCCGGAGAATGTCCTTTAATTCACGGTGGAACCCCCCTGGGTCTTTATCATGGCAGGGCAGCATCTTTTTCATTTCTAATATTTCTAATTTCGTCAAGGGTGTGTAGACATATACTCGTTGAAGCTCATTCGCTGCATTTTTGACGGGATGCACCTCGTAGGGGGTTCTGTCTGTCTATGTGGAAGGTCTTTCTGACGCGGTGTGGGGCAGGAATCAAGTGTGTGGTCAGAAAAGTCAAGTACTTATGTCGTTGGTCTAGAATGACATTAATTAATTCGGTACCTATGCCTCTCCATCTCTCTAGGAGTAAATCGTCCAGTAATTTATGTAAGGGACCGGGATCAGAATGCTGGCTCTCGTATAACCTGATCAGATGTTGAACCATGTAAATACCAGCTAAGCGCTGTTCTTCCGGAGGAAGGCTTAAAAAAGTTAGCGCCACTACGTGATCATTATATATGTTAGAATTACAAGCCCATTGAACGGCTGACCGGGCTAGTTCCTGTTCATGCATAGTATGAGGTTCACCGCCCCTACTCGTTTTCTCAGTGCATTCTCAGTAGCTTGGAATAGGTGTTCAAGAGAATATCTTTCGGGGATAGGAGGGCCATGTTTACTGTAATCTAGGCCTTTAGGCCTGTCAAACTGTCTCGCTCTACCTACGTAGTTCAGTTTATCCACTTCCTCTGTTTCTGGCCCATCCTCTTCAGAGGCTAAGTCGTCTTCTTTCTCGTCTGACTCTTTCCTATGTAAATTCAGAATTTCTTTACAAATTTTTCTGTACATACATTCTATCTTTGACATTGTATCATGTTTACCGGCAGCTATGTTGTCACTCCAATCAATCAAACCTTTAGTCACTCCTTTATCTGGCTGGTCTTGCTCCCTGATCAGACAATTAATCAAAAATCGTAAAAGCATGCATTGAACCTCCACCTTCCTTTTTGCCATGGCCTCATGTATACTTTCGGGTCCCTCCCCCGTTCTAATGAAATGGTATATTTTGTCTAAATAGTCCTTCATGTCTGGCAATGTGATCAAATAGTCTGCAACGCGTCTCAATCGTACTGAGTACATGAGCATTGAGCCTACACCTGGTACGGGGTCATATATACAGGATGTAAGCGTTATATTCTGTTTAAGTGATGCTGCTGTCGTTTTTGCCGTTCGTTGTAGTGCTAATTCTCGCAGTGTTCGTGATCGTGATGGTGGTGGTGTGTGCCGTATGTCTCTAGTGGGCCCCCCTCCTACTGCCCCTTGACTTGAATCGTCTTTTACTGTCAAGGTCTCTACTGGTGTGGGTTGATCCTGTGATGCGGGCGGAGGGAGAAAAGGATTGTTAGGATTGTTGCCAGGAGAAGAAAAATCTATATTAACATAATCCGGAGCGGCGTCTTCTAAATACGAGGAAAGAAAAATGTCCGCGGCTGTCTGTTTATGACTAGGTACTTTGGTCGGGATCAGTAGTGGCGGCAAATTACTGGGTACTTCTGGGGTCACTTTAGGTAGTCCTTCGGCGAGGACGGGATACATGCCTTTAATAAGGGCATTTCTTTGTCTATCCACTTGTTCTGCCTTAACCCGTTCACCTTCTTCCTTTAGCTCTTTTTCTCTGGCTTTTTCCGCTGCTTCTTTACTTCTCTCTGCTTTGTTGATTTCTTTCTCTGATCTCCTATGCGCTTCTTTACGCCATAACTCTATGGCATCTTTCTGGGACTGTCTAGCTTTCTTTTTCCACAGTGCTTCCTCTACTCTCATGATGCAATCAGCATCCCATGTCCCTGAGATAGGCCATCTATATTTCCCTTCCAGATCCTTCGTGTAATCTACCCCTAAGTCTAAAAACAGTATGGCATCTAGCCCATACTTTTGGTACATAAAATGGCCAGGAGTGTCCATAGGCGGGACGGGGACTGCCTCCTCGAGTATCCCTTTCCTGGTCCCTATCTGACGTAATTTCGAAAACAGTGGCATGTTGGAACAAATTTGAATGAAAACACAATATACGGCAAAATAGACTGGAAACAATCATTCACACTACGACATTAAAACATTAAAAACAACAGATACATCCTAACTAGTACATAGAAAAAACACTCCCGAAAAACTTGTTTTACTTTATGTACTGCAAAAACAGTACAGCCATACCGGTCTCGTAAAGGGACACGTCTTTACCGCATCCACCTAAATGGACGCGTCTCTACCGGATCTGTATACCCAGACCCGTCTTTACCGGGCTCATATAAATGAACCCGTCTCTATGCGTTCCCAATAATGGTACTCACCGGGAAGCAAAACTGAAGGCCTCGGAAACTCGATACTGGACTGGACTGCTACGGCTTCTGGTGTTGCGCATGCGCCTCGGAACCGGTGGGCCTCGGGATACCACGGACCTTGCTCTCTCTGCTTGGGCTCTGGTCGGGATGGTCCGCAATCCTCACCGCCTCGTGTGGATGCCTGGTCACAGTCTCCGTCTCCTCCGTGGGCCTGAGGGAGTAGGCAGGAAGTCCCGCTGTCGTGTACACTTTAAGTCCGTCACGGCTATAGAAGGGGTAGGGGGCTGGACCTACATCGCCGGCGCGTGGGGAAGGGGACTGGTCCCTGTTCGGGCGCCAGATTAATGTGGTAAATAATTAATTACCCAGTCATAATTTCTATACATTAATAGGGATTGCTCATAAAATGAGAGGCAGAGTCCGTGGTGTCCGATTCAAAAGGGCTTTTTACAATAGCTCGAGCTACTGGAGAATCGGGTTCCATCACCACTAAGGTTCAGGAAGGGTCGTCATCTAAATCTTTATTCACAGAGTACAATATATATATAGTTAAAACATACATTGAATTCGATAAAGAAGGCGGAGCACTCCAGATGGAGCACGTGAAAGAGAGAGATAAGAGCACATGGGCGTGAATAGAGGCGTGAAAGGAGGTGTGCACATGGGTGTTCACTTGATGAGTCATAGGTGTGTCATAGGTGGGTGGATGCATAGAGGGGGTCTGCGTGGTCAGCAGGAACCTTTACCCTACTTGTGCGCGCAAAACTGGTCATGACGTTGAATTGACGTGTAACTGGGGAGAGCTGGGGAGAGCTGGGGAGAGCTGGGGGGAGCTGACTTTAGCACTAGTAGGAGAGTCTGGGATGTCAGAACGACCTGCACCTTTAGCATTATCTAGTATCTTGTGTTTGGAGGATGTATTGTCTGAAGTAAAGGTCGCTCGAGCAAAGGCTGCTCATCACTGAAAGCTAGTGTAGGCATACATTTCTTCGTGCATTGCGTGGGGCCATGGGCCCTCCATGGAAACGGGTTCAGTAAATCACTTGCATGGAGACAGAAAGGCTGGGCTCTATCTTTTGCAGGCGGAATATGTTTATCCCTTTCGTTAGTCAGGAATGTGGTTCCGTGGAGCTGAACAGATAACTGTAGGCAAAACACTGTCTTGGCAGGCCAGGCTGGCTGGGCACCTCTCGACTGAGCAGGAAGTATGTGAGAGGTCAGGGGTACATAATTAAACTGCAGCTTTCAGAGTATCAAGAGGAGGCTCGGAGCCTGAATTCGGGTCCTGGCTCGGCTGAGCCATGAAAACGGCTTTTAAACGTGCACCATGTAAATGCATTGGCAACATAGGCCTCAAAGCAGAATTATCGTTTCTTTCATGGAGGACTGGATAACTGACATGCTAACGTTGGACGCAAATGCAGAGGCGTCATCAGAGCGGCCATAGAGGGAAAATGCATGGATGTCATGCACATATACTACACGTTGGGGTACACGCAGGGGACATATTGGCCATATAAAATTTCATTTTTCTCACCAGGTACACCCACACCACCAGCCGTCAGTGCATGCTTTCACCAGGTACTCCTGAGGCGGAAGCCGGGAGCAGAATTGCTTTTAAAATTTGAGTGTCACTTGTTGATTGTATTTGTTTTTTAAAAAAACTTACCTCACATTGAGCAGCTTCTAGGACGAGAACCCTCACTTGGCTACACGCTGCACAGCGGATCTTAGCGCTGAGAGCGGACTCGGGCCAAAACAAACTTTCCAGGACGCCATTGCCGGCGTTCACCGAGGCCACGCCCCCTTTGAGGCCACGCCCCCCTGCACTAGTATAAAGACGCTGAGAACTAGTGCTCTTTAGAACGGTACTCCTGAGGCGGAAGCCAGGAACAGAATTGCTTTTAAAATTTGAGTGTCACTTGTTGATTGTATTTGTTTTTTAAAAAAACTTACCTCACATTGAGCAGCTTCTAGGACAAGAACCCTCACTTGGCTACACGCTGCACAGCGGATCTTAGCGCTGAGAGCGGACTCGGGCCAAAACAAACCTTCTCGGACGCCATTGCCGGCGTGCACCGAGGCCACGCCCCCTTTGAGGCCACGCCCCCCTGCACTAGTATAAAGACTCTGAGAACTAGCGCTCTTTAGAACCTCCCCCGACAATCATTAAAATGGGCTTATTAAATTGTAGATCTTTACCCAAACATGCCCAGGAAATACATATGCTACTAGAAGAGGAGAAACTCGAGATCCTGTTTCTTACTGAGACATGGCTCAGCCCAGACTCGGACTACGACATTGTTCAGGCGCTACCTCAGGGCTACCTCCTGCAACATCTAGATCGAGCAAAGGGAAAGGGTGGAGGGATTGCGATTATCTATAAGAATCAATTCACATGTCGATTTCATGACAGCCCCCTATCGAACTGTGAAAACGTACATTTTAACATTCAACTATCCCCATGTAACTCCCTCTCAGGAATCCTCATTTACCGTCCACCAGGGACTTTGGGCCAATTTTGTAGTTCCCTCCTGGAATTTTCAATTGCCTTGTCTAGTATTTCGTCTAACATGATAATCCTAGGGGACCTTAATATTCATTTTGATAAGGACGACGACAATCCCGCATCAGAATTACTCACTGATTTAGCGACTCTTCAGCTCCAGCTCCAGAGCAATCAACCTACCTATATGCTCGGACATTTATTTGACCCTATCATATGTAACATTGAGGATCTTAAAACCAACGCCCCGATCCCTCTGCCATGGTCGGACCATCTACTCATCCCTTTTAGATCGGAAGTACCCAACATCTCTCTCCCCAACAAATCCCCTGACAAACCTTTGCGTCCCTGGGCCAAACTAGACACGGATAAATGGAAACAGGCCTTAGAACTCCGAAAACCAACCCATGAAACAGACCCTATCACAGCAGACATGAAGTTCACCTCATGGATCGAAAACTCCCTTAACGTGATCCTCCCAAAAAAACGCACCTTACCTCCCGCAAAAAAAACCCTGCCCCATGGTTTACCCAGGAGACTCGCCATCTAAAGAAACTCTGTAAAAAAGCTGAAAGAATTTGGCGGAAAGACTTCGACCCTAATCGCAAGAAAGACTACAGATTGTCTATTCTTACGTACAAAAAAGCCCTGAAAAATGCACAAACCGCCTTTTTTCAAGAGAAAATTAATGCGGCATCTTGCTCATCGAGGGAGACTTTCCTAATCGTCAAACAACTCTTAAAAACACCAGAACCATCAGGCTCGAATGACCCCTCAGACAACCAATGTGACAAACTGGCTACATTTTTTGATCAAAAAATCCAAAATATCTTACAGCTACTTCCGCCCCTCTCCCCTATGGATCAACCTCCGGTATCTGCAATGCAGATCAACACCCTTAACACGGGACTTGACTCATTCACCCTCATAAGTCCTGACACTCTGTCGCCTATTCTCCAGTCACTTAAAAGCGGCTCACCATCAGACCCCGCCCCAGTTAAAATCTTAAAGCTGGTAGCACCGACCATTCTCGATCCTCTGGTAAATGTGATCAATGCCTCTTTGACCAACGGAACGGTACCCCCTAGCTGGAAGAAGGAGAAGGTTAGGGCCCTACTAAAAAAAACGAATTTAGACCCCCTCAACCTCTCCAACTTTAGACCAATCTCCCTCCTCCCGTGTACTAGCAAGATAACAGAAAAATTCATCAACTCCCAGCTGTCTAACTATCTTGAAACTAACGAATTACTCAAATCCTCTCAGACAGGCTTTCACCCGGGTCAGAGCACTGAAACCGCGATGTTGACGGTGGTCGAGGAGGCCAGGAAGATCATGGATACAGGAGGATCAGTGGCAGTGATCCTCCTGGATCTAAGCGCAGCCTTCGACACGGTCAACCACCAGATCCTGGCCCACCGACTTAGCGATCTTGGGATCACAGGCCTCGCCCTGTCTTGGCTGAAATCGTTTCTGCAAGACCGCTCATTCCAGGTGAGAGAGGGCAATTATACATCTAAAGAGACCCCTATACGTTGTGGAGTGCCACAGGGCTCTTCTTTGAGTCATACGCTCTTCAACGTATATATGTCCCCCCTGGAAAAGATAGTCACCCCATATGGGATAAAACTCTTGACGTACGCAGACGATACGCAGCTGGTGGTTTCCCTCACCCAGCAGAAAAATCCCAATATAGACCTCTACTCCTGCCTGAGAGACATAGTCAGCTGGATGGACAGATCTCACCTGAAGCTTAACAGCGACAAGACGGAGATCATGGTGATGGGGAATCAGGCCCACTTCCTCACAGACTCTCTTTGGCCCCCTTGCATGGGTAAACCTCCAACTCCCAAACCCGAGATTAAAAGCCTCGGTTTATGGTTAGACAAAAATCTCACCATGCAAACACAAGCAAGGAAAACGGCGGGAGTCTGTTTTGGTCTCTTGCGCTCCACCCGGAAAATCCTACCACTACTCCCTTTCTAATCAAGGAAACTTTTGATCCAGGGTCTCATTTTGTCACGGTTGGATTACGGCAACGCGCTGTACCTGGGCGCACCACGAAAGGTTACTACTAAATTACAGGTAGTTCAAAACGCTGCCGCCAGGATTTTGACCAACACCAAGAGTCGCTGTTCGGCCAAACCAGCCATTCGAGCGCTGCATTGGCTACCCGTCATGGAAAGAGTGCAGTTTAAGGCGCTCTGCCTTACGCACAAAATCCTTAACGGAAAAGCCCCCCCATACTTAAAGATCTGGTTGCTCCCTATACCACCTCCAGACCCCTTTGATCATCCAATACCCACCTCACTAGACCACCCAAGATCAATAGAGCACGATCAGGAGGTCGACGTTTTTCGTACAACGCGTCCAAGCTGTGGAATTCCCTCCCCTCTGACCTCCGCGCACAACCCAACCTTCTGACATTTCGAAAATCTCTAAAGACATGGCTGTTCCCGTGAGACTCCCTCCCTCTTCTTTCCATCTGTACTTGTTCAGCGCTGGGACGCTCACGGGCAGCTATGCGCTTTAGAAATCCGGTAACATTAACATTAACATTAACACCACCAGCCGTCAGTGCACGCTTCCACCAGGCACACACACCACCAGCCGGCAGTGCACGCTTCCACCAGGCACACACACCACCAGCTGGCAGTGCACACTTCCACCAGGCACACACCACCAGCCAGCAGTGCACACTTCCACCAGGCACACACCCACCTCCAGCCGTCAGTGCATGCTTTCACCAGGCACACACACCCCACCAGCTGTCAGTGCACCCTTTCACCAGGAACATACACCACCAGCCGGCAGTGCATGCTTTCACCAGGCGCATACACCACCTGCCGGCAGTGCACACTTCCACCAGGCACACACCACCAGTCGACCGTGCACACTTACACCAGGCACACACACTACCAGCCATCAGTGCATGCTTTCACCAGGCATACACACACCACCAGCCGTCAGTGCACGCTTTCACCAGGCACACAACACCAGCCGTCAGTGCATGCTTCCACCAGGCACACACATCACCAGCCGGCAGTGCACACTTCCACCAGGCACACACGCCACCAGCCATCAGTGCACACATCAATTGTTAACGCATCCACAATTAACTATTGTAGCAACCGCAGAGTGGTGCACTTTACTTTTAAACATATTCATCTAAAGCGCAGCATGCCACCATTGCTACAAAAATAAATACACATTATAGGAGAGTAGGGTCTGCTTCCTATGGTCACCCCCACTTTTTGCTTTTGCTTTACTAGTTTTCAACTTAGATGTGGCTGTAGGCCTGCTAATCATACCCACAGCCCAGATGCACTCTCTCTAAATTCACACCATGTACAATAGGTACATCCACAATTGGGAATTGATTCACCTTGTCAGTCCACTCATTCTTCAATATGTAAAACATATTTAAACTTTCCTGAAACACACAGTCATGCCAGTTGACTACATACACGATCTGCATGAATGCATGTGCCTAACTCTTTGCCATAATGCCAGATGTCCCTCTATGTTGCAGAATATACCGTTTCGATGATGCAACAATAATTATAGGAAGTTGTGAAGGTCCCCATTATTATTCAGCCCTGTTGGTGTTTTCTCCGCCACCGCCGGTAGGGAGGTGGCCATCTGCCCATCATAATAGACCCCATAATATTTTAGGCAGTTTAGGTCATTATTATGTTCAGATTTAAAGTGACGTGCCTATGGCCCGTAAGTGCTGAAGAATTCTTACATGTCCCGGCAGCTTGGTACTCCCAACATATCTCAAGCCGCAGGTACATGTCAGCACATACACCACATATTCTGTCCGGCAGTAAAAATTGCCTCTGATGGCTACCGTAGTGGGACTGAAGGGTGTTGTGTTAACACCAAACTTGCAGACCCTGCAGGAAGAGCATTTATAAATCTGTGGTTAGGTTTTAGCCAAGAAATACTTAGGCTGGTCTCGGGACTACTTTTCACCAGCTGCGATCCCATGGACGGCGCTCATCTGAAGGTAAACGTTGGTAAAGCCGGTCATCTTGGTGCCATCACTCCATTTGTGAGTAGTATTGGCCAGTTTTTGTTAATAGTCTACCTTATCTGCCGTTCCTGACGGTTGTATGTAGTAATGCCTCTTGTTAGGTTTTGCCTAGAGATAACTTTTTAAAGTAGATTAAACATTTTAAAGAGCACCTTAGTAAGACAAGTACATAATTACTATTCAATGTACAATATTCTTCTAGAGGCCTGTTTTGCAAAAGACACAACATGGTTAATAAAGCACAAAATATTTGTTTTCATGTTTCCATGGGTTGTACCAATCAGCAAAAAGCAGCTTTGAATGGGAGACTGAGTGTGTGTGTGGGTGGCTGGGAGGTGTGTGACTCTGTGCATAGATGTGTGAGCAGTTGATTCACTAGGTGTATGGGTTCAAGAGTGCATGTGGAAACAGCTATATGGGCGGTTGACTGTGTGCATGGGTGTGTTGGTGAGTGAATGGATATCTCAGTGCTACATAAGTGCATATGTAAAACACAGTGCATGTGAGAGTTTCCATATATAAATGACTATACATGAGAGCCAGTGAGTGTGCGAGTGGCTGTATGGATCATTGTGTACTTGTATCACTGATTGTATAAGAGAGTAAGTATGTGTTAGTATACTTTTGAATAAGTAAGGTGTTGTGTGTATAACTGTATAGTTGAGGTAATGGAAGTGTGATTGATTCTTTGCATGACTGAATATGTGTGTGAGTAACTGCATGGATGAGTGGCAGTGTGTGAGTGTCTGTATAGGGGTATGAGTGCATATGTTAGTGTTGTATTGATGAGTGACTGTATGTATGAGTGATTCTATGGGTGAATGAGTGAATGTGTGTGTAGACCTAGGAATCAGTGAGTGCGTGTGTAGTAACTGGTATTGGTGTGTCAATGGTTTCAAGAATGGCAGTCTGTATTTAACACTGGGTGTATCAAACGTTATATTAGAGTGTGAGGAGGTGCCTCGTATTATCACATGAATGATATCATCAGTGATGTCAAATGAGATGTCATCAGTGATGTCATCAGTGATGTCATTTGAGATGTCATCAGTGATGTCATCAGTGATGTCACTGACCATGTCATGAATGATGTAATATGTGACATCATCAGCAGTGGATTGCGGGTGCGCGAAATATAGTTAGTACAACTATACAGTACAACTAAGTAACCAGCACGCTCAGTGCCTTTGTAGAGGAGAACAGGGTATTAGCCCCCCCGTCAGGCTGGGTTCCGCCCCGCACACTCCACGGAGTCCGTAGTGCTATCGGTCCTTGACAACCTCAGAGAGGGCATGGACACTAACCATCCCCAGGCCCTGGTTCTCCTTGATCTCTCCGCCGCCTTTGACACGGTTGATCATGCCATCTTACTTTCCCGTGTCAGAGCGGCGGGGATCGGTGGCTCCGCCTTGGTCTGGCTGTCCTCCTTCCTGAGAGACCGCACCCAAGCAGTGCGCTTGGGCGACTTTTCGGCGGACTTCCGTGCGATTCAATGCGGGGTTCCACAGGGCTCCTCCCTCTCCCCTCTGTTATTTAATTTGTATATTGCCCCCCCTCATGTTCGCCCTCCAACAGTTGGAGGTCTCCGTCTACAACTATGCGGATGACCTCCAGCTCATTTTCTCATTATCCGCATCCCCTGAGTCCATGTCCAACTTTCAGTCTGTCATGATGTTCATCCAGGACTGGATGAACTTCAACCACCTGAAGTTAAACCCCGACAAAACGGAGTTGGTGCTGACAAGTGGTTGTTCCAGTCCCTGGTCTTCTCTCTTCTGGCCCCCCTCCTTAGGTCCCCCTCCCACTCCGTCTTCCTCTGTAAAAACCCTCGGGTTTAAATTGAATGATCAACTCTCCCTTCACTCCCAAGTCAGCTCGGTGGTGTCCTCGGCTTTCCTCTCTCTTCGCACTATCCGCAAAGTCTCTCGGTTTTTCTCTCTCCCAGCCCTTAAACTCATAGTATTGGCGATGGTTATCTCCCGCCTGGATTACGGCAATGCCCTTTATTGCGGCATGCCCGCCTACAGTGTGCGACGACTCCAGCTCGTCCAGAACCAGGCGGCCCGCCTGGTATACAACCTGTCCAAATCCCACCACGTCACTCCTCTCCTCAAGTCCCTACACTGGCTCCCCATCCGAGAACGAGCTCTGTTCAAACTGGGCTGCATCACCTTTAATGCCCGGTCCGGCTCAGCCCCTGCCTTCATCTCTTCAGAAATCCAATCTTATGTCCCGGCCAGGCAGCTACGCTCATCTGCCCAACAACTGCTCGTAGTTCCTCGTTTTAAACGTAAAAAATGGGGAGGCTCCAAATTTTCCACGCTTGCACCTGCATTTTGGAACTCTCTCCCGGTTCACCTCAGATCCTGCGCCCAGTACACCCTTTTTCGTAAGGCACTAAAAACCTTTCTCTTCACACAAGCCTTTTCTCCATAGGCTCCTTCCCTTGTTCTCCCGTCTTCCATGCCCCTCAGGTTTTCAGTACTTTATAGCGCCATGAAACCGCTTGGTGTACGCGCGCTTAAGAAATATTTTAAACTCAAACTCAACTATATAGGAGCAATTTCAATGATTTTTGAAATGCTAATTCCTAACTATATAAGGCCTGAAACCTATGGTTTTTTTAAGTGAATTTGCAAGGTTTTTAAAATGCGAATTCCTAACTATATAAGGCCTGAAACCTATGGTTTTTTAAGTGAATTTGCAAGGTTTTTTAAATGCTAATTCCTAACTATATCAGGCGTGAAACCTATATTTTTTTTCAATAAATTTCAAACGTTTTGTAAATGCTAATTCTATTAGCAGATAACGTTTATATATATTATTATCCTTCTGGGACCACCTGAGCAGCCATCTTGTTTCTCAGGAGAAGTGAGGCACAAGAGAGCACAAAACAAGAGTGGAAAACGCGAAAAGGGGTCAAGGTTGAGACCCCCTGACCCCCTAGCCCTTCTCAGGGGGTCCCAGAAGGACCACCAAGTGCAAAGAAAATGTTATTTTATTTTTAAATCGCGAGGTACGCGCAAGGTACGCGTACCGTACGCGTACGGTGCGCGTCCCCGTGATTATTTTTGGTTTTTTTTGTTGCCCTTGGGGGTCCTTTTGGGACCCCCTGAGAAGGGCTAGAGGGTTGGGGGGTCTCTACCCTGCCCCCTTTTCGTATTTTCCACTCTTGTTTTGGGCTCTCTTGTGCCTCAGTTCTCCTGAAAAACAAGATGGTGGCCAACACTTCCTGGTTTGGGCAGTTTGGAATGTTGACAGTCGACTGCCAGCCAATCAGAAACTCGCTCACGCACGTAAGGGTACGCGTACGGTTCGCGTATGGTGAGCGCATATAGATATATAATTTGCTCAAATTCAATATTCTCAACAACTACTAGAGGGATTTTCACCAAATATAGAAAAGGCACTACTGCATACCTGTTCCTACCATTTTGCCAAGTTTGGCCTACTATCTACTTTATCGACATCACTCTCTAGGAAACCACACTTTTTCACGCATTCTGGCCTTCATGCGTCAGGTGCCTTGATGTCCTGAATGGGCCAGCACCGTTGCTTGCTCCTGGGGGGTCAAAGGTATCACAATCCGTCGCCCTCTCAATATCAGACCATTCTCCGCCATGCTGAGTTCATTGTGTACCTTCCAAAATTTTCCCAGTCGGGATCGATCTACCTCACTCCAGTCCTGGGTGTTTCGTAGAAATCCATCCCAGGATCTTGCTTGAATTGCTTCAACGACCCTTTGAATCACTATGTCATTGGGGTATTGATCCACGATCACCGGTGCTAATAGTGCATGGGGACATGATCCCTGGGCCATCATGTTTACAGACTCTTCTATTTGGGCATCTTGCTCGTCTTCTGTCACCACCCCTGTAGCCGGGTGTCGAGATAGGAAGTCGGCCGGGTTCTTCGCTCCGGGTCTAAAGACGAGGTCCATCTGATATTGTTGTATTTGGATTGCCCAACGCTCAATTCGAGGCGGTGGATGAGGTGCGGTGCCTTTGAACAGAGGGATCAGTGGTTGGTGGTCGGTGACCATTCGGAATGGGCATCCGGTGATGTATAAATGGAAGTGATTGCACGCCCATTTGACAGCTAGGGCTTCTCTTTCTATTTGGGAGTGAATGTGAATGTGAATAGGCTTTTGTAGAGCGCGCTTACACTCCAAGGAGCATCTTGGCGCTAGACATCACTGTCTCGACAGAGAAAGAATAGGGCAGCTGCTAAGGTAGATCCTACTTATAGATCCTGGTCTATGAGTAAAAATGTGGATTTAGATTAGCGCTAAGCAGATTGAGTCTTCGGTATTGAAAATCCAGGTCTGAGCATTTTACGAAACAGTTTTTCGGACTGAATCAGGCGCATTTGTGGTGGGAGCTTGTTCCAAGCTTTGGCTCCCAGTACTCCGATGGATTTTCCATCTTTTGTGGTTAGTCTGAATTTGGGGACTGCAAGTAGGTTGAGGTTGGATGATCTGAGTGATCGTGGGGGAGTGTATCTTCCAAACCTTTGGGACAGGTATGTCGGTCCTGACTGGTGGTAGGCTCTGAACGTAATGAGCAGGATTTTAAATAGCACTCTTTTGTGGATGGGCAACCAGTGCAGGGTTTTGAGTGCTTTTGAAGCAGATGATTTCCTGGGTAGTCGTAGCACCAGGCGAGCGGCGGCGTTTTGAACTATCTGTAATTTGTGCAGAACAGCTCTGTTTGCGCCTGCATAGATGCTGTTGCAGTAGTCTAAGCGGGATGTGATGAGGGCTACTGCCACAGTCTTTCTAGCTGTTAGGGGAAGGAAATCAAAGAATCTTCTAAGACTTTTAATGATATTAAAACAGGACCCTGCCACAGTACCTGCTTGTTGCTTAAAAGATAGTGCTTCATCAAACCTTATCCCTAGGTTACGAGCCGACGTGATGGTGTTGGGGGGAACTTCGGCGTCTTGAGGCCACCAATTTGAGGGGGAAAAAAAGTTGTTTTGGCCGAACGGGAGGATTTCAGTTTTACCTGAATTACATTTGAGGTGGTTTGTTCGCATCCAGTCAAAGGTTGCCGTCAGACAGTTTCGTAAGTTTTCCTCTGCTATAGAGGAGTTGTTATCCAGTACTAGGATAAGCTGGGTGTCGTCAGCGTAAGATATCGTGCTGATGTTAAAGGATGTGATGAGTTCTATCAGGGGGGTCATATAGAGGTTGAACAACACCGGGCTCAGGCTTGAGCCTTGCGGTACCCCTGTTTTTATCGTTTTTTCATCCGAGCAGTAGTTTCCTAGCACGGTTACTTGTCTCCTATGGCTTAGAAAGTTTTTCAGCCATTCGAGGGTGGTTCCTGCTAATCCTGACTCTGTCAGGCGGCCTATCAACACGGCGTGTGAGACCGTGTCGAAGGCTGCCGACAGGTCAAGCAGGATCAGGACGGCCTTTTTCCCGTGGTCCAGTGCCATCTTGAGGGTCTCTACAGTATGTAGGAGGGCTGACTCTGTAGAGTGTTTTGCCCTAAAACCAGCCTGGTTGGGGTGGAATAGGTGGTTTTCCTCTAGATGTTTTGTCAACTGTTTAATGACTGCCGCTGCGGTCAGTTTAAACAGTAGTGGGAGCAGTGAGATGGGGCGAAGGTTGGAAAGCGTGGTGGGGTCAGGTAGGGGTTTCTTCTGCAGAGGCTTGACTGCCGCGAGCTTCCATTCAGCCGGAATGGCTGCAGTAGATAGGGAGGAGTTTATAATGGAGTTTATGGTTGGATTTACCGTGTCCACCAGAGAGTGGAGCAGCATTGGGGGGCATGGATCGAACGGGGAACCAGATTTACTGGAGAGGATAGCTTGTCGGGATTCGTCGAGACTGATAGGAGTAAAATTTTTCAACTGGGGTTTGTTGTTGGTTGGTAATGTTTCATAGTAGGGGGGATGTTCAGAAGGGTCAGGGAAGTCTGAGGTGAGTTTAAGTATTTTTTGTTCGAAATAATCAGCTATGTCGTTACAGAGAGCTAGAGAGGGTGGTATTTCTTGCCTGAGGATTCTGGGGTTCATGAACTCGTCAACAATTTTAAAGATTTGTTTTTGGTTATTGTTGGACCGGTTAATTCTTTGAAGAAAGTGGTCTTTTTTGGCGTTTTTTATCATGGAGTGGTATATTTTCCTCGCGGTTTTATAGGCAAGAGCTTCCTTTGGATCATAGTTACGACGCCATTTCTTTTCGAGAGATCTGATCTCTGTACGTTTTGCTTTAATTTCGGGGGAGAACCAGGGTGCTGATTTTCTGTTCTGCTTTTTCCTGACTTTCTCTGAGTTGGCCTTACCACAGCACTCCGAGATCCAGTTGCAGAATTTATTTATTTATTTATTTATGGAATTTTTAATGCGCAGCTACTACCCAAGGGTGTCTAGGCGCAGTATGATACTTTAAGATACAGTGGTAAGCGCAAACCTATTGGTTGAAGAGCCAAGTCTTCAATGCCCTACGAAAACAGATGAGTGTAGGAGCAGTTTTGATGTGTGAGGGTAGAGAGTTCCACAATCTAGGAGTTGCTACCAAGAAGCGTCTGTCTCCCCAGGTGGCGGTTCTTGTTCGGGGAACAGCTAGTAGACAACTGGCTGCTGATCTTAGGTTCCTTATAGGGGTGTATGGCTGAAATGCCTCTCTTAGAAATTTCGGGCCGGTATGATGTATGGCCTTATAGGCAATACATAATGCCTTAAATTTAATCCTGCTCTCCACTCTTAGCCAATGAAGATGGCGTATAGCTGCCGAGGTGGACTGGCGCCTTGGAATGTTGAGGAGGACTCTGGCTGCCATATTTTGAACGGATTGAAGCTTGTTCAAAATATATTTGTGCGTGTTAAAAAAGAGGGCATTTCCGTAATCAAGCTTGGAAAACACCAAGGTGGTAATCAGTGTTTTTCCAGCTGATGCTGGCAAGTACGGTAGCAGCTTTTTTATCTTTTTCAACGTGAAAAAGGCAACTGAAACAACCTTATTTACATGATGTTTGAAGGACAGATGTTTATCAAAGATCACTCCAAGATTCCTGACCTTTGCTACTGGGACCGGAGGCGGACCCATCTGAGTAGGCCACCAAATCGGGGACCATTCAGGAGAGATGTTACCAAAGGTCATAACCTCTGTTTTCTCCGCATTCAGTTTTAGGCAATTGCTGTGCATCCAAGCTTGTACCTCCAATATCCCCTCTTGAAAATTAGCTGCCACCACTGGGCCGTTCTTATGCACCACCAACACAAGTTGGGTGTCATCAGCGTAGGTAGTTAGGCGCATCCCGTGAGATTTTATGACCCTTGCCAAATCTGCAACATAAATGTTAAAAAGCGCAGGGCTTAACGACGATCCTTGGGGGACCCCGCATGGCAGTTTGGAAGTCGACGAATAATAATTGCCCAGTTTAACTGCCTGTATGCGGTTAGCTAAAAAAGAAGCTATAAGATCTTTGGCCAGATTGTTAATCCCCAGGGCTGTGACACGGTCGACCAAGATGGTATGGTCGACCGTGTCAAAGGCCGCCGAGAGATCCAACAGAATGAGCACTGCTGCTCCTCCCGAATCCAAGATGTTTCTGATTTCATCGGAGGCCTTTATCAGCGCTGTTTCGGTTCCGTGTCCCCTCCGGAAACCGAACTGTGTATCATCCAGAAGTTCATGTTGTTCAATGAACTCTGAAAGCTGCTGGGTCATGATGGCCTCTACGATTTTAGCGGGAAAGGGCAGGCAAGCAATGGGTCTGTAATTGGCCGTAACAGTGGGGTCTAAAGAAGGCTTTTTAAGCAAAGGTTTAACGATGGCCTTCTTCCAGATGTCCGGGTAGATGCCTGTTTTAAAGATGGCATTACAAATGGTGGTGAGCGGCTGAGAGATGGTATTGTGGAGTTGATTCATTATATCAGGAGGGCATGGATCAAGCGGAGAGCCTGATTTGATCTTGGCAGCAAGTATGCTGACCTGATCTTCTGTCACTGGCTTGAAACCAGAAAAAGAAGGATGGATCACAGCCAAGTGGGAGGATGGTTCAGTCCTGACTTCCGCCGGTAACTGAGGGAAAATTGAATAAATATCCATGACCTTAGTGGTGGAGAAATTGGCCAACGAGTTACAAAATTCCTGAGAATGTTCAATTGCAGAGCCAGTGGGAGGAGTAGAGAGAGAATTCTAATTTCTAATTTAAAACACTTGTAAAGCGCGACGTACACCTTGCGGTTTCTTGGCACTGGGGGTTCATCAACTGAGGGAGAAAGACCAGGGAAAGGGTGAGGTAAGTTTAGACGGGGAAAGCCTGGCAGAAGAGGAAAGTTTTCAGGTCTCTACGGAAGGAGAGGTACTGAGTTGCAGAACGGAGATTGTCTGGAAGTGAGTTCCAGAAAGTAGGGGCCAGAGTTGAGAAGTTGGACCCGCCCCACTTTTTGCGTGAGAAGCGGGGGATCTGGAGAAGGGACTTGGAGGAAGACCGGAGATCTCTTGCAGGGACATAAGGTTTAATAAGTGAAGTGATGAAAGCAGGAGCAGTGCCCTGACGGGCCTGAAAAACCATGCATCCGATCTTGAAAAGGGAGCGTTGTTTCACGGGGAGCCAGTGGAGCTCTTTTAGTAGGGGGGTGGAGTGGTGATAGCGTGGAAGGCCGTATACCAGCCGGGCCGCCTGGTTCTGGATAGTTTGGAGTCTACGCAGGCTATACGCTGGAATACCATGATAGAGGGCGTTGGCGTAGTCCAAACGCGAAATTACCAGGGCGGCTATGATCATCTTTAGTGCCTGGGGGGAGAAGAAGCGGGAGACAGAGCGGATAGTTCGGAGAGTGAGGAAACAGGAGGAGACCACGGAGCTGATTTGTGAGTGAAGAGTGAGCTGATTATTCATTTTAACACCCAGTGTTTTGACCGAGGTGGAGGGGGATGGTGCCGGGCCAAGAGAGGGGGGCCAGAAAAGAGAGTTCCAGGGGCTGGATGAACCACCAGTGAGAACCAGCTCGGTTTTATCCGGGTTCAGTTTAAGATGGTTGTGGTCATCCAGTCCCTGATGAATGTCATAGTTGACTGGAAGTTAGAAACCGAGAGAGAAGAGGGAGACAGATCAAAGATGAGCTGGAGGTCATCCGCATAGTTGTAGACGGTGACCTCCAGCTGCTGGAGTGCATAGATAAGAGGAAAGATGTAGAGATTAAAGAGTAAGGGAGAAAGAGAAGAGCCCTGGGGAACACCGCAGGTGACAGGGAGAGGGGTGGAGGTGAAATCGCCTAGTCGGACCGCCTGGGTGCGGTCCCTCAGAAAGGAGGAGAGCCAGACCAGAGCTGATCCCCCGGTGCCGGCCGCCTTGACACGGGCAAGTAGGATAGTATGGTCCGCCGTGTCAAAGGCGGCGGAGAGATCAAGGAGGACCAGTGCCTGGTGGTTGTTGTCATCCATACCCTTTCTGAGGTTGTCTAAGACTGAGACTACGACCGATTCGGTCGAATGCCTAGGGCGGAATCCTGCCTGGCGAGAAGCCAGCCCCCCATTCGCCTCGATGTGAGCGCTCAGTACCGCGGTGACATGGCGTTCCATCACCTTGCCCAAAAAGGGCAGCAGGGAGATGGGGCGAAAGTTGGCCGAGATGGAAGGGTCCGCGCCGGGTTTCTTCAGCAGGGGCACTATGGTGGCTGCCTTTAGTGCAGGGGTCACAACGCCCTGTGCCAAGGAGCTGTTAAGGAAGGCAATAGGGGGATCGGGGCAGCTAGAGTAGATTTGCTGTAAGATGCGTGCGGGGCAGACGTCCGCCGGAGACCCCGACTTCACTCTGGGGAGTATCGCTAGAAAGGATTCCTGAGTGAGGGGAGGGATAAAGGTGAGAGGATTTTGGACGATGGGGGGGGAGGGATCGACAAAAGCAGACGAGGGTAATGGGATGTTAATCTTGATAGTTGTGATTTTATCCAAGAAGTAGTTATTGAGTTGGTCGCAAAGAAGCTGGGAGGGAGGGATTTGGGGCGAGGTTCGGTCTGAGAATGCCAGGTCATTCACAATGCCAAAGATTACCCTGGGTTTGTTGTCGGCAGACGTTATTTTTGTGGAAAAGTAATCGGTTTTTGCAGCCAAGATTGCTGATTTATATTTAGCCAGTGATGCAAGGAAGTGGGTTTTTGACAAGGGGCTGTAATCTTTCCTCCACTGCCTCTCCGCCCGTCGGGCGCTCAGTTTAAGTTCTTTTAGGTGGTCGTTAAACCATCTGTTGGAGTCCTTGAGTCGGCGGATGGAAATGCGACGTAGGGGAGCCACTGAGTCGCAACCTCCAGCCAGCCAGCTGTTAATGGCCTTGGCTTGAGAGGCAGATGATAGGCCAGCAAAGGTGGGGGTGGAGTTGCGGAGCAGGGAGGTCAAGGAGGGAAGATCCAGCCTGTTCCAGTTCCGCGCCCAGGTATTTTTGGCATGCGGGGTTTTGGATAATGGGTTGTGGAGAATGGAGAAGGAGATGAGGGCATGATCGGACCAAGGGCATGGAGAGACAGCCACCGAGGCCAATGGGAGGTTAAGAGACCAGACCTGGTCGAGTGTGTGTCCATGAGAGTGAGTGGGGACAGTAATATGTGACACGAAGTTGAAGGATAATAAGGATTCTGTGAATTCTTTTGACGCGGGGCACTCGTGTGGGTCTGAGGGCCAGTAATTGAAATCTCCCAGCACCAGAACCGAGGCATAATTGACCACTAGATTGGCCAGTAGGTCTTGAAAAGCAGATAAAAAAGAGGGTGAGGGCTGGGGAGGGCGGTACATGAGAAGGCAAGTGATGGGAGAAGAGGATAAGAGGGAGCGGACTACCAGAAAGTCAACAGGGAGCATAGAGGGAAAGGGAAGTGATTGAAAATGTAAGTCTGACCTGGCGATTAAGGCGACCCCACCACCAGCCCTGCCCGCCGGACGGTCCGCGCGTAGGGCCACGTAGGAAGGGGGTAGGGTAGCCAAGAGAACGGGGAGGGAGGACTCACAATACCAGGTTTCGGTCAGGAGCAGTAGGTCCGGTTTCTCTGAATCTAGTAGGACGAACAGCTCGTGGTGGTGCTTGACCGCTGACCTGGTGTTGAGTAGGATAGCAGATAGTGCTGGGGTCGTGGGTTGGGGGTCGGGGAGGGGGGGGCAGGGAGACGGGGGAACAGGTGGCGGGGAAAGCGGAGGTGTGGGGAGGGTAGGGGCAAGGCCTAGTGAGGAGACGATTCTACGGACGGGATCCGACCTGGAATAACATCCTTGCTGAGTTCTGGGCTTGTTCAATTTGACCCGTAAAGAATGTGTTTTTTTGAGTGATGATAGCTTTCTTATAAATTGCCAGAGCATCCTTATAAGTTTGCTTAGCAGAGGGGCTATAATGCTTTCTCCAGCGTCTTTCAAGACTTCTACAATATTGACGCTGGAGGCGCAGCTCCTCTGTGAACCACTGGGCCGATGGTGTAGCTCAATTTGGGCAGTAAGATTTCTCAGGTGCCACTTGATTACCTGCATTTAGTAACCATTCCTGAAAACTACTGGACAGAGTTTCAGGATCATAAGAACTTTCCGGGACCGAAGTCCTAAGGAGGTTAGCGAGGTGGAGAATATCGGCAGTTTTCCAGGCTCGTGTTCCCAGTGATGACCGGGCTTTGGTCTGGGGGGGGGGTTAGATTGTACTGCTCGGATTCTGAAGATGATGGCTTGGTGATCAGACCATACCAATGGTAGTACTGCTATCAGGTCAATACCTGGATTATTTGTGAACAGACCATCTAGTGTGTGCCCCGCCTCATGTGTGGGACCTCTCACCAACTGTTGCAATCCTAATGCTTGCATGTCTGCAATAAGTTGGGCTGTGTCCTTGGTTTCCATATCTTCCAATGGAAAGTTGAAATCTCCAAGGATAGTATAATCCAAGAATCCTATAACAGATTCAGTCATTTCTGCGAGCGCAGCTAAGAATTTTGTTCGGGGGCCCGGCGGTCTATAGACCAATGTCCCTCTAAAAGCTTGTTTCTGCGTGAGATTGATAACAAACGCGATAGCTTCGCAGTTAGGGGTTGGAATGTGCTCAAATTTTGTCCGATAAGCATCTTTATGAATGATGGCTAGGCCACCACCTCGCCCGGAAGTTCTATCTTGTCTAACGACACAATAACCTTCAGGGGTGGCAGCGACAAAGTCAGGGCCAGAGGCGTCGTCACCCCAGGATTCGGTGATGAACAAAATATCCAATTCCTGGTTGATAATGCAATCCCTGATAGATAAACTATGTTTGGGGAGGGAGCGAGAGTTAATGAGTGCCGCTTTAAAATAATGCCCAGTGCGAAATTGAGCCCTGGTAATTGAAGGTAGATGCGCAGTGTGGTTAGCTGCAGGTACAGGCAGTGGGAGGGTATAATGGCATCCCGTGCATGATGGCCCTATGGGAGTAAGATCGTTAGGGAGCGATAGCACCTTACAAGACCTGCCTAATCCAGGGTTCAGCCCTCTTAGCTGACCGGAGGTATAGGAAACGGTAGGAGTAATATCATGGAAGGCGGCCTGGACAGGGGGGGTGGCCCTGGGCCCGGTGCAGGCTCGGACGGGCGCAGACGGGCTTGTCTTAGGCGCGTCTTCGGCGCGCTCCCGCTGCGCTCGTCCGCTGCGCATCCTGGTGAGAGAGGACTAAGTAGCTCTCTCCCGGAAGTGGAGGAGAGCTAGAACGCGTCCCGAGGCAGCCCCAAGATGGCGGGTGGTGCTCGAGGACGAGTCCGATTCAAGAAGCCCTGTTCCCTCTGATGTGAATGGGTAGGTGAGGTGCAAGTATGCGCCAATTCTATTCTGTTCAATTCAGCAGCCTGATAATGAATTTACATTAATTCCGTTTTTAAAATTACACAAGTTAAAAATAAGCACAAGACGACCTAAAAAGCCTGAACACAGGTCTACAATTATTAACAAGCTGGGCGGTGTGAGAGCGCTTCGTGCTCAGTGCAGAATATTTTATAGTCGGATTCTGTGTCTCCAGACAGTGAAGGTGTAGATTTCTCTGCGGTAAGCAGAAGATTTGGTGAGTTCACAAGCTTTTTCCAGTCTCTTTGCATAGGGACTACGATTTTTTGATTGACGGAGTTAGACCTTTTCTTATTGGTGGTTAGAGTAAAAGGGATTAGACAGTGGTCGGTCCATGTTTGGATCAGAGGGTCTTCGACGGTTATGGTTTGGGTATTGGTGCAAATGCAGTCCAATATGTGGCCTGCTTTATGCGTGGGCAGTTTGGTCAGTATTTTCATTCCTAGAATATTTGTCAGGTCGTTGAGCCACATGGTGTTGGGGTCGTTGGGTTTATCTAGGTGGAAATTTAGGTCACCCAAGACGGTGAAATTTGCATATTTTAGAGTGAGCGTGCTGAGAGCCTCTTCGAAGCTTTCAAAGAAACCGTTTTGGGGTCCTGGGGGGCGGGAAATGAGGGCTCCCGCAAAGGTAGTTTCCTCAGTTAATCGGATGCAGAAAGCCATGCTTTCCGCCCCTTTTACGTCCGGGAGTTCAGTGATGGTACATTTCAGTGAGTCTCGATGGATGATGGCCAATCCACCACCTCTAAGTTCTTGTCTGTCGATCCTCTGAATGAGGTATCCTTGGGGGACAGTTTGGGCAATGATCGGGTTGCACCATGGTTTGAGCCATGTTTCAGTTATGAAGAGCATGTCAATGTCATTCTCCGTAATGAGATCATGAATGTGCTCGCTATTCTTGCACATGGACCTTGCATTGATCAAGGCTCCTCGAGGCGAAGTTGCGTTAATCCTGTTTGGTAACTGTTTTACCGGGGTGAGAAGAGTCCTGCAGTAGTGACAGCATACGGGTCCTAACCATGTCTCGGCCTTAATGATGTTGAGACAGTTCTTATTGTTGTGGTTTAGAGCAAGCAGATCAGCTCGGGTATAGGTAGATAGTAGATCAGTACGTACCTTCGGTTGGGCAGCGTGTCCGGCCCTGGGCCCGGCCGTGGCACGGACGGGCACAGACGGGCTTGCCTTAGGCGAGTATCTAGCTTCAGTTGCGGTGAGTGCTTTGCTAGCAAAGGCTAGAGGGGCCCACACTCCTGGTTCTGTCTCTTGGGTCAGTAGTGCTCCCAGACCGACCACACTGGAATCTACTAGTATCTCCATCCGATTTGATGTATCAAAGTACGCCATGGTGGTTCCGTCTAGTAGGGCGTCTTTTATTTTATTGAATGCCTCCTCTTCGTCTCGGGCCCACTTCCAGGGGCTATCTTTCTTTGTCAGGTTGTGAAGGGGTTCTGCGTTAGTTGCTAGGCTGGGGATAAATCTTGCACAGAATTGAGCCATGCCCAGGTAGCTTCTTACTTCTGACGCGGTCATCGGAGCAGGTGCATGCTTGATGGCCTGGGACTTCCGGGGGTCCACCCTGACTCCTTCGGCATCGAACACGTATCCAAAGAATTCTATGGACTTCTGGAAGAACTTGCATTTATCCTTGTGCAGGGTTACCCAGTGTTCTGCCAGCCTTTTGAGGGTCGCTCTCAACCGGCGGTGATGTTCCTCGCTTGTTTTAGAGTGTATTAAGATGTCGTCGCTGACGTTGAGCACTCCTTGTAGGCCTGACAGTATCTCTTTGATAGTGTTCTGGAATATTTCTGCGGCTGAAGATATTCCGAAGTTTAATCGCTTGTAGCGTCTGAGGTCTAGGTGGGTCGAGAACGTGGTAATGTACCTACTCTCTTCTGCCAACCTCAACTGGTGGTAGCCAGCGTTCAGATCTAGTTTTGAAAACCACGGGGCTCCGTTAAGGTCTGCTAAGATGTCATCTACCGTTGGTGTAATGTGTCTTTCTCTTTTGATCGCTTTGTTGGGCATTCGCATATCAATGCAGATCCTTATCTTCCCGGGCTATCGAGGCTTTTCTGCTATCACCATAGGTGACACCCACGGTGTTGGGCCAGTCACTTTTTCAATGACCCCTTGTTGCTCAAGTTGGACGAGTTCTTGTTTCACGGCTGCCCTCCTGTATCTTAGCGCGATTGGCTGGATGGCCTTGTCAATATGAAGTCTCACAGGTGGTCTCTTGATTGTTCCTAGGCCCTCAAAGAGCGATGGGAAGAGTTGCAGGATGTCTTCGGTTTGTAGGCTCTTCACTGCATTGGCGAACGCAATGAGCTTTAGGTCTTCCGCTGTATGACTCCCAACCAGGAGATCAGCTTCTTTGTCCACAACGTGGAACGTCGTCGTTACCTCCCGTTCTTCGGACTTGACCTGTACTACCATCTTTCCACGCAGGGGTAGCGGTTCTTGGCTTCCGTACGTCAATATCCGGACTTTTGATGGAGTTAGTTGCGGTTTTGGGTTGAGTGCTTAGTAGTGCTGTATCCCCATCACGTTGACGTTGACGGTGGCGCCTGTGTCTATTACTCCCGTTACCGGTGATCCATCGATTTGGATTTGGCATTTAGGTTGCGGCCTCCTCCGTCTCTTCAGGTCACTTGTGAAAGATACAAAGTAACACTCATCATCTTCTTCTGTTGAGGAATCGTCTAGGCGGTCGTATCGCCGATGCTGGGGCTTCACTGACCGGGGTGACTGGGCATCATCTAACGCTAGTTGCCTTACGGCTCCTGACAACGTCTTCTTCCCGGACTGAGTTCTGCCGCGGAAACCCCCTCTTCAGACGCTGGCGAAGTGATTCGGCACTCCACACTTCGAGCACGTCTTCCCACGAGTGAGACAGCCCTTTGGGCCGTGTTCTTCACGCCCGCAATAGCCACATAGCGATCGTCGTGGGGTCCTTGTTGGCAATCGCCCACGTCCACTTCGGCCCGGGTTGCGGACGGCATCAACTCTCTCAGTTTTCACTGTTGCTCCTGTGTCTGCGTTGGGGTTAAGAGTGGCTTCCATCGCTGATGACCTGACATCCGATAATTCATGCGACCGCGCAAGAAGTAGTATTTCTTCTAGTGTGATGCGGGGTTGATGCAATATCAGCGTCCTCAGTGGTTTGTTGTGACATCCCTGTATCAGCTGCGCGGTGACTTCTTTCGTTTGATCATCTTCTGGGCACGTGCTGATCAGCTCTCTCAATTGTGCGTGGAAGGCGTCCATTGTCTCTCCTTACCTTTGTCTCGCTTGCCTGAATTTGAAACGCTCATAATGTGGGTTAAGCTGTGGGTCGAAATGCGCATTCAATGCTCGCACCGGGGCATCATAATCATCTGTTCCTCCTGTATTCGGGAGATGAGCAAAAAGCTTGTAAATTTCCTCGCCACCAAAATGTATCAACAGCGATCGTTTGATTTCGTTGTTATTTTCTTGGGTGGCCACGAAGTAGTTATTCAGCCGCCCTAGCCATACTGCCCACCTCGGGCCGCTGTTGCTGGATCGATGAGCTCGCTAAAAGGGGGTAGCGATTGTATCTGCGAGTGCGCTGATTGCTGTACCTGGGGGCTTACTTGCTGCTCCAGGGGTGGTCCCGCTGGGGGCAGGGCTTGTTGCTGCCCTCCTGACGCAGCATTCGGTGGGTTTCCTGTTTGTTGCCCTCCTGCGGCTGCATTTGGTGGATTTGCATGGTGGTGACTGAGTCTCTTGGCTAGCTCTGCTTGTTGGTGCCAGTGCTTGTCTATTTGGTGATTGGTTGTGCCAATGCTTGTTCGAGTTTGTTGTTTGAGCCAATGCTTGTTTATTTCCTCTGTTCACAGCTAGCCGCTTCCCCCTGTGCGCGGCTCTCCCTCAGCCCTGCTGGTGTTTCTGCCTCGCGTTGCGGTGGAGGCCTTCACACGCGTCTCTAGCGCTGGGGCTGGCCTCGTGTCCACTGCGCATGCGGGCGCTCCGTCTTCGGCCGATTGGGCCTCTCCAGGGCTGGGCCTGCCTTTCCTTCGCGTCCCTTGGCTCTGCCCCTGCCTGTCACTCATGCAGCTCTTGCTCACGCTGCTTACCGGCTCAGGCCTTCGAGACCACGGGCTCCGTCAGGAATTCCAGCCGGCTCTTAAGCGGCCACTCTGCAGGCTGCTCTGGTGCCAGCAGTCACGCTGCAGGCTGCTCCGGTGAGATTCTTCTTTCGGGGGTATCGCTATGGGAATCCCACCCTCGTCGCCCGTGTCGGGGCACAGTTGTCATGAGGCACTAGAGGGGGGTAAGCTTTGGGGGACTCTATAGAAGTCACGAATAACTGGACTCCACACAGTATGGACGTTGGTCGGACCGGAAGTCACAAGCGACTCCCGTCCTTTTATTAATAGCCTCTGGCCACGCCTGGCCAGAAGGTGCTACAATGTGTGCTTGTGGTTCCGGGGCTCAGCCGAGACCCTCGGAACGCTAGAGCGCTACAAATAGAAGCCCTCCCCTTGCACATCAGCAGAAGGGGGAAGGGCTGGTGCCCCCCCCCTCCCATCCCCCCATCTTCTTCAGCATTAGGCCTGACAATAGAAGCCATAACCTCGACCATCAGCAGGAGGGGGAGGGGCTGCTCCAGAGACTGAAGTCCTGGCTGAGCTCTTCTCTTTGAAAGTGCAATGCTCTCCTGGGTGCAGAGAAGGAGGAAGGGACCCCCCCCCCCCCCGTTCTCATGTCTTTGAAAAGCGCCATTTCACCACATTCTTAGAAATTATTTGTAAACATCGACTGCAGCCCATTTTTGTTTAAATTGTAGATTCTGAGCAGAATCGAAAATGTCTTATCTCAAATCTGTGTGTATATATATTTTATATAGAAAAGGGCAATCTCTACCCATGCAATACTGCAAGCGGTTCCAAGGCCTTTGAAAGCGTTGGATGTGCTTGCACTTCTTCGATGGTTTGAATTTCCTGTCTGATAATGTTTTGCTTTCATTCTGTGCTTTGTGTGGGATTTCTCAGCACTTGTTGTAGCAGCCTCTCCTGTTGAAATGTGTACACACTGTGCTTTCATAGAGTACCCTATACAACCCAAGGTTTGTAAGTTGTAGTTTAGCTTTTCCAATTGTAAATGCAGACCAATAAGTCTCAGAATGCAACAAGCATTGGCAAAAGCTTTCCGGTCTGGCCTGCATATTCAGCTGTAATCCAGAACTACTGCTTTTGCTTTGGTTTTAAATGTGCTAAAACATTCCCATTGGGCGGCCCCCCCTTCTGATGCGGAGGCATTAAGCGGGTATAAAAGAGGGTGCAGCAGACTAGACAACTGCAGCATGATTTCAACAAACCTATCCAGCCCTCGGCTCCCCCTCACCCTACTGCAACAAAGCAGCAGAGACCTATGCATGCCCTTAAGAAGGCTGCGCCTCAATGCACTGCTGTGTTGGAGAACACACAGCATGAGCTGCAGGGTGGCTGGTTCTACTGATTTCAAACAAGAGCCTCTTGGTATTGTGTCTGACACCGCTTCTTCTTGGCTGCTGGTGCGAGGCATGACAGCTTCTCCACCTCTGCATTGCAGTGCATTGGATGTCAATCATAGAGATGGCAGCCAGTGCGCGCATTCCCAAGTCTGACACCGCTTCTTCTTGGCTGCTGGTGCGAGGCATGGCAGCTTCTCCACCTCTGCATTGCAGTGCATTGGATGTCAATCATAGAGATGGCAGACAGTGCGCGCATTCCCAAGTCTGACACCGCTTCTTCTTGGCTGCTGGTGCGAGGCATGGCAGCTTCTCCACCTCTGCATTGCAGTGCATTGGATGTCAATCATAGAGATGGCAGACAGTGCGCGCATTCCCAAGCCCAGACAGGCTCTACGCCTCCGTATCGATGCCCGTCTGGCTGTTACCCTGATTCCAAGGTATGGATGACCCAATGTTAGGTGTCGAGGTCTAGGAAGTGATTGTCTCTATAAATAAGACAATGCCTGTAAGCTTTTAGAAGGAACCTGAGCAGAGAACGCACATTTGTAAGCGTATGAAAACAACAATATTAGAGAATATCCTTTATGTGCACAGAACATTTTTGCAGTTAAGATCGATTTATCTATACTACTATTATAAAGAGAGAACTTGCACCTTTTGGCCAGGTAAACTCGGGAACCACGGCACCAATCACAACACCCAATACAGCGTTGGAAAGGGCAGTTGCAGCAGAAGGACATAGGCTATACATTTGTACAACATATACATTATGAAGGGCAAACAACATTCCAGAGAAAGTAGTTCCTTGTGGGCGTTGTTCTCAATGTGGGCGGTAACATTGCCAGAGGGGCATGTCCCATTCGCCGGTTTCAAGCACTCAAGCACACACAAAGCAACAGATTCTGCAACCACACACAAGCAGACACACAACACAGCAACTTCACCACTGCAACCACACACAAGCACACACACAACACAGCAACTTCACCACTGCAACCACACACAAGCACACACACAACACAGCAACTTCACCACTGCAACCACACACAAGCACACACACAACACAGCAACTTCACCACTGCAACCACACACAAGCACACACACAACACAGCTACTTCTGCATGCACGTCCACTTCAGGAGCGATAAACACCGTTTTATGCACATAGCCTTGAGAGCATAAACATTGTTTTCCTTCAGGAGCATAAACTTAGTTTTCCACAAATGTGCACTAAAAGAGGTCAGCAAATTCGGTAATCACTGCCTCCGTAAGGGTTCCGAGCCAAGATAAACAAAGGGGCGCGGCTTCGACCAGAAAAGCAACAGTAACATCCAATCGCGTAACACTCTTGCCCGCCCCTTCCACCAAACAGCCATCCAATCGCAGCACGAAACCTTCCCACGCCGTTTTATACATGTAGCCTTCTGGAGCATAAACATCGTTTTTTTCAATATGTGCACAATCATGGCTGTTGGCACCAGGCCGGCCGCAGGGGGCCTGGGGTCCGTCCCAATGAGAGGTAGAGGCTGGTTGCAGAGCGCACTGGTTTGCGGGCGGCAGGTGCACCGGAATCATGGTGCTCGGCTGGCTGGCAGCGCTACAGATCGCACCTTCAGTCTGTTGCAGTGGGGCTAAAATATCTCCCCTGCCAGTAAATAATTATTTCCGACCCGGGGCCGGTCGAGGGATCGTGCTGGAGCCTGTGTCTGACGGAAGGTACAGGCAGAGTGAGGCTGCTGCTCATTGCAGCTGTACCAGGGGCCCCTTTTCTGTCTTGGTATACAGAGACTCGAGCCTTTAAAAAAAATGGAGTATAAGTGTCGAGACAACACCCTCAGAGAATCAAAGAGCAGGACCACTAATGTCAGTCATGCGCAACAATTAAAAGTGCGCAGTAAGTCGTGAACAGTGAAAAACAGACCGGAGCAGGTGCCTCTGTGGAAGGAAGGTAGGCCCAAGAGAAGCGGGTAGTACAGAGCGTTGTTGGGATTTTTGGAACAGCAACTTACACTGCGTAAGCTAAGGCTGAGTGAGTGCAGGTGCGTAGCTGTTTGCCAAAAATGTTTTCATTTTTCATGACGGATATTTAAAGGCAAGGTGACATTTTTCACAACTGTGTGAAAATGGTGCTTCATCTGTATTTGCAAGGCGACCTCTATCGAGAAAAATGACTCAAAATTAACGTTTTCCGATCAAAGCAAACAGTGCAACCTGGTGAGAGGGGGAGAGGGATAATGACAGAGAGGAGCGGGCTAGAGAGTGAGCGCATGAGAGAGGAGAGGGATAAAAAGAGATAGACAGGAGAGGGATAAAAGGATAGGAGAGGGATGAAAGCATAGAGAAAAGAGGGATAGAGAGAGAGAACATGCAAGGGGGGAGGGGAATAAACACAGGAGAGGTCGAGAGAGTAAGCGTGTGAGAGAGGAGAGGGATAAAAAGAGACAGAGTGTGTGAGAGAGGGGAGAGGGATAAAAAGAGAGGAGCAGGATAAAGAGAGAGGAGAGGAATAAAGAAAGCAATAAAGAGAGGGAGAGAGCGAGGGGAGGGATAAAGGCAGGAGAGGGATAGAGAGCGTGTGAGAGAGGAGAGGGATAAAAAGAGATAGACAGGAGAGGGATAAAAGGATAGGAGAGGAATGAAAGCATAGAGAAAAGAGGGATAGAGAGAGAGAACATGCAAGGGGGAGGGGAATAAACACAGGAGAGGTCGAGAGAGTAAGCGTGTGAGAGAGGAGAGGGATAAAAAGAGACAGAGTGTGTGAGAGAGGGGAGACGGATAAAAAGAGAGGAGCAGGATAAAGAGAGAGGAGAGGAATAAAGAAAGCAATAAAGAGAGGGAGAGAGCGAGGGGAGGGATAAAGGCAGGAGAGGGATAGAGAGCGTGTGAGAGAGGAGAGGGATAAAAAGAGACAGACAGGAGAGGGATAAAAGGATAGGAGAGGGATGAAAGGATAGAGAGGAGAGGGATAAAGAGGAAACATGCAAGGGGAGAGGGGAATAAACACAGGAGAGGTCTAGAGAGTAAGCGCGTGAGAGAGGAGAGGGATAAAAAGAGACAGACAGTGTGTGAGAGAGGGGAGAGGGATAAAAAGAGAGGAGCAGGATAAAGAGAGAGGAGAGGAATAAAGAAAGCAATAAAGAGAGGGAGAGAGCGAGGGGTGGGATAAAGGCAGGAGAGGGATAGAGAGCGTGTGAGAGAGAGGAGAGGGATAAAAAGAGATAGACAGGAGAGGGATAAAAGGATAGGAGAGGGATGAAAGGATAGAGAGGAGAGGGATAAAGAGGAAACATGCAAGGGGAGAGGGGAATAAACACAGGAGAGGTCTAGAGAGTAAGCATGTGAGAGAGGAGAGGGAGAAAAAGAGACAGACAGTGTGTGAGAGAGGGGAGAGGGATAAAAAGAGAGGAGCAGGATAAAGAGAGAGGAGAGGAATAAAGAAAGCAATAAAGAGAGGGAGAGAGCGAGGGGTGGGATAAAGGCAGGAGAGGGATAGAGAGCGTGTGAGAGAGAGGAGAGGGATAAAAAGAGAGAGAGGAGAGGGATAGATAGAGCGAGAGCGTCGTGGTCACACACAGAGGAAAGCTTGCATTGTGAGATATAGTTGCCGTACGGGTTTATTCAAAAGACTGACGTGTTTCGATTGGAACACTCTTTGTGGTGTTATTTCTGATATTTACATGTGTTGATCGTCTTCATTGCTTAATTTTGTCCGCAAGAAAGTGTCACTCATAGTCGTTGAAATGTCACTCGTAATTACACTGAAATTATGAAAATGTCACACATGGCAATCTGAAACCTTGGCAGCTATGCTTTCACATTCTACAACGAGGCATCATCTACGCTCATTAAAAGCCATTACCGGACTCGCGCACTGTTGGAAGGTGCTTCACAGGGGGCGGCCAGGGAAATATTCAGGAAAAGAACAAGTCTCATTGCACGTTAATTCACGGCGCTTTACTACCGTCTAACGTTCTTGCAAGGGGGAAGCTAAAAAAACGTGCTCAGAACACTCCCTGTAAACATTGCTGGCAGGGCCACGAAAGCGATAATAAATAAATCAGCACTACTTTCACACAAAAAAAACTCAGAGGCCAGGGGAACATCCAAACGCTCAATTCCACAAGCCTCTTTTACATTCCACAACGAGGCCGTATAAAGTTGTTGCTAGGGCCTGCACAGGGGGCAGCCAGGAAAAAAAAGCACATTGAACAGGGGGCAACCAACCAACAGTTACATTTGCAAGGGCCTGCACAGGGGGCAGACAGGGAAAATAAATAGGCACATTCAACAGGGGGCATCCAGGGAAAATACAAAGGCACATACAACAAGGCACATTTACATTTGCAAGGGCCTGCACAGGGGGCAGACAGGGAAAATAAATAGGCACATTCAACAGGGGGCAGTACCGAGAAATATTAAAAGCTTCATAATATTTTTTCACACATTACTTTTCTCCCCCGGACAACGTCGGGACGGGCTGCTAGTTTAAAATAAATGTTCATATTATATATTTTTACGGACTTGAATTGCAACAGATTTTTACTTTTAAATATATCTACTTACACAGCTAACCAGACTTATAATGCTACATCTTACCCCAACAACCATACTACCAACCTGCCGTAAGAAAATAAAGAGCTATGACGCAGCCAGTGCTAGCCACGTCAGAGCTCTTTTTTCCTAACTGTACTATTTGGTTTAGTTTTTCGTGAAATCGGTTGATGTTTTCACACTTTCGAGACAACAGTGTTGCGTAATAAAAGTGTTTTTCATAAACTGATATATGGTTTCTTTGCTGCTATATGATAACTTAAGGTTGTTTGACAAACTAAATATATTTTCAAAAGCTCACAAAGTATTGCAATCTGTTCTTTCACAAACTTTTCCTTTCATTATTTTAACTGACCTTACTGCTGCAAAGAACCTGAAATATAAGTAAGGGCACTCGTGAGAGGCCCCTGCGGTGAGCGGGCCTGAGCCAGTTTTATGAAACTGAACAGAAGTCAACTAGTTGTGCAGACAGTCCATGACTGCAGAGCTCTGAGCTTTGTAACGTTCACAATTACTTTAGGATCTCCCAGCTGTGAAGTTACTTTGTGCAGCTGCCTGCATACAAGGAAATGCAGAGCAGCCTCTCAGTTGAACTAACACTTGCAGGCGGAATAACGAATGCATCCGGTGCTGCAGGAGACAGTACGGTCTACAAATCAGGTTGAAGATGCAGTCCCTCCTCGAGCAGACAACAGGTCTCCTGGGATTTGTAGTCACTTTACCAGGCAGCTACAGTGGTTTGGCATCCTGCGCTGTGGGACATAGTCCAGCGCTATGTAGCGCATTGAAGATATGGTCCCTTCTCCTCCCCCAGCAGACAACAGGTCTCCTGGGATTTGTACCCTTTACCAAGCAGCTGCAGTGGTGTGGCGTCCAGCGCTGCATTTTTTAATCCTGCCCTATATATCGTGTAGAAGATGTGACCCATCTTCCTCCAACAGCAGACAAACAGTTCTCCTGGGACTAACAGTCCCTTTAGCAGGCAGTCTGTTGACAGTGTGCATGGCTCTTTGTTGATAATTAATGCTTGCCACAGTGGGGTGCTCTCCAGACCAGGCCGAATGGTGCTTTACGGGTGGTCAGTCACAGCTCCGATTCTGTGCTTTCCTGTCTCCTCTGATTCCGTACTCTTGCATGGACACATACTGACTGGGTTACTACTTTGTCCCTTTACCGTAGAAGAGCAGAGCCACAGAAAGCACAGTCCCTAGAGACTTCCTGTGCCTAGGGGCGATAGCCAGGCTAAGGTGTCAAGCACAGGAAATACATGCCTATAAGAAACACTTTGCTTCGGGGGTCGTTCCCACCACTGGTCCAAGGGGTTCCTTTGCTATCAGTACACTCTCTCAAACTCAGATGCCTTTTTCAGCACCTTATGTACTACAGCTGCCTCCAGGCCTCCTTCCTGTCATGCGGGTTCTCTCTCTATTCCCACAATGTAGGATACAGACTTGGTATACATAATAACCTACCAAGTGTCTTTTTAGACACTGAAAGTCTCAGTCTTATTAAAGACAGCATTACTATTCCACTAACGTGACTTATAGTGGTAATGCTGTCCTTGTTGTTCAGAAATAAAGACTTGATAATAAGTCTGTGTTCGTCGGAAGACTACGGACGTTATCCTGACAATAAATGTGTACATTAAATAAAGGTATACTTATCTACACTAATCGTAGGCTGAGACATAATGCAATAATTAATTATACACAATATAAGTTTGAGACTCTTACATTAATTCAGCACGAGTCCGTCTCCAATAAGAGTAGGAGTATTGTCAATTAAAATAACCTATAGGAAACAGGTATAGGATTTTTCTTTTAGTAGAGTTTACATTTTTTCTCTAGAAGTTAGGAGTAGGAATTCAGAAAACTCCCAAAATCTTCGATCCCTGAATTCTTTATTATTTCAATCTTTAAAAAAGCCTCAGCCAACGCGCTTCGTTATACTGGCACTTCGTCAGGGCTCGATAATCACTTGAAGTTTAGTACATGAGATCCCAGGTCAGTCTTTTTCCGAGTTCCCGATACGATAGCTCGCATCTTCAGGTTGAGATTGAATGGTCACATGACTGGGGGGCCGTCCGGGTGTACACATCTTTGGGGATTATAAATACTTCTACTCTTATTGAAGACGGACCTTATTTACTATTTCCTTGAGGGCTTACCATTGCTCTTGGAGGACCTCGGGCCGAATTGAACACTACAGCCCATCAGAGTTTTTTTCTTGAATTATAACACCTCATCAGTTCTCACAAGATTGCCAAAGGTCTATGTGCGAGAACTTGTGGTACCTATGATACGTGCTGATGAAATAGATGCAACCTTCCTTGTTTACCAGTAACAAGACTTGAGAGAATATGAATATGTATGGTCTAATCTGACCTGGGATCTCATGTACTAAACTTCAAGTGATTATCGAGCCCTGACGAACTTTCAGTGGAACGAAACGCGTTGGCTGAGGCTTTTCTAAAGATTGAAATAATAAAGAATTCAGTGATCGAAGATTTTGGGAGTTTTCTGAATTTTGCGTCTTGGTGCACCGTCCTTTTTGGAAAACGTCTGTTATCTGTTCATCAGTGGAGCATATGTGTGGCAAGCTCCGGACGTGCTTTGCACATAACAAGGACTAATTTGGTGACTGTAAAATTGAGGTGCCTAACCAGGGTCAGCCACACGGTTTGTTTTTTGAGGAGTAGGAATTCTTATTCATTCATAAATTCTTTATTTCGGCTAGTTTCGCCATAAATGAGTACAAGATAAAAACATTGATTAAAAGGAGATTATGCATAGAGTTCATTTAAGTTGGCGTAATAAGTTATAAATTTCATACAACGTATAATACACGTATTCACAGTACAATAATCTTATAAATATTTAGTCATTAACATTCATTTGCGGTTAAGTGCCGTCGCTTAAACCACATGGCTAACAAGTACTTAGAAAGTGCAAATACAATGTGTCCAGAAGTATTAGTTTTAAGAATTCTAAAAGCATATATACAATGTAGAAAACCCAGATTTTTACATAAAGGTACTAGCCAATGCTTCTTGGATTTACTGTACGCTGGACAAAAGAAGAGGACGTGGAGTTCATCCTCTACGTCACAGCTACATCCTGGGTAAGACTTATTTATAGAGGCTGACCATTTGCTTGTAAAAGCTCTTAAGGGTAAAGTACCATATCTCCATTGTTTAAAAGTTTCCTGGCTAAAATCGGATAAACAACATCCATAAAATCCTCAAAAAAGTAGGATACCTTGAATAATAAAAGGAATTAACCAAAGTGCCAGCATGGGAGTCGTACAAAACAGAATTACGTTTTTTGTCCATAAAAATCCTAGTAAGGGACTTATCCGAAACCTCGCGACAGCCCCTTTCCGGATCATGCCACAGGGCAGGTAATCCCAATCTCTCAAATTCATGTTTAAGGAACATCAACCAGGGGATTTTTGCTGCACTATTATAACTTAGTATTTGCTTAAGCTCTAGCCTATAATTCAGCAGATCTGGCGTTGTCCAGAGCCTGCGCCAGAACCTAAGAGGTTTGAGGTGCCAGCTCATCTTCTATGGGACTCAGCCCTAGATCTAGCCTTAGGGGGAGAAGCGGGGTGCTTTGCGGAAGTGTTAATAACTGTCTGATGAATTTAGTCTTCGTTTTAGGGATTTCAGACCTGCATGAGTGCCCCCATAACTCCCCACCATAGAGAACCGCAGCCCTCGCTAGAGTCTTATAAATCTCCAGTGCGGGGTTCATTGATTTAAAGGTCGAAGTGTTGGAGACTCTAAGAATGCCCCCCGCCAGCTGGGACAGTTTCATTTGCGATTTTACTTGTTGGGGTCCCCAGGACAAATTTTCATGCAGTGTAACCCCTAAGTACTGGAAAGTCGTAACCCTTTCCAATCTCGCAGAACCCAGAATAGGATTAGGACGGGAGGATGCCGGAGGATTAAATATCATAAATTTTGTTTTGTCAACATTTATCTCCAATCCACGGCATTGACAGAAATCCCCAAAGCCGTCCAATATTAGTTGGATCCCCATAGGGGACTTGGAAAGCAGGAGGGTGTCATCAGCTAACATAATCGCCGGCACCCTCCTGCCTGCCAACCTTGGCGCATCATTATTAGGGACATCATCCAGATGTGAGATTACGCCATTTACGTAGAGGCAAAACAGGGTTGGTGCCAAAACGCTCCCCTGCCTCAACCCCCTGCCAACTGGGAACCTAGATGACAGCGCCCCATTCCTCCCACATCTTATCTGTGCATAGTTCCCCGTATGTAACCTCATCAAGACATTCAGGAGTTGGGACGGAGTCCGTGTCTGCCCACAGGAGCGGGCAGATCAGAATGACAGGCCGGCTCCCGCGGCAGCACGCAAGTGTGCAGGCCAGTTGGGAAGTCAGCAAGAGCAGCTGGTGGTGGGCACCAGAGCTGCTCTCCAACTTACCTGGATGCAGGGTGCCCGTGTGGGAGTGGGCCCCCGAGAAAGTGGAAACGGGGCATGAGGCCACCATCGGAGTCTGTGTGGCTCTCCCCGGAGCAGCAGGAGAGCCGCTGCTCAGATATGCATGTGATGGGGAGGAAAGCATCCCATATAGCCTTGCAGGGCCTGGCAAGGCCTGAAGTGAAAACCTGCTAGTTTTCAGTGCATGGTGGCACCAGGAAGATGGGGTCATCACTATTTGTTGGCAAAGGTGCAGGGGGAGCTGCAGAAGCAACGCAGCCTCCCCCAGCACAAAAGTAGAACGTCTCCACCCTCAGTCTCTGGGGATTGAAGGAAAGAACCCCTCAAGGGTTATTCATGTTAAATAAAGCCTCCTCATGCTGGAACTTTTGTTCTGCAGCTGGGAGCAGATGCTTATGACTACACAGAGGAGTGAAAGGCTGAACATGGATTGTCTTTGTGGAGACATCCCCTAGAGATGTAAAGGTGCAATTGCACAAGTGGTGCATTTACATAATGTAGTTTCTTTTGGGGATGGGAAGTCACATGCAATATGCGAAATGATAAGTAAATTGGAAATATGTTGCTAGGCATTCTTGCCATAGTGCCTGGTTGTAATTTTATAATCAAGTGATTATAAATACGATGCCTTTTAGGGGCTGTGATTGACTTGCATTGATCATGTTACCAAATATGATATGTACCTGCCATTCCAAATGATGCTTAGGCATGTATTCTTGCTAATGCGTTAGCTCAACAACCAGACTGTCAGCCACTGTGATTTAAATATGTATACTGTATGGTCAGTATGAGATGCTCCTCTGAAGACCCAGGGATAGCCAGGTTGGAGGAGATCACTAAATATGGTGGATGGTGGTCCAACGGGGTAGTGGAAGTTGTTACGCCTGCTCCTCTGGGCTACCTGTCAAACTATAAATGAGGGGGACAGTCTTCAAATGTAACTCAAAATAGACGGGCTGGATTCAGGGTGTGGTGGACAGGGCACTCTATCAAAAACACAACTAAGCATTATATCAACCAAACCAATGGTCCACCCACCAGCCCTGTTTAGAGGTGGACGGATTGTCAGCCTTTAATCAGAAATCCCATTGGGTATGTCGATGGAAAACTTCGACCCAAGGAGAAAGGGCTTTCGAAGAAAACCCATCAGACATTAGATACAGAACCTTAAAAAAATGTTTTAAATGTATTTAACAAATTCCTGTTTAAAGCCCTTGTATGGCAGACTGCTTTCAAATACTAAACATTCTATGGTATTTTTATGGATTATTAACAAGAGTAGTGCCAGGATACAGACATATTTTCAGCACCTCTCACTCTGAGAGAAGGCACACTGGTGAGAATAGTCCCAGCTAATACCACCTGCGGCAGACTCCTGCTGAAAGCAGTCATGCTATTGAGACTAGGCCCCTCTAATGCCACCTGCGGCAGACTCCTGCTGAAAGCAGTCATGCTATTGAGACTAGGCCCCTCTAATGCCATGTGCGGCAGACTCCTGCTGAAAGCAGTCACGCTATCGAGATCAGTTGACCACTCTAGGGCCAAATAAACTAGGCTCTTTGCTGACATCACAAATTATCTTTATAGTTTAGGAACTAAATCACATTTAAGATTTCCTATACAATCAACAGTCAAATACCATGTATTAAAATAAATGTGTTGTTTTATTACATATCAAAAAACATACATTTCTTAGTAATAAGTAAAATCTAGTCATGATTGTGTACATTTCATAGCATCATGATTGTTCTTGCTGTATCATAATTTAGTTCATGTAAATGTTAAAGTAAATCCTGGTACACACCTCTGTAGTGTGGTTTCAAAAAGGCTCTTGGATGTCCATACATGGGTGGTGTTTGGATGTTTGGTTATGTATCAGTAAATCAGATCTATAAATTACTGGGTTTCAAATGTATTATGCCACTAATGGCCGTACAAACCCCTTGTTCCTGAATATAAATTGTTCAGTTTAGAACTTGTTGCTGTTGACGTGAAAGTAAAGTGAGTTTGACCCTGGAGCAAACCCCTGTAGCGTGTTATGTATAGGATGGGGGTGCTGAAGAGCAGTCTCGTTGCTGTTCCTCACTGGCTGGGTGGTGGTGGTCGGCAGCAGGAAGAACGTCCCGGACTCAGCACTTTGTTAAAATGAACTCAGTGGAAAGCATTAGTTTCTACTATCTTTGGCTACTGAAGATGTATCCTTTCTTCTGATGTGCATATTATATCTGTGAACTCCTTCCTCTAAGCAAGGCTGGGCTATGAGAACACTGTGTATTTGGCAGCTCCAGCAATACAAAAGCACCTTACAGATGATTCAGAATGCTACGATCTATCTTATTTGTGGTCTGCAGACGTCCCAACTGCATTACAAAGTTTCACTGCTCACGAGGCAGCACATACTTTTTATGCCCATTCATTCACTGACAGTTTATAAAACGAGGGTATCTTTCTGCTTGTTATGTTATGTTAAGGGGTTTTATAAAGCACGCAGTTGCCCCAACAACGGGCATAACAGCGCTAAAATGTCACTGCCATAAGCAAGCCAAGAACACCTAGGAGGCAATTATGCAGGGAAGAGGTGAGTTTTGATATTTTACGGAGAAGAGAATGTTTATGAATGTTTCTAATATGTGCACGGAGGGAGTTCCAAAGCTTAACCGAGGAACAACCGCTAGATACTGGTCCTTGGAGCGCAGCTGACGGGTAGGTCTATAGGATGCCATGAGGGTAGCCAGATAGCAGGAGATTGGAGAATCATGATTCTGTGGGCAATACAGAGAGTCTCGGATGCATTTCTCCACCGGCAGCAAATGTAGTTTGCGGATGGAATTAGCGATGGAGCAGATTCTCGGCTGACAAAGGAGGGCCCGGGCTGCTACATTTTGTGCCTTTTGTAAACACAGTATCTCTGCCCTATTGGTCCCGATATATAGGGAGATCGCATAGTTCAGTCTAGAGAGTACTGTGGCCTGAATTATTACCTGATGGATGGTAGGGTCGAAGAATCCCAGCAAAGGATTAAGCCCACGTAGGAGCCCGAAACAAACTCCGGCTACTACCTTAGTCTGGGTTTGAAAAGAAGGTCTATCCAGACTCCTAGATTTTTTACTGCAGTTTTAAGAGCCGGCAGAGGGCCCAAAGAGCACGGCTACCAGAGGTCACTCCACAGATGGATATCTTTGCCCACCACCAAGATCTCCAATTTGTTGCCATTGAGCTGAAGACAATTGGCCGTTATCCAATCTGCAGTAGCTGCCCAGAGTCGTCAGATAATGCCACTACCAGCTGTGAGTCATCGGCGTAAGATACCACAGCTAATCCTCTGCTCCTGGCCACTGCTGCCAGAGATTGAATAGAGATGTTAAAAAGGGTTGGGCTTAAAGCTTGTAAATGAAAACCTGAATATCATTTGTATCAAAACTCAGTATCTTTTGTGTTCCTTTACTTATGAATCCAGATTTCTTTTCCAGTGCCAAGGATCAAGAAATGTAAAGCAGCGAGTCGATATTTCTGGATTCCAAGAACTGAACTATTTACTGCTCAAGATTCAATCTTTACCTAATCGTGAAGCTTTCAGAAACCTATTAAGAACTAAACTTTTCAAATGCTTTCTCTCTGATCAATAATGTTGCCATCATGCACGGATTTTGTCCTTTCACCAGTTAGGAGTTGGTTGGGTGATTCTCTGTAAATAAGAAAGGTCTAAAATATATTCATATACAATTATTCTGGCCGTGAATCATTTACAGTCAGTGGTGAGCCAGCAAATTTCCCAAGGCTCCAGCTTGATATTGGGCACCTATGGGGAAGTGCCACTATGGTGGGTGTATTAACAGATGCATGTGATGATCGAAATGAGCATCTTTTGCCCCGCGTCAGGGCTTCGGAAGTAAATGTTGTGTACTGCAAGTACTATTTCTCACAGTTACAGGTCACAATTTACTATTACTTCTTCTGCCTTTGAACGTTGTTCTCTAGCAGATGTCATTGAACCGGTTGTTGCACAAAAGGACCAAACACCAAAACCAGCTAGAAATATTCTCCAGTCTGTGCTTGTTAAACTTGTTCAAGTGTGTTGTGTTTATAGGTTTTATCACTAATCCCTGAAGTTTGTTGAAAATCCTTCCCACAACTACTTCCAAATCCACTGCAATGGTATGGTTTCTCCCCTGTATGTGTTTGCTGATGTCTTCGTAGAATTGATAATCGACTAAAGCACTTTGCACATTCACCTCACTTGAATGGTTTTTCCCCAGTGTGTGTTCGCTGATGTGCTTGGAGATGTGATAACTGACTGAAGCTCTTCACACATTCACTGCACTGGAACGGTTTTTCCCCTGTGTGTGTTCGCTGATGTCTCCTGAGATGTGAGAAATCAGTAAAACTACTTCCACATTCACTGCACTTGTATGGTTTTTCCCCAGTGTGTGTTTGCTGATGTCTCCTGAGATTTGAGGAATCAGTAAAACTACTTCCACATTCACTGCACTTGTATGGTTTTTCCCCAGTGTGTGTTCGCTGGTGGCTCCGGAGGGTTGATAAATGACTGAATTTCTTCACACATTCATTGCAATGGTATAGTTTTTCCCCAGTGTGTGTTCGATTATGTTTTTGTAGGTCTAATAAGCGACTGAAGCTCTTCACACATTCACTGCACTGGAATGGTTTTCCCACTGTGTGTGTTAGGTGATGAATCCTGAGATTTGAGGAATCACTAAAACTACTTCCACAATCATTGCAATGGTATGGTTTTTCCCCAGTGTGTGTTCGGTGATGTGATTGGAGATGTGATAACCGACTGAAGCTCTTCACACATTCACTGCACTGGAATGGCTTTTCCCCTGTGTGTGTTCGGTGATGAATCCTGAGATTTGAGGAATCACTAAAACTACTTCCACATACATTGCAATGGTATGGTTTTACCCCAGTGTGTGCTCGCTGATGTCTTTTGAGTTGTGATGAACGACTGAAGCTCTTCACACATTCAGTGCAATGGTATGGTTTTTCCCCTGTGTGTGTTCGCTGATGTGTTTGGAGTTGTGATAACCGACTGAAGCACTTCACACATTCAGTGCAATGGTATGGTTTTTCCTCTGTGTGTGTTCGCTGATTATCTTTTAGGAGTGCTAACTGACTAAAGTTCTTCATACATTCATTGCAATTGCACGTTGCTTCTCCTGTGTGTATTTGCTGATGGCTCTTTAGTAGTGATGACAAACTAAAGCTTTTGCTGCTTGTGTATGATTTTCCTTTCTTGGTCAGTGTCTCTCGGTCGGGTTTATATTTGTCTGCATCCCAGGACTGTGTTTCCTGAGGAGCTAACATGGTTTATAAAGCACGTGTGTTATTCTCACATTCCCTGTATGTGTGTGGTATTTTGGATGCTTGATTTCAGATTTCACAACGAAATACAAGACTCACCAACTAGATATATTATAATTGTGGCAAGTACATTTCTTTATAGGTGGGTATGTCTTTAGATTACATAATGGGTTTGCATGTTTACGGGTGAAGATTAGTCTTCCTTCAGGTCGATGCAAATTGGGACAGTCTGTTTTAGATCAGAGACCGTCTCTTTTCTTTATCCTTCAGTTGTCTGGCTCCACTCCCTTGTGCTTTTTTCTTGCTCCTTATGTTTGGCCAGAAAGAGATTACAATACACCTAGCACGCTGAATGGTGGTCTGCCATCATTACAGGAAGCAGAGCAATGCTGTATCCACCTCATACCGAACACATGATCAAAGCTGGTGGTAGAGGCTTGTTTATTCAGGAGGTGGTTTGTCAGTGTTGTTGCCTTAATTTTCTAGAGGTCATTTCTTAGTCCTGTTGCGTGGAGGTGCACAGCTCAGACTCTTAGATCCACTGAATTGCTCTTGACTGCTTCTTCCAGGATCTATCAGTTTATGTTCAGGTTCCTCAGTCTCTGACTGTGCAGATCTTTTCCTGAATATTGGAGCTCATTTTTTCTAACCGTTTTTTTTAGATTTGCACGATTACTGTCATTATTCACGATCATTTGTGCATTCAAGGCTGGTTTCCTATTGGATGTAAAGAGATTTAAAATCACTAAATGGAAATGTAAGAGAATGTGAATACACAATATTTAACTAGTTGTAAAATACATCTCTTCTTTACCATTTTTTAAAGTTACCAAGGGCTATTTCATCATACACAGATATTTAACTAAATCTACCATTGAACATGTCACTCTTACCTAATTCAGAAAAGGAGGTGATTTTCAGAGTAACTTAGTACAGAAAGAGCACACATGGAGCGCCCACTTGCTAGAGGTACAGCTTTACGAAGACGCACATGGCTAAGATTTCATTTAAACAAGAAGTGATTGTGGAAAAAGAGATGGCTCAGGATGTGCTGCTGTCACTTCAGTTTCAGTAAGTGTATAACAGCAGTAACGCTTTCAAGACTACATGACAAAGAAAACTCTTCATGAAGTATATAATAAAGGTATCGCTTCAGGAAGTATATAATAAAGGTAACGCTTCAGGAAGTATATAACAAATGTAGCTCCATTCACACTCTTCTTGACAATACTTTCCAGTTCACACTGGAGCACCTGAAGTTCCAACTCCTGTCTTTACTTTTCTGTTTGTTAAGTTATCTTTGCCGCATTTCTAGGGATGGTTCAAGCATTTGTTGGAAGATTGCAGTATTTATTATAGAGATTCCATCACAACCAGTAATATACCTGCGATATCTCTGCTGCCAATACATGTCTGCCTTTTGTCTTTTTGTACCTTACTATGGTTTCTGACAATTTTTTGCATTTGGTGCCAGCATGCTTCTCTGTCGGTGGATGGAGCATTGGCAGAGTGGGACAAGATATCCGTTGCTTGAGGGTGAGTGCAGCATTTACACAGCTCCACATTTCTTACATTCAGCTTTACCATACTCCCTGTTCATCACCTTCCATACTCCCTTATGTCTGTGTACTCGCTCAGCAGGGTTCATTGACAGCTAAAGCAGGGGAGTGACTCGATGCACACAGCAGACATCAGGTAATGATCTGATAGTCAAATGCCATGGCTGGCAGTACAAGGATCACAAGCGTAATTAGAGAAGCTTGCCCGGGGCGTACAAATGGAGGAGGTGCACAGGTAGATACTTATGAGGTACAAACAGAAGAGGCGAACATGTAGGTACACGCTTCTTTATTTGGGTCTGTTTCAGGCCTTTACTGGGCTGGGAATTGGTGTGCACTGTCTCTTACTTCCGCTGCTGATAATGGCACTTACTGCATGGGTGTTACCACTTTGACCCTTTACAAAAGGGGAGCAGAGCCTTAGAATGCACAACACCTGGAGACCTCCTGCCTTGAGGGGAAGGTGTGGGTCCAGGTGTCAGACAATATCAGCAAGGGACATAAACGAATCTTAAGAAACACAGCAGCAGAAAGGCGAAATCATCAGCCCAGATGGAGAAGAGCCGGGTCTTCCACTGTTTCCGGATCAGTAAGTGATATTGAATCTTTCTAAGGTTAGGGGGCATAGAATTCCATCTGGTCAGAGCTAAGACATGAAAGGAGCAACATCTCTTTCTGGCTCTGCTATGATGAGGGATGTGGGCCAGGTTTAGATTAGCGAAGCGCAGTGTAGTGTTCTGGAGGGCATATAAAATTGCATCTAGGCAGCTAGGCTGGGTACTCCTTGGATCTCAGTTTTTTGGAGTTAAGTTTTAAACAGTTGTCATGCATCCATCTGGGCAGCACTGTGTTAGACTTGGCATCTTTTTGTGTGTTTCCCCCGAGTTTTTGCTTTCTGCCCTCTTGGTTTTGACTTTGTTTTTGATGGTATAACGTTTCTGCGCGCTTTTCGCACTGCTGATCAGTGGTAAAGCGCAGGCGGTCCTGTGGTAAATTGTGTTATGATTGGATGTGTGACTTACTTGTCAGTCCCCAGTAACAAGCACTGCGGGTGCCGGGGCTTGTGAGCCCACTGCTACTCGTAGGCCTGCAGCACGGATTGTGCCACTCGCGTACGTAGCCCGAGAAAGGTATAAGTAAAGGAAGTTTGGTAGGCCTGAACTCAGCCTCTAAAGACACAGCCTTTAACGAGGGTGCCCTTTTCATCCTGAGTTCATAAAGGCCACTTTTAGAAAGTGGGTATTATTTTGCTCGGTCATCCCATGTGCCTCTGCTGGAATGTGGATTGCCTGTCTGGTTTTTGGACGACAGATGGCTAGGGAGCATGGGTCTCCCGATAGTTTAGGTAGGTCAGGGAAAGGCAAAATAGCCCTGAGTTACGACGGGGGGTAAACCTTACCCCGCAACTTTCCTTGTCCTTTCCCTATCTAGTAAAACGTCATAGTTGCACTATCTGGCGTGCTGGTTCGAGTCAAATTCTGTCATACAGTACTAACTCATCAAGTTTCTATGTCAGTCCATCCTCCCAGTCGCTACGTTCTAGGAGGCACAGTGTTCGCCCCCTTTTTTTGGGCCCGATTGATGGGCCTGCCTGCTCGTTATCCTTTGCTCCCTTGGTCCCTTGGAAGTGTCCGAAAAGATCTGATCCCACTCCGCCCTCTCTTCCCTTGACTATCCAACAACCCCCTCTTTTTCCACATGACCTTTTTGACTCAGAAAGAAGAAAACAGCATTTAGGTGGAAACGAGGTTTGCAAACGGAAGTAAAAAGAAATATAGGTGCCGAGCATAAGGCACCACCAAAAGGATTGGTTAGGGAACAGGACTGTGGTCTAACAGCAGAGGACTGACCGCACCCTGCAACGCGTAAGGATAGATCCGAGCTGGACCTATAGCTCCACCGCCGGTGCTCAACAGCGCCAACGAAAAGATACGGACGAGAGCCTACCAGTGATGGCTCGCTGCTAAAAAGACACTGTGACGAAGATATATTGGACTGAATTCCTCCCTCAACCACTTGGTATTGTTTTCAAAATGTTTGTCGGTCACCTTTAGAGCTGTACATTGATGAGAAAGTCAGAAGCATTTATACTGTGTAGTATGCTGCACCCTAGGCTTGTAGTAACCCAACAAATGTAAATTTCTATGTATTGCATTTTGCCAATCACATCGACTGCTCATGGTTCTATGCAATCTGCTAGTATTGATAAGTTTTCATCAACCATACATGTTTATATGTACACCCATTAATTAGGAAATGAACTAGCTTATGGTAAAAGCGGCGACTGTGGAAATTAGCAAAATTGATGTACCTAAGCGGCGTCCATTTGCCTTTTCCCATTCCCCTCCCTGTAAGCACCATGAATACCGTGAAATATTGACCGCATCATTCCGCCAGTAAAAGCCCATGCCCATATGTACATGACAGCCATTTTAGGCACCATGGCCTTTTTGCCCGCTCATTGGAATCCCCGGCTTCCCTCCTGCGCGTATTTGAACACCCCACCCCTCTCACATGCATAGACCATAAAGCCCTCTCCCTCTGCGCGACCCTGCTCTGAAAAGCAACCCTCCTGCTTGACCCACGCAAACCCCCCATTTCCTCTCGAAGAAGCATCCTTCGCCTCAGCTGACATAACCCCCCCCAGCTGTACCTGACTGACTGCCCCCGTTCTCTCATGTACGGGTCATAAGACCTCTCTCTCTGTGCGACTCTGTCCCTGGGCATCACACCTCGTGCCTGACCATCACCTCCCTTCTTCCTATGAATACCCCTCCCTTGATGACCCCTCCACTGAGCCCGATTGTCCGCACTGACCACTGGTCATCTCTTTCGCCTGAGGATACAGTTCATTGCCCACCACTGTATGCACTCGTCCCTCTTCAAAAGAGCTACTATTGATCATGACCTCCCCACCCCTCCGAGAATCGATCAGGCGCACACATTCCAAAGAAATCAGCGGAACACTCAGCTGAGCAATAGTCCCCTCCCATTGTATGGTGTGAGGACCTGTACTGTAGCCACGTGTTGGATTGCGCTAGAACGGGGAGGGGTCGGGGATGTCTTTTCCTTGCTTCACAATGTTATTATTGTAATAAGGAATGTTTGTGATGTATAAAAGGCGATGTCTCAGAGAACTTGTTAGAGCACCTCCCGAAAGACACTGTGTTTCGTGTCCGAAATGACAGGCTCTCCTCATGAGAAATAAAACTCTGTTCTTGTGTTCCTGCTTCCAGCGCCCGTCTCTTTATTTGGTAACTATTCAGAATGGGAACTAAGAGGCGTCTTGCGCCAGCAGCCTGGGCATCGGTTGTAAATTGGGCTGTATTTCAACAATTGGTGTGGTGTCCTTCTGTAGTGCGTACACTGCTTTACCGTTGGTTATGAGCAAATGCAAATGCTTTACACACTGCCTCTAAGATAAGCCTGGCTGCTCGTGCCAAGCTACCAAGGGGGTGAGCAGGGGTTATTTTAGAAGGGTAACTCCCTTATCCTGTCTAGATTGGTGGTTTCTGCCTCGCTTTGGCCCAAGTCTGATCTAGCCATTAATCCCATTTCTATCACTAGTTGTCAGCGGTGAGGATCGGACTTGCATTTGCACTTGACTTACAGTGATTGGTGTGCACTACTGCCATATCGCAGACCATTACGTGCCACATACTAACCTGTTTTCTTATTGCCCGATTTTTGTTATCTTGCCAGGTGAACTTTCTGCTTCATCATGCCGGAATCAATAGCATCATCCGTTGCATCCATGGATATTGCCTTTGAGGAGGATTGGTTGGAGCTCTACTCAGAGAGAGAATTGAAGTCTTGTACAAAAACCTCAAAGTCCAAGTCAGAGGTCTCACTAGGAAGGACGAGCTACAAAAGGCGCTGAGGGCCTGGGTAGCAGCCAGAGATGCAAGTGGGCAATCTGGTGACCTTAGTGGAGAGGTGGGGGAGTCTGGTTCTAGGTGGGATGAGCTTTTGGGAGGGGGGAACCCTTCCGGCCAGGCAGCAGTGGCCTGTCCCCAGAGGAACTTTGGTGGGTAAGGGGTATCACCTCACCTATCCAGACATGAAGGACGCGTTCCTCACTAAATATGGTCTTAATCCTGAAAGAACAGGGACCAGTTTAGGTCCAGTAAGAAGTCCGATGCCAACACATGGTTGGAGTGTGTGGATGTGTTTTTCCGATCGTTGGATGGCTGGGTAAAAGGCAGTAATGTGACAGATTATCAGAGGCTCTATAATTTGATTGCATGGGAGCACCTGTCCAGTCTATGTTTTGCAGATCTGCGCCAGCACCTAGTTGATAGTAAACTGACTGTCTTCAGGAAGCTTGCTATGGAGGCGGACTGCTGGGTGAGTACCAGGGTCCACAAGAAAGCGTTTGGGAGAGACTCAGCCAAAGAGGGGGCAGGGTCCCCAGCAGAAAGGTGGGGGGACAAGGGTAAAACGCAGGAGTTCTCTAAAGGGCCCCACAATAACACCCAGGGTAAAGGTTCCCATCTCCCCGGAGATAAGAAGCAAGTGGTCTCAACCGGAAAGCCGGCTGAGACCGGCCTCGCAGATTTTTTGCATGTGACCATGTAGGGCACATGAAGGGGGACCTCAGGTGCTCAAAGGAGGCGCAGCCACCCACTGGTGAGCAGTCCAAGGTGTTGGCTAGCGTAGCGCTTGGGGTGGAGGAAGAGTACCCACAGGAGGGTGGGGACCCCGCAGAAATGACTCTTGTCTCACTAGGGGACAGTGAGATGGTCCCAGGAGCCCAGGTGCCCCCTAACACAAAGAAATACAGCACCTGGGTGACCATCAATGGGAAAAGGTTTGAGGCTCTCAGGGATAATGGAGCCAGTGTAACCTCAGTCTGGTGTCACCAATTCAGAGCGCCAGTGTCTAGCAGCGCAGGTTCCCTTTGAGTGTGGGGGGGTCTCAGGTCCCTTGAGGGTAGTTGTGTGAGCCCTTCAATGCCTGTCGATTGTCTGCTCAGTAACGACCTGGAGCAGTCCTTATGGAAGGATATTGAGCTCAGGTCCCACTTGGAGATGTTGGGGTTGCCAAAGTGGACATGCGTGTCGATGGTGGCCTGAGAGGGTGATCAGAGGGACCCGGAGCCTGAGACAGTGGCCCAGGTCCCTACCAAGAGAAGGGGCAAGGGGCACAGGAAAATGGCCCCCCCTGAGGTTCTCACGGCCCGGGAGGAGGCGGACCTCGAGGGGGAAGCCCAGGTGCCTACAGGGGAGCAGGTAGCCATACTGGGGGACAGCTCTGAGCTGACCCATTGGCAGCAAGAAGGGGGGTCCACCAGGGAGGAGTTCTGCCGGGAGCAGAATGAGTGCCCTTCTCTGGAGGGCCTGCGGCGGCAGGCCGCAGCTCAGGCGACTGGTGATCAGTCCGGATCACATTGGATCTTTTGAGAGAATGATCTCCTGTACAGCGAGCCTAAGGTCGTGGAACCTGGATCAGCCCGTGTGCTGGTGGTACCCCAGCGCTACTGGACCTTTCTACTGGGTCTGGCTCACGACGTGCCTTTGGCAGGACAAGACCGTTGACCGGTTTGTCACCCACTTTTTCTGAACTCAAATACGAAGGCAGTCGGATGTGCATTGTCGGTCTTGCCAAACTTGCCAGGCGAGTGGTAAGAGTAGGAGGAAGGTCAAAGCGCCTCTCCAACAGTTCCCTGTGGCGGGGACACCCTTTGAAAGGGTGGGGATGGAAATCCTGGGGCCACTGGATCTCAAGACAGCCATGGGCAGAAGGTACATCCTTGTCTTGGTGGACCATGCCACCAGTACCCGGAGGCAATCCCTCTCAGGACAACGATGGCGCCAGTGGTGAGCCGAGCGCTAATATAGATCTTTTCCCACGTGCGGTTTCCCAGAGAGGTAGTTTCCGAGAGGGGGACCAATTTCATATCAAAGTATATGACATCCGTGTGGAAGGAGTGTGGTTTTTAGTACAAGTTCACCACCCAGTACCACTCCCAAGGTAACAGTCTGGTGGAAAGGTTAAACAGGACCTTAAATAGCATGATCAAGGGTCTTACTGAACCCATGAGGCGTAAGTGGAACGTCCTCTTACCATGCCTGCTTTTCGCATACAAGGAGGTACCCCTAGAAGACTCTCAGGTTCAGCCCCTTCGAGCTTTTGTACGGTCACCCCGTGCGAGGACCGCTCAGCTTGGTGAAGGAGGGCTGGGAGGCCGCTCCCAAGAAGACAACCCAGGATGTGTTCAGCTACGCGCAGGCCTTCCGCAACCAAACGGCCTGCTTCAGGAAACACGCTCAGGCGAAACTCGAGGCCAGCCAGGAAGAAATGAGGCAGTGGTATGCGCAGAAGGAGAGCCAGAGAAACTGCTGAAAGGACCGACCACTTTGCTGCGGGCTTTGCTGGGCTGACCTGAAGTGCTGCTTCTGTCTTGGGCAGTGAAAGGCCTGGACTGGACTTTCTGCAACCCAATTGGGGAGACTCTCCAAGGGCTTGACGTAGAGCTTGACCCCCTGTTCACGAAGTCTCAGGAACAGCAAAGACTTCAGGTTCTTCGACCCGCAACACTGGGGACTGTGTGTTTTATGATGCCACCCAAAGAACGCCACATGACGACGTCTATGATGACCCTGACAAGCCCGTGTCTTGAAGGCACCGCAGAGGGCACCGCTGCAACGGCGCACCGCGACCCTCGTCTCACTGACAAGGCCTGATGACGCCATCACCGAACCGCTGCTCGCACTGTGACCTGTGGGCACCGCACTCTGCACTGCCTTGCTTCATGCGAAGCTTTGGCACCTCAGAGGGCACTGCCACCACGCCCCTGGTCTCACCGACGACACCTGCTGACGCCATCACCGAGCTGCTGCTCGCACCGCGACCTGTGGGCCCGACAATGCCGTGGCCTTCCTGATGTCGCCACTTCCCGCAAAAACTGATGCCACTGCCTGCACCACGGTTCGGGGGCACTGCTCGTAAGTTACACAACGCACCGCCCTCATCCCACACCACAGCCTTGGCCTACCGACGTCGGCGCCATTGTCTCCAGTTCATCAGCCGACGACAGCACTTCAGCAACGACAACGCTGCTGCTTGCACCGTGACCTACTAGCACAGTGACGAGCACCACCTCCATCCCGCACCGCAAACGTGGTCTCACCGACAACACCATCTGATGCCGCCACCGTGCCGCTGTGTGCACCGAGACCTGGGGACACCGCACGCCATACCGCTGCGCTTCACACCGCAGCACATGACACCTGTTGGCGCCAGCGCTCCGGATTCCATCAGAAAGGAGTTCGACCTGCAACACGAGTGACTTCAAGGACCCCATCACCCTGCATCTCTGAAAGGTACTGTTTGCGGGTCTTACCGACCCCGTAGTTGGCCTGCGACCCCACTGTCAGCCAGAATTGTTTTTGGATTTGTTGTTCACGACATCGTGATAGGCCCGGATGGAGCTATCGACACCAAGGAACTTTTTTTAAGGAAGATTTGGATAAGTGACAATTTTGAAGTATAGTAATGTGGATTTTTATCGTATTTGGTCTAGTCTTAAGTATATAAAAATTGGATATTTTTCTAAACTGTGTGTGGTGTCCTTCTGTAGTAGGTACACTGTTTTACTGTTGGTTATGTGCAAATGCTTTACACACTGCCTCTAAGATAAGCATCAATGCTCGTGCCAAGCTACCAAGGGGGTGAGCAGGGGTTATTTTAGAAGTGTAACTCCCTTATACTGACTAGAGTGGTGGTTTCTGCCTCGCTTTGGAGCAAATCTGAGCTAGCCAGAAATCCCATTTCTAACACAAAGTTTTTAGATTTGGCACAAAAGCCAGTCGACTGCTGACAGGGAAATAATTACACAATACTTACACTAATCGATCCTTAGCCATATCTACACTTGGGAGAATGCATTTAGCTCCGTGTGAAGTGAGTGATGTTTCTTCACATACATAACCACTGATAATTCACTGTATCAGTCGGGTGGGTGTGGTTATCCTTAAATCTCACCTTTCATTCTCCTACGCCCATGGCAATTAATTAATTAATATTGCTGAGTTTAGCGCCTTCTAGTGCGCTTTTTAACTTTTGTAATATATTATCTATTGATTCAATTTCCTCTCTTATAGAATCCCTTGCCCCACTTCACTCCCTGCGTCCTGATGAAGACCCCGTTTTAAGGTCTCATGTGTACCTAACCTTCTAATTGGGGGTCGAAACGTCGACGGATACCACCTTCAACCAGCTTGCGCTCCCAGCATTGAATATATTAATATATGTGCTGCCGGCATAGCATTAATTGTTTATTTTGCACAATTGACCAATTCTGCACATTCCTTTTCTCACATCACTTTCCCTCTCACCCTTCCCACCCCTGGGGCACCATTACGATAGTATGATTATAAATGATGTGTCCTGGACAGGGAAATAATTAGCATACAACACTAGTGCGATATTCCAAAAGATTTCACTACCTCCGCTAGAGGTCTGACAGAAATATTAAAAAGGGCAGGACTGAGGTCCGGACCCAGAGGGATGCCTGGAGCCAGTCCTCTTTGGGATGAGGCAAAGGGAGGGGTGTGGGGCATAAATTGAAGGGACCGCTCCTTTAAAAAGGAGGTAAACCAGGCCAGACCTTTGCCCTGTACCCCCAGGTCAGTGAGATAAGTTAATAATATTGCATGTGAGACAGTGTCGAAGGCTGCACTTAAATCCAGAAGGTACAGAGCCTGGGATTTGCCAGCATCTGCTGTACAGCAAAGGGATTCAATAACTGTGAAAAGAGCAATTTCGGAGCTGTATGATCTAAATCCATTTTGCGAACAATCTAATATTTCATTATGTTAAAAAATGTTGGTTAAGAGATTGTTTACATGTTTCTCCACAACCTTGGACAGAAACAACAGAACAGAAATGGGTCTTCTAGCGAAGACGTTTTTTAGAAAAGGGATAACCTTGACATGTTTACATGATATTGATACTTCTTCAGTGGCTAATTCTAGAAATATGGGTGTGACGCTCTACTGAAATTGAAAAATATAATCAGGTTTAAATGGGTCATCCGGAGATCCAGATTTCACTTGACGCATTAAGGTGTAAATAGAATCTGTGTCAAGTAGAGCCAATTGCTCCAAGGTAGCCCATTGAGAGTGGTAGGTCCCTGTCTCAAGAGAGACAGGTTTGACTGTTTCCTCACCCCTGTTAAAGTAAAGATAAAGATCATTGACCAAGCTTGCTGCAGTGGCTGTTAGAACCTTCCGCTAATCCAGGACTGGAGATGGGTTTAATCAGGTTGTTCACAATAGAGAAGATTTCCTTAGAAGGCTTACAGTTGTTTTTGATTTGTCTGCAAATAATTCGGCATGGGCTCTTTCAATCAGTTTCTTGTAGCATTTAATAGCTCTCATGTATTGCATTCATGCTGCAGCATCATAGGATTTATGCCAAGGGCGCTCTCGTACTTTGAATCCTGAGGGCGTAACCACAACAGATCCAAGGTTCACTCTCTCAAACTCAGATTCCCTTTCCAGTGCCTCTGGGACTGCAGCTGCTTCTAGACCCCATCCTTTAATGCTGGTTGTTAGATTTGGGGGTGTCTAGTTGGCAGAGGTAGGTACCTTTGATCAAATAGGGACCCTTGCGTCTAGTCAGGGTAAGGGGCTACACTCCCAAAATAACCCCTGCTCACCTCCTTGGTAGCATGGCACGAGCAGGCAGGCTTATCTCAGAGGCAGTGTGTAAAGCATTTGTGAACACATACAGTAGTACAGTGACAACACTACAGATGGTCAGCACACAGGTTGTATATCAAAAATAAGTATCTTTATATAGACTTAACACAAGACCAAAAACGACAAAAATCCACAATACTGTACTTTAGAATGGTAGAAATAGCTTAGTTCTCTTTAGATGGTAAATGCAACACTTTACGTTACCTTCAATGTACCTTTGGATGCGTAATGCTATACAACAAAAGAGTTGAAGGGAAGGTGATGCGTCTGTTCCTTACACGCAAGAACAGTGATGCGTCAGTTCCCTACTGCTGCGTAGGGGACGGTGATGCGTTGGTTCTTATCTGCGTGTAGAGGTGATGCGTCGGTTTCTTACTGCGCTTCTGTGGCGATGCGACCCGCAATGCCGTGATGCGATGAGGATCCGATGCAATGAAACAAAATGCGTCTTCTTCTTGATGCAACATCCATGAGGCGATGCGTGCACGCCTGACGGCCGTGCGGCAACTCAGTGAATCTTCTGAGCCGCGACAGGCCCTGTGACATGCTTCTCTGGTGATGCGACAGAATCTGTTGCAACTGCGACACTCTTCTCCGTTGATGCGAGGCACTTCGGTGATGCAATGAGACAGCTACAGCCTCGGCACCCTTCTTCAGTGATGCGAAGACAGCAGAGGCGACACGCTTCTCCCGTGATGCAACGGCGTATGCTGCAACGGCGACACCCTTCTCTGGTGATGCGAGGCACTTCGGCGATGCGACAGTGGCGGCACCCTTCTTCAGTGATGCGAAGACAGCGGCTGTGGCGGCATCATGCTTCTTCTCCACGAGTCGTGCTTCCAGCTCCCAGCGACACGTAGTCTCTCCGAAGGCCCAGCACAACAGCAGGCACTTCAAATTCCCAGCAAGGGAACTCAGGGGAGCTGGTTTGTGAAGTCTGTTTTCCCAGAGACTTCAGGAGGAGAAAAGCTCAATTTCCAAGCCCTTGGAGATCCTTTACAAGTTGAAGAAAGTAACACAAAGTTCCTTTCTACTTTATTTGGTAGTCAGGCAACCACTGCATACCAATCCACCAAACAGCACTCAGCTTAGGGATAGTCTCCTCCTTCAGTTTCTCTCTGGTTCCTCTCCTCAGCAAAGGTTCTTCCTGTTTCCCAAAAGTGTTCTACATTTCTGGGCTCTGAGTCCCCTCTTTTATACACCTATTTTCTTTGTTCTCTGAAGGCAGAGAGTGTCTTTACCTAGTCCAAACCAGTTCTGGTCAGTCCTGAAGCACTTTGTTGACAGTGTGGGCCAGGGACATCAGACGCACCACAGGAGGTGGAGCCAGCATTGTGGAAGGCAGGCACAGCCCTATTCAGGTCTCAAGGTCATCCCCATTTCTCACTCTACATGCAGATGGGTCTATTCAGCCCTGTGCTGACTCACCCTGTCTCCTGGAATCCTCCAGTCCCTGTCACTCAAACTCCAGACAAGGAATACACAACCTAGCAGAGGCAGGCTTGGATAGTTAGGCAAGAAAATACCTACTTTCTAAAAGAGGTATTTTCAAACACAGAATATTAAAACCAACTTCACTAAAATATGTATTTTATCATTCTGAGTTCAGTAATACGAAACTCGAATTTCTACCTAGTTCCCTGAGTCAGGTAGGATTACAAAATGTTATAATCAAACTGCCCATTCTGGCCTATGGGGAACAGGTAGCCTTGCAATAGTGAAATACGAAAACGGCTGTAATTCACTATTAGGACATGCCACACACATCAGGGCATGGCCTACCTTTTACCTACAACCGACCCTGCCCTAAGGCCTACCAAAAGGGTTACTAATATGCAGAAAAGAAAAGGTTTAGGGGCTGGCAAGTGGGTGCACTTGCCAGTCAACATGGCAGTACCAGACTGCACACAGGTTCTGCAATGGCAGGCCCAAGACACACTTTACAGGCTGCTTCTGTGGGTGGCACAACCATTGCTGCAAGCCCACCAGCAGCCCTGGGCACACACAGTGCACTGTACTAGGGTCTGGCAAGTAAACCAAGTAGGCCAATCATGGAGTAACTAATCCATACATTAATTTATAATAGGGAGAGCATATGCACTTTAGCACTGATCAGCAGTGGTAAAGTGCCCAGAGTCATATATAACCAACAAAAACAGGTCTGACACAGTACAGGAGGAAGGCAAAAAGTTCAGGTATGACCCTGCAAAAAGGGCCAAGTCCAACACTGGTTCTCTCTGCTACAATATTGGTTGCAGACTTGAAGATTGATTTGAATTTTAGCAGACTGGTTATTGCATCACAAATGTGACAGATATCCCAGTCCATTTTACTACAATTGTCACTGGATTAAATGCACTACTAATGTGGCGGGCGGGATACTCGTCATGCTTGTGATGGAGTAACCTGTCCACCAAAATCTAAATGAGACCCTTGGTGTACATCATGTCCAGTGTCATTTAAGTGTCAGACCAAGCAGAGACCACCATCTAACCGTCCCCCTTTCAGCTAGCCACTGGTAGATCAATTCCGAAGCCAATACCTTAGAGCAGAGCCAAACTAAGTGCAGAGTCCAGCTCCGAGGCCTTAGGTAATAAAATGTATCTATATCTCTCTGAACTGACCAAAACTTGCAGACTCCTCTCTAAACAGGTTACCCAAAGGAAGGCGGTGCGCACCTCCGTGGGTCTACTCTACACCATAACGCAGCCCGGGGACCGAGTCCTGATCCACAACTTTCATCGCCAGGGGAAAGAACGCAAGTTTGAACGGCTCTTCAAAGTAGTCTTTTCAACTCCCAAATCTGTCAAGGTCAAAGGGAAAGAGTCATGGTACCACTTGACAGATATTCGCTTGTACTCATCACTACAACAACCATCAAAGGAGTCATCATTACAAACTTTTTCTAATATAAACTATTTACACTTTGGGGACAGAAGCGCCTGTGGGGCTTCCACTGGACTTTGCGAACACTTTTCAGATAGGAGCGCCCCAAGGGCTACCCCCGGACATTACAACGACTCTTTCATATCCCGACTAAAAATATTCACTGTAGGAGAGTAGGATCTGCTTACTATGGTTACCCACATTTTTTGCTGGTGTTTCACTGTTTCTCGACTTTAGTCTGGCTGGGGCCCTGCTATTCAGGACCCCAGCCTAGCTGCTTCATCTCTAAAATGATTGCATGTACTTTAGGTACACTCCAGATTGGTTACTGGGATACCCTTGTGAGTCCCTAGTATATGGTACCTTAGGTACCAAGGGCATAGGTACCCCAGAGGCCTACCAGGGGCTTAAGCATGTAATTTGCCACCCCTGGGAAGCCTTCCAAAATGGCACCATAGGTCTGCTACTGCAGCCTGGGTAAGGTGGCGCATGCACCCATTACTAAGATATATGCTACCTATATCTACATTTAATCACTGACACATATAAACCTATCAGTCACTCCTATGGCAGACCTTATGAATCCTGAATGCAGAGTGCTTGGTTTTGTGTGAGAGGGTGCCCATGCATGAGCTGGACCCCTCTGCAGCTTTCGGAGCCTATTCTCTGAGGCTGTTCTGTGATGCAGCCAGACCATATACTCTTAAGTGCATTATAATCTTGCGGTAAATGCTAACTTTTGAATGGCTGCTTGGAAACAGGTCATGTTTGGTGTCAAACATTTTGGAATCCTACTCCCCCTCCCCCCACCCCGGCCAGTCCTAGTTTAAAAGAACCCTAGCATCACAAAAAGGATGCTGCAGCCACAGACACAGGTCTGACCTCCTGCGGCTTGACGAAACTCCGGCAGGGGAGGCCTTGGCAATATGTTTTCTGTCACAGGGAGGTATAACCACTTCCCAGGCAGGCTGTAGTGTATTGGGGTTGGGTGGGTGCATTCAGAGAATGCTTTTCAGACAGTGCTGGGGGCACACTTGGTGTCCATGTGCACACCCCTTTTCAAACCAGTTGCAGGGGCACTCAGCCCCTGCTCTGGTGCGAAACTGGACAAAGGGAAAGGGGTGTAACTACCCCTTTTCCTAGACCCTCCCATAGGTGGGTCCCCAGAGTATGTCAAACCCCTTTCTTTAGTATAAGTAAGGGACCCCTGGCAACAGGACTTTAGATTACACCTCGATGAAACTCTGATACATATATCCTGGAATTTCGACATTCTACACGACTAGAAGACGGAAGAATCTCCCTTGGGGTCAAGGAGTGACTCCCCTGTTCAAACAGGCACCAAAGAAGCATCTTGCCGGTCTGCATTTTCGAAGCTCCTTCCGGAATTCGAAGTATTTGCGACTCAGGACATAGACTTCCAGACTTCTCTGAGGCCGACACGAGATCCCAGTAAAGCTGAGACCTTCAGCCCTCACAAGTGACGTGGGACCGGAACTCCTAGACACTGTGCACATTTGCTAGTACATCGACTTCCCGAGCTTTCCTGAAGTAGTGCATTGGGTTACCTGTAGTCCTAGCCCAGAGTACCATCTGCACTGAAGATTGTGGGCCTACACTCCAAAAGTGTTCAGTGAGCCCGCTTCTAGCATTTTTGCTCGAGGCCGATGCGCGATCCCTGGTCCGTTGACTGGTGGGTCCCCATGAAGGTAACTCTACTTTCCTTTGGGCTTCCCAGGTTGCTCCAGACATGCCCTGACTCCCCACCGAGTGGTGACTCCCTCAGACCATGCTGGTCTGCACCAAAGCCAATCTCTGCTTTTAGCATGGGTTGCTGTTGCCAAGGCTTGTTGGGTCCAATCCGGAAACCGACACCGCAGCACTCGACAGTCTTCGTGGGACAGCTTGAATCCAGTACCTGGTTGTTGTTGACGCCTCCTGGTCCTCGTGGCTGAAGACGCAGCTTTACCTTCTTCACTTCCAAGTACCCGACATCGGTGGGCGTACGCTCATCGCCTTCCTGGTCACTGGCAAGTGACCCAGACTCTGTCCCCTCTGCTTTCAAGTTCTTCACATCTCTGATCCAGCCTTGGTGTCACCTGGACACTTTCCACTTGGACGCCAGCAGCACTTTGCAGCAGATCGCCATTGAAATCGACGGCGAAACCCAACACGAAAAGACACCCAAGCACCCGGCTTCCCTGGGTGAGCTAACTCGAGTACTCAGGTGCTCCTGTGGGTGTTGACTCTAGAACCTCCTAGTTCTAAGGGGTTTGCTCTAAGTCCTCTTCTAAGTGTCCATTATCTCTAAAATTCCAACAGCGACTTTCCCATAGAAGTTAATGGTGATTTGCTGCTGTGTTCAGACACTGCACACGTCCCCCGTGGGTCCCCTGTGTCACTACCTTGGGTGGTTCCTGGTGGCCCCAGGAGTCCTACAGGCTCTAGGCCTTGTCTCCATGTCAGTCGTGGTTCTTATACCACTTTCTTAATATATGGTTTGGTATGCCCCTAGGGCACAACGTATATTATGGTAATTTACTGTGTGCTAACTAAGTTTACTGAATGTACTTTTGCCTCTAGCCTCATAAAGAGACTAGAGGGATGTGTTTAGAATAAATACATATATTTTATATATATACATGGGGTGGTTCTCCTTTCATTTGGTCATTCACAAGATTATAGACTGGTAAAACAAGCTGCTTTACATTCCTTCAGGACTTAGCCTGAAGCTTGCTCTCCACAGCTAACACTAGGATAGCTTTCTATAAAGGTTGTTTCAAACCTACCATCAATAAGGGTCGTTTGGACTGGTGCAAGGTGCCCACTCGAATAGTGGACAGCATATGCCAGGCCAACTTCTCACATTCACTTGTGTATTGTTTTTTGCCCTAGGTGCTTTTATGTTTCTTCAGCTATGAGTCACAGTACAGGAACAGGACAAGTTTCAGCAAAGGAAACCAGGTAAAGTGATAAGACCTGTGTCTCGGGATCTAAACCGTTTAACATAGAACTTCACCACATACAACGATTACATAGCGCACTACTACAACACACCTGGTGTCAACACATGATCTCAGTGGGAAGCAAAGCATCTCCCCAACTCCTGCTATGTTTGCTCATTCACACCCTATGCAGTGGGTTCAGACAACACCTGTCCCAGGAGGTACCGCCTAACACAGCCTCATGCTGAATAAAAGCCAAACTCCAGCCCAACACTATAGCACCACAGGAAGTCACAGTGAACCTAGCCAAGTACGATATCAAACCTGAACTCCTTTACGTCCTGACACAGCAGGATGAGATCCAATCCAATGTAGACAAACTCAGGAAAAAGGGGCAGACATGGACTTAGAACAGAGGGCCTAAACCCAGGGTTTCTTGGAGTTCACAAGCCCTCAGCCCAGTGCAATAACAGTGGAACCTGTGGACCAAGGCTAGCCCTTAGTGTAACTGGAGCTGTATTTATGAACAACATGTGGAATCCCAATGTTGAGTTTATCTGCAAAGCCATAAATTTGGGGAACAAAAGTGACAACAGGTCCTGTGGAGTCAGTTTGAATGACACTTCCCTGACCTCATGCCAAGACTCTTGGAAATCAGAGGTAGGAGTTACACATGGATAGAAGGTTAGAAGAAACCCAGTATAGTCAGGAAGCTACCGGTGTATTTCTTGTGTTTTAGGGGAGGGGGGCAATACCTGTCGGGGTGAACAGCAAAATGCAAGAGTTTAACTGATAATAATGATATGCAGTGGGACACCTCCACCTTGATGGATTACTAATGGTAATGACCACGCCTACACCCAGCTGGGCCCAGACTGGAGAGGGGTCTGCTCACTGGTCACCGTCTACATGCCAGCATTGGTCATACCCGGAGAAGATCTTTTTGCGCTGCATCCCCACCGCATCAGCAAAGGCACCACGCTTCTACACCAAGTATGCAAAAAAAGGTCAGCAGAATACTTTGGATTAGGATTAGGATTAGGATTAAATCCTAGATCCAAAGCTATAAAGTTGGTTCAAGTATTGGTACCACTAAACAGCACATTACACCTATAACAATTGAAGACTCACATTCACGTCAAACTTAAATCAAATTTATAGCTCCTAAAATATAATTCAACTTTTGGCAATCTACAAATAATGTTCATTACATTTCTTTTCCTGACCATCTTTTAGAAATCTCTTTCCCTCCCATACAATGTTCTTTCTTTCATATTTTGTCCGATATCTCTTAATTACTTTTCTCCACCCTTCGTGTGTTTTCTCTCTGTATCCCTCTTTTTTCTCTTCTCTGGCCTCTTCTTTCTTTTTCTGCTCGCTCATCTTGTTCTCCCCTTCCTGCTGAAGTGACAACTAGAGCAGAATGACTTCAAGAGTCTCTTGGAATCCTTCATGTAGGCTTCATGTCATAGCACAATCCTCATCAACACACTGTTGATGAGAGAGTGCAGCAACCCCTTGTAGCATTGTCATACAAGTAACCCTGGGTGCCTGTGGCAGTCACATCTTTGGAAGTCGTGCTGAAGTCTCACTCAAAGCTGGCTAATTCTTCCAAACTATGGGGAAGAACTAGAACTTCACATGTGACTTTGCTCAGACGTCTGCAGTGTGCAGAGTAGTACCTGACTATTCTGCACAGAGCAGACCTTCTTACAGCAAGTGATCCTAAAGATTCCTGTACAGAGAGGAGAGGCCAAGAAGAGGGACTGACAGCCCGCCTCCATCTGCTAAGACAGACGCCCTTTAAAAAGACACACTGTAGACATGTCTCAAACACACACACAGAGACACACAGCCTGCAAAGACAACTGTACCCTGTTCAAATGCACACACATCCAACCTGAAGATGTACATCAAAAACACAGACATGTATGTTCCACTGCTTGAAAGGACTCCTACCTGGCAGACCCAAGGTCAGTGCACACACACACACAATCCCTGCAGCAGACACACACTCTCTGCAGCAGATAATGCTATAAGCCAACCTAAGCCGCTGGAAACTATTGCAATGACTGAGGTTTTACCTAGACTGAGATATAAAAACAGGGGCAAAGGGGCATGGGGCAGCACAGAAGCCTTAACGTTCATCTGCCTGGGGGACAAGCTTCTGGCACAGGGGTACAGGTGGGCAAGTCAACAAACTAACAGCTGAGCAAAGAGTGTGGACAGATTTCTCATAGAGCGCTAAGATGCAGTGCAATGTGAACAGATTTTTCACAGTACAATAAGATGCAGTGCAGTGGCACAAATTCCTCAGTACAGTAAGAAGCATTGTAGTGAGACAGATTCCTCATAGTGCAGTAAAGTGCAGTGTGCACAGATCTGTCACAGAGCATTAAGATGCAGTGAAGCGTGCACAGATTCCTCATAGTGCAGTAAGATACAGTGCACAGTTTCCTCAGAGTGCAGTAAGATGCAGTGCAGTGTGCACAGATTTTTCACAGTGCAGTATATGGCATTGCAGTGCATATATTCCTCATAGTGCAGTAAGGTGCACTGCAGCATGTACAGATTCCTCACAATATAGTAAGATGAAGTGTAGTAACACAGATTTGTCATAGCGCAGTAAGATGCAGTGCAGTGGTACAGATTCTTCATAGTCAAGTACGATGTAGTGCACAGTGTGTAGATTTCTTATAGTACAGTAAAATACAGTGCAGAAAGCACAGATCTCTCATAGTGTAGTAAGATGTAGTAAGATGCAGTGCAGCAAGCACAGATTTCTCAGCAAGATGCATGCATCGTGCACAGATCTTAAAACAAATGATGACCACAAACACCCCCAGGGCCGACCCCCCTGGCTCCTGGCAGAGATTTCCTCCAGAATTATACTGTCTATTTCTACAAACACAGCACAAGGTGCTGACAATCTCCTACCTGAGCAGAAACCTGTGCAGACATTTCCAGGCTCTCTCCTCCTCCTATGGCTGGGGTGGGGTAGGTGCAGATTTGGGGTCTGGGAGAGGTGGTGGGGGGGCTGTGAGGGTCTGAAGATGAAGGTAACTGCACAGACAGACAGGGCGTCCTTCCTCCTCTGCAGCAGGCTGGACACAGAGGGAGAGGCAGGAAATGATGTTAACGTCCGCTGCTTGTACTGTCTCTGCCACCGCTGACCTGGAACAGGAAACCCTTCTCCCTTTCATACAATGTGCTCAGTGGATTTCATCAGCAGGCGAGGAGCGCCCTCTGCTGGCCACTAACAGAACCTCCATTTCCAGTCTTCAGGAATGAATACATTTTACAGGAACAAACATTTTGTGGCAGGAAAGACCTGTGTTTTTAGATCTCACAGATATGGATGTTTTAAGACACACACAGTCCACATACAGGGTCTCACTCTCGGTGGCTGCTGTAGAAAAATATTTACAGCTTCACTGTATATGAGCATCTTCAAACCACTGATGCAGAGGACTAAAGAGTATTTACAGGAAGCTGTCAACTGGAAGCGAGACTTTGTATTTCATTAAATATATGAGAATATGTGTTAGAGATGCAATTAAACTGAACAACTTATTTCTTTTTAAAAAAAATTTTAAACACTCTATCAGGTTTTTCAAATGCACAGCAGGGTATACAGCAACGTCAATAGAGAAAAATACCATGAAGTTTTATTCACCAGATCAAATTCAGTTTGGCATAAGGCATGCTTTAATGCGGACATTAAAAGAACAGCCTGGAGGATTCATTACGGCAGTGCCAACACGTAAGTGCATTGTTTTGTTTGTGTTTGCTGGCTCTGCCTACAGCTCCGGACACACTTTTCATTGATGACTACACATGAGGCAGAAGCTGGGCTCTGCAGGTGCACACGGCCAGTGTTTTTCAGGCCAGCTCAAGTCACTCTTCTTTCATTTCACACTGCACCTCCTTATCTCACTTTTTAGACCTATTGCAGCAGGAGACAGCTCAGCGCTAGCCTCTGGTGCCTCTCCACCCCCATCCTGCAGGCTTGAGCAGAGCACACTATGACTCTGCTGGGCTTTTTATGCTGCCACCTCAGGTAGGGTTGATCCCTTTTCACAAGATAAATACCAACCAGTAGTTGTTGTTTTAAGAGTCTGAAAGGCTTGGGTAGAACACCAAATAGAACTTTAAACAAAATCAAATTTATAAATTTGTAACTTCACTTTTCAGCCTTAGTTTTCTCTTAACTCTTAATCAGGGTATCGTACTCCCTACTCCAAGGTACATCAGGGTACTCAATATGTCCTTGTGCTGTAAGGACACCGGTCTTAAGCCATTTTTCACTCTCCTTACACACTTCACAATCTACACACAAGCCATGATCTGATCATCCATACAGGGTCACCAAGTATTCTCCCTCATCCGTTTTTTGTCAGAGTTTTCCCTAAGTGCCCCTCACGATAATGTTTTTGCACCTCAAACCCTCAGGTGGTACAAACTTGTTGTTTCTCAATAGAACTTTTGTGTCACTCAGAGTTAGTTCATCCTGAATCTTAACAAATGGTTTCACAGAAGGGCCAACCATGCTCTCCCTACGGTCACCATGCACTAACATTTGATTAACATTCTTCAAGACTATGTCCCGATCCTTGTAGGAACGCCGAAGGCGTTATGCGGGCCAGGTCCTGCAGGTGCACATCAGCAGTTCTAAAAATCAAGTACTGAGATAGTTCCCTATCGGGCTCTCCATTTTTGACCTTACCCTAAGGGTGAAAAAAAGAATCTTGACTCTGCAGCAGTGCCACCCTTCACTGTCTTTAATGTAACTTCAAAGATCCTCATTTTAGTTCTTTCACAGTCTCATTTCAGAACAGAAGTATTTTCAACAGTATATACAACAAAGCCATAGTTGTTGCTTATTCATCTTATGCAAATAACAACCAATGACAAAGCCAATAGTCCTAGTTTGCTGTTGGTGCAATCTTATGTGGTGTATTGTATATGTGAATGCAATAACAGAATCAGCAAAATCTTTGTCTGGTGGCACACTCTGCTTAGCATAAGGTTTTTAGCTCAGATGTTTTTAATCCACACCCTTAATTACATCGACCACACCCCTTTGGGAGACCCCCCAGTTTTCATCCCACGTAAGTCACTGCAAACCTAATTCATCAGCACAGACCCAGGCATTGCTACATTCTTCCACATCGCACAATGAAACCCGCTCCTGATCCCAGGCAGACCCACTGTGACCGTTGTCCCCACGACACTCCACAGAGATACAAGAAGGCAGTCAGCTTGCAACAATACTCCTGAAGTCTGGAAGCGAGTCTAGCTACCCTAACTGAGCCCTTACCAGTACCACCAGGACTCAAAACTTTCACCAAGGGTTTGTGATCAGTGCATATGCAAAAATGTAAACCCCATAAATAGGTCCTAAAATTCTCGACAGAGCAGGCAGCTGCTAGGGCCTCGAACTCTATAACTGAATAGTTGCTTTCACGTTCCCTCAATGAGGCAGAAGCCACAATTTTTTTGCGTACCCGTCCGCACCTGGCATAATACTGCCCCAAACCATGCGCACTGTCATCCACCATTAGACATGTTTTAAGATGAGCGTCAAATGGTGCAAGAATTCCCGGCTCACAAATGTCTATCCTTACACAATCAAAAGCACTTTGCTGAGCATTGCCCTAAACCAATGAACACCCCTTCCGCAATAACATTCTAGATTTTTCAGTCTTGTTTGCAAAATTAGGAAAATAAATTGTATAGTATTCGATCAGGCTCATAAATGGTTTTTATCATGTCAAATGAGTGCAGACTTGATAGCTTTCAAAAAGTAAATTTAAGGTTGGATGCCCTGCCCCGGAATTGTACAGCCAAGGTTTTCAATTTCCTCAACAAGGAACTTGCATTTCTCCTTCCTTAGGGTAAGACCCACCCCCCCTTAGTCTACCTAACATAGACCTTAAGATGTTGTTGTGTTCCTGAATGGACGCTCCAAAAATTATCTTGGAAAAACTTTAGGTTTTCCAGATCCCTGAAAACCTCCATCATAATCCTTTGAAGCAAAAGACACACAATTGATGGCTGGAATGTAGAACAATGCAGAACATTCACCCCCCAATCTAGAGATCTGGGTTAAATTGATCATTATTTTGTTCACCATGCCACCCCAGTTTAGAACTGGCCATATGCAAATCAGTCTTGACCCTGTGACTCATGGTAAGAGTCTATCCCGAAATGCCAAGCCAGGTCCTTCCTGAACTGGAAACAAGCATCCTGGGACCAGTTTCGGGGTTTCACCCCTCATCAGCAAGGCTAGCTTGAATCCAGTGGCACAGTGAGCCTGGGACCCACATCTGGGCATACCCTGTGTATACCCTGTGTACTTAGACAGCAAAAGACACCCAATTCAGCTGCTGCAGGTAGGAGCGGTGGGAAAGTGGTGCTGGCTGGGAGGATTTCACCCCAATGCGGGCAGGCTCGTGGGCAGAGCTGCCCAGGCAGGGCAGGAGTGGTTTGCCCACTCCTGAGTAAGCATGACTGGTTTGGTATAACCCTCTCGGGCCGCCCAAACCAGTCATACATACTCTGGGTTGCAGCCTACATGGAGAATATGCAATACCCTACAGCGAGGCGGCGTACAAGCCAATCACAACGTTCCCCTGGAAGTTGTTATTGGCATAGGGGCGGGGAGGGAGGCTGCCTGCTTCCTGTTCCGGCCGGAGGCATGAAAGCAGGAGCAGTGAAGACGCAAGACCCGAGCCGTCAGAAAGATAGGTTTTACTTTTTTTTTAAATTATTAAACCCCCCTCTTCCGTCGTGACCCCTCGCCCATCCCTCCAAGCCCGTGCTACCTCGCACTTTGCCCCCGCCCGTGAGCCATGCCGGCCGCGACTGTGCCTTTGGTTGAATCCTTCTGACATATTCTCCCAAGCCAGGGAGAACCATCAACACACAATCCTCATTCTCGTCTTCCCAATTGAAGTCATCGGTAACTGCAGCACGGGATTTGTCAGACTCTTTACAAACACGGGCATATTGACCTCTTTGCCCACATCTTCTGCAATCCTTGTTTGAAGCGAAACACCACTTTGAGTCACTGGTATGATATGCACTGCTGCACCTGGAGCAACCCTTCGCTTTTGCCTCTCTCTGTGCTTGATTATTGTAATTAATCTAATTATCAAACAGGGTCTATCCACTCCTCCGCTTGAATGGAAGGTTGACCCTGTTGTGCCAGAAATGGGGGGTGGAATCGCAATTGAGGAACGTGCCATAATTAAATTCCAGTGGAGCTCAGAAAGGGTTAATGTCTTGCTGGGTCTTGCTTGCCGAGATACTTTCTTCTACTGGAAACCACACAGTCTACTCAGAAAGAGGATACAGCCTTTCCTCTAATGTGTCACATGAGCCATGCCTCTCCGTCTTCAGAAATGCCCCAGCCACAGGGCAGAACTGATGAATCCTCCTCCACAGTGTACACTGACCCAAAACGGTAGGGGACTGGCTCCAACAGGCGCGTCGTGAAGAGAGCGGGCAGTCTTTACCAACACAAGACCAGTTTTGTAGTGTGTGTGCTCAGCCAGGCAGCTTAGCAGTGGCCTTGTGAGGCAACGTTACTCAGCAGCTACAGCGGGCAGACACCACAGGCGAGACAGTCTGATGTGCCCATTACTCACAGCGATCCCCGGTCACACTTCGGCCCCCAAACGCACATTTTGACAGACACAGTCTTCACACCTTATAAGGCCAGCAGTGTAGAGCGCCCGACATGGCAGTTCAGCAGAGGCCTAGGTGCATGAGGCAATGTTACACTGCAGATACAGCAGGCAGGCACAGCATGCGAAAAGTAAACGTGCCCATTACTCACTTCGGCCACCTGACATAAATCTTGACTGGAAGCACTGACTTGAAACTCCTTTTCCGATGCTACCCATGCCTCAAAATTCCTGTAGATGTGACACACACCCAGCGGCTGCTGCTGGGCCCAGCACCGACTCCACTCACACCACAGTCTGGTGTCTTTCACAACACATGAAACACAATAAGTGAAAGTGCTATGCAAAAATAAACACGGGGCTGAGTGAAAACAGATGCCCCCCATAAAGATAAGAAATTGCTTTGCGACAGCAGCAAAGCAGCCGACCCTGTCTGGATTTGCCGGACGAAAAGGCGAAAGGGAGTCAACAAAAAAAACTAATTTCCAATGGCAGGCCACCATTTAGCACAAGCATTAAAAATGCAATAGGCCTTGCCTTTGATTAAGTTAAAACTATTTACTTTGCTAATGGTATTGTATAGCTAAGCAAATGGCTTTAACTTGATAAAAGGCGAGACCTATTACATTTTTAATGCTTGTTTACGAGGTGGTTTCATGTAGATTAAAAAGCATATAAGTCTCTTCTTGAACAGGGTGATGAGGAGTTAATTATCTGTATGGGGGCTTTTTTGAAGACTACTGCCCGAGCTCGTAACTCGTTGAATACTGTATGATTGTATTTGAATAGTCCTGTAAAGTACTGTGTATTTTAGTGTACTTTCTTTTTTAATTTACCATTATTTTGTTTGTTTTGATGTATAATATTTTTTCTTTTATGGATGTTTTTATCCGAATAAAGCTCTGAAAATGGAAATGCCCAAGTCAGGCAAGGACAGCAATGCTTTAGCCATGTGAAAGGGAATCGGGGCAGATTTTGCAAATGCTGAGTACATGGTTTCTCATATTGGGTTGAGCAGTTCAGCAAAGATTCTGCCTGAATTTCCAGGGCAAGAGTATTCCTGTGAAACAGCATAGGGAATGGGAAATGCTTGTATTCTGACTTTGTATGGTAAGAAATATATTTGGTCTTGGATTACAGCATAACAGAAAGGATTTACATTCTGTGTCGAATAGCTATGAGACAGTCAAAAGCTTTAGATTGCAGTTCAGGGTAAAAGTTGAGAAGGAGTCAAATATTTGAGCATCACTGGCAAAAAGATGCCAGGCAAAACCAAATTTTGAAATGCCGTCTCCAAGACATGCAATGTAACAACAGAAAAGCAGGGGCCTAGAACCAAGCCCAGGGGATTCCTAACGGACAGGTAGGAAACCTTGAGTGGAAAACACCATGAGTCTGAGATACATTAATCAGAGCGATAACAGAAAAATCAACTTGGTGCTTAGAGAGTTGACTACAGTATTGAGTACTGAAATTATGGTACTATGGTCCACGGTATGAAAAGTGAGCGCGAGGTCAATACATTCATACACTAAAACACATCGCATAAAATGTTGAAGATTATGCCCATGAAATTCCAATAAGCTAAACAACCTTAATGGATGACTTCATAGGTCTGCCGTTAGCACCTTTTGAATTTACTAAAATTATAAAAGACGGGCTAAAAGCCACTACATATCTGTATGCTGTGCTGGGTGAAATTAATTTGTAAATGGCATGGCAGCAGACCTGCGGATGAAGAGGAAAGGCTAAAGGATATAGCCAGTCCCCTTCATCCACAAGTTCGCTGTCATGACATTCACATATAACTTCCTCCTAGCACAGAACAGGGCAGTGGGTCAGCCCACTTCAGCCATTGGCTAAATTCCCTGAGTGAGGGCATCCTGCTCTTTCATAAAGTGCATATCCGTCCACAAAGAAGTTCCCTTCAGCACCAGGAGCTACTGTTACAATAACATACTTTTGGTTTTATCCAATCTTTTTTCTCATTGGTAGGGGGTCCCGTAGCTCCCCCAACATGGAGGTGAAGGGTGAGTGCCAAGGGGGTGAGTAATGTAATGTAATGTAAAACATTCTTATAAAGAGCGGCTTACACCGGACAGTTTCTTGGCGCTGTTCACTTATTCGGTAAGAGGCACAAGGGGGAGGTGAGAAGAGCTTATGTGTAGATGCTGCGGAAGAGGTGAGTTTTGAGGAGAGACCTAAAGTGAGGGTAGGAAGGAGAGAGTCTAAGTTCCAGCGGGAGAGAGTTCCAGAATGAGGGGGCCAGGAAAGAGAATCTGAGACCTCCGTGTTTTTTGCGCCTGAACCTAGGCGTCTGGAGGAGCGCATGGTGAGAAGATCGGAGGTGCCTGGAGGGGGCGTAGGGGTGCAGAAGGGAGGAGATGAAGGAGGGATCGATGCCGGCCAGAGATTTGTGGGTCAAGCAGCCTAGTTTGAACTTGCAACGCTCTGATACAGGAAGCCAATGAAGGGCTTTGAGCAGAGGGCGGACGTGGTGATGTTTAGGTTGATGGTAGATCAGGCGAGCTGCCTGATTATGTATCAGCTGTAATCTTTTGATTTGATATTGTGGGATGCCTGCATACAGGGCGTTGGCATAGTCGATCCGGGAGATGACTAATGCTAGCAGTGCCAAGGTGAGGGCTTCGGTGGTCAGAAAATGGGCTATTTTCTGGATCTTCCTAAGCTGGAAAAAGCAGGAGGACACAGTGGCACTGGCCTGGTGCTTCATAGAGAGATCATGGGAGATGTAAACCCCCAGGCTTTTCACCTTGTCAGCAGGGCAAGGAGAGGGGCCGAGGGAAAAGGGCCAGAAGGTGGAATTCCAGGGGTTGGATGGGCCTCCGACAAGAACAAGCTCCGTCTTGTCGGGGTTAAGTTTAAGATGGTGAGCGCCCATCCAATTACTGATATGGCAAAGGGTGGACTGAAAGTCTTGGGCCGCTTCATCCGAGGAGTCGAGATTGAAGACAAGCTGAATGTCATCTGCATAATTAAATGCAGTGACATTCCGTCCCCGGAGGGAGCGGATCAGGGGGGGTGAGGTACAAGTTAAAAAGGAGTGGGGACAAGGACGAACCCTGCGGGACGCCGCAGGTGAGCTTCATCCAGTCAGCCAAAAACTGGGAGAGTCGGACAGATTGGTGGCGGTTCGTCAGGAAGGAGCGGACCCAGTTAAGGGCCGTCCCACTGATACCCGCCTCTTTGACACGGTCGACCAAGATGGTGTGGTCGACCGTGTCAAAGGCCGCCGACAGATCCAGGAGAATCAAGGCTTGGCTAATGTTGGAATCAGCGCCTCTACGGAGTTCCTCCATGACAGAGAGGATAACCGCCTCTGTCGAATGGCCAGGTCTAAACCCGGCTTGCTGGGAGTCTAGGAAGTTGGAGTCTTCAATAAAGGAACTGAGGACGCTGGTCACATGTGTCTCAAGTACCTTACTCAGGTAAGGGAGAAGGGAGATGGGACGGAAGTTGCCTATAACCGCGGGGTCAGCGTTGTTTTTTTTTAGTATGGGAACCACCTCCACGTTCTTGAACTGGCTGGGGACCTCACCGAGCAGAAGAGAATTGTTCAGGAGGGCCAGCGGAGGGCCAGGGCAAGCCGAAAAGGCGGCCCGGAGAATCGCAGGAGGGCAGCAATCTGTGGGGGAACCAGATGAGACTTTGTTAAGTAGGGAGAGGAAGTCTTCTTCAAGTATAGGGGGAAGCTGGGTCAAGGAATGGGAATTAAAAGAGGGAGTAGCCTCTGTGAGGGACGTCGCCGGGGATCCAGAGGAAATACTGTTTTTAATTTTGCTGATTTTATCTATAAAGAAACGGTTAAGGGGATCACAAAGTGCCTGAGATGGGAGGGGTTTGATGGTCACCCTATCCAGGTGTGAGAGCTCCTCCACAATGGCAAAGATTTCTTTAGATTTTTGCGCGGAGTTAAGAATTTTTGTGGAGAAGTAGGCTGTTTTGGCGGTTGAAATTGCCTTTTTGTATTCTCCAGATAGTTTTAGAAAGTGTAATTTTTCTGAGGGGTCATAGTTTCTGCACCAGCGACGCTCGGCTTGGCGAAGTCCTAGTTTTAAAGATTTAAGGCTGTCCGAGAACCAACGATGTGCGTCGTGGGGACGCTTAGTTCTAATTAACTTAAGGGGGGCGACCTTGTCGCTAGCGGACTCTAGCCATTTGACAAGTGCGGCTTCCTTGGAGTCTATGGAGCCTGGGCTGGGCGGAACCGAAGATGTTAAAGAGGTAAGAAATAGGTCGAGGTCTGCTTTGTTCCAATTACGGGCCAGGAGGCTAGGGCCTCGGCTACGGGGGGGGGGGGCGGTGGAGGGACCAGGAGAAGAAAGGAGATTAAGAAGTGGTCCGACCAGTGACAAGGTGAGATCGTGAGCGACTTGATTAAAAGATTGTAGGTTCACACCTGGTCTAGGATGTGGCCCTTGGAATGAGTGGCTGTGTGGACGTGTTGAAGGCCATTGAGCCCACTTAATAGGTCGGTGAAAGCCAAGGAGTGGGAGCTTTCGTGTACATCTGACGGCCAGTAATTGAAATCTCCCAGGACTAGGAGTTTGGAGTTATTGATTGTGAGCTGAGAGAGTAGATCGCCAAAGAGAGAGGGGAAATTGGGCATGGGTTGAGGGGGGCGGTATACCAGGATACAGGTAAGAGAGGACACCGAGGATTCAAATCTGATTGCCAGGCAGTCGACCTGGGGGATGGTGAGTAGAGAGAGGGAAGTGAACCTGAGGGAGAGTTTGATAATGACGGCTACGCCACCTCCAGGTTTACCAGCTGGCCGGTTGGCTTAGAGAATGTAGTACCCCGGTGGAATGGCTGCCAAGATGTCAGGGGGGAATCCTCATTCAGCCAAGTCTCCGTTAAGAGAAGAATGTCAGGTCGGTCTGAGTCCAGGAGGTGGCATATGTCAAGTTGGTGGTTGACTAACGACCGGGTGTTAAGGTATGTGATTGCTAATTCCATATTAGCAGGTGCCTGAGCGGACAGGGGTTTAGAAAGAGGGAAGGGGACTGTGTGCTCGGGGGTGAGGGAGGACTGGAGGGTCCTGAACTCTGGAAAAGTACTGCGGGCTTGGAAAATGCCTAGTTGTTGTAGTTTTAAGTAGCTGGTGGATTCCAGTGGCCAGAGTGAGTGTAGAGCGATCAAGTCCCTAGGGGCAAGAGATGTGAATTGGGCAGAGTGACGGGCCCCGGCCGCGGACGGGCGCAGACGGTAGAGTAGTGATTGCCAGGAGGGACATGGGTGAGCGTCAGGGAGGTGAAGGATATGTGCCAGGGAGGGGAAGCATGAGTACCAGGAGGGTCGAGGGTGAGTGTCAGGGAGGTGACAGTTGAGTGTCACGGAGAGTCAATGCTGAGTGCCAGAGAAGGAGAAGGGTGAGTGCCAGGTGTGAGGAGTGACTGCCAGGCCTGAGAGGTGAAGGATGAGCGCCAGGGAGGTGAGGGGTGAGTGACAGACTGCAAACAGTAGTGACCTGGGGTCTAGAAGGAGGTGCGGAGATCACCCGGTGTGTGCCAGGCTGGGATGCACCAGTGCCAGGCCAGACTTGGGTGGATGCAAGAACCTCTGAAAGACGGGTGCTAAGTCACTCGTAACCTTAGTACAGGAGTGGGGTGCACAGGAGAGAGTATCTTCAAACAAGAAACTATTCAAAATCCTGAAAACTCCACTTTATGATCTTGCAACCTTATGTGGACAATAAAAATCAAATGAATGGGCTTACATAGCGGACGTGCAGCTTGTTACAGCAACGTATGCTTATTGAGATAAAGTTTGCATTGCTTATAAGCCAAAGGTAACACAATTTGAATTAGTAACGGTAAGATTCGCAAGGAACTATCAACAAGTTGAAAAAGCACCCCAGAATTGAACTGAGGATACAGAATAATAACAAGGCAACCACGTATGTTACAGTGGAGCCACTAGGCAACCACACGTGTTATAGCGGAGCCACAAGGCAACCACACGTGTTACAGTGGAGCCACTAGGCAACCACACGTGTTATAGCGGAGCCACAAGGCAACCACACGTGTTACAGTGGAGTCACTAGGCAACCACACGTGTTATAGCAGAGCCACAAGGCAACAACGCGTGTTACAGTGGAGTCACTAGGCAGCCACGCGTGCCGCAGGGAAAGAAACCATGACTACGGTAAGGATGCCTGATGCACTGCTCCTATAGGTTAACTGTGTTCTCTTCGGCTTGTCATACACTAACGAGGTGTTTGCCACTGTGGCATTGTGGAGCTTTTCTCAGGCTTCTCATATGGACCGATAGATTTGTTTTGAAGCCACCAGTAACAGGAGTATGACGTATAGAGTGTATTCTATATTCTAGTTTCATGAAGACTGAGTATCATTAGTACAGATATTAATAGCATTTTTAAATATACAGACAAAAACTGATAACAGAAACAGAATTTGGCTAAATCATCAGACAGTACTGAAGTACACTGCTTTCATAATTATGTACGACTAATTTTAGCAAGTCAATGATATGCCCTCAAATAATTAATCTGCATATTACACGGGTGACACCCAGTTATGGGGCTGAATTCCGTCATAATAGCAAGATAATATTGAAACTCTTCTACATATTGTTAAAAGCAGAAAAGGTCAATTTAACCTTTTCACGAAAGCACGTGCAAACCATCTTATTGAAAGAGGTGTGCGTTCAAATCACTCCAATAGACCTATGTGATGACTGTATACGTATTTTAAGAAGTTATTTAGTCCGGTAACTTTTAAATCTGTAACAATTAAGAAAAGCAGTGAGAGAGCTAGATTTGGCTACTTTACGAATGAAAGTGTTTATTTGTTGATTGTTAAGTTTGGCTGTGTGGTTCGGTAAGTGAATGTGGAAACCACTCAATGGATGATTGAATGTATTGGTGAATGAACGAAAGACTGAGTACATGCGTGGATGAAGGGGAGAATAAATGAACGCGAGGAGCTCAGAGCAGGCTGCACACTGTAGCTGCTTTAGAGCAAACCTCGCAAAGCTCTCTAGAGATGAGCTGAGAGGGCCCCCCCCCGCACCACTGGGGCTGCGGGGTGTTTGTTGTGCTCCTTACTTAGCAGAGGCCTTGTGAGGAAACATATCTCAGCAGCTACAACGGGCAGACACCACAAGCGAGACAGTGTGATGCACCCGTTACTCACAGCAATTCCCGGTCACACTTCAGCCCCCAAACGCACATCCTCTCAGATGCAGTCTTCACACAGTATAAGGCCATAAGTGTAGCCCTCCCGACACAGCAGTTCAGCAGAGGCCTCGGTGCATGAGGCAATGTTACACGGCAGATACAGCAGGCAGACACAGCATGCGAAAAATAAACGTGCCCATTGCTCACTTCGGCCACCTGACATAAATCTTCACTGGAAGCTCTGACTTGAAACTCCTTTTTCAATGCTACCCATGCCTCAAAATTCCTTTAGGTGCGACACACACCCAGCGGCTGCTGCTGGCCCCAGCACCGACTCCACTCACACCACAGTCGGGTGTCATTCACAACACGTGGCTGGCGATTGTTGCCAAAATGCTGAAGTGACGGCACCACACTAGTTGTAAAGGTAGAACACCTTTAGTAACAGACACCAATAATGTAGCGTGACTATCCCCTCCCCAGCCACAGAGCTACTGACTCGGGTGCAAATCACACACCCACAAAATTCCGACATGACATTGCTTCATGACATTATCAAGACCATGAACCCCGAGTACTACACAATGTATGTGGCACAGCCTGATAGTGGGTCCATCACTGAGTGTCCAAACAGTTCAGTGTGGAAAACTAGAATTCCAAATAAAAGCTGCGCCTTTCACCATGAGACCAGCTGCTCAGGCTACAATGTAAAATAAAGTTGTGCCGGTAACAAGTTTGAAGTCATATCCCAGCACTATACAAGCATTTTACATAGGTGCAGCTGTCACTGTCTATGCTGTTGTGCAATATCACAGGTAACAATAAATAAGCATATTTCCTTTTAGCTTCTTTACTATAGCTCCATGCACTGTAAACAGACAACTGCATCTTGAGGGTGCTGTGCTGATTAGCCAAGCCTCTTCTCCCAGAGTGTTATGTTCTGTGTTGTATATTTTCACCCTGGTACTATGATGCTGTTTCCCCGCAACATAGATGATTCCACTTCTGGAATATGGTGTGTGTGGATTATGAGAATCTCTGAAGCAGACAGTTGCCATCAGCCAGAGATCAGGGAGGTGCCCGGGGTCATTGCAACCTGCTGAATAAAGCTCTAATTAATGTAATCCTCTGAGTCCTGTCTTACAAACTGGCAGCGAGGATGAGATCCTGTTGAAGAGGACACAGTGCAGAGGAAGAAGATATGTATTGTGACAAAGTTTGTACTTGAAAGCTCCATCTCGGTGTTATTGGTTTTTCAGTATAAAAGGCAGAACAACACAGGGTACACAACCCTTTAACACACACCTCAGGTTAAACAACAGCACAGGTAACACGACCCTTTAACAAGTGTTAAGAATAACAAACAAGAAATAGATAATTAACTCCTTTATTCAAAGGCCAACAGGCATGCTCCTTAAACGTGGAGCGCAGCTGCAGTAAGCTCGGCGATCAGCTGGTAACTGTCACTTCTGACAGTTATCAGCTGGTGACCTCACTGCTGGTACGGTGTCCTCGCAGGGACACTGGCGAGCACACAGGGTAAGGTGTCCTATGAGGGACAAGGAAAAAAGTTGTGGAAAAAGTTGTTATGGTAGATGGGAGTTTCCAATCAGGGAAGGAAAGACGAGAAAAAAAGTAGAATGATGTGGCGGGGATTAAGGTGTTTAAAACACGAGTTGAAACTAGAGAGGGAAAAGACCAGCAATTGGGGCAGAAGATTCAGAACGTTATGTTCGTAGCTGATCAGCGAAGAAAGGTACGTCAATATATCGCACGTCTATCGGTCAAATACATGTAATCCTTAGGTTCACTGTTTAGTGGGAATCTTGTATATCGGCAGTATAGACCGTCACTTTAAAGTGATAAGTACAGAGGGCATAACTCGTGAAACCGCTTTAACAATTTATGTAGATGGCACTTTTTTTGCTCATAGAGGGAAAACGCTGGTTATGGGAGGCACAACAGGGTATGCAATGGGGCACTAAAAACAGCCTGATAACTTATATTGACCTGTGGACACAAGTTTAAGATGTTAATGGCAATATATTTGATTTCAACTCTACAGATATTAACCCCTGACGAAGGGCCAGAACGGCTTGAAATGCATTGGGTTAAACATTATCATATATTCTTGGAGCAAGGGATTTTACATGCTGTATTAAAGGCGATTGGGCATTATGCATGCATTTGAAAATTGAAATCACCTTGTCTTGAACACATCAACAAACGACAATAAACTATCAAAAATATTGAACGTAAACAGTGGATTGTGGATTAATTGGTTTACGATGAAGGTTACTAACCAATATGGCGTGATGCATCCTGGGACTGATAGTACTTTGTATATCAGTGTCTCGTTTTTGTCCTATGAGGGACACACATATTAGGAACACAACACATTCCCCTTCTTTGGGGAGAACTTGAACCAACAAGAACAGGAAGGGAGCATAAGGCTCCGCTACCCACATATATAGTCCTTAAGTTTAGCTGGCGGTCCCAACAGTCTACCAGCCCTGCTTCTGTTCATAGGTTGCGCCAGGTCACAGACAGGATGGCAGGTAGCCTGCACCTTGCGCCTGCAGGTCTGGATGAAGAGGCCAAACAGTCCCCTGGTCGGGTGCCTTCGTGCTCACCAGTGTCAGAAAAGTATTGTCTTGGCGTACTACCCTTCCGTGTTCCGGATTGCTCTGCAGTAGTTTTAAACAGTGTGTTGCCCACTATATCGTTTCCGGGATGTTTGCGAGCAGACAATGCTGAGAAACGCCAGGCTTTCCCAACACTCAGGCGTGCCGGATTGCAGTATCCTTCACAAACGGTAAGAGGTTTGGTGTATCTCTCTTGACCCTTGCCGATGAGTCTGCTTCTTCTTGCCTTCGCCACATCTCCAGCCTTGATTTCCACCTCCCTGCACCCAGGTTTCTTGTCATCGTAACTCTTGCTCCTAGATTGTGCTTGAGCTAGTCTTTCTTTCACCACCACTATAGACCAGTGTACCCTGAGGAGAGCATTAACCCAGCCCACATTGTCCTTTGTAAGTGGAGTCCGGCCGCGCATGAGTTCAAATGGTCTGTTGCCAGTAGACTCGCGTGGCATTATCCTATAAGCCCACACTGTTTTCATTATTTCTCTCTTCCAGTCCAGTTGGTCTGAAGTGGCTATCAGAATATTACCTTTAAGTACTCTGTTAAATTTCTCTACGGCTCCGTTGCCCGCAGGGTGGTATATTGACGTTGTTATGTGTTCGATGTGGTGCTTCCTCATGTATCCTTTGAATATGTCTGAGGTGAATTGTACCCCGTTACCACTTACTAACTTTTTTGGTAATCCCTCACGCATAAAGGTGTCTTCCAAGAATTGGACCACGTGCAGAGAATCGGCTTTTTTATTGACCCTTACTTCTGGCCATTTCGTGTAGTTGTCAATTATAACCATTATATATTGTAATTCATTCCCGTCAGACACCGGTCCAATTACGTCGATGCCAATCATTTCCCAAGGCATGGATGGTATTCCTATGTCTTTGTTCTTCATTTCTTCCTCCAACCATTCATCCCTTGTTATTTTGCTGGAACATTCCCTTACATTTGCTATGTGTGACTCATCCATTTCATTTGTTTAAGTGTCATTGTCGGTCTTGGTAGGCATTCTACCTTGAGATTCTGTGTAGTCGTATGCGTCTGTCGTACTAAGCACTGGCTCACGGCTGTTAGGATCCAGCTTGATTCCTAGACTTCCTTGGTCCATCCATCCAAGTACAGATGGTCCTACCTTCGATACATAGAGTTTACATTGAGCCTCTCTGCTCTTGAATATGAACCTGAGAGTCCTGTACCCTAATATTTCAATTGGTTTTTCCTCAAAGGATTTGATAATTATGTCCGGTTCATTGAGTCTCTCACCGATCACTTCCTTGAATTTTGCTTCCCATACCTTTTCATTCACGATGGTGTAAGGTGAGCCTGAATCTGCAGCTATATTTATTTCCACCCCACCAATTGTCATGGTACACATCGGTTTTCTTGTCATAGCTCCTTTTCCTGTTTCCTTTACTTGTTCTTGTTCATCGTCTATGTTGAGGATGTACATGTTGATGTCTTCATCTGTGTCATCATCCAACTCATCTTCTTCGTCTACCACTGCTTTTACATGTTGTAGTTTCTTCCTATTACATGCCTTGTTGAAATGACCAATTAGTCCACAGAATGTGCACTTTGCTTCACGGGCGGGACAAATAAAATCATATGCCATGTATGCAGTGCTCAGGCATCGGTAACAATATCCTTTCCCCCATTTCTCTTGTCTTCTTTCTGGTTGGATATTGTCTTCCTTTCTTACTGTTTGCTTGCTGACTTTCCAACTCTTTTGCTCGGACACTTTGCTGACCTGGTCACATTCTTTCTTTATTTTTTTCGTCTTTTAACACAGCTTTGGCACATCGTCCAGTAAGCTCCGCTTTCCTCGCTATATCTATTATGTTCTGCAGTGGGTACTCCCCCGTTGCCCAAAGATTATCTTGAATGTTCTCGTTTGAACCTTGCATTACTAATTGATCCCTTATTAGTGCATTGTGTAGTCCTCCAAAACGACAGTTAATCGCTAGATCTTTAAGAGCAGATAGATAGTCATCTATTGTCTCCTCCTTCCCTTGTTTCCTATGGAAAAATTTGTATCTGTCTACCCCAACACAAACTGTAGGTTTATAGTATGCGTTTAGGTCATCAATTGCATTGAAGAACACATCACCATCATTTCCACCTCTTGTTTTTTTGTTTATGGAATTATAAACTTTTATTTCTCCTGCACCTAAGTTGTGCATTAACATCTTGTACTTTTTTTCAGGCTTCAATTCTGCATCTTCTTCAACTGTGGAACTGTAGTTGAGGAAATAGTCCCTCCACTTTTCCCACTTTAAAATTGGTACACTACCAGCACGCAGAAATGCCTCAGGGGGTGAGAGATTCCATATACATCCTGTAGCTAAGTCACTCATTTTCTTTTATGTGTTGTTTTGATTTAGGTAAAGTACTGCTGAGTTGTTGACACTACTATGCTATTTTTCCTTTTTTTTCCCTCCTGCTGCTAGATGGATATACACTCAGTCTCTATAGGGTGACTATGGTATTGTACTTCTATGTCTATTGGCACTACTACGCTATATTGCCTTTGCTTTTCTGCTGCTAGATCGGTGCACATTCAGTCTCTAAAGCATGTTCTTATTCATAATACTCTTAATGAAGTCGCTTACACAGCTGCAGTGAAGTATGCTTTTTTTTTTTAATTTACCGTTATTCCTTTGTTTTCATTCGCTGCCACCAGCGCGCTGCTTCTTCTCCCGTTTCTGTTGAAAAGCGCACTGGCAGCGTTGTGTTTATTTTCCTTGCTGTCACTTCCCGGTTGCACTGAATAGGCTAGACCGCTGTGTACTTTTGCCAGATTACCTCCCCTCAAAATGGCCGCCAACGTCGATTACGTATAGACGCAACGACGTGTTATCAGCTCTGGCACTCCTCAGCTGCTTCCGGACAGTTCCTTCTGCCAACTGTTTTTTCCTTCCGTTGTTTTGGCAGTTGCAAGTTTTCCTCAAGTTCTGGGCTACTGTGCTCTACTCTTGTACACATATCCCCTCATATTCACAGTTTTTCGTCCATTCACGTTACTTTTTGCCGCAATTAAAGTCTTTTTCCTTTTTATACCGGCCTCACTGCATCAGCTGACACGCCAGTTGACACGCTTGAATTCGCGGCGGTTTTCTGTTTTCTTATTTACTTTTTTTTCACGTTTTTCTTCCCAGCTTTACACTCTGCATACTCCGCGCTTTTAATTGTTCAATAATTCTTTTATTTTCCTTTATGCCAGCGAAGGTTTTTTTTCCCCAGGTGACTGCTTTTTTTTTCCTTTCTCCATGGGTTCTTGCGTGTTGGCCCCTCGTCGCCAGTTTTGTTAAGAATAACAAACAAGAAGTAGATAATTAACTCCTTTATTCAAAGGCCAATGCGCATGCTCCTCAAATGTGGAGCGCAGCTGCAGTAAGCTCGGCGATCAGCTGGTAACTGTCACTTCTGACAGTTATCAGCTGGTGACCTCACTGCTGGTACGGTGTCCTCGCAGGGACACTGGTGAGCACACAGGGTAAAGTGTCCTATGAGGGACACACGTATTATGAAAACAACACTAAGGTTAAACAACATTACAGAGTTCACAACCCTTCAATGGACACCTCAGGATAAACAACAGCACAGGACACACAACCCTTTAATGCACACCTCAGGTTAAACAACAGAACAGGGAACACGACCCTTCAATTCACACCTCAGGTGAAACAACAGCACAAAGTCAGAACCTATAACAAATATGGGCAGAATAAGCAATCAGGTACATAGGTGAAATCACAGCCAAGCCAACACATGCAGACTGTTACCATGACAAGACCGTTTTCAAATATATGTGGGAACAGATCAGGAATGGAAAAAACTGTTACAAGCAAGCAGCAAAACTAGCACACCGCATACTTAAATGCACGTTCACAATTTGTCTTAATTTAACTCCTGTTTTTCACCTCTTTTCACCAATGCAGGCTGCACACTGCAATGCATCACTGCATGGCTACCTTTTATTATTTATTATTTCGAATTTCATCCACAAGTTATTTGTTTTACAAACTTATGCATGAAAAAGGGTTTTTTAGCAGGAAATCCTCATTTAAAAGGCTTTTTCAACATTCTATAACTTTATAACTTTAATGATAATAAGAGAGGAATTATTCTCTTGACATTCCTTCATTTATAGACCTTGTCACTATTATTAAGGGAAATCCTTCCTAATTATCTTTCATTAAAGGGCTTCACCACTTTTTATAAGTTAACATTTCCTATATACCATGTCTGACTCTGACTCAGACAAGGCTTCTGTCCCTACTCCTAACAGACAACGAAGCCCTGCAAAAAATCCTTCATAAGGAATTGAGGTCCTGCATGTTTGAGACCTTAAGTCAGATCATGTCCTCTAAAAGGTCACTCCCTGATGAGGACAACATCTCAGAAATTCCAAACCTCTACTCTGACAAGATCACTGAATTAAGGGGTAAAAGACTTAAGAAAAGTAAAAACATTGATAAGAGCAATATAAGAGGTCCAAGCACCTCATCAATTCAGGGAGGACTTAGCACCTCAACTTCTAATGGAGGTCCTCGCACCTCAAACTCCCAAGGTGTCCCTAGCGGCACAACTTATCTGGGTGTCCTTAGCGGCACAAAACATCTGGGTGTCCCTAGCGGCACAAAATATCATAATGCTCTTTACATTATGGGAGATAACTAATCTAATTATATAGAATCCTCAGACACACCTGATACGTATGTCGTTGATCTTGATAAAGATGATCACGAATTTTACAATCCATCAGAGGAACTCCCATCATCCTCTAAGGACATTATCCTTGATCCCTTAGGGTAAGAAATGTTTTCCCCATTAAATGTGAAACACCCAAGAAGTTCTGAGTGGTTCCCTCATGACCACGTCGCAAAATTCAAAAGGAAATGAGATCTTGTATTTTAGATACATTTAAGGAGGGTATGTCCTTTAAAAGACCCCTCCCCTTCCAAGACGAGGTCCCTGAAGGGCCAACTTGTCTCAACCCCCAGTTATTAACCAGGGCAAAAAAGCAACAAAAAAAATTAGTCCAAGCCTTATACTAAGAGCACCATGGGAGGTCCTAGCACCTCAAATGAGTTGGGAGGTCGTAGCCCCTCATTCATGAAGGGAGGTCCCCGCACCTCAAATTTGAAAGGTGTCCCTAGCAGTGCACTTTACTCCGGTGTCTTAAGCGGCACAAATTACGCTGGTGTCCCCAGCGGAATGTCTTACATGGGTGTCCCTAGCGGCAGAAAAGACGGTGTACTCATTATATTACAGACTCTGGATGTCTTACCTGACCCTTCGGATGAATTTGTCCTTGATTTGGACAGTGATGAGGACTTTGATTTTAACAAAGAGCTTAATGATGACTCGCCATCCTCATCTAAAGAGGTATTCTTGACGTACTGGGGCCAGTAGCCAAAATCCTAGATTCTGCAGGAGATAGCCACATCAATGGCACCCCTCTCAACACCAATCTCATCAGGGGATGGAGCCAGAGAGCATTAATTCTACTGGGTAATGCCAACGCTAGCATTAATGCAGAAAGACAAAGAGTAGTTTTGACTAAAATAAATCCAAAACTAACTGACATGGCGGATAAAGAACCCTTGTAAAACCCAAAAGGTTTACTCTTTAAACTGTTTATGATAGATTGGACTCACATACCTTTACAAACTTCTTTCCCAAGAGACATGCCTCTCTCTCCAGAGCAACAAAAAATAATAGAGGAGATCTCCTCTATGCTTCAGAAAGGAGACATAATAGAGGTCCTATTAGAAACTAAGATTTATAAGCACACTTTTTCTTGTACAAAAGAAAGACAAAGGTTGGAGACCTGTCATAAACTTAAGAGAACTAAACAAATATTTGGTTTACAGACACTTCAAGATGGAGGGCATCCATCTCTTGAAGGATTTACCTCTAGAGGGAGACTGGCTAGTCAAACTAGACCTAAAGGATGCTTACTTCACCATTCCTATGGCCGAATCCCACCAACCCTTTCTTCAATTTGTCTAGGAAGAATCACATTTACCAATTTCAGGCTCTCCCCTTCGGATTCTCCTCGGCCCGTTGGTGCTTCACCAAGGTCATGAGAGCTGTTGCCTCATATCAAAGAATAAGGGGCATTCGTTTAATCATTAACTTAGACGACATTCTTATAATGTCTCAAGAGCCGTCACAACTATCCAAAGACCTGAAGACTGATGGATCTCCTAGAAAGTTTAGGATTTATCATAAACAAAGATAAATCAATTCTGTCCCCTTCCAGATCTCTGGAGTTCCTTGGTTTCACAGCAGACACATTGAAGTGTCTCCTTTTACTACCTTCGAAAAGGATTACCAAAATCAGGAAGGAAATAAGACATGTCCTGAAACAGCAAGACTTATCTCTGAGAGAGCTAGCCAGGATTCTGGGTCTCCTCTCCTCCATCCAAGCCATCTTTCCCGGTCCCCTCAACTATCGGGCCCTCCAAAGGGTAAAGGCGAGAGCCCTAAGAACTGGCCTCTGGTACGGAGATCAGATCTGTCAGGATCAAGCATCCAAATCGGAACTAGCCTGGTGGCTCGAGAACCTAGACGCTTGGAACGGAAAAGCAATCTTTGGTTCAAAACCAGAGTTTGTTTTACAATCAGATGTGAGCCTTCATGGCTGGGGAGCTTGCCTTCTCAATCAGATCACTGGTGGTATCTGATCACAAGAGGAATCATCTCATCACATAAATTATTTAGAACTAACAGCTGGGCTTTACGCCCTCATGAGCGCACCAAATCTGCGGACCTCTCTAATCTAGCAAAGAAACTTTGGATGTTCTGTCTGGAACATAAGATCGCTCTTCTGTCTGGAACATAAGATCGCTCCTCTGTCTGGAACATAAGATCGCTCCTCTGTCTGGAACATAAGATCGCTCTCATAGCGGAATACTCTGCAGACTGGAACTCAAGATTCCTGTTAGATCCCAGTAATTGGAAACTGAATGTTTCCGTGTTCTGTACCCTAAACAAGATCTGAGCCCTCTAGAGATAGACTTATTTGCGAGCAGACTAACCTTTCAACTGGATAATAACTTCAGCTGGATGCCTGACCCAGATGCTCTAGCAGTCAATGCCTTACTACAATCTTAGAAAGGAGCCAAGGTGCAAGCCTTTGCCATGATTCAGTGAGTTCTTCAGATAGTGAGACAGGATCAGTGCTTCCTTGTCCTAATAACTCACTTTTGGCCATCCCAAGCATGGTTCCCCACCACTCTAGAAGTAGCTTGCAACCTCCCCTTCCTAATTCCTACCCTAGAGAATCTTCTTGCAGACGTAGACAGAAGAGTTCACCCCCTAATTCAGAACAGGAGTTTAACCCTTCATGCCTGGAGAGTGTCAGAAGATCCAATGAAATCTCAGGACTTTCGGCAATGGCTGCAACTCTCCTCAGAGATCAGAGAGTCTTGGGCCCCAGGCACTCACTACAGATATAACATATGGAGAATGTGGGTACGTTGATGCCAGGAAAGGAAACTGGATTCCTTGCAAGCACCTATTGATGACATAGTTAACTTCCTTGTTAAACAAATTGATAAAGGCCTCAGCTATAGAATTGGCAATTTCTGCTTGTCATGTCCTTGTCAATGGTAAAACGGTAGGTAAAAATGTCATTGTTTGTAGAGTGATGAAAAGCATTAGTTTAAGAAGACCTCCTAAACCTAATTATGAAAATCTTTGGGATGTCAAACTAATCCTTGATCATTTCTATAACTGGCCTGTTAATGCTCGCCTCAATAAAAACAAAAACAAAAAACTTTTCCATTAAGCTGGTTCCTCTACTATGCCTAATCTCATGCAGAAGGGTCTCTGATGTCAAAGCCCTGGAGATTAGGAACTACATCTTTTAACATGTTCGGAGTAAAATTTGAGATTTATAGAAGGACAAAGACTATGTCTGATTCAATCTTTTACCCACGTTTTGATTTATGTCCAAAACTTTGCGTTGTGGACTGCATGAGAGAGTATGATCGCAGAATGTTTGCTCTTCGCCCTCCGGATGCTAACCAATTACTTATATCCTTTGTTAAACCCCACAAAGGCATAACCTCAACCTCTATTGCTAGATGGGTTAAGACTGTTATGAGTTTAGCAGGTATTAACTTAAAGAAATTTCAAGCTCACTCCCTTAGAGGGGTGCTATGGCCAGTAAATCTCTCTGGTCTGGAGGTAAGTTGGACGACATTCTCAAAGCTGCTGACTGGTCAAATGCTAGCACCATTGCATGTCATTATTGCACGCCTATTGAACAAATGTCTGATGTTGTTTTACAAAGCTACCAACATGCATAATGGTAGCCTCCGTTCTTGCAATGAAATTGCGATTCTCATATTAACATGACTAGAGAATCTGGATTTCATTAAAGACACGGAGGCTCACATTATCCCTCCCTACAATGATTTAATGCTGTTTGTGTTACAGTTTATTACTGTACTTTTTATTAACAGTACTTGTTTCATCTCTTGTTCTTTTTAGCTTGATAAGCTTGACACTATTTTTTACTTTCAAGAGATATTTACTTCTTTCTCTTTTCAGGTAACGCTTCTTAACTGTGTGTCGTCTGGCCTTTGGTTTTACCTTTGTTCTCCCTTCTCCTTCATACTGCTCATCAGAAGATCGTTTTGATGTTTCAAGTTTCATGAACTTATTTTCCTCCACATTTAAAAGAGGCAGATTGTTGATGGCTCATGCATTTCATGTGCTGCTGTTGTTCTATTCTAGAACCTTTTAATATTGTGATGTAAGCGGCTGCTTGGACTGCATTAAAGGAATAATGCATAATGTCAGCCTCCGTGTCTTTAATGAAATCCAGATTCTCTAGTCATGTTAATAGGAGAATCGCAATTGAAGCAGCTGACGTGGCCTACAAACCCAGCCAGACGATGCAGCGGCAGGACACATTTTCTTGAGTGTTGTTCAACCATTATGCATTAATGGTTAACTTTGTGAGCTGTGGCTGGGCATTTGCCACGGGCTTGGCTGTGCTCATGACCCAGCTCGCACAAAACGCACATTCTGCATAACAGTTTTAACCTCTTCTCGGGTCCCGTGATAGGATGTCTGTCTGCCACCTCAGACAAAGCAACGTTTATTCCTTTACCCAACTCACGGAAAAGTGTGTCTCTTAACGGTTCAATACAATTCGCCTGCTACTGGTGGATGCCATAGGAGGCCATCTCCTGCTTCCTGGGCCTGGAATCACATGCCCAGGAATGTGCTGGAGTACGCCAGCAGCCCTGGCAGAATGCCCCTAGCACGGCCCTGCAACTGTTTACATGAGCTGCATTTGGTCACACGAGTGAGAAGTCGAGGCACTGAATACACAGCACAGCTTTACAGACACATTGATCTTCAGAGATGCTAATAGGGCGGAATGACAATGCCATGCAGTGAAGTTGCCATAAACTGGCGGCTGTAGTTTATTATTTATTATATAGCTGTAAGTATCTCTTTCCCTTTAAGACTTGTGTATCCTTTGAATGCTGTCATGTTCCACATTCTAGTCATGTTGTCATTGAATGTTCTTGTTCTGAATATTACTGTTGGTCAGTTTCCTGTTAGCTGAGGATCTAACCAGACGTGCTTTATTACCTGTGAATAAATCCTCTGGAAACCTTTTATTATTGGATTCATTTCTTTCCCAGAATACTACATTTTACTGGCGACGAGGATGGGATTCGAACCCACACGATAGTTTTTCTAAAGACCAATGGCTCAAAGCTGATTCCGATGATAAAGTTATGACTGAGGTTAAATCTAGAGTTGTAGTGGGTTGGAAAGATTTTCATAAAAAAGATCTTAATGATTCTTTGAGAGGTTTTTGGGAAGTTCGTGACAAACTTTCTATTTCTGAGTTATTTTTACTAAGAAGTGATAAAATAATTCCACCTGTGTCAGTTAGAGCTCACATTATGCAATTATCCCATGAAGGTCATCCTGGCATCTCTCGAACTAAGTCAAGAGTAGGAGATCAGTATTGGTGGCCAGGGATGGATAATGATATTGAAAAGCTTGTTAGATCTTGCATAAATTGTGAATTTTCAGACAAATCAAAAAAAACCTTCAATCCACCTTTGGGAAATGTTACCTCTCCTAATTTTCCTTGAGAAGAATTAGCCAGGGACATTATGGGTCCTGTCAACTGGTTTGATGATAATGTGAAATTTATCATCATCATTGTTGATTTATTTTCTAAATGGTTCGAAATGAAAGTTGTTGAGAAAGCTAATTCTGTTATTATTATTGAATTCTTGGAATGTGTGTTTATCCAGGAAGGTTGCCCTTCATCTGTTCTAACTGACAATGGTTCTCAATTTAAGTCCAAGGAAATGCAATTATTTTTTACTTCAAAAGGAATTAATCATAAGTTGACACCATTATATCATCCTTCTTGTAATGGTGTTGTAGAAAGACTTAACAGGGTCATCAAAAATACCATACAATTGTGTGTCAAGTCAAAACTTGTGTGGGAGTGTGAGTGTAAGAAAATGTTGTGGGCGTATAGGGTAACTCCACATCCCTCTTCTGGAAAATGTCCATTCTCTTTGATGAGATGTCGTATTCCATTTTCAAAAACTAATCCGGGTTGGATGAAAAGGAATGATATGATATTTTACGATACTGATGCAATTAAATCTAAATTGTCTTCTTCCCAAGCCAAAAACAGAATTTATCATGACAGTAAACATGGTTCAAAACCTGTCAAACTACAAGTAGGAGATTCTGTTTGTATTAAGAGTGCCAGAAAAGTACCTAAAGGTCTAAGCAAATTTAGTTTGCCTAAAAAAGTTGTGAAGATTCATGAAAATTCTGTTACTTTAGAGAATGGTGAAAAATGGCATTTAAGTCGTTTAGCTCCGGCACAGCATCAGCATAAGCAAGTTTCTTTGGAAAACACAAAGAAATCTTATGGGCATTTTTGGTGTTTTGATGATACTAATGCTGATATCTCAGATTCTGTTCTAAATCCTGTTGACAATTCTAATGAGGATAGTAATTGCATTCATGATGAACCTTCTTCTGCAAATGTTAATGATAATTGTATTCCTGTTAACCAAGATCAAGATCCTGTCCCTGCTCAGAAGTCTTCTTTTGGTAGATCTGTCAAAAGACCTGAGAAGTACAAAGAATTTTTGGTGTATAAATATATTTTTTTTATTTAAAAAAAAAACAAAGAGGGGAAGATATGTAGTATGTTAGTTTATTATTTATTATATAGCTGTAAGTATCTCTTTCCCTTTAAGACTTGTGTATCCTTTGAATGCTGTCATGTTCCACATTCTAGTCATGTTGTCATTGAATGTTCTTGTTCTGAATATTATTGTTGGTTAGTTTCCTGTTAGCTGAGGATCTAACCAGACGTGCTTTATTACCTGTGAATAAATCCTCTGGAAACCTTTTATTATTGGATTCATTTCTTTCCCTGAATACTACAGCGGTTCAAAGCCTTTAATTCGGCTAATCATTGAACTGAAGTATTGCGGGAAGGCAGGGGGCCATCTGTTTTCACTCAGCTGTGTGTTTATATTTGCATCGCGCTTTCACTTTAAGTGAAAGCGCCATGCAAAAATAAACACAGGGCTGAGTGAAAACAGATGGCCCTCATAAAGATAAGAAATTGCTTTACGACAGCAGCAAAGCAGACGACCCTGTCCGGATTGGACGGACGAAAAGGGGAAAGGGCTTAAACAAAAAAAATGGATTTCCAATGGCAGGCCACCATTTAGCATAAACGGTGATGCCAGCCAATGAAAACGGGGGAGGGGGGGTGGGGGGGGGGGCTTCAAGTCCCCTTCTCTAATTTACTTCTTACACTATGTCTCGCCTAGCGTGCAGCGCTTTGTGCTGCAACACCAGGCAAGACCTAAAAACGGGGTCTGATTGTGGTGGTTTGTATTTTTTGTCAATGTCGGAGTTATTATCCTTGCTTTGACTAAGTGTTTAAAAAGTTCATCTTAGTGACGTGTCATGCCTTTGAGCAATGGTAAATATTGTGCCACTCTTTGTGCAGTAGACAACGTCTCAAAGAGGAAATCCTCCTCTACTGAGACCTTATATAAAGGCACCTGCCGAAATGTGGCTGCTCTGGCTATGAGATCCTGATAAGCAGATCTATCATCTGCTGGCGATTGACGGCTGTGGTATAAATCAGGATCAGTGTAAGCATGATATTATAATCATCCCAAGCGTCCCCTGGTTGTGTATCATCTGGGATATCCTGATCGTCCCCTACTGTTGACTGAAGCGATCCGTTACCTGATTCATACAACTGTGTTGAGTGAGGTGGTGGAGTAGCTGGTGTTTGTGGTACAGGTAAAGTAAGAATGGTAATGTGTAATGGACTAGTTGCAGCATTTTTTCTCCTCTTATTTAGGAGTTGAAAAGTAATGTCCAAAACCTCCTCAAAACTCAACTGGTTCTTAGGAGTATGCTGTTTTGGTGGCTGTTAATTAATTACTGTAAGTGCTACCAGTGGATGACTGGGAGCATCCCCATGTGCACACCATCATACTCCGCCCGAAAACCTGTATAAGGAGGATTCCACTCAAAGTTTTTCTTCAAGTTTGCTTTTTTATTATTATAATTCCATTCGTTTCTTAGAATTCGTGGTAATTATGATTTCTTTGGACATAACATCATTGCACATGGTTACTCCTATGCATTTCAGGCAATACAAAGCCCTTCCTCAGGGAGTAGCACTAAAAAAAAGCAAAATTTGGCTTGTATGAGTTTCAATAATATCATAGTAAATAATCATACAGTTCAACCCAAAAACGTGTCCGTGTGTGAACCACAAAAACGTAATATGTGCCAAAAAGTGTTTAAAGTGCCTTACACTCGCTTAGTGAGCCAACAAAGTCAAAACAAACTTACATGATCCTATTTTCGTCCTCACGATCTATACAATACAAACAAAAATTCGTCAGGACCAGTGTACAATAAACTCACATATTACAATTGAGATCCGGTCTTGAACCTTGTTCGAAACACTAACCTTGTAATAACTTTGCTTCGCAACGTTTTGAAGTCTTCTGCAATATTTCAAACCGGGACGCGGTAGCATTTCTGTGTTTGATTAGAGGGCAACAGCCCATTGGTTAATACAAATGAAACTAGACAAAAGACTAAAACTCAGGTCTCGCATCGGAAACAAGTTACTGGAAATGTTTTGCAAATGATAACATTAATTAATAATGAGACCACTCTGCTACTGCCGGATATAATCACACGATAAAAACAGGAAAATTACAAATGAAAAAATGAAAAAACATCGGCTCGGTGTACCAATACATATGCTCACCTCATGGAAAAGGTCCAAAGTCTGCTAAATGATGTAGTCAGAGTGTGCAAAAGAAAATTTCAAAAAAATTTCAAAACAATCATAACAATACTCATACAGTATACGGATGCACAGACATGTGTACAGGTCATTCTAAGGAAAAGTCAACCATATGGTAGCTCTGTTAAAGATAACACGATAATTCAATTTGGTCATTAAGACCGTTGGGCTTGCTCGAACTCAGTCTTTGTATCCAGACGTTTTCTCTTTGCAAAAGGTATTTATTGTTATCCCTTAATTCTATTTTTTCAATGCAGTCCAGTATCATGAATTGTAACTGGGATATGTTGTGATGTTCTTCAAGAAAGTGATTGGCAATTGATGACTTGATATTCCATGTACGAATATTGGATTTGTGTTCCGTGATTCGGACTTTTATTTTTCTTTCTGTTTTCCCTACATAAACCTTCCCGCAGGGACATTTCAGAAGATAGATCACATTGGATGTGTCACATGTAGCAGTTGCTCTCACTGTAATTTCTTGTCCTTTTATAGGATGATTAATTTTGTTGCCCTTGATTATATTGTTGCAATTTCCACAATGTAGAAAAGGTCTTGCGCCTTTGTGTGTTGTTATTGGTGATGACTTTTGTTTCAAAAGTACTCCCAAGTTGCTACCTCTGGTATGGGCAAAGAGCGGAGGTTGTGAAAAAATAGAGTTGAAGTCGGGTTCCAAATTTAAGATAGGCCAGTGTCTTTTGAGGGTTTTTTTGAAACTTGCACTCTGCAATGAATATTTGAATACCACCACTATCCTGTTGTCATCTGTTTTTTTGTGTTCTTTTAGAAGATCAGTTCTATTAATGTTGTTTACACGTTCTTTGGCTTCATCAATAATCTTTTTGGGATATCTTCTGTTTGAGAATCTAGTACCCATCTCTTCAATCCTTTTTTGTGCTTTTTTGTCATCCAATGTTATTCTCTTTACTCTAGTCATTTGTGAAAATGGTAAGTGCTGCTTCAAGGTCAATTGGTGAAAACTGTCAAAATGCAACAAATTGTTACTGTCCGTTGGTTTACTATAGATGACAGTATGTAACCCGGTTTCTGTAAGTTTTACCTCCACATCCAAGAAGTTCACTTTTTTGTTTGAAATTTCCCATGTCAATTGTATTCTTTCATCAACAAAATGTAGTTTAGTAAGAGCTGTTTCCAATGTATCCTTAGAGTTTTTCCAAATAATAAAAATGTCATCAATGTACCGGATGATCAGTTTGTAGTTGTTACGCCATTCATCTTTGGCAAAGATATGTGCCTCCTCATACTCTTTCATAAAGAAATTTGCATACGTAGGTGCAGCCGAATTTCCCATGGATGTTCCTACTAATTGTTGGTACCATTCTTCCTTATATTTGAAATAACTCTGATATAGAGTAAAAATCATCAATTCCATAAGAAATGTTTGCATGGCAGGGTCTAAATCTGTGTTGATTATGGCTTGTTCCACTGCTTCTATTCCTAAGGAGTGCGGAATCGAAGTGTACAACGATCTGACATCAGCGGTGCACAGTATTAAGGTCTCTTGTTCTTCTACTGTCACTGTTTGTAATTTGAGAAGGAAGTCAGTGGTGTCCTTTACATATGTTGTCATCTTCTTGACCGTGGGTTGTAAATATCTGTCCAATAGCTGTCCAACGGGTTCATGCCAACTGCCTCATGTTGAAACGATCGGTCTTAACGGAGGATCATTGAGACTTTTGTGATTTTTCGGTATCATATAGAATACCGGACTTATGGGATGTAATTTTATCAGAAAATTCCTTGTCCGTTCATTTATTGTTCTCATTTCGTACGCTTTATTCACAATCTTCTTCAAGACATCCATGTACTTTTCGGTGGGATTGCCCTATAGTTTCATATAAGTATTAGAGTCTGATATGTGTTCTATGACCTTGTTCTCATACATGTCTGAGTTCATTATTACCAGAGCTCCACCTTTGCCTGCTTTGGTGCAGATGATGTCTTTGTTGTTTGCTAGTATCTTTAAAGTGTCCAAATCTTTCTGTGTCCTGTTCCCAGTTCGGTGGCGTCTACAGTTGATTTTTTCTAAATCTTGTTTCACCAATTTTTCATATAGGTCCAAAGTTTTGTGACTAACGGGTGCCTGAAAAGAACTGCTTGGTCTTAGTCCTAAAAGTTGATCCGGGTCTTTTGTTTCTTGTGTGGCCAACACACTGTCAAAAAAATGTCTCAACTTGAGTTTTCTCATAAACTTGAAAAAACTTACTTCCATTTCTAAAGGGTTGGTGTTGGTGGTGGAAACAAACGATGTTCCTTTTTGTAAAAGTTTGATTTCGTATGCAGTTAGGTTATGATTGGAAATGTTAATGACCAGTTGATTCAAGTTTGTGTCTTCTTCTTGTCTTTCTTCAGAACAATGGTACTTCTTGTATTGGGATGTTCCTTCTCTTTTTCCTTGTCTTTTCCTCTTTCCCCTCCTGGGTCTCCTTTTTGTTATGGGCCCTGCTCTAAAAATGAACTGCTTGTGGCTGCTTCATTAATGGTAGACTCTTAATTTTGTGTGTCCACTTGCACATGAGGTGTTGTTTGCGTTTTTCGTGGTTGCGTTCTTCTAGAAGTGCTGCTATCGGTAGAAGAAGTATCTGTCTGTTGGGTGTATGGACGGTTTCTTCTTTTCTGGGCATAAACTTCGGCCCAATTGTAGACCTCTCCTAATTTGTAGTCGAGGGTATCCCTTTTAAATTTTCTTACTTTCCTTTCATTGATCTCCCGTTGATATTTGGAAATGTGTTCATTGATATCTTCCAAGGTTTTTGTCCATACATCCTTTGTCATCATGTTGGATAGTTCCATAGATACCTCAGCTATTTCTTTTTTTAATTACTCCAAAATTCCTGATAGTTCCTCTATAATTAGCAGAATTAAATCAAGGAAGCATTTGTTTAATATTGCGTACCATTTTTCTTGGAAAGCCTTAGAATTTTTGCACAATGAAGGTTTTAACGCTATTCGAAGACCCCGGGGAATTCGGTGCGACCGATGATATTTTATTAGAGTACTGGCATGTAATTTTTGATTGATCTCTCTTTTAGATAAATACATTAGCTGTTTGATGCTTTGTTCCTTGGTTTGACTTGTTGATGCCTGTGAAACCTCTTCTTGGATAATTGCATAAATCCTGGTAAAATCATCCTCCTTAAAAGCGAAGGTATCTGCTCTTGCCTCTGTGCTTTTTGCAATGTCCTCATAAGTGGTGTTACTCATTCTGACTGTTTGTTCAATGATGTTTTCAATTGGCGTGCTATCTGTCCGTGTGGGCGGAACAAAATTATAATGAAATCACACTCAGATGCACAGCCATGTACCATTATTTTATTAGTTCCTAGCTGAATTTGGAGCATTTTGTTTGTTTTGGATTGAGATTTTGTTGAAACTGCTCGAGGATTGAGATTTTGGGTCGAAAACAAAGAATTTTGGTGGTGGACGCTTTGTCTTCGATGGAGGAACATTCGGTTCCGAAATAAGTATTTTTTTTTGGTGCTGAGACTGAGAACCGAGGTGTTATACTCTCGGATGGGGTGGATGTAGAAGCGCGTGCTTTAGGCTGAACTTTGGGAGCCAAGCCGTACGGCGAGGTTTCAGAGTCAGGTTTTCAGTGCGCACCATGGCTTGTGCGCAGTGGTGGCCCGTGAGCATTTTTTTTATTTTGGGAACTGATGATTTGGGCTCCGGAGCAGGTATAGAAGTGTTCACAGTACTTTATTTCTTTGCCAGCTAAAGCGAGTCAGAAACCTCTTCCAATTGAGACTCTGATTTGGAATCATGGGTGGGAAGTGATTCCGCCTGTGCTGCTGAAGCTTCTTTGACCTCTCCTTGACAAATCCAAGATGTCGGAGACATTGTCCGTTTGTTTGTGCTGCATTCCTTGTCTTCTAACATGTCAGTCCCTAAGAGTCTTTTTGGACTGGAAAGACTTGCAGGCCTCAGAGCGGTCTTCTCAAAGTTCGGGCGAGAGGCATAAGTTACATATGGGATGTTGGTCGGTGTGACGGCATTTGGAGCGGCACTTCGAACAGAAATGGAACAAAGTGAGTTGCATGGGCAGGTCTTTCTTCGAGAACAATTGAAATTGAGAGGTTTTTGCCTGAGCCTAAACCAGCTATGTAGAGTCTAAGTATGGGAGGTAATAAGATACAGATCAAGACAATACCGTCCATAGATATAACGGACCAAAGGGAGCCAGAAGGAGACTCAAAATGGATTGCGAGATTTTACATCTGAACCCGCCAGCGGAAAAAAACAATCTGAGGATGGCGTCGATGACCATGCGCAGTATTACCAAGAGGAGGAGTCACAAAGCCATGTAACTCGAAGAAAACATCTTGGAACAAAAACAACTTATAATCATCTGAGCCCAACACTAGATATCAGACTTATCTGAAAAGAAATGAAATGAAATTTGATTTATAAAGCGCATGGCTGCCCATGAGCGTCCCAGCGCTAACAGAAAAGAACAAAGAACAACCTGAAGAGAGTACTGGTTACTTAGGGGTCCTTGGGAAAAAGAAATGTTTTAAGAAACTTTCGAAACTTGAGATAGCAAGGTTCGGTATGGATCCGGCTAGGGAGGGAATTCCATGTCTTTGCCATATTTACTTATAAACGGCGTCCCCCTGTGCGCACCTTCCTAACTCTGGGAACCTTGGCCAGGTTTCCGAAGTCTGACCGGAGAGCCCAGGAAGACTTATAGGGGCAGATCAAGCTCCTGAGAACCGGGGGTCCTTTACCCTGGAGAGCCTTATGGGTGATACATAGCGATTTAAAGATGATTCTTTCGCGTATTGGCAGCCAGTAAAGTGCTCTCAAGGTCGGTCTGGCCGTAGATCTTCTTGAGGTACCCGTAAGCAGCCTGGCTGCTGCATTCTGCACCCGTTGAAGGATATTGATGGTGGCTTCAGGAGCTGCTAAAAACAGGGCGTTACTATAATCCAGTCTGGATAGTATTAGCCCCTGGATTAGTAATTTCCTGGACTGGGGAGGCAGAAGTGTAAGAACTTTCCGCACAGCTCGGAGTAGGCCAAAACAAGTGCCTGCGATTTTCTGTGCTTGCGTCCTAAAGGTTAGGTCGGGCTAAAACCACACCCTAAGCTTTTAATTTTGTCTTTAGGTGCGGGCAACGCACCCAAACAGGAGGGCCAGGTGGATTTGGGGAGGGATGTAAAGTGGTGGCCCAGGAGCATGATCTCCATTTTTGCTCCATTTGGTTTGAGCCACGAACTGGTCATCCAGGAGAATATTCCGGCAAGGCAGGCAGAAAGATTGTCCAAACATCCCTCGTGTTGGGTTAGCGAGATGACTAGTTGAGTGTCCCCGCATAGGTGACTGTTTTGATCCCAAAAGGAGCCACCACCTCCTCCAGTGGGGCCATATATACGTTGAACAGAGTAGGGCTCAAAGAAGAGCCCTGAGGGACTCCACACTGGAGGGGGGTAGATTTGGACAGTGCACCGCCTTCCCAGATCCGAAACGATCGTTTATTCAGAAAGGATGTAAGCCATTGCAAAGCCATTCCTGCTACGCCCAGTCTCGCAAGACGGTGTGTTAAGATTTCATGGTCCACCGTGTCAAATGCTGCACTTAGATCCAGGAGGATCACGACTGCGGATCCTCCTGAATCTAAGATACACCTTGCCTCTTCCGCCACCACTATCAGGGCTGTATCAGTGCCCTGCCCCGGGCGAAAACTCGTTTGGAAATTACTCAGCAGCTTATTGTTTTCAAGAAACCCAGAAAGCTGCTGGTTAACCATTTTTTCGGCAATTTTGCCAAGGCCGGGCAGCAGCGAGATCGGGCGGAAATTCGCCAGGTACGAAGGATCAAGCCCCGTTTTTTTTAGAAGGGTTTTGACCATGGCCTGTTTCCAACTAGGTGGCGCAACCCCGCAGGTGAATGAGGCGTTTAGCAGCTCTGTTGCTAATGGGGCAATGGTGTCTGCAATCCGCTTAAGGATATACATGGGCGCAGGATCAGACGGGGAGCCACTTTTCAAGGAAAATAGAGCCTTACAGAAGTCTTCCCTGGTAGTACAACTAAAGGAGTCCAACAAGGGGCCAGAAGTAGGCGCCAGGTGAGTGTCACCATCAGGAGTGGGGACATTCCTAGGTAGACTGTCAAGGATTCTTTGTATCTTGGAATTACATAAATCCGCTAGCTGGTTACATCTTACTTCTGTGCATTTCTGAGTGCTTACAGGAGAAGGAACCTTAAGTAGTTGTTTAACTATTTTAAAAAGTTCACTAGAGGAATTGGATGACAAATTAATTTTATTTAAAAAAAAAACCACCTGAGCTTTCTTCAGAGAGATTTTATAGAGTCTCAGGGCAGATCGGTAGGCCGCTTTGTTATTAACAGCCCAGTCCATCCTCCATCTGTGTTCCAGTTTTTTGCAAAGCTCTGAAGTGTACCACGGTGATTTAAAAGTACTACTTTTCTTTGTTACTTTTTTGAGAGGTAGTACCGCATCCAGGGAGTTGTTCAGCCAATTACGAAAGCTTATATCTGCCACCAATGGATCTGGCTCTGTTGAAGGGGCAGTTTGTTCAAGTGTAAGAGTCAACCTTTCCAGGGATAGCTTGGGCCAAGCCCTCTCTAGAGTGCGAGGTATTGCTACAGGTCGCGCATCTGTGCAGGTTTTCCAGGAGAATAATACTAGGAAATGATCGGACCAGGGAACGGGAAGTGGGGGGCTAGGATTAAGCTGACTACTATTTGAAAATATTGGGTCTAGAAGGTGACCTTTAACATGAGTTGCCTCTTTATTTATGAGATTCAGCTCGAACGATTTAAGGTCAGAGCAGAGGTCTGTGGCAACTTTATCATTCGGGTCATCAAAATGAAGATTCAAATCTCCTAGAATCATAAAATTAGATGATGAAGCAGCTGCAGCTAAAGTAGTGTCCAGTAAAGATCCTATAAACTGTCTTATGCAGCCCGGCGGGCGGTAAATAGGAAGTCCTGAGAGAGAATTGTTAGGCGTTATTTGAATACTGAAGCGGACGCTTTCTGAGTCTGATATATCGCAGTCTTCGATTCTGCAAGTGATTATGTCTTTGTAGTCTATAGCAAGTCCACCTCCTTTCCCTTGTTGTCTATGTTGACACTGAATAAGAAATCCCTCCGGAATGGCAGCAGCGATATCGAACTCAGAATTTGGGGATAGCCACGTCTCAGTTAAAAACAATACATCGAGATTACCATCTTGAATCATTAGGTTGATCTCTACGGTGTGCTTCGGTAGGGACCTGCAATTCAGGAGTGCCATACCGAGATCCCTATGAACCTGCTCGCCAGTTCCCCTCGCTAAGATGGGATCAGGACAAAGCTTGCACCGCCTGTATTGTTTATCGAAACTCTCAAACTGGCGACATAGTGAGCCTCCCTTATCTTGTAGCAAAATAAGATCTTCCCTAGAATATGATATCTGTTGTGTAATGGCCACGGGCATAATAACTGGCCCTAGGCCTGGTCTGGCCCAAACGGGCTTGCCTCTGGCGTGCCTCCGGCACGCCATCGGCGCGCCCGCTGCACCCGCCCGCTGAGCGGACGGGAGATGACGTTCATTTTGTAGCGCCCGGGCCGCCACTCGCCCAAACACTAGTGCGCTAACCCAGCCCTTCGCCCAAAGATGGCGGCCGAAGTCGGCGCCCCCGGGGAAGCTGCCTGCAACCGAGCTGAGCCCTAAATCGGCCCTTGGTTTGCCCAGGAAAGAGTGTTAAAAGGCCCAAAGGATCGGGGACACAAAAGCAGGTACAAGTGAGTTAAAATAAAAACACACAACAAATACGTAATTTTATGGACAGTACAGTTTAAAGAAAAGGTGAGTAGGGACGTTCCTGACTAGATAGGACTAAAACGACAATGGAACTGGACACTAGAAGAGTTAATCTACCCTTGAGTACCGAAATGTTCTTGTTACCTCACCCACGGGCTGCGGGTGCATAGGTGTCAAAGTGCGTCGAGTTTCCGCATCGAAGTCTATGGAGCCTTGAAGAAAGATGCTGCAGGCGACCAGGAGGAAGATGTCCGGTTCGATCCAAGGGTGGATCGGTGATGTTGAAGACCTGAAAGCAGAGGGGATAATGTTCAAAGTCACTAGCCAGTGACCGGTGTGGAACCAGGAGTAGAACCAGATGTCGTCGTCGCGATCAGGTGAGGATGGACGCTTGTCTCTACAGCCACGTGGACCAGGTGGTGTCTTCGACGACCAGGATGGAGGCACGAGCTGTCCCACGCAGGCTCTCGCTGTCGGCGGTGTCGTCTCCGGATTCGGGTTCAACAGGCCTTGGCAAAGGCAACCCACTTGGTGAGTGGAAACGGCGTCTGGAGTGGACCAGGAGGGTCCGGGGTGCTCCTCTTTTGGAAGGGAGCAAGGACCAGTCTGGAGCAACCAGACCAGCAGTGTGGATTTCGTGGATCGTTGTCTAGGAGGCCACAAGCCAGCCGGCAAGTGACCAGACAACGAGTCAAGCAGCAGGCAAGCAGAAGGGCCCCACGCAGATCTCGTGGAGGCTGGAGGGCTGATCTTCAATGCAGGAGCTGCTCGGAGTAGGGGCTTCTCAAACTCCAAAGCACTTCGTCGAGGTGACCTCAGAAGTCGTGCTGGAAGCGAAGTGCAGCTTCTTCCAAGATGGCCGGTCCCACGTGTCTCGTCGCACCCACGGATCTCAGCTGTGCTGCAGATGTAGGTAGAGGTCGGAGAGGTCTAGGAATCCGGGTCTCGTCGGGCTCTGAAGTCTGGATCCTCGAGGGAAGACGACAAAGTGAAGCCGCTGGACGCTTGATGGTGCCTGCAGTTGCAGGGTGGACACTCCTTGCCCACAAGGGAGATTCTTCAGTCGAAGTCCAGAGTTTCTTCTTGTAAAGTTGTTCAGGATAATCTAATTTGGAATGGGACCAGCTCCTACCTTTATCCGGCTAAAGGGGACTGTACTACGACTAGGTCCCTCCTCTGGGTGGGACCAGGAAGGGGGGGTGGTTACACCCCCTATCCTTTGTCCGGTCTTGCGCCAGCACTGGGGCTGGAGTGCCCCAGGAACTGGTTTAGACCGGTGTATGCACAGGGACACCTTGTTTGCCCCAGGCATGTCCCATTCCTTTCAGCCCTGTCCTACCCAATACACAAAATCCTGTCTGGGGTGGTGCTAGCACCTCCCAAGGCAGGAAACCCTTTGTCCAAGCCTCCCTCGCTGGAAGGATTCCCAGCAGCAGGAGCTCAGACTCGTGTCTGTGGTGGCAGCATCCATTTTGTGATGCTGAGGCTCGAGTTAACTTTAACCGGGGTTCACAGTTACATACATGTCGTGTCCCTCTAGAAGGGTGGAATGCTACCCCCGTTGCCAGAATTGGTGAGGGGGTAGTATTCCAATTCGTATGACACCTTACTCGACATGTTTTGATAATGCTATACCAAAGTTAGCAATAACCGCGAGGATTATAATGCACTTAAGAGTATATGGTACGTGTTATCATGGAACAGCTATTAGGACTTGGTTCCGCAAGCTGGAAACGGGCTCAGCTCATGCCAGAGCACCATCTCGCATAATTCCAAGCACTCTGCCTTCAGGATTGATAAGGCCTGCCATAGGAGTGACTGATAGGAGGATATGTGTCCATTTTAGGGTTAGATATAGGGATACTATATCTACAGCAAAGGGTGATTACACCGCCTTGCCCCAGCTGATTGATCAGCCAGTTGTGTCAGATTTGGATGGCCAGCCAGGGGTGGCATAATACATGCTGCAGCCCCTGGTAGGCCCTGAGTGCACCTATGCCCTGGGTACCTAAGGTCCACTGTACAGGGACTGATAAGGTGACTCAGTATCCAATTAGATATGCACCTAAGGTACATGGAGTCCATTTTACAGAGAGAGCAGGAAGCCTGGGGTCCTGAATAGCAGGATCCCAGGCCAACTAAGTCAAAAACCAGCAAAACACCAGGCAAAAAGTTGGGGGTAACCATAGTCAGATATCCACCTTCCTACAGATGATATCCTCATTTATTCCAGCAAGACACAGGATCATTACCATCATGTATGTAAGGTGCTAGAGAGACTACAAAAGCACGCACTTTACTACATGTTGAGCAAATGCGAATTCAGCGTTACAGAGGTAGAGTTCCTGGGGGTTAATCTGAGCCCAGCCGGGCTGTGTATGTCTGAGCGCAAGGTCAAGGCGGTGCTGGAATGGCCCTCGCCCAAAAACATTCAGGAAGTGCAAAGCTTCCTGGGGTTCGCGAACTTTTATAGACGTTTTATTTGCGACTTTTCCTTGAAAGCGGTGCCCATCACAAGACTGTTGAAGAAAGGAACTTCGTTTGTCTGGGATGCTGAAGCAGAGAGAGCCTTCGGGGTGCTAAAAACAGCGTTTACTACAGCCCCTATCTTTAGACACCCACACTTAGACGCACCTTTTGTAGTGGAAGCGGATGCTTCCGATGTGGCAATAGGTGCAGTTCTTTCACAGAGGGATAAGGATACGGTGGCAGATCTGTCCAAGAAACTGGACTCCGCAGAGTGCAACTATACAATAGCGGAGAAGGAGCTTCAGTCTATAAAAAGGGCATTCCAGGAATGGAGGCCCTATCTGTTGGGAGCTCGTCATCAAGTGACCGTGTATACTGATCACCGGAATCTTCAGCACATGCAATCGGCAAGACATCTCATCCAGAGGCAGATGAGGTGGACACTCTTTTTTGCAGAATATGATTTCCACATCACCTTCCGACCAGGAATAGGAATAGACACCCGCAAGGCTGATGCGTTGAAAGGAAAGGAAAGCACAGATGGCCAGGAAAGGCATGCGCCAATGGCTATCATTCCCAAAGAGAAAGTGATCTGCATAGTGACCGCAGAAGAGTTCCTGACAGAAGTTCGCCGGAACCGTTCGCAAAGACAATGGGAGAGCTGGGCACGATGCTCGGAGGAGAGGGCAGTGAGAGACGGCCTACCCTTCATCAGAGACAAGCTGTTTTTGCCTACTCAAGTCCTACAAAAGAAAGCATTTCGTTGGTGTCATCAGTCTCCTTTAGCAGGACATCCAGGGATAAGGAAGACCACAGAACTTCTGCAGAAACACTTCTGGTGGGAGTCCATGACAGTCCAGGCCAAGAAGTGGGTATTAGAGTGCGAGGTGTGTGCCAGAAGCAAATCGGATCATACAAAAGCCAGAGGGAAACTTATGCCTATGCCCACGCCGCCTTATCCCTGGCACTCCATTAGCCTTGATTTCATCACAGGACTGCCCATAGAATCGGGCAACTCGGCGGTGCTGGTTGTAGTCGACAGCCTGACAAAAATGGGACACTTCTTGCCTTGTAGAAACCTACCCAGAGCGGGACAGACTGCCCAGCTGCTGTTGAGCTAAGTCGTTCGACTCCATGGCCTGCCAGCAGTGATAGTGTCAGACAGAGGCCCTCAGTTTGTGGCTAGCTTCTGGAAGTCCTGGTGCAAGGCACTAAAGAACGAAGCAGCGGTGTCCACTTCATTCCACCCGCAAACGGACGGACAAACGGAGAGGCTCAATCAGTCACTGACAAAATTACTTACGGTGCTACTCTGAGGAGGCCCATGAATCTTGGGTCTCGATGTTGTGGTTGGCTGAATTCTCGTACAACAACGCTGAACATTGCTCCATCGTGGTTTCTCCTTTCAAGGCCAATTACTATATACGCTGGGAAGATTCTTCCGGTGGCCGTTCTGGAAGAGACGAGGGATCATACTACGGTCCAAGCCCGCATTAAGGCTCTGTTGCGGGTGCATCGCAAACTGTCGGGCAGCCTACACAAGGCCAAGATGGTTTACAAGGACTGGGCGGACAGACGTAGAGTGGAAGGGTCCGATTACGAGGTGGGTGAGAGGGTGTGGCTGTCCACAAGGAACATCCGATTCAAGCTCAGGAGTGTCTTTCATCCTAGGTTTATCGGTCTGTATGAGGTGATTAAGAAGATAAACCCAGTGACATACAAGCTTTGTCTGCCAGGTAGCCTGAGAATTCACCCGGTGTTCCACTGTGGTCTGTTGAAACCGGCGGGGCCTGCGAGGAGGAGAGCCCTTTCTCCGATACTTACGAGCGATGGAGTGGAGTACGAGGTGAGGAGAATACGGGATTTGCAGTTCCGCCGAAGGCGATTGTGGTTCCTGGTGTCTTGGAAGGGCTATTCGGAGGAGAAGGATTCCTGGGAGCCGTGCAGCGAAGTGCATGCTCCAGTGGCGGTTCGTTCCTTCTACCAGAGGTTCCCTGGGAAGCCAGGCTCTAGGAGGCGCTGGGGAGGGGGACCTACTGTCGGGATCTAGCTGACGCGCCTGCCGTGTACCTAGGAAGCAGGCAGAAGAATGGACTACATGACCCAGAAGGCTCAAGGAGGAGGAGTCGTTAAATTCTTCTTGTGCGTAATTCTGGAAATTGGTTGTGAACCGCGTTGGAGAACGCAGAGCCGAAATTGCCGAGCGACGTGCTTCTTCGTGGAACCGTTGTGGGGAGAGGATTCACCCGCGTTGTTCCAGAAGTTCGAAAGATGTCCTCAGGAAGGTAGGGAGAGAGGAGTTGGGCTCAGCTCCGTCACTCAGCGCTGCCGTATGTAACTTTTTGGATAACCCCTTGGATAGTGTGGAGGACTCCGTGACGGAACGGATCGGTTCCGCATTACCCGTGTGACTGTTGCAACGCGGGTTAGAGCGACACTTTGCGTTTGCACAAAGCAGTGGAGGCATTCTATTTTTGATTTGGTAATTACAGCGTGTTGATACCCGAGAAGAGGAGGAGCGCTGTTGAATCGGGCTTGGGTACTTTCTGGGTAATTATAGACAGCGTGTTGATCCCCGGATGAGGAGGAGCGCTGCATCGATTATCTAAGGCGTCAGTTGTTATACAGTGGAAGCCAGATATTAAAGAGTTAGAGCCCAGGGCGTTTTTGAGCATTAAAGAAGACATGTAAACTTGTGACTTCAGGGAAGGGGTCGGTACTTTATATTTTTCACTTTGATGACGCAATCAGATGTAATGATGCAGGACAAGTTTGTTTGTGGTTAATGGAGACTGTTGAGTTTCCGGTTATTTGTTTATTTGTATAAGGAGCTGACTAACAAGGTATATAAAGGATTAGTGAGACCTATTGATAGTAGTCTTGTAGGGAATGGTTGTGTTATTAATGTGTCTGCTTATGTATTCCAGATCCTTTGTCCCTGCTGTCCCTTCCCGTCCTGTGTCCCCTGCCTGATCTGACCTTAACTCAGTGTTAATCGGATTGAGTTCGGAACGATCTGGAAGTGGAATCATTATAGCATCATACCCACCCTGAGGAGTTGGAACACAATAACAAAAGGGTTATGCATCTATTGTGGAAAAAAGGGTCACTTCATCAAAGAATGTACCCTAAGACCAAAGTATCCTTGGACGGAATATAAAAAAGTGTCTACTGTGACCTCTGGAACTCCGATGGGAAACGATCATGCTTGAAGAAGGATAAGGGGACCACTTTAAGCCGGGCTTTTTTCCCTTCATTGGAAGGGAACACGGCAAGTGAGTGAAACCATTTTTATATGGAAATACGTTTACAGATCCGAGAAGAATGGCACCTGGTGAAGGCCATGTTGGATTCCGGCGCTACCGGGTGTTTCATGGATCAAGACCAGGCACTGAACATTGGAATCGCCATTCAGAAAAAAGACGCACCCGTAGCAGTGTTTGCAGTAGATGGGAGATGTCTGTATTCCAGACCCATCCGTTTCCAAACAGGAGCTTTATGCATCTTACATCGAACCAACCATCTGGAAAGTTTGGCCCTTCACATCATTCACGCACCCCAATATGGGGTGATACTTGGATGGCCGTGGTTAAGAACCCACAACCTCCAAGTGGATTGGGTAGAAAAAACCCTTCAGTTTACTTCAGAGTACTGTAAATCTCACTGCATTTAATCGCATTCCAGCCCAGCAGCTGTCTTGACACTGTGTCATTACATAGCCACCACAGTAGAACAGGATGTTGTTTTACCGGAAGAGTACCTGGAGTATGCAGATGTATTCAATGAAAGTATGGCAGAGGTGTTACCCCCACATCGACCTTACGATTGCCAGATAGACTTAATACCAGGAGCCATTATTGCAGCAGGAAGAGTGTATGCTCTCACGGAACCTGAAAACGTTAATCTTCGGGCATACCTGGATAAATATTTGGCATTGGGGTTAATAAGGGATTCCAAATCTCCGGCAACTTCTCTTTTGTTTTTTATTCCAAAGGCAAATGGAGAGCTTCGAACTTGTGTGGACTTTCGATAATTAAATGCCATCACAAAACCGGTATCCGCTACCTCTAATTAATGTAGTATTAGAGCAAGTCAAAAAGGCTGTGATATACACCCATCTGGACCTGAAAGGAGCATACCACTTAGTCCGTATGCGAAGCGGTGATGAGTGGAAGTCAGCTTTTAAAACACGCTTTGAATTATATGAATACTTGGTGATGCCGTTCGACTTATGTAATGCCCCTGCAGCGTTTCAATTCTTTCTCAATGACATCCTGCGAGAGTACCTGGACGAATATATGTGGTGGTGTACATAGATGATATTTTGATCTTCTTATCTAGTTTGGAGAGCCACCCGCAACATGTACGGACCATCCTAGGAACCCTGCGAGAACACAATTGTATTGCAAAATTAGCAAATGCAAGTTCGGTGTGACTTCTGTCGAATACTTAGGGGTTATGCTAACCCCTTGGGGATAGGAAATGTCTGAAAGAAAGGTCAATGCTGTAATAATTGGCCTAAGCCATTGAACGGCCGTGATATCCAATGTTTCTTGGCTTTCGCAAACTTTTACCACTGGTTCATCGTTCACTTCTCTGATTTGGCTGCTCCCCTCACACGATTATTGAGGAAGAAGGCCATCTTCCAATGGACAAAGGAAGCACTAGAGGGGTTCGATGCCTTGAAGTACGCCTTTGTGTCAGCCCCCGTATTGGTACATGCTGATCCTGAATGATCATATACAGTCGAGGCAGATGCCTCGGTTTCAGCAGTAGGAGCAGTATTATCACAATGCCATCTCACCACAGGCAAATTGCATCCTGTTGCCTATATGTCAAGAAAACTCAATCCTGCTGAACGCAATCATACTATTGCTGAAAAGGAGTTGCTTGCAATAAAGGAGGCGTTTATGGACTGGAGACACTTCCTGAAAGGGGCCAAAGATGTGGTGACTGTATTTACTGATAATCGCAACCTTCAGTTCATGACTGCTGCTAGACATCTGACCCCACGTCAACTACGATGGATGTTATTTTTCACAGAGTACGACTTTCTGGTGACTTACAGACCTGGGAGCGAAAACAACAAAGCAGACGCTTTCAACCCGCCAAGCAACCCCTGTAGGTCCAGAGGAAGACATCAAGCATGCCATTATCAATCCACAGAATGTAATATGTGCTACCTATACAGATTCATTCCTTAGGAGCATTGCCCGTAACATCCTTACAGAGAAGTGGAAGGAATGGTTGGGGAAGAACAAAGACTGGAAGATTATAAAGTGTCTCCCTATGCGAGGAAAACAATTACTGCTCCCAATTCATTCACTGCGTAAACAAGCTTTCAAATGGTGTCACACCATACCCAATGCTAGACACAATGGCCAGGAAAAGACCCTGGAACGAGTGCTGCTTTTGTACTGGTAGCCCAACATAAAAACGGATATAGCCAAATGGGTAAACAAATGTGTGACTTGTAATCAGATGAGAACCATGTGCACGACAGGCAGGGCTGCTGCAACCTCTTCCTACTCCAGAACAGCCTTGGGAAAACATCTCTGTGGATTTCATGGTAGGAATGCCAGCAGACAAAGGCCACACGGTCATTATGGTTGTGGTGGACTACCTCACTAAAATGCCCCATTTCATCGCCTGCAAACAGATTCCCACAGCAACTATGTTAGTCCAGTTGCTGTTGACCCATATCGTACTCTTCAATGGGTTGCCCAGAACTGTAGTCTCTGATTGTAGTTCACAATTCACAGCTACCTTTTGGAAGGTGTGGTGTTCTGCGTTAGGCATAACTTCTAACACCTCCACCAGTTTCTACCCCCAATCAGACGGTCACACTGAAAGGGTAAATCAAACACTAAAGAACTATCTTAAGTGTTATTTGGACATAACAACAGAGGCCAGGGTGGACAATTTATGCTTTGCAGAAGTAGCTTATAACAGAGCAGCCCACAGTTCCACTAAACAAGCCCCCTTTTTCTGTACTTATGGGTTCCATCCTAGTTTTACCCCTTTTGTACACCCTTTACACGCTACACAGGTACCCGAGGTACAGGAAAGAATAATCCATATTGGTAATACCTTAAGGGAAGCATAGAGAAGCCTGTGAGTAGCAAAGATCAGGTACAAAGCTTATGCAGACAAACACAGACGACCTGGGCTGGTGTATGAAACAGGGGATTATGTATAGTTATCTACCAGAAACATCAGGTTTAAGAGATATAGCGTTTTCAATCCTAAATTCATAGGCCCCTACAGGATAGTTAAATTTGTTACTCCAGTAGTTGTCGAATTGGCGTTGCCCTCCTCATTAAGAATACACCCAGCGTTCCATGTGTCATTAGTGAAGCCGGCTCATGCACCAATAAGACAAGTCCCACGACCGGTGTTGGTGGACAATGAGGTTAAACATGTGGTACGGAGTATCGTAGATTCCAAAATCTATAAACTCAGGGTGTGGTATCTAGTGGCCTGGAAGGGTTATGGGAATGAGGAAAATTCCTGGGAGCCTGCCTCTGGGGTTCATGCCAAACGATACACGTCTCTCTTTCATAAATGATTTCCCTGGGAAACCCTGTTTCTGTCAGTGTTCTTCGGGAGAGGGATTTACTGTGGCAGCGCACCAGAACACTTTCGCCGCGAGCCTCTCATCGGGTCTGACGTAGTCCGTGAACTACAATTCTCGTGAGGCACTACGTGCGTGACACCTGTGACGTCATGACGTTCTGGGAAGCCAATTGAAGAGCCTTCCGGGGCACCAGTCGGGTGCCGTTTATTTAGTACACAGCTCCTGAGAAGACGGACGGGAGCAGTATCGGGTAAGGGTGCCTCCTGCACCTAAACCTCTTTGTTTTGTGCTTATTCGTTGAACTTGTTCCATGGTGTCCCGGACGCTCGGAAGCAAGTTACATTCACGTTAGCCCTGTTGGACGAGCCTGTTGTTCGGCTCTTGCGGGGCTAAATTGTGGTGATTCCGCTTGTTTTCCTTTCCCCCCAAGAAGGATTTACTTTGGTTATCAGACAGAGCGTGGGTGTACTCCTGTCAGCATTTTATGTTTACTAAACTTGTGGCTTCATCCTGTGCCTATTCACGAGTGGTGACAATACCCAACAGGATTGAAGGCTTTGCACTCAAAATACTTTTGACTCCTTTTTGGTTACAAATTTTTGTATTCCTGTCGATGGGAAAAAACTATGTACAACCACTGAACTTGATGGGTGGGCGATAGGTCCAAGAACTATTGGAACCTATTCCACTATTTATATAAAGAGTTCCTGTGTATTAAATTAAACCCTCCTCCCAAGCATTGTCATTAATTAAGCCTTGAGTATGGCTTGTCTCTTTCTATCTTCCACAACAGGGGCATGTCGAGCATAAATGACCGCAGCTCTGCACCCCCTGTATTACGCCATTATTGACCAGATTGGGTATGTAGGTTGGGGAGTAACTCTTAATTACAAGAATAAGAAGTTCTTAGGATTCCTGTATTTATACTGTTATTCTCTCCATAGATTCAATAGCGGTGTAGTTTCATAGGGAATTATGTGATTTTCCTTTACAGGTATTGATGCCAAGATATAGATATAGCAAAAGGCATTGTGTTGTTTAGCATTCAATCAATCAGCCATTTGTAGAGCGTGCTACATACCTGTGAGGGTCTCAAGGCGCTCGGGAGGGGAGGTGGGCCTGTACTGATCGAACAGCCAGGTCTTGAGAAGTCTCCTGAAGGTCAGCAGGTCTTGTGTCTGTTGTAGGCTCAGTGGGAGGGTATCCCAGGTCTTGGCGGCGAGGTGGGAGAAGGATCTCCCGCCAGGGGTTGTTCTTCAGATGCGCGGGACGGTGGCGAGTGTGAGGTCGGCGGCGGGGAGCTGGCAGTTAAGGATGTAGAAGGAAAGTCGTCTGTTGAGGTAGGCTGGGCCGGTCTCGTGGAGTTCCTTGTGTGCGTGGATGAGGAGCTTGAAGGATATTCTTTTATTGACAGGCAGCCAGTGCAGGTTTCTCAGGTGGGGGGTGATGTGGCTGTGGAGTGGGACATCGAGCATCAGTCGTGCTGAGGTGTTTTGGATGCGTTGCAGTCGTTTGAGGAGATTGGTCGGGGCTCCTGCGTAGAGGGCGTTTCCGTAGTCGAGTCTGCTGCTGACAAGGGCCTGGGTGACTGTTCTTCTTTTATCTGTCGGGATCCACCTGTAGATCTTGCAGAGCATGCGGAGGGTGTTGAAGCAGGAGGAGGAGATGGTGTTGTCTTGCTTGGTCATGGAGAGCGTGGAGTCGAGGATGATTCCCAGGTTGCGTGCGTGGTCGGTGGATGCCGGGGCTGCCCTCAGTGCCGTCGGCCACCAAAAGTCATCCCAGGCTGATGGGTTGGAGCCGAGAATGAGGACCTCCGTTTTGTCCAAGTTCAGCTTCAGTCAGCTGATCTTCATCCAGTCGGTGACGGCCTTCATTCCTTTGTGGAGGTTGGCTTTGGCGGTAATGGGGTCCTTGGTGAGGGAGAGGATCAGTTGAGTGTCGTCGGCGTAGGAGATTATGTTGAGGTCGTGCTGTCAGGCGACGTGTGCGAGCGGGGCCATGTAAATGTTGAACAGTGTTGGGCTGAGGGAGGATCCCTGAGGTACGCCACAGATGATCTCGGAGGCTTTGGATCGGAAAGGGGGAGGCGGACGCTCTGGGTTCTGCCGGAGAGGAAGGAGGTGGTCAATTCCAGGGCTTTGTCTTGGATCCCTACGGCGTGGAGGCGTGTGCGTAATGTGCAGTGGCAGACGGTGTTGAAGGCGGAGAGAGGTCCAGGAGGATGAGGGCTGCGGTCTCACCATTGTCCAGCATTGTCCTGATGTCGTCAGTGGCGGCAATGAGGGCGGTTTCGGTGCTGTGGTTGCAGCTGAACCTTGACTGGGAAGGGTCCAGGATTCTGTTTTCTTTGAGGTATCGGGTTAGCTGTCTGTTGACGATTTCTCGATGACTTTGGGCGGGAATTGTAGGCATTGCATTCTTATTTTGTTTATTCTCATTCCAGATCTCCCTCCCTGCTGACCCTATCCTTTCCTTCCCTCACCTGATCACTCTATAGAGTCTGTTGTATGACTCAGACCTTGAAGCTATTAGGAGGTGGACCCCATTGAGCATCGTACGTTTCTGAGGATTCAAGGCCTTGACACCCCGGTAGGGTATCTAAGAGCCCACCTAAGTCATTAATGGTTTCGGATCACCGCCCCCCACACATTTATTTGTTTATAAAGTTTTATATAGCGCAAACTTGACCCAAGAGGGGAGCAGAGCGCTTTACATTTAGGATCGTTGCGTTAAAAGTTACATCGGATACAAGAGCATAGTAAGGTACAGTACACATAAACAATGTTTCAAGAATTCGTAGGAGGGAAAGGAGGAAGGAGTAATAGCTGGGAGACGAGGAGGAACTGTGCTCAATGTCCTGCTTTGTAGGTGACGGTCAAGGGGAAAACCAGTGCCAATCTCATTAGCTGTCTAGCAGCTCCACCGGGCATCAGCCATCTTGCTCAGGTCTCAGCGTTCAGGAAAACAAGTTTTTAGTTTATTTGATTTGAGAAGGTTATATAGTGGTGGCTAGACCCGGAGGTATCAGAGCACTTAACCAGAGGATCGTTGCATTACAAGGTACACCTAAAAAGGATTTATATGGCGCTAGCTAGACCCGGAGGTATCAGAGCGCTATACCAGAGGAACATTGCGTTACAAATTACATCAGTTACAATGGCGTAGTAAGGTACAGTAAACAAACAACGAGGATTGAGATAATTTGTAGGAAATGAGGGGAGGAAGGAGCCATAGCAGAGAGACGAGGAAGAACTGTGTCCAATGTCCGGCTGGGTAGGTGACGGTCGAGGGGGAAACCAGTGCCAATCTCCTCATTAGCTGTTGAGCAACTCCAATGGGCATCAGCCATCTTGCTCAGGTCTCAATGTTCAGAAAGAACAGTTTTGAATAGATTCATAGGGTACGAGGATAGAGGTAAAAGAAGGAGAAGGGGAGGGAGTAAAAACAAATCAGAGAAGGAGCTGGGGCTACCATATAGGCTGATGGGGGATGTGATCAAGGTATAGTCGGTGGTAGAGAAAACTGTGGCAGCCATCTTGGGGTCAGGCAAGGGATTCTGACCTTGGAGTTAGAAACAGCCGGTACCCATTTTAGGCTTTCGCTTGAGGGGGCCTCGAGCAAGAACACACCTGCATCTGGATGAGTAGCGCCGGGATTAGGGTTGTGAAACAGCTTCTGGCTGCCATGTTAAGTTCAGGCGCGTTAGGCAAGTCCCTGGAATGCCACCGATACATAGGAGCAATCCGATCTCTCAAAGTGCAGGGGTGCCTCCACCACTATTTGAATCACCGTGTGCCGATTTAAACCCCTCCACTCACCGGTCATTAAGAAGGTGACGTCCCTTATGGTGAGCCGCTGCCGTAGTGCTCCACAGACCAGTCACAGTACACTCAGGCCGACTTGCCACTGTTTATACACCTATTACACCATACCCGATCTCATCAGGAAAATAAAGCGATCCACTTCGTCTTACACAGCTGCCATTTTAGAGTCAGGCACCGTACAGCTGCAGGACATCAGAAATCTGCGGCTGACCCTGTTATCAATTGCTCCTCAAAAACTAGCTCTGGCATCTCCGCAGTGCTCGTGGAGCTGCCATTTTTGGTACAGGCATTATACAGTAAACGATCACTGCAAAGCATCGAATACTAGCTGTAACAGTGCATATAACACATCAAGGGTGAGTCCGGTCGATATCTCGCAGATCGGCTGATTGATGAAGCAATCATAGCCATTAATGGGCTATTAATAAGCTCCGTGAACAAATCGGCAAAATCTGCCATTTTGATTGACCAGATCACGCAAGCGGCAAAATTACCGACGTTAAAGCTACTTAATTCCTCACATATTAGTTACTGATGCCGACACCACTTGGAGCAGTGCACCCTCCGGAACCGAAGTCTGATGATCTGGTGTCCGGTTGATTTCATAAACTCCGGAAATCGTGGATTGCCTCTCCGTACATGGCAGTGAGACGGGATCAGGCAGCCAGCTGCTCTTAGACTCCTCCCACTTCCTTGATGCCACTAGCATATATATTTATAGTGATGGAAGATCCGTATGGTCCAAAAGACACCCTTTATGCAAGGATGTCACTGCATTTCGGGGGTAGGATCCGGATCTTGATACCAATTTCTTGTTTAAACCAGATTGTAGCGCCCCCAAGCGGCTGTCGCCTTACTCCCTGAGTGGCTGGGATATAATAATTTAAGTAACCCAGATGGTAAAGTGTCTCTATTGACCAGGTTTCCTGAAAAACACATATATCAAATTTTCCTATGAAATTATTACAGTCAGGATCATCACCCCTATTCCTCAACCATGTGATATTCCAAGATAATAATGAAGTAGTGCACAATGTTTGGTGTTTGTTGATTTTCATAGTAGCGATTGGGGCTGACGGGTCAGGTTCTTGGTTTGATTGGGCTTGGGCGCTGTCAAGGGATCCTAACTCATGCAAAGGGTTTGCTGTTAAGGATGAGGTAAGGTAAGTTTTTGTGCGATCTGTTCGGGCAGCTAATATGCTGTGCAAGAGGTGCGGGGAAAACAGTCAATCAATCTCACTTGGCAGGGGCACAGTTTGTTGGGAAGCAGCAGCGGTTGTATTTGAGATGGATAGTTGTTTTAAAAAGATGTTGTGACCATAAATCGTAGACTACCAAGCTCTCAACCAGGTCGTGGTGTATTAGGGTGAGAGCTATGGCATCCGTGTCTCCCCCCAGGATGGAGTGCCTTCTAGCCCCAACAATATCCTCCCTGATGATAGATCGGCAACCCCGCCCTGGCCTGAATCAATTAATAGATGTGTCAATATATAAAGGTATGGAAACAAATAAGAACTAATACATTTAATCAAATGTGTTGCTTACTTTGGTAGGAAATCCAGCAGAATCAAAAGTCACAATTTTGGAAGTACTTACAAACTGGACTGAAGGGGTTATCGGCACATGAAGTTTGGGAACTGGCTAGAACACCAGCATCCTTCAAAAAGACAACTAATGGAATAACAAAACGATTGTCGCTCTTGAAAGATAAAGAACTGCTTACTAAAAGAGCACATGCATGGATGGGCCAAAGATGAGGTAGAGAAAGCGGATAAGAAGACTAAGGAATTGAAGACTAAAGTTCTTCTACAGCAAGCTTATCCACCCCGTACTAATAATCAACGCGATTATCTGCAGAATCAGCAAAATTCGAGAAACTCGCAAAGGAACGAGTTTTCTCAATCACGTTTTCCGTATGGGCCTAATCAGTGTGTCTATTGCAAAGAGGAGGGCCATTTCAAGAGTAGTTGTCCGGTTTTGTTACAGCGCACAAATGGGTTTGGTGCGAGAGGTCGAGGTGCTCAACAAGCACCTAGAGGTAGAGGTCGCGGACAGAACATGCGTTCTTTGCCCCCACAGACTTCAATGAATAGTTTTGATCAGCAACAAGGTTCATCTGGCAGGACTGCTCAGTACTGTACAGACGATTACTATGTTGAAGGTGAGGAAGTGGATGGTAATGATTGCTAGGACAGCCATGGACTAAGAGAGGGAGTTGTTTCAGTTCCAGTAGATCAGAGTGGACCTTATGTTGACGTGATTGCATCAGGTGTGTCAGAGCCTTTTCTGTTAGATACTGGTGCTACGAAGAGTTCTATCATACACTCTAAACTCCCTGGCGCACCTTTGTCTGGCTTAACGAATGTTTCAGTAGGTTTTTCTGGCGCCCCGGTTTCGAATCCGATTTCTAGTCCTTTGTCTATTTCTGTTGGACCTTGTGAATTTGAAGCACCCCTCATTTTGACTACAGGTTGTGGTGAGAATTTGTTGGGATTGGATTTGCTGAAAAGATTGTATGCGACGTTATATTGTTCTCCTTCAGGAGTACAACTTACATTGGGTAAGAGAGTGATCTCTCCGATGTACTTGTCTAAAGACCGACTTCCAGCTGAATTGTTGTCCCTCCCTGATTCTCTTTGGGCTACTGGTCCTAACGACGTGGGTCTTTTGGAGATTCCGCCGTATGTTGTGACATTGAAAGCACATGTTAGACTGCCTCGTATTCCGCAATACAGGATTTCCAGTGATGGGGAACGAGCACTTTTAGCGATCATCTATGATCTGATCGAAAAAGATGTGATCGAGGAAACGAGAGGTAATGTGTGCAATAGCCCGTTTTTGCCTGTTCTGAAAAGAACTGATTCGTCGCAACCGCCTGTATATAGGTTTGTGATCGATCTGCGCGAGGTGAACAAGATTGTTGTTCCACAATTTCCTGTCGTGCCTGATATCACTGTTTTACTGACCTTGATGCCGGCTACAGCATCGTGGTTTTCGGTGATTGATTTGAAGAATGCTTTCTGCAGCATCCCGATTGCCGTGGAGAGTAGAGATATCTTTGGCTTCTCTTTAGGAGGACAAAGTTTCCGCTTTAAGCGCCCTCCTCAAGGCTATTGCGAGAGTCCATCGATCTATAGCCAAGCTTTGAAGGTGCAACTTGATTTGTTGGTTTTACCTGATGGTGCTGCTCTTATACAGTACGTTGACGATCTGTTAGTTGCTGCTGACAATAAGGAACTTTGTAGAGAGGCTACTTTGTCGTTGTTACGCCATTTGTCTGATTGCCTTCATAAGGTGTCTCTTTCAAAGTTGCAATATTGTCGGCAAGAAGTTACCTACCTAGGTCACCTCTTATCGAAGGAGGGAAGGAAACTGACCCCAGAAAGAATTCAAGCGATTGTGAAAATGAGTGTTCCTACTACACAGAGAGAAGTACGTGCGTTTTTGGGTATTACGTCGTACTGTAGACAGTGGATCCCTAATTTCTCGTTGTTAGCAAAGCCTTTGATAGCTCTTACTGTTGAGGATACTCCTTGGACTGACGAATGTCAGAGGAGCTTTTCAGAATTACGCCACGCGTTGTGTTCGGCTCCTGTGTTGGGTACTCCCGACTACAGTAAGCCTTTCACATTGTATGTCCATGAGAGAGAGGGATGTGCATTGTCAGTTTTGACTCAACAATTTGGCAAGAAGCAACGTCCATGTGGGGGACCTGAAAACCATACCTGTGACTGACATAGGATCGAGGCACAAGAGGAGTTGGCAGCCTGAAGATCCGCATCGGCCAAACGCCCACAGCTACCGCCGCCACCAGTCGCGCCGCCGCTCCGGGACTTCACATCCCGGCAGCCTTTGCGGCGGCGCGGTCCCTGACGCGCTAGGCGCGCCAGGAGGGGCTACAAAGCCAGCGAGCCCTCGGTGGAGCGGGGGGACCTGAAAACCATACCTGTGACTGACATAGGATCGAGGCACAAGAGGAGTTGGCAGCCTGAAGATCCGCATCGGCCAAACGCCCACAGCTACCGCCGCCACCAGTCGCGCCGCCGCTCCAGGACTTCACATTCCGGCAGCCTTTGCGGCGGCGCGTTCCCTGACGCGCTAGACGCGCCAGGAGGGGCTACAAAGCCAGCGAACCCTCAGCGTCGCGGGACGCGAGCGGGACGCCCGGGGCTAAGCCCGGGCAAAGGACGGGCCCTATACGGCCCTCCAAGGCCAGACAAGGCTCGGCTTGGCCATCCCCCCAACGTGAGTAGTTTCGTACTTGGGCATTGGCCATTAACATTAACCCATCTCGCATTAAACATCAAATCATGGCTAAGTCTGCTGAAGATGCCCATACTCACTCAGCTGGAGGCTCCATCTTGGGTCCTTTGGATAAATTCTCCTTCAAAACCACTGTTGAAGTTGATAGAGACCTGGCAATGGCTGAGCGCCGTATCGCTCGCCGGCTATCCATTGAGCACCTTAAAAACACCACCTTAGACTCATGCCTTACAGCTACTCCTAAGGTCCATTCAGTAAAACCAACCCAGGAAAACACAGATGATGATCTATTAAATACGGACAATATCCCTTTAATTTTTCAACCCTGTTCGCCTCCTAAAAACGATATATTTGGCTCACTCCAACCTGAGCTACCTCCCAACAGTAATAATCCAATCATTGATCTTGTAACCCCTAACTCACCTAAGGCCGCTGAGGATGTAAGTCCACGCATAATGGAAGTACCATTATCCGTGGAAGCTGAACAGCGAATACTGTCCCACCCAGTGCCCCCTATACCTATACTAGAAAAACCCTCGATCTCCACAAATCATTCTAAAAGGAAACAGGCCATGATTCGATCACCTCCAAAAAAGCGCAGAAAAAGAGGCCCGGCCCAGGCAAACACTTTAGCACATAAACAAATGCCCACCAAGGACTAACTCACAAAAGAACTGCTGCAAATAGTAGAAGGGACACCTATTATAGCTAGAAACACACTGACCTCTCATGTTCCACCTTCCATAAAAGATTTACTGGACGCAATGGAACATCTAATGAAAGCGTTATTAACTCCAATAGTAGAGAGAGTGAGGAGAATAGGAATCCAGTTGGACACCCTTATAGGATGCTCTACCCAAAACAAATCAACTAGTAAGGACTTAGTAAATGCTCCGAGCTTTAAAGATGGAGAGAAAATGTCAAATACAGGAAAAACGATCACGGAGGCCAAAATCACAAAGGATTTGAGAAGTCCAACTCAACAAACATCTTCATCTACTTTGAGGCCACTAAATAAAGCTCCAGTTGTTCAATCCAAACCGTCTTTGAACACACGGGCAAAGTCTGAACAAATAAACTCCCTTATGGATTCTGCAAGAATGGGTAACACAAAAACCAATATAGGCATGAATAAGACCGATCCTACATTCAAAAGACGGCCACGTGAAAGAAATGTGGACCTACCCCCAGCTGCATCACAAAACGTCACTGTTCTAACGGGGGTTCCACCACTATCAACTACAGGAGCTTATGAAAACCACACCAGTCTTAAAATAAGGTGATATTTTGGCTTAAAAATAACAGGCCATTACCACCCCACTTAAACGGCGACATCATCATGGCGAGAAGAACAAATTGGGTCGGCATACGCCCCAAAGACATAGAGGGTGACGTAATAATTATCACATTTAAAGATCCTAGAGTTACCACGCATATTAGGGACTGGTTTTCAGATTTTAATAGTGGACCGATTACACCTAAACCACTTTCTTATTTTTATCCTGAAGCTTTAATGCGCCCAAAGCAATACCAACCTAAACCCTATTTTGATAATTTTTCTTTTCAACAGCACAGAAGACCAATCCAAAACACGTATCCCTCAAGGTATGTAGCAAGGGAAAATATACTTCCTCCATATAACAGCTACCAAGATTGAGAGTATATGTGGGAAAATAAATGTGCTCCGACCTTTAGATACGACTCTGCGGGCTATGGTCAATGTTTTCCACCTTTAACCCCATCTTGGAATTTCCCCTGTCACAATCAATATGAGCCACTCTATGGCCTGGATGACATAGAATGACTCCCCCAAAAGAAAGTAGACTACCTGTGTAGGGAGAAAGCACCTGGCATAATTACTAAAGTATCCCCCATAAAGGGCTATTTGGATGATAGGACCCCAGAAAAAGGGATAGTAAACGGGGTGGATAAAATGAATACAGTCAAAACAACGCCCCACATAGATCGGCAACCCATTACTAATTCTTTCTCTACCTATGTGGAAAATAGGAAACCATCTACCAAATTGGAGATGCTTACCTGGAATCTGGCAGGAATTACCTCGAAAGTTACTCAACCGTTCTGGTTAGATGTGATAAAGCCTTATTCAGTCCTGTGTTTCCAGGAGACTTGGGTGATTACTCCGATACACCTACTGGGTTACCAGACTTTTCACTCACCAGCAATTGCGAGTAAGCAGGGTAGACATGCCTGTGTACATATATTAGTGTTGCAGTAGGGCACAGGATTATAAAAACGGTACTCAGGGTTTCTTACCAAATAATTGTCATGGATATTGGTTCATCCCTGACACTGCTAATTATCAATTTTTACAATAATATGCCCCCAGAGCAGTTGGAGAAAGTTTTAGACGACCTATACCATGCCGTTGTAACAATCAAAGAAACATGTGGGGGCGAGTGTGCGATAGCATTCATGGGCGATTTTAATTGTCATATCTGCCCAAACGCCTTAAGGGGTACGTGTGATATCTCCCTTACACAGGAATTTGATTCCGATGATGCTATTTCTAACCACTTCTCACACTCAAAACTAGGGGAGTTATTAAATAATTTTATGGCCTCCTTTAACCTACACTTCGCAAATGACTTATCTCTCACTCCAAGACCATTTAAACCAACCTTCTACGGAAGAGAAATAAACTCCACTATTGATTTTATTCTTTTCTCAAAGATGCATGCCCCCTTAATTCTCTTTTGGGACACTCTTGATCACCTTTATGGTGATCATTATCCCCTGGCTCTATCTGTTGTGTTACCCTCTCCCACTTCTACACAAAATAACCCTAAAGTTAATTATGAACAACCCATCAAAATGGGGGCTCTTAATGGCTACACCATTAAATGGGACAAAATCAACCCAACCAGCCTCCTGAAAAATGTATTGAAGATGAGGGGGGAGGAGGTATATATCTGCCTGTCTACGACTGAACAGCCCTATTCCATCCGTGAAGCTTTTCTGAAAATACAGGCCAGTCTAAAACAACTACTTACACGACAGTTCAAGACAGGACCCATCACCCCTAAAGGGTGGTTTGATAAAAACTGTTCCAGGGCTTTAAAATCACTGAAGAACCTGCTGCATATAACTCCAAAACCAACCATGGAGATACACCAGGCCAGACTCCGATATCGCCTAGCCATCAAAAACAGGAATAAATCATTGAAGGCGGAAGCATGGCAGAACCTGTTGTCAACGTGTGAAAATCGTGACCTTTCAGCCTTTTGGAAATTCATAAACACCCCGCTTCCATGGGTAACAACGCCTGAGAGGAGTTTGGACCTGGCGATTGATGGAGAGACTTGGGCCGCTTATTTTCAACAACTTTATAGCAAACCCATATCCTCAAAAAACATAACATCAGAGCTAATTCCTCCATCAATCACATCGTGTGAGGAGGTGGAGCTGGCTATTAGGGAGAGCCCAACTGGGAAGGCACCGGGCCCGGACGCCATTCCAGCAGACGTTTTTAAGGCAGAAATAGCCTTTTGGGCCCCAATATTGACTTCTGCCCTGATCTCTGCGAATGCCTCTGGACATATTCCATCTTGGGCCGAGGCCATAGTAATACCCATCTATAAAAAGGGAGATAGGCACTCCCCATCGTGTTATAGGCCTATCTCCTTGCTTGACTCCCTAATGAAGATTGCGGGTCGCATCATTCTGAAACGTTTAGTCAAATGGACGGAAGAGGAGGCCATACTCTCAACACTCCAATATGGCTTCCGATCTGGAAGAGGCACAGTAGAATAGACCCTGAATTTACATCTTATTATGTCCAAATATGCAGTCATTAAGAAGGGAACCCTTTACGTAACGTACATAGACTTAAGCTCAGCCTTTGACTGTGTCCTACATGAACAACTATGGGATATCCTTGAACATCTGGGGATAGATCCATCAAATCTCCTCTTTATTATGAATCTGTATAGAGACGCGGGAGCCAGAGTTAGATTTGGCCCAAAGGGAGAGTGCTCGCCAAGATTTACCATCAATAGAGGGGTTAGGCAGGGGTGCATCTTAGCCCCACTGCTTTTCTCGCTCTATATAAATGCCATAGGCGAACATTTGGAAAACATTGAATGCGACTACCCAAAAGTGGGAGGCCAATCCATCCCAATCTTGCTATATGCCGATGATGCGGCAATTCTCTCCCAAACAAGAGTGGGGTTACAAAGAGCGGTTACCGCATTCACTGCCTTCATGAACGATAGGGGCTTGAAAGTGAATATAGGGAAAACTTATTCAATGGCATGCAGTAAAGATCAAAAAAATCCCATGTCCCATATTCATTGAGGACCAAAGACTGGAGACAGTGGAGAACTTTACGTATCTGGGTATATGTTTGCATAGAAAAGTGTCCTGGCAGTCGAAAAAAGGAAACTCTCCTTTGTTAGAGCAATTGTTGGGCTTCGAGACTTCACTGGAAAAATAGGGGGGAGGCCGGTTAAACAGCTCATCATCATATATAAAGCAAAATGTGCTTCAACAGCAACTTATGGGGCCGGCCTTTGGGGCATTGACAATAATATTTCCTCAATCCAAATTGTGGAAAATATTTTTTTAAGGTACCTCCTGGCTACACCAAAAGCAACATCTGTCTATATGATGAATATTGAGTTAGACCTACCATTCATTTCAGATCTAATCAAAGTGGAGCCTCCTCTTCTGTGGCATAAAATTTGGACCACCCCTGAGACTGGTCTGAACCGAGAAGTAATTTTAGACACTTTAAAACAGGAGGGGGCAAAACATTCGAAATGATTGGCCTATGTTAAAAACTTCCTGGATGATATTGGTCGCCCAAAGCTCTTCACCGATCCTTTGTCCCTGGAACATATCTCAAGGAAAAACTTGAGAAAGATCCTATTGGATTACCTGGAAACCAAAAGATGGAAAAAGCAAAAATTATATAAAACAATCCAGGCATATCAAAGGGTGACACCGTATAAGGGGCTTCAATTATATCTTTCAACTGATTTTTCCTGCTACACTAGAATGTTGCTTGTCAGATTTAGATTGGGCTCTTTCTTTCGTCTCACAACATTTCCTTTATGTAATGATTCGTCCCGAAACCTGTACCCTTGTCCATGTGATGACATTTCAGTCCAATCTAATATCCATACTATCTTATTTTGCACATATTACGTGGCTCCCAGGAAATCTCTATTGAGACCTTTACTAAAGAAATGGGGCCTGAGGTCCTGTAAAGACGCATTTGAGCGCTTACAAGAGCTAGAAGACAGGGACGTTATATGCATCATGGAACAGTTTTTAAAATTGTTGCTTAAATTCAGGAGATCGCTACAATGGCCTACGTGATATTGATGCTTTTTATTATACTTTTATCTGATAAATCATGTTTTTTTTTAAATGAACTGCTATGTTTCTTGTGGGACACCCCCGCGCCGCACGGCCACCAGCTGCTGCGTGTGCCACTCCGCTTTGCCCTCTGCCTCGCTGCCCGCCTCGTTGCCGGCTGACGCCGCTGCAGTCTGTCTTGTTTTGAAAATCATTTGTGCTTGTTCCTTTGCCTCGTTGCCGGCTGACGCCGCTGCCGTCTGTTTTGTTTTTGTTTTGCCTCTGTACAACATTTGTGCTTGTTTTTTACTATATTTGACTTCCTGTGTTAGCGTCTTGTTTGAGCATTTGTGCCTGCTGTTCTAGGCACTTTTGCCCGTTTTTATCGTTCTCCTTCCTGTCTGCCCGCCTACCTCGCCTTCCCTCCCCGCTCCCCGCTTCCCGCCACCACCGCTGACCACGCCCCCTTTCCCTTCTGCTCCCGCCTCCCAGCTGCCCCGCCCACCCGCGCACTTCGCCTTAAATGGCGACCGTGCGAACGCGCAGCGGTCACGCGCAGCGGGTGCGCCGATTGTGCGCCGAAGGCGCGCCAAAGCTAAGCCCGTCTGCGCCCGTCCGCGACCGGATCGCGACCAGCGCCAGGACCCCTGGCCCACGAAGACCCCGACCGACCCGCCTGACGTACTCAGCCGCCACCCTCACCGCACTCAACACCGGCCGACTCCCAGAATGCCATCAAGCCACTCCAAGACGCACCCAAGGCCCGTTCAGCTGCCACGCCTGCAAGTTCTCCTGCATCCGGACCAGCCCCGCACCAGCACCCGCCAAGGCGAACTCCAGCAGCACCCACCTCAAGTGCATCCTGCTCAACACCCGCTCCGTCCACAGACACGCCATCGAACTCTGGAACCTTCTAGACACCACAGCCCCTGACGTTGCCTTCCTCACGGAGACCTGGATGAACGCCTCTTCAGCTCCCAACATCGCCATCGCCATCCCAGAGGGCTACAAGATCGTCCGGAGGGACCGCAACGCCAACCAGATGGGAGGAGGCATCGCCATCATCCACAGGAACACCATCCGTCTCACGACCAGCACCGACAACACCCTGACCAGCGCCGAACACCTGCATTTCCAGATCCACACCAACCCGAACACCACCCTCAGAGGCACCCTGATCTACCGACCACCTGGACCACGCACACAATTCAGCGAGGACATCGCCGACTTCATCAGCCCGCATGCCCTCCCCTCCGCTGACTACATCCTCCTGGGAGACCTCAACTTCCATCTGGAGAACAACAACGACCACAGCACCAGCACCCTGCTCGACAACCTCGCCAACCTGGGACTCAAGCAACTGGTGTCCACCCCCACCCACCTCGCCGGACACACACTCGACGCCGTCTTCTCATCCAGCACAGACATCGACTTCAGCCACGCCACAGAGCTTCAATGGACGGACCACAGCTGCGTCCACTTCACCTTCAAGAGAACGACGACCCACCAACACCAGCAACACACCGCCCGCAGAAGCTGGAACAAGATCACAGCAGACCAGCTCGCCACCTCCCTGAGCCAGCACCCTCCTGCCAGCTCAGCGAACCCCAGCCAGGCCGCCGAGAACATCACGAAGTGGATCAGCAACTGCGCGGACGAACTCGCCCCGCTGAGGACCCCGCCTAGCAGACCCGGCAGCAAGAAGGCCCCATGGTTCACCGACGAACTCAAGAGCTCCAAGAAGAACTGCCGAGCCCTCGAGAAAGTCTGGAAAAGGGAACCGACACCGGACAACAGGACCTCCTACAAACTTGCCACCCGGAAACACCACCAGCTGATCCGCGCCGCCAAGAGAACAGCATACAAGGACCGGTTGGACAACAACACACACAACAGCAAGGAACTCTTCAACATCGTGAAAGAGCTCTCCAACCCCAGCGCAGGAAACAACGACATCACCCCATCGCAAGACCTCTGCAACTCCCTCGCCTCATACTTCCACAACAAGATCACGGACATACACAGCAGTTTCAACAACCAACCAACGCACACCACGACCGACCAGCCACCCCCCCCCACCACCACCCTCCACGCCTGGACCCCGATCAGCACCGAAGACACCATCCGCACGATGAACTCCATCCACTCCGGATCACCGACCGACCCCTGCCCTCACCACGTCTTCAACAAGGCCGACACTGTCATCGCACCCCACCTGCGAGAAATCATCAACACATCCTTCGACACCGCCATCTTCCCCGAAAGCTGGAAACACGCCGAACTCAGCGCTCTACTCAAGAAACCAACAGCGGACCCCACCGACCTCAAGAATTACCGCCCCATCTCGCTTCTCCCGTTTCCAGCCAAAGTCATCGAGAAGACCGTCAACAAGCAGATGGCCGCCTTCCTCGAGACGAACGGATCCCTCGACCCCTCACAGTCCGGCTTCCGAGCCAAACACAGCACCGAGACCGCCCTCATCGCCGCCACCGATGACATCCGAGCCCTGATGGACAAGGGAGAAACAGCGGCCCTCATCCTCCTAGACCTCTCCGCGGCATTCGACACGGTCTGCCACCGCACCCTAATACAGCGCCTCAGCAACATCGGAATCCAGGACAAGGCGCTGGAATGGATCATCTCCTTCCTCGACGGAAGAACACTGCGAGTCCGCCTACCACCGTACAAGTCAGAGGCCTCCGAAGTCATCTGCGGCGTCCCCCAAGGATCATCCCTGAGCCCAACCCTCTTCAACGTCTACATGAGCCCCCTCGCGGCCATCGTACGCAAACACCACCTCAGCATCATCTCCTACGCCGACGACACCCAGCTGATCCTCTCCCTGACCAACGACCCCGCCGCCGCCAGAGCCAACCTGCACGAAGGGATGAGAGAGGTAGCCGAGTGGATGACGACCAGCCGCCTGAAACTGAACTCGGACAAGACGGAGGTCCTCATCCTGGGCTCCTCACCCTCCGCCTGGGACGACTCCTGGTGGCCTCCCGCCCTGGGCACCGCACCCAAACCGACAGACCATGCACGAAACCTGGGCTTCATCCTGGACTCCTCCCTCTCCATGACCAGGCAAGTCAACAGCGTCTCCTCAGCGTGCTTCAACATCCTACGCATGCTACGAAAGATCTTCTGGTGGATCCCCACAGAGACCAGGAAGACCGTCACCCAGGCCCTCGTCACCAGCCGACTGGACTATGGCAACGCCCTCTACGCCGGGACCACCGCCAAGCTCCAGAAGAGACTCCAGCGGATCCAAAACGCCTCAGCCAGACTCATCCTCGACATCCCACGATCCAGCCACATATCCGGACATCTGAGAGACCTTCACTGGCTCCCCATCAACAAGAGAATCACCTTCCGCCTCCTCACCCACGCACACAAAGCCCTACACGACCAAGGCCCGAGCTACCTCAACAGCCGAGTCAACTTCTACGCTCCCAAACGCCACCTCCGATCAGCCAACCACGCCCTCGCCGCCGTCCCCCGCATCCGAAGAGCGACTACAGGAGGAAGGTCCTTCTCCTACCTGGCCGCCAAGACCTGGAACTCCCTCCCGTCCGACCTACGCCTGACCCAAGACCACCTCTCCTTCAGGAAGAAGCTGAAGACCTGGCTGTTCGAGCAGTAGCGGCACCCCCCCCCCCCCCCCCAAGCGCCTTGAGACCCTACGGGTATGTAGCGCGCTTTACAAGTGTCACTGATTGATTGATTGATTGATGTTTTTAAATTATTGCTATCTTTTAAATTATTGCTATGTATGCTTATATGATATTTCTTTTGAATATCGAATAAAGCTTATTTTGAACTTTGAACTTTGAACGTCCATGTGCATATTTTTCGTCAACTTTAGATCCGGTAGCTAGAGCGTTGCCGAGTTGCTTAAGAGCTACAGCAGCAGCTGCTGTTTCAATCCGACAGTCTGCTGGTTTGGTTATGGACAACACGTTAATCGTAATGGTTCCACATGCAGTGGATACCTTGTTGAACCGCACCAAGACACAGCACTTAACTAGTGCTCGGTTGTCGGGTTACGAGTTGACTTTATTAGCGAGTCATGTGCACATTAAAAGATGCAACACGTTGAATACAGCCACGTTGTTGCCGATTTCAGTTGAGAGAGAGAATGCTGAAGAACAACATGACTGTTATCTTAGAACTGAGGAAGAAACAAAAGGGAGGATAGACCTGAGAGACACTCCTCTTCCAGAGTGTGATGGTACTTTGTGGGTTGATGGTTCGTGTTTTAAGCTTCCGAATGGTGATACGACTGCGGCATATGCTGTTACGACTTTGCATACGATTGTTGAAGCTGCACGTATCCCACACAATTCAGCGCAAGCAGCAGAGTTGATTGCATTAACGAGAGCATGTGTTTTGGCAAAAGGAAAACGAGTGAATGTGTACACTGACAGTCAGTATGCTTTTGTGTGGCTCATAGTTTTGGACGTTTGTGGCGTGAACGTGGGTTTTTGACTTCGCATGGAACAAAGATCCAGCATGGGCAGTTGGTGAATGAACTTCTTGAATCACTTACTTTGCCATTGCAAGTAGCGATTGTGAAATGTAGTGCCCATAAGAAAGTGAAGGATGATGTTGGTCGCGGAAATGCGTTTGTGGACGAAGTTGCGAAAGAAACTGCGAGGAATGTGATGAGCCGAATGTATGTTGCAGGTCCGGCGAGATGGGTTCCAGAGAAAAGTATGTGTGAAGATACGATTGAGAGTGTGAAATCCATCCAAGCTGAAGCCACAGAAAGAGAGTTGAATGAATGGAGAGAAAGTAAGGGTAGATTGGATTTGAATGGTTGTTGGACTGATTTGTCTGGACATCAAAGATGGTTGTTGCCTGGCGCGTATGTGCTTCCAATTGTTACAATGGCTCATGGGATGGCGCATATTAGCGTGACGGGAATTTGCAAGTTGTTGGCTCCGGTATGGCAAAATACAGGGATTCCCAAATGTGCAGAGAATTTGGTCAAAAATTGTATGGTGTGTCTGATGTATAATCCTGGTAAGGGAACTCCAACACCAGCTGGTCATTTTGCTCCTCCTACGTATCCGTTTGAGGCTTTGCAGCTAGATTTCATCCACATGGAGAGGTGCAACAACCTGAAATATGTTTTGGTGGTTGTTTGCTCCTTTTCTAGATGGGTGGAAGCTTACCCTTTGAAGGACAATACTGCCTTGTCCACAGCGAAAGCCTTAATCAAAGAGTTTTTCCCAAGGTTCGGTTTGCCGAGAATTATCTGGAGTGATAATGGGAGTGAATTTGTGGGTCAAGTGATGAAGAAAGTATGTGAGGGATTAGGAATCTGGCAGAAGTTCCACGCTGCAAATCACCCCCAATCAGCTGGTTTAGTTGAGTGCTATAATAGCACTTTAAAATTGAAATTGGACAAAATTCAAGCGAGCTCTGGTTTGCAATGGCCAGATGCTTTGCCTTTAGCGCTCTTGTCCACTAGAATGACTGTGCATTAGTGAATGGGTTTGAGTCCGTATGAGGTTGTGTTTGGTCGCCCGGCGAACATTTGGGGCGTACCAAGACCAACAAAGTTTAGTGATCTTGAATATCCTGTGTTGCTTGATTACTTGCACGAACTGACGGCTAAATTGCGTGTCTTGCCTCAACAGGTTTATGACACTCTGCCACGGGCTTCTGAAGATCCAGGCCACGCCATTGAACCCGGTGACTGGATTTTCGTCAAAAACTTCCAGCGGAGCAAGAACAATCAGCCCTGTTGGACGGGACCACATCTGGTCCTTCTGTCTACACGTTCTGCAGTTCGAGTACAAGGCAAGAAACACTGGATCCACGGAGTACACTGCAAGCGTGCTCCATTGCCTTTACCGTACGACCGGTGGGTCCAGGAAGGACTCCCAGATTCTGAAACTGAAACTGTACCACGATTTTTGCCATTCAGCGATGCCCGTCTGATTGGAACAAACTCTGACAAAGAAAGTGACAATCTCTTGCAAGAAGCTGTGCCTCCTTCGAATCGATTGAACACTACTGAACCTGAACTCCTTTTCAAGGAGCAAACATTGCCTGGGAGAAGCCGATATAATTTGCGACCGAGAGTAAAGGACAAATAAAATAAATAAAGTTTTTTATGATTTTTCTGTTTACAGGTTAACTCTCCTCCGAGGATCTACTCATTTTTGTTTTTCGAACCGCCATCCGGGTTCAGCTGTAGGGTCGTGGTTGCCGAAGTCTTTGCAGTACAAGCCAGAGACACTAGGTCGAAGGTTCTGTTTAGCCTAAGGGAGTTGCCCTGGATTGACAGAGGCATTCCTTAGCATAGACCACCCTACCACCGCGAGCAGCATATTTAGTGAGGATGGATTTCTTCGAGTTGGAGAGACCTGTAGAGACAATATGTGCTAAAAGCAAGATACACAAACTGATCACCCGGGAAAGTTTTTTAATATTGTGTTTATTTATGTTATTTAGTGCAATGATGTTTTTAATTGGCTATGTGACCTTCTCATTTCAAGTTACGTTTGCACCCACTGTACAACCCATACCAGCTCTTACTGATTCTTCACATTCTTTTCATCCTTTGCCCGAGCATGAAAGTATTTAAAGAATGGAATTTGCTAATAATTCCTTTGTGCAACTTCTACATCAACACCAACTAGTAGTTAATACGACCAATTGTTGGGTATGCGGCCTTATGCCCCATACGACAGATAAGGGTATTCCTTACTTGACTCTACCGTTTAGCTACAATGGTTCTTTGTGGGCGTTTCAAACGATGTTCTTATATGCCATTGAACCATATCCTCCACGTTCTGTGAGGAGTAACTCGAGTAACAGAGCCTTGCTAATGGGAATTACGAATATGAGCAGAGATGTGGACTCGTATAGGACGATTCCCAGGGATAGGTGGCAAGCATACACTGGATGGAATATGACTGGATATGGAGTTAGTGTAAGCATTAGTCAACGAGTAAAAAGAACCCCTCTGATTTGGATAGTGCCCCAGCAGGGTCATTATTGTCTGCAAGGTAACGGCAGGAATCCGAGAGCTCAGTTGGGAAAGAGCGTTTGTGCTGAGACATATGTTTTTACGTCTCGGAATTCCCCATTGTTTCTAGCCGCTAAGGGTACCTATTTCATCTGTTACGACAAAGCGTACACATGGTTGCCCCTGATTTCTCGGGCACATGTTTTGTTTCCTTCCTGTTGCCCCCCACTTTTACAGCTGCGGCAGATTACCATAAGATGAGAGTTGCTAGAGGTGTCTTCAGTGAAGAAGATACCGCAGAGCAAGAGTTAGGAGATTTCTTTAAGGGTTTTCTGCCGTTCTGGGGACCGATGGCTAACAGCAGAAATATTCGCCAGTTGACAAGAGTGGTTGAGTCCACCATAGTCGAAACTGCCGGTGCCCTTAGTAACTTGACTGCTGAGCTCCAGTCGGATAGACTTATGACACTTCAGAATAGAGTTGCGTGGATGTTATACTTGCAGACCGAGGTGGGGTTTGTAAACTGATCCAATCAAGCTGTTGTGTTTACATCCCAGACAACGCTCCGACAGTCTTCCAGGCCATTTCCAAGCTACATAAAATCTCCGATTCCATACATACAGATGAAGGAGATTGGTCCTTGATGGGATGGTTCTGGGGATTGTTATCCACTTGGGGATGGAAGGTTCTGATGGTCATTGGAATGGTGTTAACTATCCTTTTCCTGTTCTGTCTCTGTGTGCAGTGTGCTCCTGCTATATGTGGTCTTTGTGCTACTTCGTGTGCGAGGAGACCTGTCCAGAGAGAGGTACTAAGTACTAGGATGATGCTACAGCAACATCTTGATGATCTGATGAAAATAGACCTAGATTCAGATTAACATGAGTTTGGGTTTGTTGCCTATATGAGGGCAAAAGGAGGGTCTGTAGATCCGTAGTTGAAGGGCCTATGGTTCGGTGTTCCGAACCCGTTCAATAAAGGTCGTCGGAAATAGACGATTTTGGTATCAGCGAACCGCAAATGATAAGTGCGGTGTGTACGAGTGTTTTCGCATTAATCGATCAATGAGAACACTATGTATTTAGGGATTTCGTTTGAACATTTTGTGTATGGCAGCCATTTTTTGTGGTTGCCCTCACATAGGCCGATGACTATGGCCAAACGAGTTCTTGGGACACTGTCCTGACAGGGTTTTTGGCTCTATTTCGGAGTGATGAAGACTTTAAGCTTGCTCACACCTATAATCTGTATTCTTACCTTGTGTTGGCCCTTTTAAGCCCTTTTTTCCAGACCTAGAAGAGGATAGCTGCTTTATATGATGATAGATCCCTTATTCTTGACTCTAATCCATCTATTGCCTATTGGCTTTGACATAATTATGTGTCCTTTCATTATCCTGCCTATAGTAGAGGGTGGATCCTGTGGTCCTGACTTTATATTACACATTGGTATGGTTTGTGTAGGTACTCTGACAAGAGCTAAGGGTTATTTCATCCTTCTCAGGCCTACAAGGCCCAGAACTAGAGAGACTCCATTTTGCTTTCTGTCCCTGCAGACTGAGATGCTTGCAGGGTAAAGGTGATGTTTATAGTTAAGCCTGTTGTTAGCCCTTTGCAAACTGGAGAGGACCGGCCAGAGCTGAATATAATCAAGAAGTGTCCCTGGGCTCAGGTCTCTAGACGAAACAAGCAGCTGATCACTGTGGGAGCGTCTAGAGCAAGGAGCCTGGTGCATGGACCTGGTGGGAGGAGGCTACTGGCTTGAACTTTCCACTAGAGGAGAGGATTCCATATTAGCGAAGTGCAGGAGAGGAGGTGAGTCAGTTTGGTTCTTGAAGAGTGAGGAGTAGAATGGTTGCTGGAGCTGAAGAGTACAGTTCAGTTCAATTGGTTTTCTGGAATGGAGAGAGAAAGCAGATAATTGCTGAAGCTGGAGAGAACTGCTGGAGCTGCCAGTTTATCAGGATGCATTAAAGCAGTTACCAGTCAGATGGAGGAGTTGAAGCTGCCAGCTGGAGCAGTTGAGCCAAAGGAGTGAAGCTGTGGTGACGGAGAGAGAGAGAGAGCCCTGATTCCACCAGAGAGAGAGAGAAACATTCCTTCTAATAGGGTGAGGTATTCTAAACTAGTTTGCTTTACACTTACACCTTAATCTTGTCTTTTATTTCCTAGGTTAGATTCCCTACTGTATTGTTATACTGTATTGCTAATCCTTTTCCTTTCAGCGGTGTGCAGATCTGTGTATGTGTCTATTCCCCTTTACTTTTCAGGCTATGTCTAGATTGCTAGTGATTGTGATGTTATAATTTGATATTGTGTAATAAAGATACCCCAGTTCTTAGTGAACCAGTGTGGATATCTCTTATTCCTATACAGTAAAGGTAACCTTGTCTTCTAGTCAGGTATTACTGTTTGAACAGACGCTACCCCTGATCAGGTAAGTGATAACTGAATAATTAGGGAGAGAGAGGAGCCCTTGAACTGAGGGATAAATTATATACTAAGTAATTCGGCCATTCCATAATATTATTGTAGTAGTGAACCTTTAGTGAATAGTGAGAGAAACTTCCCAACATAGAGAGAGAGAGCTAAAGGTATTCATAGGAAAGTGATCGTCCTTGGTAAGCGGCGTTAATGAGAACACCAGGTGGGATACTGGTGCCGATACCCGCAGGATTGCGGCTTGGGATGGAAGTAATGAGAACACCAGGGAGGATACTGGTGCTGATACCCGCAGGATTGCGGCTTGGGAATGAGAACACCAGGAAGGAGACTGGTCTCTATACCCGCAGGATTACGGCTTGCCGAGCGAGCACTGACTGTGGTCAGTGTGTAATGGTAAATAATCAGAACTGCCCCAGGGTAGATTAGTCTGGACCCATGTGGTCGCGAGACTATGAGGTATGAGTGTGGTGTAGGGCATGGACGACCTTAGTAATCAGTGAGCATTCCTAGTAATCCCTATAGATTTAGTGGTGTTTCTGATGATATGAGCTTGTATATTGCGAGTTCCCCATCCTCAGGTAGGTACCCAGGTGCCTGGATAAATGGTCCTGAGGAGGGAGGTGGTTACGTTTTGACTGGATTGGTGGTGCTCTGATGAGCTGGTTCTATCTGGTCAGAATATCCGGTCATTACAGACACGTACACCTTAGCTGACTTCTGAGTGACCTGGCCGAACTGATTTCCTTGCCCGAAGCTAACCTCGCTGAGCCAGTTCCTTGTTGAGCAGCTGGTCAGATAAAGATAAAAGAACAGGACATGCCGAAGTTTACAGTACACTGCACCCACCTTTCTATCTTGTTTCCAATCTGTTTCTGCTCCTTCTTTTACGACATAATCACTGATTTGGGTTGAGGTTTTTATGATGGGTTTTGCCCGGCCTGTCCGGACAGGAATGTCGAAATTGCTTGGTCATTTCTGGTGGGCTGGACAACGGAAAATGGATTGTCTTCATGTGCTACTTTTGAGATGTCACTTGCTTATTGGTCAGTTTGTATGCTAGCCTGGAATGTTGCCTGAGGCCAGATTTTTGGCATAAAAGACCATGCTTCGCTCATTGATTTTGTGCAGTCTCTGGCGAACCACCCGTGTTGGGCTTCGTAGATCTCTGTTCCTGGTTGCAACCAATAAACTTGGTCTTTGACGTCATCGAGAAGTGTCCCGTGTCTCTGTTTGCCAAGGCAGGGGAATTCGAAGGCATCGGGCTTTATCCCTGACGCCGCTGGGCTCTAAAAACCCAGTCCTTCAGTTCCACGAGCAGAGCGAGATGTTGGCTATTTGGGCATCTTCCGTTGCTATTGTTATGCTTTTTTTACTTGGTTAGGAATACTTATTGTTCAGCGTTCTTGGGATCCAGGACCAGTCCTTGAGTTCCTGTAGGCTTCCCTCGGTATTACCAGGACATTCACTTTTGGGGTGCCTATTCTTGCGAGAGGGAGCTACCGGTGAGTTGGAACACGCACCACGTACACATGTGGGCTGGTGTTTTCCTGGGCTTTTCACTTCGTTTAGTTTTTTTAAGAAAGGGGTGTGGATACCTTGGGCATTGGTGTGCCTTTAGCTTGATGCCCCATGCTCCAAATCATCCACTTGTAGCTACTATTTTGTCCACCAAGTCCCTGGACAACCAAGTTGTCAGAGACTCCTCCGCTCCCTCCCAGTTGTTTCCTTAAATTCCACCGAAGTTAGGTCACACAAACGGATTCCTTTTAATTCCGGGATTTTGTCACTCATAATTACGCTGAAATTTTGAAAAAGTCACACAAAGCAATGTGAAACCTTGGCAGCCATGCACTATCCAGGTGTGCACAGCTGATGTACCCCGTAAAACAAAAGGCCACAGTCCGCCGGCGCTTTACTAACAAAAGTGTAGAGACAGTTTCCAAACACAGCATGTGCTAAAGTACGCGCTGTGTTTGGAAACCGACTACGCTTTTGTTAGTAAAGCACGGGGCAGGCTGTGGCCTTTTGTTTAAGTATTGCTGTTAATCAGAGCCTGTGAATGAAGGGGCTCTGATTAACAGCAATACTTGAACAAAAGGCCACAGTCTCACCCCGCGCTCCCACATAGCCACAAGCCCCCCAGCCCCCCCCTGCCTCCTTACCTGCACTCCTCACGACCGCTCCGCCGCCACCACATGGAAAAGTGCCTCATGTTCGCATCGCTCGCTTCTTTAGAGCGGCCGGTGGCGTGACTCTCTCGCGCGATGTCCTGACTGTGTGCGCGCTGCACACGAGGCGGTGCTCGCTGATGTCAGGGGAGGTGTGCACGTGCGCCCTAGAGGGAACGGTGGTTGTTACCCTCGTCCTGATGAATCCGAAAGGAATCACTGGCTGAAACGCGACCGTGACTGCGTCAACATATATTTACGAGGAGTCCCATTATTTTGATTTCTGTTGAAAAGGAAAGCGCCTATAGAATAATTAGACTAGAGGTGTAATTGCTGTCGTGCAAAAGGGGTTTCCTCAGAGTGTACCACTCAGAGTAAGGAGTGTACATTCCGATTGTTTTGCTCTCAGTAAGGGTGTTTTTGTACTTTTTGTATATGTTGTATATATTGTGTACATGTATTGTATCATATATATGAATGTGATTTATATGTTCATGTCTTGTATATATTATGCTTACACATGAGGAAACTCTGATTTGATTTGTTTGTGCTCAGCCCCGTCATTTGACACATATATGAGTTAGAATCATGGATATATAGAATTTTCAAAAAATAATTGAAACATCAGGGTAATTAATGGTACCTTGAATGAAAATAAATGTTGAATTGGTCCGTCTGTACCTTCTTTTTCTTTATATACATATTTGATGTTTTATGCCCGGAGGAGGGTGATTTGGGCATAACCCCCCTTTTGTCTGGATCTGATTCTCCCCCGCAGCACCCTGTTATAGCGCAGCGAGCAGCAGTGATGGACACCCCAGCAAGGCTGGTCAGATCCTCCCCGCAGCACCACGTTGTAGCTCAGCGAGCAGCAGTGATGGACTCCCCAGCCAGGCTGGTCTGATCTCCCCGGCAGCACCCCGTTGCTGCTCAGTGAGCAGCAGTGATGTACTCCCCAGCGAGGCTGGTCTGATCCTCCCCGGCAGCACCCCGTTGTAGCGCAGCGAGCAGCAGTGATGTACTCCCCCGCGAGGCTGGTCTGATCCTCCCCCGCAGCACCTTCTTGTCGTACAGCGAGCAGCAGTGATGGACTCCCCAGCGAGGCTGGTCTGATCCTCCTCCGCAGCGCCTCGTTGTAGCGCAGCGAGCAGCACTGATGGACTCCCCAGCGAGGCAGAAGAGGGCCGCTGCAGATAAGACTTCAGTTAGCACCCCCTCCTTTTCCTGGATCTTGGTGGGGTGGACAGCTGGTGTCAGCACGTCCCTACTTTGAATTTACTGATTTTGGAAGGGGCAGAAACACCATTCTGCTGTGGTGTTTATCATATAAGAAAGAACTCATGGGCAGGCTGCATAGATCGCTGTTTTTAGTGTAAACAGCGCTTTGTCTCCCTGTATCTGTGATTGATGGGCACTTGCTCAGAGTGTGAGAACCCTACAAACGTATGTGTAGAACTAGTGCAAGCAACCTTATAAACTCTGAGTAATGCCAGATGAAACGTGGGCAGAGTGTAGGGGAGAGCGGGCAGCATTAGCTTTAAAGTAAAAAAAGAAAAAAAACTAACGGCACGGCTGAAGCAGCGAAAGGAGAGTGGGTTGTTTAGAGTGCAGCTTCTACAGCATGCGGTGGATGGGGGGGAGGGGGAGGTTGATAACGCAAGGCGGAAGGGAGAAGCCAAACTAAGCAAGCAGTGACTGGCGTAAAGAAAGCTTTTGAAAAAGAGTTCTTGCAAACAGCACATAAAGTACGTAGTTTATGGAAACTGTAATTGGCAGGTGATCCTCACCCTTAAACGGAAGTGAGGTTTCGGCTGCAGGAATGAATTAGGAGGCAGGAAAGAAGACTGGCACTGCACTAAGCCCTCGGTGAGCAGCAAGCGGGAATAGAGCAGTAGTATTGATTACAGGAGGTCTTGCAGACAGCGCATGCAGTCTGCCTAGGCTCGACCTAAAATTGGCATGTATGGACGCATGCGGAGCGGTAGTCGAACGGGAAATGTCTTGTGTCCATGCAAGTAACAATCTAAAAACAATTAATGCAATGCTATAGAACAAAAAATTATCCCCAACTGTGGTATCAACACAGTGTGTGACCATATCAGTTCTCAAAAAATGGACAGCAGCTAGCTGTCCCTTCTAATACTTCATGCCAGTAAAAACAACTCTCAAAAAAGTCCCACAAAATTATAGTGTCAGAGATAATTTACATCACTGACATCTAGTGACCCCTACTACACATCTCGCCGAAAAAATTAACCCTCAACAAGTTCCACAGTACTAAAGTGTAAGATGTTATCTTGCACAAATACTGAGACTTTATGTCTACACTCGTATTCTATGTCTATAAGTTGATTGGTGTGCCCATTTTAGGACAATATTGTTATCTTGTATGTTAGACCTGACATCATTGGCCTGAGTCTCTCCTCCATTTTTTTTTCTGTTTGCCTCCTCTGTTTACGATGTTTTTGCTGGTATATCGCTTTGGGCGCTGTGCCACTGCTGATCAGTGCCACAGTGCAAGTGCTCCCTATGTAAAATTACTGTATTGATTGACTTCCATGTTTGGCTTATTTGGTTTACTGTCAGTCCCTAGTCTAGTGCACCAGGAGTGCCAGGGCTTGTAAATACAAATGCTGCTCGTGGGCTTGCAGCACATGTTGTGCCACCCACAAGAGCGGCCTAGTAAAAATATGTCTGAAGGTCTGCCATTGCTAGACCTACTTGCAGTCTGGTACTGTCACGCTGACTGCGCAAGTACACCTACTTGCCAGTCCCCAAACCATCCCTTAACTTCATGTCAGTCACCCCTATGGTAGGCCTGAGGGCAGGGTGCATTGTAAGCATAAGGTAGGACAAGCCCGACCAAGTTGGCATGTCCTAATAGTGAATTACAGCCATATTCGTTTTTCACTATTGTAAGGTAACCTGCTCTCCATTAGTTAGAATGGGCTGCCAGGATTATTAATGCTATAATCCTAGCTGGCTCGGGGAGCATGGTGCAATGTCGAGTTTGGTATCCCTGAACTCGGGGTCTGATCACGCATCCGTTGGTGTGGATGGTTTGAAAATAGCACTTTTGGAAAGTGGCTATTTTCTTGTCTAACTATTTCTGGTTTCTGCTGGTTTGGTGTGTGTGTGACAGGAGCTGGGGGGCTCCAGAGGTCTGCGTGAGTCAGTGTGGGATGAGTGGAACATTTGCATTGAGAGTAGGGGAAGAGTAGCTCCTGATAGCCTGCCCTGCCTGATACATTGCTGGCTCCGCCTCCTGCTGGGCGTCTGAGGACCCAGCCCTGCACAGTGAATAGGCCAGGTGCCTCTGCCTGGCTACACCCACAACAGACCCAGGATGGGGGGAAATTCCCCTGCATGGACAAAGGGATCAAAGCGAAAAAGGGGTATAAGAGAAGGACCCCTGAACCAAGACTTTAGATCACTTCTGACAAGGAAACCTGAACCAAGGACAAGAAGCCTGCTGATCCAAGGACTTGCCTACCCCTTCTGCCAGTGTGCTGTTTGCTGGGGGGAATCCTGCAGTGCTTCTTTATTTTTGCCAAGGAACCAGGAGAGAGGAACTGAGTGTGTACTCTCAAACTTTGCTAAAGAAAATCTCCAAGGGTTGGAAGAGTGCCAGCCTCCTGTTGAAGTCACAGGGCTAAAGGACTTCATCTGCTAAAAGTGCTGTTTGCTGGAACCTGTGAATCCAGCACCTCTGAATGAATCCAGCAATCTCGACGCCGACGGAGGCCGCTCGAATCCAGCTCAACATCGTGAGTAACGGCTCCAGTGTCCCGCTTTCTCGACGCCGGCCGCCGGGCCCGATTGACGCCAGCAGCAACGCCAGTGAGTAGTGAGTTTGGCTCCAGCTCCAAGTGACCCTGGGGCTGCACCGCTGATGATTGCATCGACTTCGAGTCCTCTCGACGCCGTGAGCGTTGCTCACTCTTGCAACATCATCATCGACATCGACGCCGTCCAGCTTCGCCTCGTGAGCGCTGCTCCCGCCTGACATTTGTCGACGCTGCTGCAGGCCGCCCCGACTCCGAGGCCGGATCGACGCTGGAGACGCGACGCCGGACATCTCCACGCAGCTGATCATCGTGTGCTTCGCTTTTCCAAGGTACTGTGTTGTGGGGGTCTGTGCGACTCCGGGCTCGATGTAGCGCTCCTTGCGGTTGACGCCGAACCTTTGGATTACCTTTGCCTCGACGTCGTGTGACTTCCGTGTGGGTTACATTGTTGCCAAGAACTGTGTTTTAAAGAAGAAGAGTTGCTTTTGATACTAAAGACTTTGTGCTAAGAAGAAACTACACTTGAACTATTATTTGTCCTTCCAAGAGTATTTATTAAGATTGTGGTATATTTTTGTCGTTATTTGGTCTTGTGCTAAGCCTTATATAACAAGCATTTGCAATGCAATAGGTCTCGCATTAGGAAAGTTTGAGCTGTTGGTATTGTAAATGACAAATTTTATATTTATCTGTTGGTTTTGAAAATAGTGAAATTAATAGCTTTGTTATTTACAATGCCAATATTTTTAACTTTCGCAAATGTGACACCTATAGCATTTGTAATGCAATATGTGTTGTATTTACGTGACTTAGATGTATTGATATTACTAATAACAATGTAGCATAATTATGTGGCAATGAGTGGTATTGTGTGGAGTGTGTTGCATTCAGTAGAGTGTAATTATGTGGCGTGTAATTATGTGGCACTGAGTGGTATTTGGAGTGTATGTTGCATCAAGTGCAGTGTAATTATGTGGCGTGTAATTATGTGGCACTGAGTGGTATTTGGAGTGTATGTTGCATTGAGTGTAGTGTAATTATGTGGCATGTAATTATGTGGCACTGAGTGGTATTTGGAGTGTATGTTGTATTGAGTGTAGTGTAATTATGTGGCGTGTAATTATGTGGCACTGAGTGGTATTTGGAGTGTATGTTGCATTGAGCGCAGTCTAATTATTTAGCATATAATTATGTGACACTGAGTGGTATTGTCTGGAGTGTATTTTGTATTCAGTAGAGTCTAAATATGTGGCATGTAATTATGTGGCACTGAGTGGTATTGTTTGGAGTGTATGTTGCATTGAGTGCAGTGTAGTTATGAAGCATAATTATGTGGCACTGAGTGGTATTGTGTGGAGTGTGTTGCATTCAGTAGAGTGTAATTATGTGGCGTGTAATTATGTGGCACTGAGTGGTATTTGGAGTGTATTTTGCATTGAGTGCAATGTAATTATGTGGCCTGAAATTATGTGGCACTGAGTGGTATATGGAGTGTATGTTGCATTGAGTGCAGTGTAATTATGTGGCACTGAGTGGTATTCGGAGTGTATGTTGCATTGAGTGCAATGTAGTTATGAAGCATAATTATGTGGAACTGAGTGGTATTGTGTGGAGTGTGTTGCATTCAGTAGAGTGTAATTATGTGGCGTGTAATTATGTGACAGTGGTATTTGGAGTGTATGTTGCGTTGAGTGCAGTGTAATTATGTGGCGTGTAATTATGTGGCACTGATTGGTATTTGGAGTGTATGTTGCATTGAGTGCAGTGTAGTTATGAAGCATAATTATGTGGCACTGAGTGGTATTGTGTGGAATGTGTTGCATTCAGTAGAGTGTAATTATGTGGCGTGTAATTATGTGGCACTGAGTGGTATTTGGAGTGTATTTTGCATTGAGTGCAATGTAATTATGTGGCATGAAATTATGTGGCACTGAGTGGTATTTGGAGTGTATGTTGCATTGAGTGCAGTGTAATTATGTGGCACTGAGTGGTATTCGGAGTGTATGTTGCATTGAGTGCAATGTAGTTATGAAGCATAATTATGTGGAACTGAGTGGTATTGTGTGGAGTGTGTTGCATTCAGTAGAGTGTAATTATGTGGCGTGTAATTATGTGACAGTGGTATTTGGAGTGTATGTTGCGTTGAGTGCAGTGTAATTATGTGGCGTGTAATTATGTGGCACTGATTGGTATTTGGAGTGTATGTTGCATTGAGTGCAGTGTAATTATGTGGCTTGTAATGTGGCACAGAGTGGTATTTGGAGTGTACGTTGTATTGAAATTATGTGGCGTGTAATTATGTGGCACTGAGTGGTATTTGGAGTGTATGTTGCGTTGAGCGCAGTGTAATTATGTAGCATATAATTATGTGGAGTGTATGTTGTATTTAGTAGAGTGTAATTGTGTGGCGTGCAATTATGTGGCACTGAGTGGTATTGTTTGGAGTGCATGTTGCATTGAGTGCAGTGTAATTATGTGGCTTGTAATGTGGCACAGCGTGGTATTTGGAGTGTACGTTGCATTGAAATTATGTGGCGTTTAATTATGTGGCACTGAGTGGTATTTGGAGTGTATGACTCACCACTACAAACACAACCACACACACAACAACACAACACCAGCCGTCAGTGCACGCTTTCAGCGGGGGCCAAACACCACCAGCCATCAATGCACTCTTTCACCAAGCACAAACACCATCAGGCGTACAACACCAGGCAGCCGTCAGTGCATGCTTTTACAAGGCGCACTCACCAGCAACCGTCAGTGCACGCTTTCACTAAACACACACACCATCAGCCATCTGTGCACGCTTTTACCAAGCACACACCCACCAGCCGTATGTGCACCCTTCCACCAGGCACACACACCTCCAGGCGCCAGTGCACTCTTCCACCAAGCACACACACCACCAGCCATCAGTGCACGCATCAATTGTTGACGCATCCACAATTAACTATTGTAGCATTCGCAGTATGGTACACTTTACTTTTAAACATATTCATCTAAAGCACAGCATGCCACCATTGCTAAAATTACAATCCAACCCACATAATTCCACTACACACCACATGCACAATGCCATTAGCTCAGACTCAAATAAATCCGAGCCCGATTGCATTTCTAATGCTTGTTCCTTTTGCCCGGTGTTCGTCTTTTCTTGCCCTGTGCACTGAATGGGCTGTGCATGCTCATTAGCAGGCATTTAAATGTGGAAGATATGCCCCCGACCATCTCCGGTCGATTCTTCGGCGTCCTGGGAGACAACTGTTTGAGGCAGAGGGTCATCGTTTTCAGGTATGCTCACTGGGGTTGTGAGGAGTTTAGTTTGCATCGAGTTTTGGGCGGTGCGCGGTCTTTGACTTACGCGCTACTGGGGAAAGGCGTCTTGAGTACTGCTGTGAAAAATGTTAGGCATGCGGGCTCTCTCGCCATAACGTTTATGCTATGCCCGTCCCCAGTCGAATGTATGTTTTGCATTTTTGCCGGGACTGGCTCGTAGTGTACCTTACTTGGGCAGCATACTTTATTGGTGCGCCTTGGTGATAATTGTTAACAGATACGGGTAATGCAAAAACTTTAGCGTGTGTGTCTCGCTAGATATATATACCCGTTTTCATTCCATGCGGTACGGTCACAATCATAATTTGTGCTCCTCCCTGTCTCATATGTTCTCTTTGCAGATAAATGAGCACACATTCAGAGCTTCAATGTTTAAGTTTTTGGCTTGAATTAAATAAGAAACGTGTGTTCACCGTCAATCAAAGCCTCACTTTTTACCACGTAAAAAAACAAGCAAACTCACCGCCGCAGCCCGGCTTCAACAGGAAGCCAGGAAACCTTTGTTGGGACGGGGGCGGGGCCGGACACGCGACCGGAGCTTTCCAGGAGGCAGGCTGCAGTGGCTGGCGCATGGCTCCGGTGCAGAGAGAGGAGAGCCCTGCGTGCAGCCGGCGTCCGCCCGCGAAGCCAAGGAGCGGAGTGCCGGTGTCCCTGTGCCCGTTGACGTCGGAGTGAGCAGCCCGGAGCGGGACGAGTAGAAGTCCGGGTGAGTGGGGCTCCGTGCTTGCGTGTCTGTGTGTATGCAGGGGGGTGGGGGTGGGGGGCGGCAGCATGTGTATGTGTGTGTATGTGTGTGTGTGTGTGTGTGTGTGTGTGTGTGTGTGTGTGTGTGCGCTCGCCTGTGTATTGTGTGCGTGCATGCAGAGGGGTGGGGGCTGGCTGTGTCTGTGTGTGAGCAGGGGCTTTGCACCGCGCATGCGCAGCTATCAGACGCTCGCTCCCGAGGTGAAATCCGACCTCGTCAAAGCGCGCGTCTGGTAGCTGTCCACTCTCCTAAATATGGGCAGCATAAGTTGTCGAGCTGATGCATTCATGCTTCGCATGAATGCCACATCAGCTCGACCTAAAAATCCTTATTTTTATAATACTACTGTGTTGTGTCCATTTCTAGTGTATACACTTTATTACTGTATGTGGTCATAAATGCTTAATGCCCTGCCTCTGAGATAAGCCTGTCTGCTTTGCCAAGCTACCAAGGGGGTGAGCATGGGTTATCTAAGTGTGTGATCCCCTTGCCCTGACTAGAGGAGGTGAGTCCCTATTTGTCAGAAGTGTATACCTCTGCCAACTAGAGACAGCCAAGTCTAACATTGTACATATACTGTTATCTCAAGTTGAAGCTGCTTCCTATCCTACCTTGTGCGTATAGCAGTGACCCTGCCTTTGCGATGTCTACTAGTCCATGCTCATTCAATCAATCATAGCATTTATAAAGCGCACTACATACCCGTGAGGGTCTCAAGGTGCTGGCGAGGGCGCGGTCTGTGGAGCGGAGCTGGCGGGTGGGGGTGTAGAGGCTGAGTCGGCTGTTGAGGTATGCTGGTCCGGTGTCGTGGAGTGCCTTGTGTGCATGGGTGAGGAGCTTGAAGGTTACCCTCTTGTTGATGGGGAGCCAGTGCAGGCCTCGCAGGTGGGGTGTAATGTGGCTTCAGCGAGGGATGTCAAGGATCAGGCGTGTGGAGGCGTTCTGGATGCATTGGAGCCGTTTCAGGAGTTTGGCAGGGCTCCTGCGTGAAGTGCGTTGCCGTAGTCCAGTCTACTGTTGACGATGGTCTGGTTGACAGTCCTTCTAGTTTCATTGAGGATCCATTTGAAGATCCTGCGAAGCATGCGGAGGGTGTTGAAGCAGGAGGAGGAGATGGCGTTGACCTTCTTCGTCATGGAGAGGGTGGAGTCAAGGATAACCCCTAGGTTGTGTGCATGGTCGGTGGGTGTAGGGGGTGCTCCTAGTGCAGTCGGCCGCCAGGAGTCATCCCAGGCCGAGGGGGTGCATCCGAGGATAAGAGGACCTCCGTCTTATCCGAGTTCAGCTTCAGTCGGCTGTTTCCAGTCGACAACGGCCTTCATTTCTTTGTGCAGGATGGTTTTGGCGGTGTGTGGGTCTTTGGTGAGTGAGAGGATCAGCTGGGTGTCGTCGGTGTAGGAGATGATGTTGAGGTCGTGTCATCGTGCGATGTGGGCGAGCGGTGCCATGTGAGATGAGTCTTGGGGTACGCTGCAGATGGTCTCGATGGATTTGGAGCAGAAGGGGGGAGGTGGACGCTTTGAGTTCTGCCGGAGAGGAGTACCACAAGACTCTACCCTAGCACCCACACTATTCAACCTATATGTCGAACCACTTACCGATCTACTACAGCAGGCGAACATCTCCTGCCACATGTATGCGGACAACACTCAACTTTACATTAAGATCACCTCCATTGAAGAGATCCAATTGTTAACGACCAACTTGCTCAAGCTAAACTCACAAAAACCAGAATTTCTTTTAATCTCCCCCCCAATAACTCCCGGGAAACAAAGGAATGGACCAAAATGATCACTGCTCTGAACTGCACGCCAACGTTGGTGGACTCCACAATATCACTTGGAATCACACTGGATAAGAACCTTAACATGCAAACTCACATCGAGTTGATGGCTAAAAATGCCCGCTTTCACCTCAGCTATCTCAGAAAAATGAAGCCATTCATCGAGAACCCGGACCTCAAAACTGCAGTTCAGTCATTAGTCATATCGAGGGTGGAGTACGGATGTTCTAACCTCTCAGGGCTACCCAAAATCTCTACCCCCTCTAAAAGCCTGCCTTAACGCTGCAGCAAGACTTATAACAGGATCTAAGAAATGTGACCACATATCGCCACACCTGAAGGCACTCAACTGGCTACCCTATGAAGCTCGTATTGACTTCAAGATGGATTGCATCACTCACAAGGCGTTACAGCATAACAACCCCAGTACCTAGCCCAAAAACGTACCTTATCTGGAGGAAACAGACATTCTAGGAGCGCAGATATTCTACTCCTGAAACCCTTGCGGTTCAATAAGACTAAAACCTCCAACAGAGCATTTTCTGGAGTGGCGCCAAGAATTTGGAACTAGCTTCCGCCATTCATCAGAAAAATCACCTCAACACCTCTCTTCAAAAAGGTAGCAAAATTATTCTTGATGAGCAAATTCCTCCATTAAAATCCGCACAAACACCACGCCAGTTTACAACCTCAATCTTGCCTATCCTCTCTGTCCACTGATATTTTGAAGCTAAGACGTGCACAATCTTGAATTCATTCTTGTTGCTCAGAACAATTCTCTACTCTGCTTTTATCCCCAGAACTCTGTTATGCTACGTTGTTACTTTGTATGCGTTGTTTTTGTATACCATGTTTTTACTAAATGTGCTACTCATACCTTGCTCACTATGTAAAGCACTCTGATACCCTACCTTGGATCTGGTTTGCGCTATAAAAAACTCTAAAAATAAATAAAACGCACTTGGTAAGATAGCTTGAGCTACTGATTTGCTGAAAAAGCTCTGCAGGGGCTGCTGAGGTCAGAGATTTTATGACTCCTGAATGGCGGATTTGACCTTGATCATAAATTCATGGAGCTTCTTTATTTCTTGAAAAAAGGATAGGGTTCTTTTCAGAATTACTGCTGCTGTAATGATTTATACTATCCTTAAAGCAACCACAAGGAGATGTTGGACATAGAACTGAAACTTTTCAGACACTCACCCCCAGTCGCAGATCTGGGTTGAATTTATCATCGTTCTTTAGATCACTCTGCCACCCCAGTTCAGACCCAGCCATATGCAAATCAGTGGTGACCCTGTTCCTCATGGGACCAGTCCAGCCTGAACTGCCAAACCAGGTCTTCTCTGGACTGGAAACAAGCAGCCTGGGACTGGTTTCAGGGTAACACCCCTCATCAGCCAGGCTAGCTTGAATCCGGTGGCAAAGTGTGATTTGTATTTAAATAAGAAATATAATTAACTTAAACATACTTAAAATACTTATTTAACCTTAAGATTAATAAATAATTTATGTAAGTAAAAAAAACATACAAATTGATTTGTTAATAATATATATATATATATATACATAATATTATTAAAAAAATGTACAATATTTTTACCGTACGATAGCGGAAAGGGTCAAACTTTCTATTATCACTCCAGTGAGTGCAACAGTAGGGAAAGCGTTGGATAGCGTAGCGGTAAAAATTACTATTCCCACTCCAGAGAGTGCAACAGTAGAGAAAGCGTTGGATAGCGTAGGGGTAAAAATTACTATGCCAACTCCAGAGAGTGCAACAGTAGGGAAAGCGTTGGATGGCGTAGGGATAAAAATTACTATTCCCACTCCAGAGAGTGCAACAGTAGGGAAAGCGTTGGATAGCGTAGGGGTAAAAATTACTATTCCCACTCCAGAGAGTGCAACAGTAGGAAAAGTGTTGGATAGCGTAGGAGTAAAAATTACTATTCCCACTCCAGAGAGTGAAACAGTAGGGAAAGCGTTGGATAGCGTAGGGGTAAAAATTACTATTCCCACTCCAGAGAGTGCAACAGTAGGGAAAGCGTTGGATGGCGAAGGGGTAAAAATTACTATTCCAACTCCAGAAAGTGCAACAGTAGGGAAAGCGTTGGATAGCGGCAGAGTAACATTTACTATTCCCACTCCAAAGAGTGCAACAGTAGGGAAAGCGTTGGTTAGCGTAGGGGTAAAAATTACTATTCCCACTCCAGAGAGTGCAACAGTAGGGAAAGCGTTGGATAGCGTAGGGGTAAAAATTACTATTCCAACTCCAGAGAGTGCAACAGTAGGGAAAACGTTGGATAGCGGGAGGGTAAAATTCCTATTCCCACTCCAGAGAGTGCAACAGTAGGGAAAGTGTTGGATAGCGTAGGGGTAAAAATTACTATTCCTACTCCAGAGAGTGCAACAGTAGGGAATGCGTTGGATAGCGTAGAGGTAACAATTACTATTCCAACTCCAGAGAGTGCAACAGTAGGGAAAGTGTTAGATAGTGTAGGGGTAAAAATTACTATTCCCATTCCAGAGATTGCAACAGTAGAGAAAGCGTTGGATAGTGTGGGGGTAACAATTACGATTCTAACTTCTGAGATTGGAATAGTAGGGAAAGCGTTGGATAGCGGCAGGGTAAAATTCACTATTCCCACTCCAGAAAGTGCAACAGAAGGAAAAGCGTTGGATAGCGTAGGGGTAAAAATTACTATTCCCACTCCAGAGAGTGCAACAGTAGGGAAAGTGTTGGATAGCGTAGGGGAAAAAATTACTATTCCCACTCCAGAGAGTGCAACAGTAGGGAAAGCGCTGGATAGCGTAGGGGTAAAAATTACTATTCCCACTCCTGAGAGTGCAACAGTAAGGAAAGTGTTGGATAGCGTAGGGGTAATAATTACTATTCCCACTCCAGTGAATGCAACAGTAGGGAAAGTAAAGATTTAATATATAATAAAAATAAATTAAATATCAATACCAAGAAAATATTAATTAAAATAAATTACCAATTTAATATTAAATAATAATTCTTCAATTAAAAATACAAATTAATAAATAAAATGAATTACCTATTAATGCAAATTAATTACCAATTGATTAATACATTAAAAATAAATACAAATTAACAAATAAAAATGATTTACTTAATTACAATTAAATTACTTCCCCCTATTCCCCTAAATCCCACAACCCAATACACAAAATAAATTATTAAAATTAACTTAATTATCAAATAATCAATTAATAAAATTAATACAATTAAATTACCAATTAAAAAATAAATAATTAATAATTAATTAACAAGTCAAACTCAATACCAATAAATTAATTAACATATTTAATTAATTACAATTAAATTACTTACCACCCTATTTCCCTATAAACCCACAACCCGCTACGGAAAATAAATTAATTAAATTAACATAATTATCAATTAGTCAATTCATAAAAATACATTACCAATTAAAAATGAATTACCAATTAAAAATTACTTAATTAATTAATTACCAATTAAAAATTAATTAACAATTAATTTAAAATAAATACCAATAAATAAATTAAAATTTTAACTAATTACAATTAAATTACTTCCCACCCTATTCCCCTATAAACCCACAACCCAGTACAGAATTAGATTACGCAAAAATTAAATAACATAAAAAAAAATTGATATTATAAAAAATTTGATATATTTTAATATCTTTATTATATACTTCGATATTTTATCTTTATATATTTTAAAAATTGATATTACTTACTTCGATATTTTATCTTTCTATATTTTAAAATTCGATATTACTTACATCGATATTTTGACTTTCTATATTTTAAAAATCGATATTACTTACCTTCTATTCTATTCTATATTTTTAACAACTATATTCTGACCATTCGATATTATGTTCATTCTATATTTTTTACTCGATATTATGTCCATTCTATATTTTTTACTCGATATTATGTCTGTTTACCGGCGAGTTGGTAGCTGCTGGGTCCGGGTGCAGAGCGAACATGTCAGCCAGGCGTTGTGCATCTTGAGGTCCTCGCAGTCAGGATCAGACAACTTGGAGAGGCGATCTCGGGACAGTTGGAGCACTCAGGAAGTGGGTCTCGGGTGTCTTGATATCCCTTGATGGGTGCTTGCTTCTGGTACTTCAGGAGTCCAGAGTAGACTCCTCTTCATTCTGTTTGCCATTGGTGGATCGGTACCCTGAGGATTGGTGCGCCACAGCTGCGATAGGTCCTGGAGCTTCCAAACTTGGTAGGGCGGCAGATCTGCTTTGAGGTCGTCAGTGAGCAGCAGGTCAACCAACCGGGCACATGGGATCAGTGCCTGCGGTGTGCAGGAGAGCGATACTTTCACTCAAAGGTAGCTTCAGGGCGCTTTCTCGAAGGCTGGAGGTGCTCCAGGGTTCTTGGAGTCCTTTCAGGTTTAAGATACAGCAGCAGCGATTATAGAGTCTTTATGGCAGCAGGCAGGGTTAGGCGCCTTTTTCTTCTGCAGCAGGGCTTCAGTACTCGATTGACGGGTCTTCTTTGCCGTGGTCTTCTCCTGTCTGTTGAATCGGGTGTTCATGTCTCGGGGTTCCACCTAAATACTGAATTGAGGGGATTTACAAGGGGAGACAGTTGGTAGCCAAAGGGTTTAGAGTGTCTACACTCTCTAGTGGCCACTTCCTCTGGGTAGAGGCGCTACTCTAACCCTGATAGGAGGTTTTCTCACCATCTCAACATGGTGGAATTTCAGGAGAGGGTTCACCCTGCCTGCCCTGCCCTAAAGGTGGTGTAGGCTAAGTGGAGACCCTCCTCCTCATCTTACCAATTTTCCTTCCTAAAGTGGAGGAAAGAGGGTTTGGCCTAAGTCACTATCAGGAGGTTCCTGGGTTGGATTTCAAAGGCGGCATTGCCTTTGAAGCTTCCCGCCCAGGAAGACCATCCTGTCCTGGAGGTGGTGTGCAGCACCTCCGCCTAGGCTTTGTTCCTGGCCTCTGCGAGTGCTGGCTCTCATCCCATGATGTCCGAAACGTGTGTGGTGGTGGCGGTAGACTGGCAAAAACAAGTCGAGAGCCACACCAGTGCTTGGTAGGTTTTATTGGGTTCCTGTAAAAGGGTCTCTTGTCTGAATCCATTATTAAATCCACCATTGGCATCAGTGAGGATTTATTAAGATGAGATGTTTGGTCGCAAACATCATTTTTTTTTTTTTAAACCGAATTTTTTATAGTACGAACTTGACCCGAATTGGGTATCAGAGCGCTTTACATAGCACCTGTTACGTTACATAAGGACACACATTTATTTTGTTAGGCACAGGGAGATTGAGTGATTTGCCCCGAATCACAGGATGTTCAGCGTCATTGCCGAGACTCAAACCCAGTTCCCCAGATTCGAAGTGGACCACCCTAGCTTTTAGGACAACTCCCCTTCTTAGAAATCAATGGATGACATGTATCCACCACATCTATTCTTTATGGCGTCCCTGTTCAATTATAACATCCCCAAGTAGGCTCGACATTTATTTATTTATTTATTTATAAAGTTTTATGTTGCGCGAACAAGATCCCGAAGGATATCAGAGCGCTTTACAATAGGTTGGAAGAGAGAAAAAACATGAAATGTACACAGCAATTGTAAAAAAAACAATAAACAGTAAACAGTGGTACACGTATAGAGTATAGTATGCAGAAGAGACGATCGGTGACTGTTAGTTGTGCCATGGAGATAAAAACCAAGTACAACCACCTTATGAGTGCCTCCACCATTGTAGGGGCATATATGCTCAAGCTGATATGCCCACATATAGAATATAGTGCACCCTGCCTTAGGGCTCAAGGCCTGCAGTAGGGATGACTTACCTGTACCTTATGCGGTGTATGTGGGCATGTCACATCTTCGGATTTCTCAGCACCAAGACACCTAGCCTGCAATGGCAGAGTGCTTAGCCTTGGTGATGGGTCCCTGGAGTTGGCACAGTCAGTGTTGCAGCCCCAGGAGACCCTCTTCAGTACCCATGCCCTAGGCGCCAGGGGTACCATATAATATAAGAAACTTACAGGGGCAACTGAAGTGGTGCCAATTGTGGTACATGTGAGGAAGGACTCACCGGTGAAACTTCATGGGCCAATCCGCCCCCTCAGACTCCGGTGTCCCACTCAAATCAATCTACGAAGAATCCAGGAAATGGACAAACTCATGCCGCTCTTCTCTCTCTCCACAGAGAGCTGTCGGTGCGATCCCAGAAGCCGAAGGAGATTACCCCGGAAGTCTTTGCCATCAGCCAATGAAAGGAGACGTTGTCACGAAAGAAGGCAGTCATTCCGGTGGTGCAGAAATCGGAGGAGAGAGACAACCTGAAGAGGACGCGGAGCCGACCGAAGGAGACCCGAGGATTGAAGAGACGGCGAAAGAAGAAGGGGAGCTGACTGAAGGAGACCTGAGGAAAGGAACAACCACCACGGAAGGAGATTCGGGACCAGACGAACGCTGGTACGAGGAGTGGTGGAATCCTCCAGAGGACGTGAATGAGCGGCCGCAACTCTGGAGAGTTGCGGCAGAGCCGGTGAGTGACAGCGGCACAAGGGGGACAGAGGGGGGACGCGGAAGGTGGGTAAAGTAGGAGGGGATCCGTGACGAGAGTATGTGGTGATTTTCTGTTTTCTGTTTGATGGAGGGTTTTGTACCAGGATACGAATTCTAGGTAAAAAGTGTACAGAATCTGTATTTTTATTTAACTGTGGAAGCTAGAAGGGGCGAGTTGTTACAGTATGACATCATTAGCAAACAAGCGTGACCATTACTTCAGTTGCACCATTTTCTTTGCTTAAAAAGAAATGGACCATTACAGTAAAATCCCTCACTCCTGCTACCAAGCCCTAGGCACTTATTAAAAGTCCTTCCCCTTCACAACTATCCCCTGAAGAACCTAGAGATAAGCACTTTTGCGGTGTGGTGACGGGTCAACCTGACATAAATCATTTAAATACTGGTGTGCTGACGGCTCTTTCTTTTCCTCTCTTATGAGCCTCCGGGGAGACACCTTTGACCCAGAAGAAGAAGAGCAGGAAACATCACCTTCTTCATCGTCATCCGGTTCGCCGAAGTCACTTACTAAAGAAGAACCGAGAGGACCCGGACCTGAAGCACAAACCCCTGCCCAAACTTCTGTTACTTCTGATAATAAAAAGCTATCACTTGGAAAATACATTCAGCCTCCTCGCCTGTATATCAAACCCGCGCTCTCACAAGTGGTGTTAGAAGTGGGATTGAAAGGTACCATGGAGGCTGCCCTGGCAAAAATGGCGGAAAACCAGGAGCATCTGGGAAAGGTGATGGAACGCTTCCTGACGGTGGGAGAAGAAGATCGCGGGAAGCTACAGAAAGTTCTTACAGGATAAAGCCAAACTCATGGAGCCGCTATGGACAAAATAACTGAGGCTCTCGGAAACCAGAGAGGTCCCACCACCCTTCCCACCACCCTTCCCACTAACATAAAGTGTTACAACTTTATGTTAGTGGAGAAAACCAGGACTATTTTTTCAATAACTTTGAGAGAATGGCTACAGCAGCATCATGGCCAGCCGATAAATGGGGACAATATCTAGGACCTCTCTGATCAGGAGATTTACAGGCCGCCTATCAGACTGCAACCATTCAAGGAGTGGTTCCCTATGCAGACATTAAAAGATCTATTATGGAGCGGCTGGGTGTTGACGATGAAACTTATTGACTGAAGCTACGACAAATGAAAGAGGGACAACAGGAAACACCCAGGGCATTCTATTTTCTGATGAAAGACATGGCTGATCGCTGGTTAAAGCCACTGTGGTTTATCAGGTATAGTTGCTACAACAGCTAGTTTCAACATTGATGACAGAACTGACAGTGATGACCTGCGGGCTCGTTTTGTTACAGCATTGAACATATAGATGGAGAGTCTCTATCTCATAATTGTGAGGACGTAATTTATTGGCTGTAAGGAAAGCAAGACACAGGTATTCGCCCCTGAAGAAGGGAACAGGGCTTCCCGAAATGCATCGGGCGACACTGCTTCTCAACCCTTGGTGTTATTGTGTTATGTAATGAATTATCTTCTATAGACAGCTATGTATATAAATATATGTATATATGTATAGGTTCTACAAGAGACACTATGAAAAATAATATATATATATATAAATTGTGTTTATGATGGATTATGATAATAATGTGTAGGAACACAGTATTGTCCTCTTGAAAATTTATGTTGGATAATAAATTTATCAAGCAGAAGAGTAGTTTACAGATTACTTATTTTCAACAGTTAGAATTTTTTGAGAATTAATATTCTCTAGGAACAGTGCATCCTGCATGTAGGCTTCGCTTACATTTATTTCGAGTTGTTCACATATTGTGTAGCCAGCACAGTTTAGCAGTTTGCACCCTTGGACTACACTGTATATTTTAGAATAATTGGATTAATAATAGAGTGCTCCTCTCCCCCTCTTAACCTAAGATTTATTTAGAACAGTATTTATCCTCTTTGCATCCGCCAATTCAAAAAGGGGTTCGTCAACAGGCGAACCTTACCCTTGAAACTGCGGTGGAAATCGCCAGCGCTTATAATAGAAAAAAGAAATACAAAAAGGGCGAGATGACGTGTCAAGGAAAACCGGAGGACCAGGAACACATCGCCCTCCCCGCCCACCATTTGTTAAGAAACCTGAACCCTTCACTATTGTACCAGGAACCCCAATAGTCCGGCCCCCACCGATGGGTCCACAGTGCTTCCAGTGTGGCGGAATTGGCCACATTGCCCGATTTTGTCCTCAGAGAGAGGAACCTATAGAAGTAGGGATGGCCCGCAATTATTACTGTTCTCCTTTTGAGAAAAAACCACCGCCCTACCTGTGCACCGTTTCTATCAATGGACATCCAGTAACGGCTCTAGCTGATACAGGGTGTCTCCATAGTTTAGTCCGACCTCAAGATCTGGGTTCTTATATTGGTCCCATTGAGGGAGCTGTAGCCATACGATGTGTGCATGGTGATACCAAACCATACCCGACAGCCCAGGTAAAAATACAACACCCCCAAGATCCAGGGACAACCCTAACAGTTGGGCTAATACCCAGATTGCCTGAACAGGCTATTCTTGGGAACGATTATCCAAAGTTGTCTCAGTTGTTGAATGATAAACAGTCTCCGGAGGAAAAATGGTTGTCAACAGCACCTTTTCCTCAAGATGAGGCGAAAGAATGGCCCACCGCAAAATCCCGAAAGAGTAGGAGGCAAAGAAGAGCAGAAAAAGGGAAAACACCATTAGTACTACCTGTCCTACAGGACGATAACCCATGGGAAACCGATAGAAGTTTCCATGCGGCCCAGCGAGAAGACCAAGTCTTACAAGAAGCATGGAATCAGGCACTGGAGGACGAGGATCCACAACATGTAGTTCCTTATTTTTTCAAGAGAAATGGATTGGTATATAGAAAGGGGAACACCAACCAAAAAGCCCAACTATTGGTTCCTGGCCCTTTTAGGGAAAAAGTGTTATACCTAGCTCACAGCCACTTGTTGGGTGGACATTTTGGGGCAGATAAAACAGATTAAACAGATTATGGAGCACTTTTATTAGCCAGGGATATATCAGCAATTACAGAAATATTTTAGGGAGTGTCCGGTGTGTCAGCGTAATAGTCGATACCGTCCCCCGAGAGTGCCCCTACAACCTCTCCCAATTATAGAAGAGCCATTTCGTAGGATAGGCATGGATATCATAGGGCCCTTATTGCCTTCTCGCAGTGGGTGTCTGTAATTCCTGATTATGGTGGATTATGCAACGCGCTTCCCAGAAGCCATTCCCCTAAGAAGACTTGATGCTTCTAACATAGTGAAAGCCATGATTACTGTATTTTCCAGAGTAGGATTCCCAAAGGAAATCCTGACTGATCAGGGGACGCCCTTCATATCCAGATTGATGAAGCAAGTTTGTATCCAGTTAGGTTTTAAACAAATCCGGACGTCGGCTTATCATCCGCAGACAGACGGATTAGTAGAAAGATATAACGCCACCATAAAGACCACCCTAAAAAAACTTCTGGACTTAGAATCCCGGAAATGGGAGGACATGTTACCTCTGGCCTTGTTTGCCATTAGGTGCAAAGAACAAAAAAGCACAGGCTACTCGCCTTTTGAGTTACTTTATGGCCATAAGCCCCGCACCTAATTGGAGATGGCCCAAGAAAAATGGGAAGCAAAACCTAATGATTCTAAACCCTTAACTGAATATGTATCTAATTTGCGTACTCATCTTGGACAGATAAGGGCTATTGTTCGAAATAACTTAGAAGGAGCCCAATTGGCCCAAAAGGGTCAATATGATAAAGGCACCAAAAAGAGATCCTTTCAGGTGGGTGACTCAGTACTACTGATGATGGCGTCCTCAGATGACAAGTTGTTGGAACAGTGGCAGGGGTCATACACCATAGTGGAACAAGTTACTCCTGTGACATACCGCGTAGAAACCGACCTGGTCAGACATACTTCTCAAGTGTATCATATCAACTTACTAAAAAAATGGGGAGGTCCCTTGCCGGTGGTGGAAACTCTCGCGGAGGTACAGGTTCCCTTGTTTGACCAGTGTGTAGATCTCGACCTACCTCCCGATCTCCAAATGACTCTGTCAAACGTCTTACAACCCCTACAGAATACGTTCTCTACTTCCCCAGGTAGGACAGTGTTTATCGAACATGCCATCAAAACTCCTCCAGGAAAAGGAGTATGCCTGAGACCCTATCGCATTCCTGAAGCCCGTAGACAAACCATACGATAGGAAATCCAGAAGATGATACAAATGGATATAATTGAACCATCTGTAAGTGAGTGGAACTCACCCATTGTGCTGGTGCCTAAACCGGACGGCTCGGTGAGATTTTGTATCGACTTCAGAGAGGTCAATAAAATATCAGAGTTCGATACTTATCCCCTACCCCGGGTGGAGGAGATGGTTGAAAGAATAGGCGAGGCTAAATACATTAGCAACTTAGATTTATGCAAGGGGTATTGGCAGATACCCCTTCGAAAAACAAGATAGAGAAAAGACTGCTTTTTCTACACCAGATGGGTTGTATCAGTTTAAGGTATTACCCTTTGGCTTGCATGGGGCAGCTGCCACGTTTCAAAGGGCTATGAATGTAATCCTACAACCTCATGAAAAATATGCAGGTGCGTACATAGATGACATAATCATCTATAGTGATACCTGGGATCAACATCTTTCTCACCTGTCTAGTGTAATACAGTCCCTAGATTAATATGGCTTAAAAATAAATCCAGCTAAAAGTCATCTGGCTGCTCAAACTGTTCGATACCTAGGGTATTTGTTGGGAGAAGGAGTCATCAGACCACAAATATCCAAATTAACTGCCATTTCTCAAATCCCTTTACCATGCACCAAGAGGGATTTAAGAGCCTTCTTAGGATTGCTGGGATATTACAGTTGGTTTATCCCTCAATTCTCACAATTGGCTACCCCTCTAATGAATTTACTACAGAAAAACATAAAAACAGAGGAAGTGCTGAAACGTCCACACCCAGAAGTAGTGCAAGTCTTTGAGACCCTGACCTCAGAAACCATGTTAACCAGTCCTGATTATTCCCTCCCTTTTCTTTTACAAACGGACGCTTCAGACCAGGGACTAGGGGCTGTGTTATCCCAAGAAGCATCACGAGGAGAAAAACCTATATTGTATATCAGTCGTAAGCTGTTTCCTAGGGAACAAAAGTGCTCCACTATAGAGAAGGAGGCCCTAGATATTAAATGGGCTATAGACTCATTATGATATTACTTGGAAGGCAGAAAATTTACCTTGTATACGGACCACGCTCCTCTTGAATGGTTAGCTAGGAACAAGGGTCACAATGAAAGAGCCCTTAGGTGGTTTCTGTCATTACAACCATATCGCTTCAGAACACAACACAGAAAAGGTAGCGAACAAGGAAACGTAGATTACTTATCCAGATTTCCCCAAGAACAAAATCCTAGTAAAAGGACAGCTAGGGAAAGAGGATGTGAGGAAGCACGCACCGGCGTAACTCCATCGGCCAATCCACCCCCTCAGACTCCGGTGTCCCACTCGAATCGATCTACGAAGAATCCAGGAAATGGACAAACTCCATGCCGCTCTTCTTTCTCTTCGCAGAGAGCTGTCGGCGTGATCCCGAAAGCCGTAGGAGATTACCCCGGAAGTCTTTGCCATCAGCCAATGAAAGGAGACGTCGTCACGAAAGAAGGTGGTCATTCCGGTGGCGCGGAATTCGGAGGAGGGAGACAACCTGAAGAGGACGCGGAGCCGATCGAAGGAGACCCGAGGACTGAAGAGACGGTGAAAGAAGAAGAGGAGCTGACCGAAGGAGACCTGAGGAGAGAAACAACCACGACGGAAGGAGACTCGGGACCAGACGAACGCTGGTACGAGGAGTGGTGGAATCCTCCGGAGGACGCGAATGAGCGGCAGAGCCAGTGAGTGACAGCGGCACAAGGGGACCAGAGGGGGGACGACGCGGGAGGCAGGTAAAGTAGGAGGGGGTCCTTGAAGAGAGTATGTGGTGATTTTCTGTTTCCTGTTTGATGGAGGGTTTTGTACCAGGATACGAAGTCTAGGTAACAAGTGTACAGAATCGGTATTTTTATTTAACCCCTTCGCTGCTGATGACGAGCTCAGCTCGTCATCAGCCACGGGTGGCGTGTGCTGATGATGAGCTGAGCTCGTCATGTAACGCGGAAAACGGAAAACAGCCGCACAGCGCAGAAATCACGGCAGCAGCGATGCGGTTAACTGTGGACGCTAGAAGGGGCGAGTGTTACAGTGTGACATCATTAGCAAACAAGCGTGACCATTACTTCAGTTGCACCATTTTTTTTGCTTAAAAGTCACTTACGAAAGAAGAACCGAGAGGACCAGGACCTGAAGCACAAACCCCTGCCCAAACTTCTGTTACTTTAGATAATAAAAAGCTATCACTTGGAAAAAAGATTCAGCCTCGTCGCCTGTATATCAAACCCGCGCTCCCACAGTACAGTTTTAGGGAACGAGATCTGGCACCTGGTTAACAGGAACCTTGTGCACTTACAGTACATAACTACATCAGAGATCAGCAAAAACATGGGGGCCTACCATGTCAAAAGAGGCACTTTCACACACTTACAAACTTGTGAGTCCTTATTGGACATTGATAGGGTTTCAGACCAAGCACCAGGTCTCTGAAAATCACAAATGTCCACCAGGGTCCAAGGTCAACTGAATGGTTCGCAGTCATTTGTCCAAAGTTTGCAGACCTCATGGGCCACAATTATTATTATTATTATTATTGGGCATTTATTAAGCGCCTGGTTACGCCACTGGCGTGTCCCCGCGCTATGGTAAGTGAAATGACTGTCCCCCCTCCTCCTAACCCAGCTGTCTACTGAAAGAGATAAGTCTTAAGTTTTTTCCTAAACTGGATCTCAGAAGGCTCAAGCCGAAGTTCCAGTGGCAGTTTGTTCCAGCATATGGGAGCGAGGTATCTGAAGGACCTGCCTCCCATCCGAGCTTTAGATATTCTTGGAACTTTTAACAGCCCAACCTGCGAGGACCGTAGGCTCGTAGTAGGTCCCTTGCTCACTTTGCCACTTTGCCTGGCTGATGACAGATGATTAGCCAGAAACCAGTCCCAGGATGCTTGTTTCCGGTCCAGGAAAGACATGGCTTGGCAGTTTGGGCTGGACTGTTCCCATGAGGTACAGGGTCGGACTGATTTGCATATGGCCATCTCTGAACTGGGGTGGTGGAGTGAGCTAAAGAATGATGATGAATTAAACCCAGATCAGTTGACTGGGGGTGAGTGTTTGATTTGCTCAAGCGCTCCGTCCATTATCTCCTTTGGTATCGCTTTGTTCGCCCTAAGTTGGCAGGGTATGCCCAGACATGTGTCCCTTGCTCACTTTACCACTGGATTCAAGCTAGCCTGGCTGATGACGGCTGATTAGCCAGAAACTGGTCCCAGGATGCTTTTTTCCGGTCCAGGGAAGACCGGGCTTGGCAGTTCGGGCTGGACTGTTCCCATGAGGCACAGGGCCAGACTGATTTGCATATGGCCATGTCTGAACTGGGGTGGTGGAGTGAGCTAAAGAATGATGATGGATTAAACCCAGATCAGTTGACTGGGGGTGAGTGTTTTATTTGCTCAAGAGCTCCGTCCATTATCCCCTTTAGTATCACAATGTGGAACCCAGCTTCTGTCTTAAAATCAGTAAATTGTTTTCCAATGTTGCCATTAGGCAGCTCCTGTGCCAGGAAGAGACAGGATGGCACCACATCTCCTTAAGGCTTTAGTAATGTTTCACGATGAGGGGAACAAGTCACTTTATCCTGTAATGGTTCGAGTTGTAGCCAGCCAATCACGGAGCTTCAGGTCAGAGGATCCAACTTTGGGTTTATGTATCCGAAATGGACAGGAGAAAAAGATCCTTAATCCAAACGGGTTCAATATATTTTTACATTTGGTCCTCGAGTCCAGATTCACTGACCATTTCTAGGCTAAAGATCCAGCTCGCTTTAATTTAATTGACTAGTGGCTTAATTTGAAGCCCACAAATAACACACTTTTCAAATGCTCAACTTCACAAACATAACTGATGGATTTGTAGCAAATGAATCAAAGGCCCTTCCATGAGTAACGTGTGTTGTAATTTTGTTCAGCCTTTTTTCTGTAGCTCTATTAATAGCTTTTTCATTGGGAATTAAATGGAAAATGGCATTTGGCCACCCGCTTGGCAGACATGCATAAAACTAGCCATGCTACACCCAAATAGTTTTGTGCAGATTCTCTGCACTGTCCCAAAGTTATTATATGTTCATATATTTATAGTACATGGGATTCTGTAATCTTTGTATAAAAGGCAGTCTCATAGGGCCAGATGTACAACTGTTATTTGCTGTCGCAAAGGGGATTTTGGCCCCTTTGCGACCGCAAAATAGGTCTGCCCATTGTACTAACCCTATTTAGCAAGCCGCTAATGAATTAGCGAGTCGCAAAATGGGGTTAGCGACTCCCTATTAGGAAGGGCCGTGCCAAGAGCGTTCCTTCCTAATAGCGAGTCTAAAACCTATCTATGAATGTTGTGCGACCGCAATTGCAACACGCAGTTTACCACCCTTCTCAGAAAGGTGGTAAAGCACTCGCAAACGGGAAGGGGTCCCCAAGGGACCCCTTCCTCTTTGTGAATGGATGCACACATTTTTTTTAAGGGCAGGCAGTGGTCCCAGGGACTACTGCCTGCCCTTAAAAAATTAAACTGAAAAGCTTAATTTTCCTTTTTTAAATGTATCCCGTTTTGCTTTAAGGAAAGCAGGCTGCATTTTTTTCTTAAACTGCTTTATTGACAAAGCAGTCCAAGACATGGTGGTCTGCTGACCCCAGCAGGCCACCATCCCTGGGAGTGCCAGTCATTCCCAATGGGGTCGCACATTGGGACAACCTCATTAATATTCATGAGGCATGCAATTTGCGACCCCACTAGGAATCGCAAACATTGTCTGAGACAATGTTGTACGTTGGGATTTGCGACTCGCAATTAATCGCAATATGCGAGTCGCAAATACCAAAGGTCGTACATCTGGCCCTAATTTCTTATCAGCAACTTGTGATGCAGCAACTCGCTGATTAAAAAGAAAAGACATCAGAGCTCGACTATTATAAGTTATTACCGTCGAGTTCCGAGGTCAATGCCTGCTGCAAGAGCCAGCAGCCAGGGTGAATGGCAGGTCAGGTCATGAAACATGTTAGAAATGGGGGTCTCTAGTTAGCAATGGCTGGCGCCAATGTCCAAATAGGGACCCTTCTTCCTAAGTCAGGGCAAGTGGCCTACCCCCTTTGACAACCCCTGCTCAACCCTGTGGTAACGTAGCACAAGCAGTTAGGCCTATTGCAAAGGCAGTGTGTGAAGCATTTATGACCATGCGCAATAAGGCAGTAACAACACCACAAAAGGACACAACTCAGGTAGGGATAGAAAAATAATATCTTTATCTAAGGTTTAACTCAATACTCTCAAAGCGTTTTAACAAGCTACAATGCACGTAAACCAGTAGGGACTCAAAAAGGCAATAACGTATTCATCAGACGTGACACTGACTGAGTACAAGGCTGGGGCCTATGCGACCCATGGCGCACAATATACCTGCAGTTGAAAGGGGATACAGCATGCAGCTTTTCAAAAAAGCGGAGACGGTGACAGGCGGACTCCCAGCGAAAACAAGTCTTGGCTGCAGGGGTCCGTAGCATGCACCCACAGTGATTCAGGCACTCAGGGACAGTTGGGCTCTCAGCAACAGCAGCACGCGGCTGCAACGGGCCAAGCTGGTGGTGGCGATGACTCTCGTCTTGCAGCTCCGTGGTAATCTCACAGCGGCAGCAGCTCTCGCTTAGCTTCGGCGGCCCACAAGACGATAGTGACAGTCCTCGATAGTGGTGAACAAGATGTGGCCACTCAGTGGCAGCAGCTCTTTCTTAGCTGCGATGGCCCACAGGACAAATCACGATGAGGCAACGTTGGCAAAGGTGCGGGCGCTCAGCGGCAGCAGCTCTCTCTTAGCTGCGGCGGCCCACAGGACAGATTCCAATGATGCAAAGTTGGCAAAAGTGCGGGCACTCAGTGGCAGCAGCTCTCTCTTAGCTGCGGTGGCCCACAGGATGAATCATGATGATACGAAGTTGGCAAAGGTGCGGGCACTCAGCTGCAGCAGCTCTCTCTTAGCTGCGGCAGCCCAAAGGACAGACCACAATGATGCAGAAGGTGCGGGCACTCAGGGGCAGCAGCTCTCTCTTAGCTACAGCAGCCCACAGGACGAAGGATGGTCTCGACCAGGCTGGCACAATGGTGGGTACTCAGCGGCTGCAGTCTCTTAGCTGCAGCGGCCCACACATATTCAGCGAAGGTTCCGAAGGTTCAAATTCAGGCGGCTCTCAGCAGTGACAGCTCTCTCTTGACTGCAGCAGCCCACACAGATTCATTGAAGGTTCCCAGTCCGTGATCCTCACATTAGAACTAGAGACTCCGGATTGCTCGACGGAGGCCTCACCTGTAAGCAGAATTCTACGTACAGGAATTCCGACGGCTGACAGGGTGAAGTCTAATGTCCCTGAGACTTCGGCAGGAGGCGCTCTCCATTCAGGCCCTCGGGAAGTTTCTTCAGCATGCTTGGTGAAAGTTTCAAAAGTCCTTTCCTCTGTTCACTCGGATAGAGTTTCGTCTTGACATCCAGAAGGAACACACCTGGACAAAGTTCCAGAGCAGCATTTTATACCTAAAAAGTCTTTGTTCTCTAAAGCCACAAATCACTAAATTCAGTCAGACCCGGTTTGGTGGGGTCGGGGAGCACTTGGTTTACGAGGCGACATCCTGCCCTTTCAGAATGCGGGGGTCTGCTATCAGACGCCCAGTGGAGGGGTGGAGCCATCATTCACTTTGCCAGGCACGGCCCTGCTCAGATCAAAGAGTCACCCCTCCCCATGCTCTGAATACTGATCTCTCTCTCCCGCCAGGTCTGACCCAGCTGGCCCTGCTGCTTCAAAACCAGACGGCCAATACATATACTAGCACAGCCTACAGGAAAGATCAGGCAAGGAAACACCAACATTTCCAGAAGAGCCATTTTTGAACATGGGATATATAAAGGGTTCTTACTAAAAGGTGTATCTCAATGTCGTGAGCATAAACATATCACACGATCAGTTTATGGGGGTCAGATAGGATTGTAGAAGGTAATCGTCAGCCTGCCGATTCTAGCCAATGAGAACGGATAGCTTCACGATAGTAACAATGAAATGGAGGGTAACTCGCTATTAGAACATGCTACACAGACCTAGGCATTATGGTTATCCTAATTCATACATTCATCTTTACACGGGGACCATTCGCTCTGTGGCACTGATTAGCAGTGGCTCGGCATCCAGAGCATCTAAATCCAGCCAACATAAAAGATAGGAAGCGAAAAGATGAAGGGAGACTCACGCCAATGATGCCAGGTCTAATACAACATAATTGAAGCAGCTGTTTAAAGCAACAAATGGAACGCTGGTTTTCTTTCTTCTGCTCTATTTTGCTAGCTTACTGTGACAAGCAGAGAGAACATGCTTATTTATTCAACTCCTTAGATAGAGGAAAGGTGGAATCGTAGAATCTTTCTGCATGTTTCTACATGTTCCGAGGTACTGCAGCTTTTTTATGACTTGTATTGAACTGCTTCTAATATTTGTGTGCAAAAAATATCCCACAGGTTTTTGATGAGTTTAATTTTGCATTAGAAGCTTTATTTTTTATTTTATTTTTTTAAATTTTTATTTTGCAGTATATCAGTTGAAAATAGAAAGGGGTTGGGAAACAGTAAGAGGGGAATCAGAAAGGGAAGGGAAAGACAGGCGACATACCGCCACGAAACCCCACACAGGGGGCGCAAAAATAGGGAGGGGCTCATCCAAAGAAGAAGGGCGATAGGGCTCCATAGTCCACAGGTAGTCAACAATAGTTCGACAAGCAACGGGGGAGCTTCCACCCAATGCAGATTCTAGTCCAGAACAGGCACCCTTAGGTCGAAAGAACCGCCCAAACTCCGCTCATGACCCAGTAGCCCTCCCTAGGCATAGCTAGTCGCAACGAGAGAGAGAGAAGGAAGAAGAACACAAGACAATTACCCCAACTATCCCCCACCCTCGTCCCTCCCCAACATCACCCTCCCCCCAGTGGCGGCGACCAGCAAACATACAAAGCAGTACAGACATTCTCGAGATTAAATTTGGAAGAGATGGAGAGATCGCAACGTTTATGGGCATACAGCCGAAGGTAAACCTCGGGACAGAAATCTCACAAGCGAGCCCCAATTGTACATAAAGTTCTTAAAGTTCCCCAGGAAGATGTCAGAGAGGCGTTCCATGCTCAACAGACGCCACAGTCGGGCATGCCACAAGGAAATAGCCGGGGTAGATGGGGACTTCCACGCTGACGCTAGAGTCATCTTGGCCGCACCCAAACACAACCACATAACACGCTTATCCGCCCTAGTCTGGTGTTCAAGCAGCGGGTCCCTAAGCCCTAATAGGACAAAGTCCATGGAGTTCGGAATCGGGTAACCCAAGATGTCCTTAATGTGGGATAGAATCTCAGCCCAGAACGGCTTGATGGTGGGGCAGTCCCACCATATATGGTTAAAGTCTCCCAACATCCCACAGCCCCGCCAACACCTATCTGAAGTAGCCGGAAATATGCGGTGTAATTTGGAGGGATATAGGTACCAATCAAAGATGAGTTTCATATGTGCCTCTCTGAGGTCAGTAGAGTGATTGTGCGCTGTCACATCTCTCCATAAGGCCTGCCATTCGTTAGTAGAAATGTCCCTCCCCAGTGTGGATTCCCAATGGTCTTGGTATCGCGGTCGCGGTGACACGGTAGAGTCTAATAACAGTTTGTACAGGAAAGAAATCGTACCCCTCATGGTAGAAGTGTGAAGAAGGAAGGACTCAAATTTCGACAAGGGTCTGGTAGCCGCGTCTACTACGGCAGGTGACGTCGCCCAATGCAGGAGCTGGAGATGTCTGAAGCGTTCCGTCGGGAGGACACCATAATCCCTCATACAGTTGTGGAAAGTGAGGGGTTCGACGCCATGGAACAAGTGGGTGAGGGCTCTACAGCCACCCTCCCTCCAAGCGTCAAAGGGACCTTCCGCCAGGGCCGGGGGAAAAGCCGGGTTGAAGTGAATCGGGGTGAATGGGGACGGGAATGTGGTCCAACGGTCGTCACCGCTTACCGTGTCCCATACCTTCAGCACCGTGCTCGTGGGGGTGCTAATGTAAGCATTCTTGGGGCGGTCTGCCTTAGGCTTCCAGGCCAGATCCCAGATGGAGCGGCCCGCAACGCTCCGATCCATGTGGAGCCAGTGCTTTTCCGACATCTGTTGGGACCACTCCACGATGACCCTCAGTTGGGCAGCTTTGTAGTACAAATGCATGTCCGGAAAGCCAACCCCCCCCTCCAAGCGTGGGCGCCACAGGATTGAGAATGGAAGCCGTGCTCGGCCGCCCTGCCAGACATATCTCAGCATCACGGTCTTCAATCGGCGGAAGTAGTCTAGCCCTATCGGAATAGGCAAAGCCTGAAATAAATACAACAGTTTGGGAAGGAGCACCATTTTAAGGGCGTGTATCCTGCCCAGCCACGAGATGAATTTAGGCTTCCATCGTTCCAGCTCAATTTTTACGGAAGATAACATCGGAGGGAAGTTAGCGTGGAACAGGGCATTCACGGTGGAAGTCAACCGCACGCCCAGGTAGAGCAAGGACTCCGACGCACAAGTGAGCGGAGTGAGCAGCCTGGTCAGTTGCACCTCCCCCGCCGAGAGGGTCAGGTTTAGGATGTAGGATTTATCGAAATTAACCTTGAAACCCGCCACCTCCTCGTAGGCAGAGAGCACTGAGTGGACATGCGGTAGCGACAGCGCCGGCTCCCTGATAGACAACAGGACATCGTCCGCAAAGAGCGAGATCTTGTGCTGCTCGCCTGTAAAGGGAAGTCCTAGAATCTTCTCATTTTCTCGCACCGCCAACGCCAATGGCTCAATACTAAGAGCAAAGAGAAGGGGTGAGAGGGGACATCCCTAGCGCGTCCCTCGGGAATGACGAAAGCTCGTGGATCTATGGCCGTTGACCAACACACGAGATGTAGGGCCACTGTAGTTAGCCTCAATCATCCTCACGAAAGAAGGCGAGAAACCGAAGGCTACTAGTGTCTGGTGCAAAAACCCCCAGTCGACGCGGTCGAAAGCCTTCTCTGCGTCGAGCCCTACTAGCACCGCGGGTATGCTAAATCGCTCCGCCTTTTCGATGAGGTGTATGACGCGGCGCAGGTTATCATGGGTCTGTCTGCCTTTAATAAACCCCGATTGATCAGGATGGATCAGGGCAGGCATCAGGTCCTGCAGCCTACCCGCCAGAATAGAGGAATACAGTTTGGCGTCCAGGTTGAGAAGCGCGATCGGGCGGTAGGATGTACAAAGGGTAGGATCCTTCCCCGGCTTGGGAATAATACTGATCAGTGCCTCAGCCATAGAGTCCGTGGTCCTGCCATCAATCGCCATTGCGTTGAAGAGGGAGACTAAGTAGTTGCATACTTCAGAAGCAAACGTTTTGTAGAAGAGGGCCGTGTAGCCGTCAGGCCCGGGGGCCTTGTGCAGCTTCAGGCCTTTAATGGCATCCAAGACCTCCTCTCGAGTGATGGGGGAGGATAGTGACTCGTTCCATTCCTTAGAAACCTTCGGGAGAGACAGGCCCTCCAGGAATTTGGATTGTGCGCCGGGATCAAGGGCGTCACACGAGTAGAGTGCCGCATAAAAGCGCCCGAATATGGCCGCCTTGTCCGCATCTCTATGCTGAACAGAGCCCGCCTGATCGCGAATACCCCCGATATAATCTTTCTCGCGTTTGTCCCGGAGCTGCCGGGCAAGATGGCGCCCGATCTTGTTGCCCTGGGAGTAGGAGGTACGTCTAAGTCGCAAAAGAGTAAATTCCGCCCTGTTATTATAATGGGCCTTCAGTTTCCCTCGCACCGCCGTCAGGGGGCGTAGGGTCACCCTGGAGGGGTTCGCCTTGTGGGCCTGTTCCAAAGTAGCCAGTTCCAATTCCAGAGCCTCCCTCTCCTCGCGCCTTAGCTTATTCAGGTTCGCGTTGAGGGCGAGGCATGTGCCCCGTAAAGAGGCCTTGCATGCGTCCCACGTGGTATACACCGACGTGTCTGTGGGTGGATTGAGGAGGAAAAAATCACCAATCGCCTTGCGTAGGGCCTTACATGATTCCTCATCTCGCACCAGAGCTGCCGGGAAATACCACTTGCGCCAACCATCCCCCCCGGTGGCCCAGTGCATTCCCAGAACCACAAGGCTATGATCCGATAGCGAGAGCGGAAAAATACTAGCTAATTGTATGTCCCCCCGAAGGGCCTGACTAATCAAGATATAATCAATGCGGGAGTACGAGTGGTGTACGTTGGAAAAAAAGGTGTAATCCCTGGTCTGCGTGTGGAGAAAGCGCCAACTGTCAATCAGCCCCATGTCTCCTAACTGCCGTTTAGTTTCGTCTGAGAAGACGCCAGTGTCTGCCCTGCGGCCCCCAGAGCTATCCAGACCCCTGTCCCATATCATATTGAAGTCGCCTAGTAAGAGTAAATGACCCTCCACAAAATCCCCCATCTTGTCCAGTAGATCCTGCAAAAAGCCATTCTGTCCTGCATTAGGGGCATACAATACAGCAAAAGTACACAGGCGGCCACGCAACAGTCCCTTCACCAGTAGCCAACGGCCGTCCCTATCCACACTCACACCCATGGGTTGAAAATGCAGGGAAGCCCGGAAGAGTAGGGCCACCCCTCTATGCTTCGTGGCTGCAGAGGCCCTGTAGATAAGGGGGAACTGCCTATGACGAAGCCTCAACTCATCCTTCCTAGCCAGGTGGGTCTCCCGGAGGGCCACCACATCCAAATGGTGATCTATGATGTACTTCCAGAGTTTCTGCCGCTTCTGCGGGGAGTTAAGGCCCTTTACATTCCAAGTTCCTATGCTGACAGGCATAAGGGGCAACACAGATTCCACGCCATGCTCACAGCCAGACAGCCACGGTGCCCGCACCGGTCCCGCACATGCACCACGAACCAAGCCCAGGGAAGAGAAACAGACACAGGGACTCTAGGGAAGGATCACAGCCACCCCAGGAGGCCCACCCGGTCACTCCGCAAGTCCCGCGTGATATCCACGTTCCTAAGGTACGCAAGGGTCAAAGAAGGCAGATCCCGAAACAATGTACAAAATATAGAAGAAAATATCAATAAAGGCCCTTTCAACACACACTCATCACACACTGCCGCCGCCACCCCCGAACTCCCATCCCAAATCGTCCTGTCATGACATCCATATTCAGAGCGCCAACAAACCCACCCTCTACCCCCCCAAGAACAAAGAACAACAAAATGCAACTCAAGGCACTGAACCTGAACCTCGCAGTCTTCAGTTCCAGCAGGTCACGGTTCAAAAGTCCCCTACTAGACTGGGGTTGGGGCAGGGGTGTCCACCTGGGGACCCCCAGGTCCAAAATCCGGGGTGTCTTCTCCAAAAGTACCTTTGTACCCCGAGGACCTCAGGCCAAGAGCCCCTCCGATGCCACTGCATAAGGTCGGGGTCACGCTGCTCCAGAGCTCATCTGGGAATCCGTCATGGTGGCGGAGGCCACCGAAGCCACTGCGGCCCCTCTCTCCTGCTCACTAGTCGCCGAATCCGGCCGCCGCCGCTCCGGGGACGGGCCCACCCTGTGCCATGAGGAAGAGCGACGCCGTCTCCGGAATGGAGAGCCACGCGCCTCCTGCGACGGCTCCGTTTCCTCAATACCCAGAAGATCCTTTGCCTCCCGTAGGGAATTGATCTGTCGTAGCCGATTCTCCCATCGAAAGATGATCCGGAAAGGATGGCCGCAGGAGTAGGATATTCCGCGCCCCCGGAGAAAGGCGGTCACAGGTCGGAAGTCCCTTCGTTTCTGCAAGGTCGTCGCCGCCAGGTCCTGGTAAAGCTGGGGGTGATGGCCCCTGAATTGCAGCGAAGCAGTGGTTCTCGCTTTTCTCAATATCTTTTCCTTTATCTGAAAGTCATGTACGCAAACGAGGATATCTGGAGGTGGCCCCCCGCCCCTCCTGGGCAGCCCCACTCTGTGCACTCTATCCATCTGGATGTCACGCACCTCTTCATCCTCTAAGGTCTGGAGAAACAAGGCCAGGACGTACCCACGCAGGTCCCCCGCTTCCCCGTCCCATGGCACTGCTTTAATACGAATGTTATTTCTTCTGGAGCGGTTTTCCAAATCCTCTGCGTGGGTTTGCAAATCCAGATTCTGCTCCGTGAGGCGTATGATGTCCTGTTGGAGTTGGTGCACATCATTCGCCATGCTACGGTCATGGTCCTCCAGCGTCGCCACCCTTTCGCCAATCCCATCTACGTCCCTCCGTACCTCCCGGAGGTCCGAGGCCAACTGTGTACAGAGTTCGGAAATGTCTTCCTTGATAGTTGCGAAGAGTTCCTTCATGAAGGCTTTAGTTGTTGGCGCCTCATCATCCGATTGCCTGGAGGAGCCGCTGGCTCCCGGCGACGCCGGCTGCTGCGATGATTTGGGGACTACCTCCTTCCCCGTCTTCCCCCCTCTGCGTTGCGAGTTGGACATGGCTGCGAGCTGCGTCCACGCACTTCCACTTAGGCACTGGATAGCTGCCGCTGGGAGGGCGAGGCTCGGGTCGGTGACTCACCGCGTTAGGACGGCCCGTTGATGGTGCTATTCGCCCTCTCTAGAGGTCATTCAGGTACTCCGTCGAAAGTGCGGTCTCTCTCCCACCAGGCCACCACTACTCATCGATGCTGCTAGCGTTCAAGGGTCCTTCCAGCCCCAGGGGCAGAAAGCGGGCGGGAAGGCTTACACCCCAAAGCTGGCGACCAGGCACGGGGCCTGTGGGGTCCCAATACAGCACGTGTCCCCGCCAACGGTCAAGACCCGGGAGGAGGCGGTCCGGTCCGCCACCGTCAGAGCCCCTCCAAATTGGCGCCAGGCGCTCAGTCACTAGAAGGACCCACCACCCAGGTGGGCGGCAATCCTGGCGCTCCGCTCTCCAAGATCTGCGCCAGCAAGCTGCAAGTCCTCCGCTCCCCCCTGGCGCCAATGCACAGCTGAAGGGCGCAGCCGCGCCGGCGGAGCCTCCTTCGGAGAAGTTCACCACAAGCGCAATGTCAGGCCACTCCACAGTGTCTACCAGCAGAGCCAACTGGGTATCCAAAGCTCCGCCACTACCGTGAGCCGGCCGCCAGATTCTTATGACTCTCCTTGCGTTATGCGGGCGTGTGCAGGAATACGCGCCGGCCCTCCAGCCACTTTCACTCTCCAGGCTCGAGTCCGGAAGGCCCCAACGTGGCGCGCGTTCCTGGGCAGATATTGGGCCTCGCTACCACGCAGCTCTTCCTTCCCTCCCCCGCCGGTAGACACACCAGTCTGCTGCCCTCCGAGAAGGGGGATCCACCTGCTCTTCCCCCGCCGGGCCTGTGCTACATCGCTCGGATCAGCTCCGTGTTCTAGGGGCCGCCCCTCGACTCGGTGTCCGGCTCTTCTGTCAGCCCCCGGCGGCGTCCAGCCACCGGCGCGGCCCGCCGAGTGCTCCTCCCAGCGCCTTCCAGCAAGCGCTCCTCAGCCGGCGAGTTCAGTTCCCCGCCTCACCCGCTCAGCGCGATACAGCCAGTGCCGGTGCTGTGCCAGGGCTTGGGTCCGCTCCGCCTCCTCCGGCCTCTAGGTCACGCGAGGCCGCCGCCTCACAGGCCGCAGCTCGGCTCCCCTCAAACGGCTCCTGCTGGCCACCCTCCGCTGAGGTGACGACACCGGGGCACACCGCTAGCAATCGGTAGCCTCCGCCGATCGGGCAGCACAGGCAGGACGCCTCGGGACCCCGCAGTAAGTCGCTATGCAGGATCGGCGTCAGAGAGGCTCGAGAAAGCGTCCTACTCCGACGCCATCTTGGCCACGCCCCTCTAGAAGCTTTATTTTTATTCTTCTTGTTTGCAAACATGTTTGCTCTTTCATATGAAAGAGATACGTAACAAGGTTTTAAGTGGTTTGTGGGAAAGGTGATGGTGTGAACATGTATTATATGAGATAAAGTACCACCTGGCGCACATTATAAGATTACTACGAGTCACCTCGGAGTCCAATAACCGTATAAAGTAACTCTGTCTTCGGCCTCATTCCTCTATATAGTAATGGAACTCCTCGGTGACAAGCAATATCCTTATAATGTGTGGCCGGAGTTACTTTATCCCTAATATATTTTCACTGAATAAGGTTAAAGTGAAATTATAGTTGGTTTTGTTATAACACCTTAATGGATCTTTAAAAAAATTAAAAAATAAATTCTTAAAAAACAAGGGTAAAGTGCATTCATAGAATAAAACGTAAAACTGATCAAGCCACTGCAAAATGCAAATTATAGTTAGAACCACAATACATAACTCGCACTACGGGTGTGCAAACCCTAACTCAGCATGTTACGTGTGATGATGCGATGACATTTTACATAGTTAAAGAGTTTACTAAAGGCAGGATGCTGCTGTAGGGAGGCCATTGCTACTTTTATCTTCCCTTAAATCCATTCATAGCACACTTGGGACTGAGCTAGAATTCGGGTGGGTGAACTCACAAGTCACATACAACGAATCACGTAGTGTATCTGTCTTTCACAACGAGGCCGTGTGCACTCTTGGAGAACTCTGCAGTGGCAAGAACATCCCTGGTCGGCCCTGCTGTTGAAGCTGAATACAGACTAGGATTTTTATATCAGGAACTGGAGACGACTGCGTCTTACCCAATGTAACTGAGCAACTGGAAACACAGTTCCCTCTCTAGACTGTGCATGTCGGCTATTCTCAATGAACACCACATCACTTTTATCCGACTATTACGTGTGAGTCTGGCCAGTAATTTCTCCCTTGAATTGCGCTATTTCCAGTTCCTCAGCTGGAATAGGGACGGTCAAGAAAGGACGAGAGCTACTGTCCTATTTGTCTCATGCAGAGTCCCATAACCAGGCCTGTTTCTGCACAGGAAGGATGCAGTCCTGTGTGGAAACAGAGAAGAATGCAGCGACACATCTGCACCCAGTGTACTCTGGGGGTCAGTATCGCTCAGTGGGTTCACCCAACAGCAAATGATCCCCTCAGAGACTTTCTAAAATCTGCTAATATGCATTCTAAAGAGGTTACATGTGTTAGTATGCACTCCGCGTGTCCATGTATAGCGAAACACATACCTGGGGTGACTTTGGACAGCAATAAATATGACTGTGTTGGTCCTGTCTCCATGGAGTCTGAGGGGGCGTCTTCATCTGCAGTAATTGTGTCCAGGTCTAGGCATGATGGGGGCACAGGCTGATCCTGCTCTTCAGGACAGAGCAGTTCTGCCTTGCTGTTCTGATGTTGATGCTGTGATTCAGGATGCAGTGGTTTGAGTATGTAGCTCTGACCTGAGCCCTGTGCATCAGTACAGGCTGGTTCTAGCTTGTAGTTCAGATTTGAATCCTGCTCCTCTGTGTGCAGTGGTTCCACTGTTTTGTTCTGATCTGTTTTTTGTGCTTCAGGAAGCACCGATTCTCTCTCTCGATCCAGTGCAGCAGTGTGCAGTGATTCCACCGTGTTGTTCTGATCTGAACCTGGTGCATCTGCACAGCTCTGATCTAGCTTGTCCTTCTGCTCTGGTTCCTGTGCTTCAGGGCACATAGATTCTAGCTCGTAGTTCACGTTTGGATCCTGTGCATAAGGAAGTTCCAGCTTCAAGCATAAGTGTTGCTGTAGGCGCTGGGTTTGTTGTGACCCCAGCTCATCAAAGGGCAATAGCCCAGACTCTATGTGTTCGTCTGATGACATCCCATCAGGTGAACCGGGTTGTAGGCTGCGGTTCTCTTGGAGATCTTGGAAATAAAAACACATAAATTCTTCCTCCAAGGGATCCTCAGGTTCCGTCCCATCTGGCAGTGTGGGTTGTATACAGTGGTTTTGCTGTGGTTTGTGTCCTTCAGGAAATAGCGGGTGTGGGAAGAGGTTCTGTTGCTGGTCCCAGCTATTAGTAGACAATGGGGATGGTTCTTGCTTCAGGGGCTCATCTGGCTCCCTCTCTTCTGTGAACGCTGACTGTACGCTCTGGTCTTGCTCTGGTGCCTGCCCATCAACACATTCTGAGTGAAGACACAGGTTTGCCTCCAGTGATCTGCCTGGAGGATCTGTCTGAGGGCATATGGATAAAATACAATCCAGCTGTAGTCCATTTCTATTTGGAAACCCAGGTTGCATGCACTGGTCTTGTTGCGACTCGTGTACATCTGGAAACCCAGGCTGCATGCACTCTTCCTGCTGCGACTCATGTACATCTGGAAACCGAGGCTGCTTGCGCTGGTCTCGCTTCGACTCGTGTACATCCGGAAAACCAGGTTGCAAGCACTGGTCTCGCTTCGACTCGTGTACATCTGGAAACCCAGGTTGCAAGCACTGGTCCTGCTGTGGGTCACGTCGATCTGGAAACACTGGCTGTAGACAAAGGTTTGGCTCCTCTGGACTCCCTTGAACATCGGTCGGAGAAGGGAGCGTACACTCCTGCTTTAGTGCATGCCCATCATAATACACTGTCTGAAGACACAAGCTCGGTTCCACTGGCCTGTCCAGTTGAGGTGGCGCCGGAGACCGGCTAACAGCACAATCTCTAATGCTCGCTGGACAAACCACCTCCAAAGACACTCCACCATTATCTAGGGAACCTTGATCCTTTTCTATCCAGATTTTCTTAATCAGCCCAGCGACTCTAGAAGGTACGCCCTCCACAGTATTCAGCAAGTTATCCAGTTTGGTTTCCAACTCCTCCAGCATGGATAAAAGGATAATGTGGGGCAGGTCCTCCAAAAGCGGTTCCAGGTCCTGGTCCCTCTGAGCATCATTTCTGGATCTTGAAGTTGAGACATCATGAAGAGCTAAAGATGAGACTGTGGCTCTTACGGATTCACGTGAACACTGCGCTGTCACTTTCTTTCCTGGAGCCCGTCTTCTCCCCATTCTGGTACTTTGATTTTCAAGTCTCAAGTGTCTGCAGAGAGATGGAAAAGAGAAAACACAACACGTTATCACAGGACAGTTAGGTCAAAATATTCCTTCCCGTCTCACCAAACCCGGTGTGATCAGAGAACATCGCTCATGTCGAAAACCACCCAAAAATGCAATCATTACATTTTCACAATGCCCATAACCTAGTCCATACATTATGAAAGAAACTTATTTGAAATGTGTTTCCAGCACAATAAGCTTGATTTCGATCTAGGCAGTATGGTTTAGCCATCACTGTTTCAACTTGATTAACTGCGTGCCTTCTTGGTGGCCCAATCACTCTATTTAGATGTTGGCGGGTCCATAAGAGAAAAGAACGCCAGAGTACCACTGACTCTGCCAGGAATTTTCAACTGAACTGACGGTGTAAGAGGCAGAAGCAGCTGTTGGAGGCACTCCAGCCAAGATGATTGGCGAGCTATTCACGCTGTAGCTTTCCGTCGAGCCAACTATGGCTGGAATCCCTCCTAATTTGAGTTGGAATCAAAGGAAATAAGGAATAAAAACGTAACTTTTTTGTGTTTTCCACTACTGTTTTTTTGTCTTTAATCCCTTCATCCAGGTTCCACCTCTCCTGTTTCGACAGCACCACGATGCCAAATGACTCAGTTGTCGCAGGGATCTGAGGTAAGCTACTTTTACATTTGTCTTACTATGAATCATGTGTTGACAATTGCTGTAGCCTTACATATTTTTGCATTGCTCTTACATTTAATTTTTTTCTCCTGTGTAATGCAGTAGTCATCATTTAATAATTTAAAAAGGTCAAATGAATACATCTGTATTGACACTTGAAAAAATATATTGTGGCTGTGGTGCCTGTGGGTGTGCATTCAATAGCGTGGGAATGTTGTTTGTGTGGCATTCAATATGTAACAAAAAGGGGCATGACACTACGTACATATGTATTTAGAAGCACACACAACATATGTGTATGGACACATTAATAAGTAGTACTTACCAGTCTCCACTCCACCAGGGACTCACTCCGTCAGCAAACTGCAGCTAGGACAACCCCAGCACAACGGGGATATCGAAATAGGCTTGAACAATACGACTGGCCTGATTGAGACGGAGTTATCTTAGCCAGCAGAGGAGACCGCCGAGTCAGGGTGGTGTGCCGCTTATGCGATGGAAAACAGTCTGTCGGTGTGGAAAATGGCTCAGCCAGCACACACCTAAATACAGCAGGTGGGATACCGGCAACTCAACGGAGTACTTGAAGCTGCTGCCGTGGAGTGATGGAGGGAATACCGCCAAGATCTAAACAAGGCCCTATGTCTATTCCTTGCTCTGTCCAAATTACACACGGTGTTACCTAAAAAAGAGAACTGCAGCCATCGAAGGTTTATAAAACCCTGGCAGACAAGACTGCGCTATCATCCTCACTGGCACTGTACAGCTCTCTTTTGCAATATTCGGTTCAGTGACTGAAGCACGCGCCAACATATCAAACCTCTACAAGATCTACAAAATGCTGCTTATGTCATTGCATTTATAGAGAGCATGTTCAACCTGGGGTTTCTTGGCACTGAATCAGAAATTCATAAAAGAGAAGACAACAAATCAGACAAGAATGTAGCATTGGTAGGCTTGTGGGTTATCATATTTCTGGGAAAACACTTAAGTTAGATTCAAATGTATCTAACCGGGAGAGAGTTCCCTATGGAAGGAGCTTGTACCAAAGCTGCAACCACCTGATCTGATCTTCTATAATTTTGGAATAGCAAGTAAATTCAAGTGAGATTGTAAGTTTTGTACGGGTGTATGCATCTCCACCTGGCCTGCAATGAAGTGAGGGGCCAGACCTCTCAACCCTTTAGAGCTGAGGCAGAGGGTCTTAGAGCGGATTTGTTATTTTAATATAGGTGTGACGTGTGCCCACCTTAGAAGACGCTATAGTAAACAAGCTGCATCGCTGTGAATTACTCGTAATCTATGAATGGTGATATGGGGTATTCTTACATATACTCGGTTGGCATAATACGATCTAGATATAACTACAGCCACTGCTGCTGCTTTTCTTGCTGAAAGTGGGAGCAGTAGCATTATTTTATTAAGTAGTTTCAGTATAAGTATACATTTAGATCTTACTGTTGTTTGTTGTTAAGATTATTATCGATTGCTTTAGGTTTCCCATACTGGGTATCAGCTGGGAGAACTTTTGATGAAAGGGGCTAGTATACCCCCGGATCTGTCCCATGTGATATGGGAGCGAGTGGTCAGGCGTGTCCTTAGAAGAGCCCCCTATGCCCCAAACACTGATATATGGCTTCTGGTTTCCTTTGCACAAACTGCATACACTATGGCGGTTAGCCGGCATCAGGAGGGTGGCTGTATATTGCTATCCGATCTATACCCTGGAGACAGGTTCATTTCTATGCAAGAAGCCCAGGAATCGTTTGCCCTAGGGCCAGGCGAATTCCTGCAATATGCAAAGATAGCAGCAATGGCACGACAACTATGGCCCTCGTTTCCAGAACACACTAACACTCTATACATTGTTGTCAATGTCGGGGTCGTAATTACACACTTATATTGGGCAGTATGCTCCGATAAATGACTAAAGCCCCTTCCAATTGAAACGGCTTGGCAGCGGCATATTGAAGACCCAGTGGCTCAGGATAAATATGAGAATAAAAAGGGTGGCAGTGTCTGCTCGTTTTAAGCTAAAACAATAAAATATTATACACATGATCTACCTCTCCCCCAAACGCCTGCACAGTACAAATCCCACTAGAGACCAGAACTAACACACAGAGATCGCAGACTTTCTACAAGTGATCTGGCACTGCCCAATGATACAGGGCTTTTGGCACTGCCCAAGGATACAGGGCGTTTGGCACTGCCCAAGGATACAGGGCTTTTGGCACTGCCCAGGGATACAGGGCTTTTGGCACTGCCCAATGATACAGGACTTTTGGCACTGCAGAGGGATACAGGGCTTTTGGCACTACCAAAGGATACAGGGTTTTGGCACTGCCGAGGGATACAGGGCTTTTGGCACTGCCCAATGATACAGGGCTTTTGGCACTGCCCAAGGATACAGGGCTTTTGGCACTGCCCAAGGATACAGGGCTTTTGGCACTGCCCAGTGATACAGGGCTTTTGGCACTGCCGAGGGATACAGAGCTTTTGGCACTGCCCAATGATACAGGACTTTTGGCACTGCCCAAGGATACAGGGCTTTTGGCACTGCCGAGGGATACAGGGCTTTTGGCACTGCTGAGGGATACAGGGCTTTTGGCACTGCCCAATGATACACGGCTTGTGGCACTGCCACCAGGATACAGGGCTTTTGGCCCTGCCCGAGGATACAGGGCTTTTGGCACTGCCCAAGGATACAGGGCTTTTGGCACTGCCCAAGGATACAGGGCTTTTGGCACTGGCCAAGGATACAGGGCTTTTGGCACTGCCCAAGGATACAGGGCTTTTGGCACTGCCCAAGGATACAGGGCTTTTGGCACTGCCCAATGATACGGGGCTTTTGACAATGCCCAAGGATACAGGGCTTTTGGCACTGCCCAAGGATACAGGGCTTTTGGCACTGCCCAAGGATATAGGGCTTTTGGCACCGCCCAAAGATATAGGGCTTTTGGGCTGAGGTTTTAGTTGAATTACAGGAGGCCATTGGCTGGGAGATTCCTATATGTGCGTGTATGCTGGACCTTCTTCCAGAGAACCCAAAAAGGAAGCTCAGTAGCCAATACACTATGCGAGGCTCCTTATAGCTAAGAGGGGAGCTGCAATCCACTGGATGAGTCCCCGGGCTCCGATGAGGAGGGCTTGGGAGGTTGATCCAGTGGAGTGGGTCTGGCGTTTGCATAGGTTTAAATTTCCACTTGAGAAGGACGAGAAGAGACCCCAAAGCATAGGAGGCCCTCGCCACCTGGGCTGAGATAATTCAGGGCCTACTCACTTACACATGTTCTCTAGAGGGGGACATGCCGGAGAGAATGGAGGTGAGCGAATGACACCAAGGGGAGGGGAGAGAAACTCTTACAGCTGGGAAGATGATGCTCTACGGGGGACTGCCATGCTCAGACTGACTCTGTTAACAAGATCTATCTATATATCTACTATGAAAGCTCAGGGGGTGGGGGTGGGGGTGGGGGTGTGATTTGAAGGTTCAGGGTTTAGGTTTGCCCATTCTAGATCAGTGATGATAGGACGGATTCGCGCCCGTGGGTCAGTTGACCGTTGCTGTATTCGTTCAATAACGGATGATTATGCCTGACTGCCTTACATATGAATTGCCTTTATTGACTATTAAACTGAAAAAGATTTCAAGATTATTATCGATTATCACGCCCAGCTTTTAGCTGTGGGTTTAGGCTCCGGTAACAATTTTATTTTTGTTGGCGAGTAACGTTGGATCCAAAGATTGATCCTATTCTTTAGAATTACAATCTCAGTTTTGTTAATATTCAACAAGTGAGATCATACGTTTTGTACGGGTGTATGCATTTCCACCTGCCTTGCACCCTTTGGAGGTGAGGCAGAGGGTCTGATAGTGGATTTGTTATTTCAATATAGGTGTGGCGCGTGCCCACCTCTGAACATGATGTAGTAAACAAGCTGTCTCTCTGTGAATAACTTGTAGTCTATGAATGTGTTATTGGATAATCTTACATATACTCGGTTGGCATAATGCGATCTAGATAGGACTGCGGGCACCGCTCTTGCTTTTCTTGCCTAAAGAAAATCTGAGAGAGTATGCGCACGAAGGTCATCTCTCTCTCACTGACACCGCCTTTTCACTGCATGACTTAGCTATTAGGGGTCTGCTCTTGGGAGGACTTCTTAATGTCAGATCATTGCCAAATCATGCTGACGAAATTCAATTGCTAATTGACACCCATAACTTAGATGTTCTTTTTCTAACCGAGACGTGGACCCACGCCGACTGTGAAAACGAACTAGATGGGGCTTGTCCACAGGATTTTAAGATCTTGCATTTCCCTAGACCCAAAGGCCGCGGTGGGGGGGTAGGCATTATCTATAGAGCCTCGTGGCTCATTACCATCTTAGACATGGATCCGGTCGCTGGGACCGAGCTCCTCGGCCTCTCTATTAATAGTCACACAGGAGCTACCTTCACGGTAATTATCTGCTACCGACCTCTGGGGACTTTCAGCTCCCAACAACAACAATCGCTACTTACCTCCTTCACCAACATGGCGACTTCCCACAACAAGCTAATCATCTTAGGTGATTTTAACCTTTGGCCGAATGGTACTTTAGACACTGGACTGCACAATCTATTGCTCTCTTGTGAAAGCGTGGGACTCCAACAACTGGTCAAGGTACCCACTCATAAAGCAGGGCATCGACTCGACCTCATCTTCTCTACCCCTCAGCTAGTACACCTGAATGACATCCTGCCCATGGGCTGGACTGATCATTCTCTTCTTAAATTCTATATTACTAATAAGGGGGCGAGAATGCCGGCACACAGCACCTCCTCGGAATTCATGTACAGAGATTGGAAAGCTCTGGGAAGGCTGAGAACTACTGGTGCCGTGTTCCAAGTGGAAGACAGTTTCTCCCCTAATAATCCAGTTGAGGACAACTACGAGGCTCTCTGCACCAGGATATCCTCAACTACTGACACCCATGTTCCCTTAAAAAGATGCAAGCTTAAGGGTAGAGCATCATCCCCGTGGTTCGACGACTCTCTGAAGGCCCTTAAATTAGCATGCAAACAAGCTCAGAGGAAATGGAGGCAAGGATACTCCAATACTAACAAGCTACTCTGGAAAATCAAACTCCTGGAATATAAATCTGCAATTACTAAATGTAAATCTACTTACTTCTGTTCCACTATAGTTTCAGCCGCCAACAGCTCCAAAAGCATTTTCCAGATCCTTAACAGCCTCACCCACCCTGACTGCCAAAAAAACAATCCCTCCCACACAAGCACTTTGCGACAATCTCGCACTGTTTTTCAAGGACAAAATTGAGACTATTATCCATAACCTGAGCACCTCCCCCTCACTGGGCTGCCTCAATGGCCCTGGGGTTGACACTACTGACCATGATATGGTGAGCCCAGGGTGCCAACCTATGGACTGCTTGCAGGAATTCCCCCCCATTCTGGAGGCGGATTTCGACAGCCTGGCTCGCGGGATTTCTTTGGGTTCCCCTCTCGACCCTTTGCCCCCTAAGACCTGGAAAGCTTTCGGAGAGGAGCTCTTCTGCACTCTCTGCAGGATCTGCAACCAATCCCTGCGCTGCGGACTTGTTCCGGCTCCCTGGAAGCAGGGCCTTATTACACCTTTGCTGAAGAAACCCTCCTTGAACCCCGAGTGCCTACTGAACTATCGGCCTATCTCCCTGCTACCATTCCCAGCGAAAATTGCCGAGCGCTGGGTGAGCTCTTGTCTCTCTAAACATCTGGAGCAGAATCACATCCTGGACGAAATACAATTTGGTTTTCGTCCGGCCCATGGCACTGAAACAGCTCTTCTCACTGCCATGGAGGACCTCCGTATGCGCGCAGACAGGGGCAGGCAGCAGCCCTGATCCTGCTGGACCTGTCTGCCGCATTCGATACGGTTAATCACGTGATTCTATTGAAGAGACTAAGAGAGGCAGAGGTTGACGGCACCGCCCTGCTCTGGTTTCATTCCTTCCTGCGGGAGAGGAATCAGGCTGTGTCCGTTTCCCCGTTTCAATCTGCCTTCTCCCCAGTACCCCATGGGGTGCCTCAAGGCTCGTCCATCAGCCCTATTTTATTTAACGTCTACCTTAAACCTTTGATCACGTTAATAAAATCCCATAGGCTAAAATCCATAAACTATGCTGATGACACTCAGCTCATCCTCTCTTGGGAGGGTGAAGAATCGATCCCTCTGGAATCGTTTCACGACTGCCTGAGAGATACAGCTGGTTGGCTACACAACAACTCACTACAGTTTAACACCTCCAAAACCGAGGTTCTGTTCTGTGCCGGAAGCCGGATCCCACGACTGTTCCCAGTCGAATTTTGGCCCCCTGAAGCCCCGAAAAAGCCACAGCCGGTTACCACCGTCCGCAATCTGGGTGTCATGATGGACAACAAACTCAGCATGGAAACCCAGGTTGCAAAAACAGTATCCACCTGCTCGGCCCTCTTGCGCTCTCTACGCAAGATCATGCCACTTCTCCCCTCACAGGCCCGGGCGTTAATAGTCAGGTGTACTATTCTTAGTCGCCTTGACTATTGCAATGCGCTGCTGCACGAGGCTCCAGCTGTACTGCTAGACCGACTCCAAAGAGTTCAAACTGCCGCTGCCAAACTGGCCCTCGGCTGGACTAGGAGATCTTCGGCCACTGCGGCTTTGGCCGAGCTTCACTGGCTCCCTATGAAACAGCGAGTGGCTTTTAAATCACTCTGTCTTGTTTTTAAAGCACTGCATGGAGTCGGGCCTAGCTCCCTGCAACCCATGTTCACCTGGTACATCCCAACCAGAGCCCTCCGCTCCTCCACAGCCTGTCTTGTCACAGTACCAAGATTCAACAAGGTCAGGACTGGGGGGGGATCTTTTAGAGTTGCAGCCGCAAAACTTTGGAATAGCCTGCCCCTTGATATTCGCCAAACAACTGATCTTCTCCCTTTCAGGAAACGGATCAAAACCTGGCTTTTCCCCAAATGTTAAACCCTGGGTACCCTACTCTTGTCCCCCCACTGCCTTCCACCTTAGGAGTTATTTCCAGCGCCAGGATACCTGCAAGGTGACAGCCGCGCTATACAAATGCTTTCAAATAAATAAATAAGTAAGTGGGAGCGGTGGTGTTATTTTCTTAAGTAGTTTCAGTATAAATGTGCATTGAGAGCCTACTGCTGGTAGTTATTATCGTCCATCCCTCCAGACTTTTAGCTCTAGGTTTGGGATTCTTGAGTATCTCCGGGACATCTCCCATCTTTTTCAGTTACAGAAGCACTACAGCATTTTGAAACGCACTTGAATCGATCGCTTCCGTTATTGATTTGCTGAAAACGCTCTGCAGGGGATTGCTGGGGTCAGAGATTCCATGACTCCTGGAGGGCAAGGGTCAGTTGGTGAGCAGATTTGACCTTGATCACTACTTCATGGAGCTTGTTTATTTCTTCAAACAAGGATAAGGAGAGGAGAGTTCTTTTCAGACTCAACTTCAGAATTACTACTGTTTTTTGTTAATAAAAAAATGATTGAGTGTTACAGAATGCTTCGATAGGAAACAGGGTAGTTCTGATTTTATCTGGGGACGACAAATCATTCAGGATATCAAAAATCTTTTTGTTTATTATTTGCTCCTAAGATTTTAATAGCCGAGTAAGAGGAGTGTTCATGTAGAGGTTTTGCCTTTATGTTCTGTAAGTTCCGTTTTTAATTTGTTTTATCCTCTCTTCATCATCTCATTTCTGCCAGTCTCGACTCATGCCAAAAAGGGGATTTACCTATGCCTCTGTGTACATAATTACAACATTTAATGTTCATCAAAGAGAAAACCACACTGTTAGTTAACTCAGACACTTGATTTATGTCAATTATTTTTGAAATTCATAAATTGTCCGTTACTTGCGACAAGAAAGAATACATAGTCAACTTCACATTGAACACAACAAAACATTTTTTGCAAGGGAAAAAGCACGAAAAACAGACATGTGAACAGTTATTGTGTAAATTATAGTGAACATATCAACATAATGTGCATATACATTGTACACAGTGATGAGCAATTATCTCAAAAACAGTAAGAAGCAAACTTTCATCAAGTCCAATCAGAGAATAGCAGTTTGGGAGGTACGTCTTATTCAATACCAGCCCAACTTCCTGTAACACTATTTATTATGGTATTGTAATTGTGTGAATACAGGAAAAAGAGAAACCCAACATCAATTAGGACATGCCAATTATTTTGGGCAAAACATTGATGCTAAATGCCAACGCGTTTCGAATGCCAATGTACAAATCATCGGATTCTCATCAGGGCGTGGAGTTTATCCGCTGATACTGTTTGGGGAGAGAGAAAAGGGAATTGGATTTAGAAAGATGAACATTTAAAATAAGGGAGCTTTTTCCATTTAAATGCATCGTCCGATGCAGCATACCTTGTGCGACCAATGAATTACGGTCGTTTTAGTCTTTTAGGAAATGGTCATCATATGCCGTGGGAGTCAACCTGCAATGGAGTGACATTGGCATGGTGAGTATTTGTGTTATGATATATAGGCTGGCGCTCCTACGTGCATACATTTATGTAGCCGAGGAAATTACCTCTGTGTCTGAAGCAGCCGCTCAGAGGTCGAGGCCGGAAAGGATGCAGTTCTCAGTTCAGTATATTATATCCCTTTGTAAAAATCTAAAAACACAAGAAGATTGTGTGGTTTTAGCGAGGACGGGTGATATAATTTTTGCCCCAAGAAAGTAGAATGTCATGCGTCGCTTACTTTTATCCATGAACTAGGCGAAGAATTGTATCTTCAACGTATCCTGTGAAAGAAAAGACAGGCGGGAGGCTAATAAATGCCCTGTCTATATTGTTGCCAAACAAGAGAAATCAAAATCGGTTTTACGCCGTGGGGCGTCTTACCGTGAATTGTGACCCTCGGGACGTCGAGTCACCCGTGTGCTTGAGGGGCAAAGGTCTTGATCAAAAATGAATCCTACGAGGGAGGGGAAACCAAGCAGGTTATTACCCGGTTGCGCCCGAGTATAAGCGCGTGTGCGTGCGCTGGCCAAGAAGCGGGTCTTACCTTAGGTTATTGAATAACCGCGTTGTCTTTTCAAAATCAGGATGAACACAACAGCTCGCCGCCGCGAGTGAAATGGACTAAGTTGTGCATGCTGGTCACATGGCGCAGGAAGCCAATCAGCGTGTGGGGCCCTCTCGCTAGGGGTTGTGGGATTTGTAGTTTGTGGGGACACCGATTTATAACAAAGGGAGGGAGGCCACTTATATTCTGGTGACTTCGCTGAGCACATTTAGCCCATTGTTCACAGTATTAAATTTCATAATGAGATAAGCCTCCTTGCGTAGTAATGCCGCCTCAATGTCATGTACATACTGTTTAGGATCCGCCCATGTAAGGACAGTCCATTTGAAATCATTTTCACCATGGTTATGACTTGTAAAATGCTCAACCATGGGTGCAGAACACACTTTTTTCTTGATTCGGGATCGATGTTGTGTGATGCGTGAATTAACAGATTGACAAGTTTTACCTATGTACACTTTGTCCTTCCAAGGTGGTGGAACACGATACACAGTTGCCACACTTATAATGCCCGCTTATAGGTTTTAGGTTCCACTGCGAAATCAGATCACTTTTTGGTTTTGGAATGTAGCTGTCCGCTCTAATCAATTGTTGTCCAATGCTTTTATTTTTGCGCATGGCGAAAATGGGTTTCTTTAGGGGAATTGGCAAGTCTTCCAATAGGTGCCAATTTTTCAAAACGATGCGTTTAAACTGATTTGTGTGTGAACCATAAGTTGTGACACACACTCATGGCAGGTTTCACCTCATTTAACTCTGGATTGAATCAGGGCACTGGCTTGGAGAGGGTAATAACACGCGGATGGATTTGAGGGGTGTGGGTCACTAGCCTGTCTGAGCCACAGAGTGGATTCTTTTTCTTTGGAAAGAATGTCTTCAATTAATGGGAAGTGGGGGATTGCGAGAGTGTTGATAACACCGGCTCTGTATTAATCTGTCGCCATTTGCATATGTTTACATTTCCTCTTGTGGATCAAGTTACGAAAATCTACTGAATACAAATCTTGATCAAATAATGATCGGACCATATGCAAGGATGAATGAAATTTGGTTGATGCAAATTATAGGCACAGATCAGATCCGAGGTATTTCCTTTCAAGTGAGCTGAGTTGGTGTCAATTCAACACCATTAACTTGGCAAATTCACAATCTCTAGGGCCAGAGTTCAGGTCATCAATTTGAAATCTCTTTCTCTTTCACGTCCTCCTCTATCTACCACTCTTCATCTTTCCATCCGGCCACCTCACATGTTTCTATATCTTTTCCTCTTTCCACTCACATATCTTTCTACATCATTTCCGTCTCTCCCTTCCACCTCATGTCTCTCGCTCTACTCTTCTCTTTAAGTTTCAGTGCATCTCCTGTAACCTGGCCGGTCCCATTATCTTACTCAGCAGGGTCACAGGTACCTGCCGAGCTGGAGAGGGTTATACATATATAGAAGTGAAGACGGACAAGGCAGGGGAAGAGAAATAAAGGGGAGTTATTAGATGGGACTGTGAAAATCCTCCGAGCAGTGCTTTGATTTTTCGCTGCTGTAGCAGGAATGCAATGGTGAAAGGGGCTATATTTACAGTAACAAACTTCACCCTCTCTACTCTCGTTACCTGTGGCCCCCCTGATGCCTGTTCTGCCTCCATCAGCGAGCCTTGGGTGAGACACCCCTAAATGAACAGAGGGAGGGGCAGCAGGAGGGGGACAGAGAGCCTTTGACTCCCATGATAGTTGAAGGGCCGATAGCCCCTCAGTAAATACCCCTTCAGAGAGGAATACTATGAGAGCTGGCACCACATGAACTGCGTTCACACTTCATAGATTGCACGATGAGTGTGAGAGGCTCGTGCATGCACACTGCATCCAACGCCTAACTTACCCCACTCTGGGTCGTACGACTGTGTTAGCATTATGAGCTGCCCCCTGCATCTGACCCCTTCAGAGAGGGATACTACAACAGCTGGCAGTACAAGAACTGCGTTCACACTTCCTAGATTGCACGATGAGTGTGAGAGGCTCGTGCATGCACACTGCATCCAACGCCTAACTTACCCCACTCTGGGTCGTACGACTGTGTTAGCATTATGAGCTGCCCCCTGCATCTGACCCCTTCAGAGAGGGACACTACGACAGCTGGCAGTACATGAACTGCGTTCACACTTCCTAGATTGCACGATGAGTGTGAGAGGCTCGTGCTTGCACACTGCATCCAACGCCTAACTTACCCCACTCTGGGTCGTACGACTGTGTTAGCATTATGAGCTGCCCCCTGCATCTGACCCCTTCAGAGAGGGACACTACGACAGCTGGCAGTACATGAACTGCGTTCACACTTCCTAGATTGCACGATGAGTGTGAGAGGCTCGTGCATGCACACTGCATCCAACGCCTAACTTACCCCACTCAGGGTCGTACGACTGTGTTAGCATTATGAGCTGCCCCCTGCATCTGACCCCTTCAGAGAGGGACACTACGACAGCTGGCACCACATGAACTGCGTTCACACTTCCTAGATTGCACGATGAGTGTGAGAGGCTCGTGCATGCACACTGCATCCAACGCCTAACTTACCCCACACTGGGTCGTACAACTGTGTTAGCATTATGAGCTGCCCCCTGCATCTGACCCCTTCAGAGAGGGACACTACGACAGCTGGCAGTACATGAACTGCATTCACACTTCCTAGATTGCACGATGAGTGTGAGAGGCTCGTGCATGCACACTGCATCCAACGCCTAACTTACCCCACTCTGGGTCGTACGACTGTGTTAGCATTATGAGCTGCCCCCTGCATCTGACCCCTTCAGAGAGGGACACTACGACAGCTGGCACCACATGAACTGCGTTCACACTTCCTAGATTGCACGATGAGTGTGAGAGGCTCGTGCATGCACACTGCATCCAACGCCTAACTTACCCCACACTGGGTCGTACAACTGTGTTAGCATTATGAGCTGCCCCCTGCATCTGACCCCTTCAGAGAGGGACACTACGAAGGCTGGCAGTACATGAACTGCATTCACACTTCCTAGATTGCACGATGAGTGTGAGAGGCTCGTGCATGCACACTGCATCCAACGCCTAACTTACCCCACTCTGGGTCGTACGACTGTGTGAGCATTATGTGCTGCCCCCTGCATCTGAACCCGAGTCATATGCACTTCACATCTGTATGAGCTCATGTGCTGCACCATGCATCTGACCACGAGTCATAGCACTGCACATCTGTATGAGCTCATGAGCTGCCCCCTGCATCTGACCCCGAGTCATATGCACTGCACAGCTGTATGAGCTCATGTGCTGCACTATGCAGTGTTACCACTGCTGCAAACAAGGACTGCAGGAGGCTTGGTGCTGCCCCCTGCAATGCTGCTCAACTTTCTGCACCCACTGTTTTTTGTTTTTTAGTTTTATATCGTGCCAACTAGGCCCTCCCCCTCCGCCTTCCTCTGCCCTGGGCCCCTCATCTGCCCTGGGCCCTCCTACCCCCTCTGCGCTGGCCCCCTCCTCCCCCCTCTGCCAAAGGCCCCTCCTCCCCCTCTGGTCCGGGCCCCGCCACCCCCCTCTGCCTCGGCCCCTCCTCCCCCTTCCTCTGCCCCGGGCCCTCCTCCCCCTCCTCTGCCCTCCTCATCTGCCCTGGACCCCTCCCCCCTCTTCTGCCCCGGCCCCCTCCCCCCTCTTCTGCCCCGGCCTCTCCTCCCCCGTCCTCTGCCCCGGGCCCTCCTCCCCCTTCCTCTGCCCCGGGCCCTCCTCCCCCTTCCTCTGCCCTCCTCATCTGCCCTGGCCCCCTCCCCCCTCTTCTGCCCCGGCCCCCTCCCCCCTCTCTTCTGCCCCGGCCCCTCCTCCCCCGTCATCTGCCCTGGGCCCTCCTCCCCCTCCTCTTCCCCCTCCCCCTCCTCTGCCCCAGCCCCCTTCCCCCCTCTTCTGCCCCGGCCTCTCCTCCCCCCTCCTCTGCCCCGGCCCCCCTCTTCTGCCCGGCCCCTCCTCCCCCATCTCCCCGGGCCCCTCCTCCCTCCTCCTCTGCCCTGGCCCCCCTCTTCTGTCTCGGCCCCTCTTCTCCCCTCTGCCCCAGCCCCTCCTCTCCCCCGGCCCTCCTCCCCCTCCTCTGCCCTCCTCCTCTGCCCCGGCCCCTCCTCCCCCCTCTTCTGCCCCGGCCCCTCCTCCCCGTCCTCTGCCCCGGCCCCTCCTCCCCCGCCATCTGCCCCGGGCCCTCCTCCCCCTCCTCTGGTACCACCCCACAAGACACCTTCGTTCCTCAAGTGCCAGGCTGCTGGTTACTCCCAGATTTAAGCGCTCTAGGATGGGAGGAAGGCCATTTAGAGTGACCACCGCTCTCCTGTGGAACAAGCTTCCTCAGAATATTAGACAATTGGACTCTCTACCCGAGTTCAGGAATCACATTAAAACATGGCTCTTCCCTGGGGTCTGATCCTCTCCCCTTCTTTTAAATGCCTGAAACCAGTTGCTGGCAGGTCTAACCTCTTTTTGATCTAAGCTATATAAGAATATATTCCATTCCTCTGTCTCTAACCGCCTTTCTTTACTGGGGATGCGTGAGTCTAGGTGACGAGCCTGGGGAGCTCTTCGGGGGCCCTGCACATGCTCAGGAAGGCCCCAGCTGATCTGGAGCCTCCCAGCCCAGCCACGAGGAGCTCGGCCTCCGCAGAGAAGAGGTGTCCCCCCGCGAGCCACATGGAGGCACCGGCTGCTCATACATTTCAGGGCCTCGGACCGATGTGAGTGTCCTGAAGGGCCTGCTTCACCGGAGGCTTCTGGTGCTGCCTCCCTGCGTCTGACAATCACCCCCAGGGGCAACCAATGGAAGAGGCCTCATTGGGACCGCGTCCCAGCCCAGGGGCGGCGATGATGGGCAAGCAGAGCAGCGGGCGGTCAGGCCTGCACAGTGGACCCGGATGGCCCTGACACACAAGACTCCCTGCAAACCCCCCACAATCATTGTAATTGTAACGAACACATATGCGGTGGGCCAAGGCGAGCCACGAACACCCGATGGCAGCCATGATCAGCCCTTGCGCATTACCTATGGCCATAATCCCCAGTGAGCGTATACCCCCTGAGACACCAAAGCGGCGAGAACAGCATAACTAGGAGCACCTACAACAGGAAGCAGCCTCTCCCCCTCTGCCCCAGCCCCTCCTCCCCCATGGCCCCTCCTCCCCTCCTCTGTCCCAGCCGCTCCTTTCCCCCTCTGCCCCAGTCCCTCCTTGCCCCCTCTGCCCCAGCCCCTCCTCGCTCCTCCTCCCCCTCCCTCCTCTACCCAGGACCCCTCCTCCCCCCTCTGCCCCAGTCACTCCTCCCCCCTCTGCCCCAGCCCCTCCCTCCTCGACCCTCCTCCCCCTCTGCCCAAACTCTGCCCGCCCCTCCCGTCCTCCCGCTCCTCCCACCTCCTCCTCTGCCCCCTCACCCTCTTCCTCCGCCCCTCCACCTCCCCTCCCCCTCCCCTTCCCCCTCCTCCTCCTTCCCCTCTCCCCCTCCTCCCCCTCCTCTCTCCACTGCCTCCTCCTCCACTGCCCATTCCCTTCCCTCCACTTCCTCCTCCTTCCCCCTTCCCCCTTCCCTCCCCCCTCCCCCTCCTCCACCCCTCCCTCACCCCACCCCTCCTCCTCCCCCTCCACCTCCTCCCCCTCCTCCTCCCCCTCCTCCTACCCCTCCCCATCCCCTGCTTCTACCTCCCCCTCTACCTCCCCCTTCTCCTCCGCCTCCCCCTTCCCCTCCTCCTCCTTCTGTTCCTCCTCCTCCCCCTCCTCCTCCTCCTCCCCTTCCTCCTCCTGCCTCCTCCCCCCTCCCCCTCCTCCTCCTCCCTTCTTCCCCCCTTCCCCTACCCCTCCCCCTCCTCCTCCTCCTCTTCCTCCTCCCCCCTCCCCCTCCTCCTCCTTCCCCCTTCCTCCCCCTCCTCTTCATCCCCCCTTAGTCCCCCTTCTGTTCCTCCTCCTCCTCCTCCTCCTCCTCCTCCCTCCTCCCCTCCTCCTCCTCCTCCCTCCTCCCCCTCCTCCTCCCTCCTCCCCCTCCTCCTCATCCCCCTTAGTCCCCCTCAGTCTCCCCTTCCTCCTCCTTCCCCCCTCCACCTCCTCCTCCTTCCCCCTCCTCCTCCTTGCCCTCCTCCTCCTCCTCCTCCCCCCTCTGTCCCCCCTCAGTCTCCCCCTCCTCCTCCTTCTCTGCCCCCTCCTCCTCCTTCCCCCCTCCACCTCCTCCTCCTTCCCCCCCTACTCCTCCTCCCCCCTCTGTCCCCCCTCAGCATCACCCTCTCTCCTCCTTCAAAGCTCCCGCTTCTCCTTCTGTGCAGAGCTCAGGAACAGCTTCACTTCCGGGTCAGAGCAGCGGCTGCTCAGCTGTTCTCGTCCTCTCAGTGTAATAGCACCTGGGTCAGCGGGGGCAGAGTCAGCAGCGGAGGCCGAGTGTAAAATCAAGAATAATCTCCAGAAGGATGAATAAAGATAAAGTTATTCAGGAGAAGGAAATGTCCCCTCCCCCCACCCCTATGCCTCCCCATCACCCTCCTTCTCCCTCCTTCTCCTCCTCCCCTTCCTCCTACACCTCCCCATACCCCTCCCCTCCCCCCTCCTCCTCCTCCCCCCTTCCCCTACCCCTCCCCCTCCCCCTCCTCCTCCTACCCCCTCCTCCCCCTCCCCTCCTCCCCCTCCCCCTCCCCCTCTCCTCCTTCCTCCCCCTCCCCCTCCGTCGGTGTATGTGCGCGGTACAAATATTTTTAACGTAACGTAACGTCCTCCTCCTCCCCCCTCTGTCCCCCCTCAGTCTCACCCTCTCTCCTCCTTCAAAGCTCCCGCTTCTCCTTCTGTGCAGAGCTCAGGAACAGCTTCACTTCCGGGTCAGAGCAGTGGCTGCTCAGCTGTTCTCGTCCCGTCAGTGTAATAGCACCTGGGTCAGCGGGGACAGAGTCAGCAGCGGAGGCTGAGAGTAAAATCAAGAATAATCTCCAGAAGGATGAATAAAGATAAGTTTATTCAGGAGAAGGAAATGTCCCATCCATCAGCTTGATCTAGTCAGGTGCAACTGACCTGCTGCCCACACATAAACATTCCATTGCCATGGTGCTGCTTAAACAATCATCAAAACCCTTAAAGGGACAACTAGATACACTTAAGTAAAAGGCTCATTGTTACACTGAGCTCCTCTCTTCCTGTGAGTGTGATCGTGTCCGGGTCACCGGGGCAGAGTCACCTTTATGGCAGAGGCTGGTTAAAGGGATTTGCTGAATTTCATAATGTGAGCCCAGAAAACTGGGACTCATCCTGGCTTCCTGCTTCACTAATTTGTGTGATTCTAGGCACATATTTCATTTTAGAGAGCTTTCTTTTTCTTAGATATCAGATATGAGAGCAACTTCTGTTACACGAGTTCAGGGTGTTGTACAAGAAAAAATAATCTGATGTATTCAGGTTAAACGCCATTGCATGTTAAAGAAATAACTGTTTAATTTTAAAGAGAATGTGAAGATGACAACTCGAGGAAGGAGTCAAACTATAGTTTATTGATAACTTCCAACACAGTGTAAAGTGGGTCCGTGGAGAGACCCGAGAGGCGCGTCTTGTTGCCGTCATCATCAGCCGTCGTCTGGCAACATTCCAGAACGCTCAGCTGATGGCAGGGAGGTGGGTGGGGAAGGGTGGCGAGAGGGGACAAAAGGGAGAGGGTGAACACTACACACCTTCCTCTATTCTGAACAAAAACAAGAGGACAATGCGAATCACATACAAACTCATTGAGTTTCCTTGGAGGAACCACGAGTCGACCAGCTCTGGTCTTGAAGGTCCACCAATGCCATTTTCAGACAAACGCTTTTCTGAGCACGTAGAGGCTGTTCGCTGGGTGACTTGTGATTGGCCAACATTTCCGTCATCCTCCCAGAAATCCACATTCCTCCCTTTGAGCTGCGGTGTGTTTGACCGTACTGTGAGTCCCTAGGTTCTAGTCCATCTTGGTAACCAGGATTGCATGCAGATAACTTTGAGAAATGCCAAACTCTACCGTCACTCTTCAAGGCTGAGTTGCAAAACACCTTTTCTACCCTGAGAGGTTTTGAAAACCTCTTATGACTCTTTGATGTGAACCCACTCACTTTCACTCGTACCATGTCATCCACACATAAATGCACGGGTTTGCAGCTATGTTTGGTGTAATAACGTGCTTTGCATTTCTCTTGGGTTTTTTCGAAACAGGGTCTTACTTGTTCAGGCGACCATTCTACTCTTTTGTTGGCAGCTAGCCAGCCCACATTGTCTTTAGACATGGGGGTCCTGCCCCTCATGAGCTCGACTGGGCCGTGTCCTGTGCTGTTGCATGGTGTAATGCGATATGTCCATAAAGTCTTGCAAACTCCATTCTTCCATGCTAAATTGTTAAATGTGGATAGCTTTATAATGCCCTTAAGGACCCTGTTGAAGCGCTCAACAGCCCCATTACTGTCAGGCCGATACACAGACGTGGTTTTGTGTGTTATATTGTTCCATCCTAAGTAGTTGCGGAATAACTAGGAGGTAAACTGGAGGCCGTGGTCACTGACAATACATTTGGGTAACGCCTCCTTAATGAAAACCTCATCAAGAAATTTAACCACCCATGATCCATACCAGGTCCCATGATGTCTATGCCTATTCTATGTCAGTCCACAGAGGCTCAGATTATGCTTCTCTTTACTTTACTGGCAAACAGCAGCCAATGAACCACTTTAAACTGAGCATCGCCTGGAAGTACAACTCCCTCCATAGTATGCACCAGTCATTATCAGTCCATAGCGTATATATAGTTTGTCATGCAAAACCACTTCCTCTTTCTTTGCTGCTGTAGCAGCGAGTTAAGTGTTTTGCATGTGTTCTTTCATTTCTGGTAGATGTATTCACGCGCGCTTGTAAGAGGTTAATTGTGTGGAGTTGCGCTCTAGTCTATAAGCGTGAACGCGATGACGCGTCACGCTGTAGGCGAGAGCGGAACTGGCGCGCATGCGCAAGGGGGTAAAACGAAGAGCGCGAAACGCTCGGTCGGCAGTTAGCGACCGGAGCCCTTTCCTGATAGACGCTCAGCGCTCTAATTATATGCAGCTGTAATTGTATTGAGGAATAAAGCTGTTCCCTACAACCTGAGTCTCAGAGTACTGTGTGGGGGCGAAAGGAGAACATTATATTGGCGACGAGGCTGGGAAGCACCCATCGTCCACCCACAGTCGAATCAGGCACTGATCCTAGAACCAGCAATTCTCAGGTCCTGATAACAGAGCAGCAAGCAGCAACAAGCAGAAGATTAGAGCGTGGCAGCAGCGCTACTTCACCACTCGGTAGGAAACTCACCTCAAGCAAGGCTCAGGTCAGTGCTGTCCCAGGGACTAGGAGTTTAAAACACCCAGCACGCTGGCAACCAAAGGCACCAGCCAACAGCCAGAGGAGGGGGTACAATCCACCAACCCCACACAAGGCATAGGGGATAACACTCCAGGGAGTCCCAGAAGTCAAGGAGACACGGCAGAGAGGGCAGGAGCGTCCAGTGTGTCCAACAACCCCAGAGCCCAAGCAGAAGCTCCCAGGGGCGAAGCCAAGATGGCGAACCAGTCCTCAGCCCTGATGGCCCCCATCCCATTCCTACCCAGACATGGGGAACCCCAGATGAAATGGGAGGATTGGAGGGAGTACTTCAGGAACTACATAGAAGCACTAGAGGACGAAAATGGAGAAGAATACACCCCAGCAAGGAAAAAGAGATTGTTGCTCCACAATCTAGGCCCTGAAGGGGTGAGGGTATTCGCAAACATCGTGCCCAAAGAACGGGGTGCGACAGAGACAGATGTCTTCAAAAATGCACTGGAAGACCTGGACAGCCACTACCGCCCGGCGGTGTGTGTTTCCATTGACCGTTACAATTTCCAGCAAAGGAAGCAAGAAGCGGGTGAATCCATAGACGACTATGTGGCCGCACTGCGACGCCTAGCCATCACGTGTCAATATGGGGCACTGCAGGACGAGTACATAAAAGACCAAATAGTTATGCACACCACCAACAGATCAGTCCAGGACAAACTATGGGCACAAAATGAAACGTCACTCAAGGAAGTCATAGCTATGGTAAAAAAGGCTGAGATGTCGAAACGCTGTGCAGATGCGGCCAAGCGAGAAGGCACTCAGAAGCAAATGGTGAACAAGATCGACGAGGCCTCGGCCGCCAACAAACAAAAAGGCTCATATGGAGAACAGAGGCGGGAAACTAAAGGGACAGGCAAACAAACGGGGCGCCCTGCTGCTGAAAGCAAATTCTCATGTTATAGATGTGGCAGCTCAGCGCACTCCGCTCAGGACAAACGTTGCCCAGCGTTTCGCGCCAGATGCGCGTTCTGCGGCCTAGTCGGCCATTTTGAAAAAGTATGCCGCAAGAAGGGAAAGAAGTCCACGGTTAAGTGCGTGGAATCCGCCACGTCTGAACCCAGTGAGGAAGACGATCAGGAGGATGGCGAAATGGTACTGTGCATTGAAGATCAAGTTCTGGACGTGGCAGGTAAACGCAGGGATAAGCCTCGAACGGACATGCTCATCGGAGGAGTGAAGGTACATGTAGCAGTTGATTCAGGCTCCCCTTGGACGATAGTGCAAAGATCCATATGGGACGAGGACTTCGCACCTGTGGTAGGGCCTGATCTGCGGCCGCCGGACATCCGTGCAGTCTCATACACCGAGAACACCATTCCCATGGTGGGATGTCGAGACTTCAAGTTCGAGTTCAGAGGGAGATCAGCCACCTGCACATTGTATGTAGCAGAGAAGGGGCCTTCGGTACTCGGATGGAGGGACGCAGGAGACCTAGGAATTGTACTAAATCCAGGGGGCAAAGAACAAATCCTTTTAACGGACGAATGGCCAATCACCAACGGTGAAGAATGGAAATCAGCCTACCCAAAAGTGTTCGGAGGAACAGTAGGGAAACTGGACAAGTTTGTCCACAAAATGGCGCTCAAGGAGGGGGCTATACCAGTGACGCACAAAGTCAGGAACATCCCGATATCCACCAGTGAAGCAGTACAAAAGGAACTTCAGAGACTGGAAAAACAAGGCATCATAGAACCAGTGGACAGTTCGGAAAGGCTGTCCCCCTTAGTTGTAGCCAAGAAACCCAACGGGAAGGTTCGTCGCTGTGTGGACCTTCGCGAACTCAACAAATGCCTCATCGTAGAGAAGTTTCCACTGCCTAGAATCGAGGAAATGCTTACGAGAACCAAAGGGATCAGTTATTTCTCCACCATTGATCTCACGTCAGCGTACCACCAAATCGATTTACATCCGACTAGCAGAAAGTACACGTCCTTCATCACACCCTTTGGGTGTTATCAATTTCGCCGCATGCCCTTTGGTCTTGCATCGGCAGCGGCGGTCTTTCAAAAGTTGATGCATCGTTTGTTCAAGGACATCCCCGGAGTACAGTATTTCCAGGATGACATACTGGTAATGGGATCCACCAAAGGAGACCATGACAGTAAGCTCACCAGAGTCCTCGAAGTGTTGCAAGACAAGGGTCTAACAGCAGAATGGAGTAAATGCAAAATAGGGAGGTCCTCCGTCACGTACCTGGGACACGAGATCGGCACACATGGGATATCTCCCAAGGAACAGAACGTGAGAGCGATCAAAGAAGCCAAGGCCCAGAGTTCCAAGGAAGAGGTACGATCATTTCTTGGAATGGCCGAGTATTATAGTAAATTTGTGAGACACTTTGCCACCAAAACATATAGGATGCGACAGCTCATCAGAGATAAGGCGAAGTTTGAGTGGGACAAGGAGGCACAAAGCGAATTTGAAACAGTAAAAAGCTGCAGCAGCGAAGCGATCCCGTTGCAAGGCTATGTTCCCTCAGGCAACACCATATTGACGACCGACGCAAGCGACAAGGGCTTAGGTGCGGTGTTAGCACAGGAGAGGGAAGACGGATCCGTAGAAACCATCAGTTTCGCTTCACGTGCTCTCTCCCCGACAGAACAAAGATACAGCGTCATTGAAAAAGAAATGCTGGCGGTCACATGGGCGATGGGCAAGTTCCGACAGTTCATCTGGGGCACCAGGTTCAAGCTCCAAACGGATCACAAACCCCTGGTCAAAGTCTTGACGTCCTCTGGTCACGACACAGCGACCCCACGCATAGCAAAAATGACACTTAAGCTATTGGACTACACGTATGATGTCGAATACCTGCCGGGGACTCAGAACAGGGTTGCTGATTACCTCAGCAGGGCATCGGCCATGGAGGAGGCTCCTGAGAGTGCGCCGGACAATGAGGAGATGGTGGCGAGCATGGAAGACAATGAAACGACTATTAGCCGACAAGAGTGGGCGGCTGCCTATGAACAGGATGCGGAGAAATCGGAGGTCAAACAACACCTCACTTCAGGATGGCCTGACAAAAGGAGGCTCACAGAAGGAGTAAGGAAGTTCTACGAAATGAGAGAAGAACTGTCCCTGAGTGATTCAGGGGTCTTTCTATACAGAGGAGAAAGAGTAGTACCACCGGAAGCCTTGATACCCAAGCTATTGAAACAACTGCATGAAGGACATTTGGGCATAGTAAAGACCAAGGCGAGAGTAAAGCTAATGTATTGGTGGCCCGGGATGGATGTCCAAATAGAAAGGCACGTGAGAGAATGTGAACAATGCCAAGGAGCGGACAAAACACTCCGACCTCTCAGACCAGCGTTAGGGAAGTTCGAGAACCCGCAAAACCCTTGGGAAAACCTGGCTATTGATATACTTGGACCCATACTGGATAATAGAGGAGTAAACAAATTTCTGTGTGTAGTCGTGGATAAATATTCCAAATGTCCGGAAGTCGACATACAAGAATCGATGGACACGGAAACGGTGCTGAAGTTCTTGACATCTTTGTTCTTAAGGGAAGTGATTCCAAAAACCATACTTAGTGACAACGGACCCCAGTTTGTCTCCGACAAATGGGCACGGTTCATGAAGAGAAATGGGATTGAATCGAAACACACAGCTATCTACCACCCGGCGTGTAATGGCCAAGTGGAGCGGTTCAACCGCGTGCTAATGGGCTCCATACAGGCAGCAATCTCGCAAGGAAAGGACTGGGAGATCGAAGTTCAGAGCATGCTTTGGGCGTATAGGATCACCACCACGGTGGTGGGGTACAGCCCCTTCCTAGTGTTGAGAGGCCGACTCCCGTTCACCCGGGACAACGTGGTATGGAGAGAAAAAAACCATAACCAGCAAGTGGTCCCCAGCGGTAGTCCAGCACAATCTAGAGAAGGCCCAAAGGATATATGCAGCCCATTACAACCGAAGGCGCAACGCTAAGGAAACAGAACTGGAAGAAGGAGAATGGGTCAGGGTCAAGCTTCCAACAATGCAAAAGAAGGGAGAGAGCAAGTATAGCCAACCTTTACAAGTCCAAGAAGTGCGAGGCAGAGCTGCTCTCCTCAGTGACGGCAAAGTGTGGTCCCAAGACCGCATGGCACGAGTCAACAGGATTGTAACGTGGCCCAAGTCAGAGGAGGAGGAAATGCCCATTGGGGCGGGAGAAGATATGCCCCCCGAAAGAGAAAACATGAGTGCACACTCTGAAGACGGAGCAGAAGGTGGGGAAGGAGAAACACGAACCACAGAGCCAACAGGCAGAGACCATACCCCTGCCAGTGAGGGGCAGAGAGTGGACCAGAGAGACAGTGAGAGGTTTCGTGGAGAGAAAGAAGCTGAAGAGAGCATACCGGTAAGGTGCACCCGCATGGGCCGAACAGTCACTTTGCCTTCTAGATACAGAGACTTTGAGATGAGTGGACATTAATTATGGACTATAACTGTATCCTTCTTTGATATAAAAAGGGGGAGATATGTGGAGTTGTGCTCTAGTCTATAAGCGTGAACGCGATGACGCGTCACGCTGTAGGCGAGAGCGGAACTGGCGCGCATGCGCAAGGGGGTAAAACGAAGAGCGCGAAACGCTCGGTCGGCAGTTAGCGACCGGAGCCCTTTCCTGATAGACGCTCGGCGCTCTAATTATATGCAGCTGTAATTGTATTGAGGAATAAAGCTGTTCCCTACAACCTGAGTCTCAGAGTACTGTGTGGGGGCGAAAGGAGAACATTCTAAATTGCGCTTTGTACCTTGTCCGCGCGCTGTGTGTTCATGCATTGTGCTGTGTTTATGGTAATCGGAGCGCAACGGCGCTCAGTGTGGCATTTTTGTTTGTGAAGAGGAGCGGGAGCGTGGTAACGCGTGATGCGCGCAATGCGCGCGATGCGCACTGCAGGGGCATCCAGTTCTCTTTTCATTGCAACGACGCTCGCGCATGCGCGAGATGCCGGATCGGAGATTTCAGTCCCAATAGTCTTCTCACGCATCAACAAGTGCAGCTGCTCAGCCCTCAGCCTCCTGAACGCCCAATAGGGCGCAACAGCGTTTAAAAGGCTCTGCCTTAGGGGAAGTAAATGATGGCTCCCTCCACGAAGATATAAAAGACCTTTTGGCAGTTTTGGTACTTTTACTTAGACTTAGGCCAGTGTGTGGTTCTTTCACTTTGAGGGACAGTGTAGTCAGGGTTTTGGCTTGCAAGTTTATTCTTTATCTTCCTGCCAATGATCACCCTGGGTTCTTCCCAACCCCTTAAGCTCCTCCACATCTCCTATTACATATTACGCCGAGGAGACTGACTAGTGGGCTGATTATTATGATTATGGTGGCTATGAAGAGGTGCCTCAAGGGCACCATTTGGAGGAGCAGTTGGTCGAAGCCCTGGATACCCACGTCCAGGGCTCTGTGAACAGTGCGTTAATTAAGGCTGTACACCCAAATGCTGAACCCCTGAAGAATTATGGAGAGTGCCAGATGCAGGCGGCCTTAGGCACCACATCTCAACACTCCTCTGCGGGGAGCCTTGCACAAGTGGCGTCTTCGGTCCTTGATCATGGTTCCTACGGCGAAACCTTCCCGGCCAAAAATTCCACCCTGTTTGCAGGGGACATGGATGAGTCATCTCCGCCTGCCCCAGACACCTCTGACACTGATAAGGACACGATAGAACCGCCTAAAACCAGCACAAAAAAAATGCAAAACTCACCACGTCAACGCACCTCCACCTACCAAAAATCTCCTTTTTGACCTGAAAAATATCACCCACCAGCGTTCCACAGACTGGGTACCTTGTGTGAAAGTAGCACATTATGTCCTGGAGAACTTTTGCCAGGGGTTTGAGAATGCCGTGCGTGCCACTTTACGCTCGAAATGTCCTAGACCAGCCTTGTTGGGTAAAGTGGCCGACACACCCGAGTTGGACCCGAACATGGCCTCTTTCCTAAAGAAATGTTCTAAGGATCCAAAGAAGGGTTTGGATGGAGCCTGGAGAGGGTGCCAGGATAAATTATTAGATATCTCTTGCCCATTACTAAGATCCTGGATGCGGCGGTGCACACCAAAGATACTAACACACCGCTAGATGTGATGGAAATTTTGGAATGGGCACAGAGGGCCCTGCGTTTTTTGGGTAATTCCAATTGCGCAATCTCAACAGAGCGCAGGTGGTCATTCTTGATGCGCATTGGCAGACATGGCCACAACGGAAGCTGGTCCCTTGGCCAATGGTCTTTTGTTCGCGACAAGTTTGTGAAGGAACTAGGTAAATACATCACCACTTTATATGCATTGGATAAGGCCCAGGCCAATATTAAGAAGGTTTTCAATGCTGGACTTTTTACCAGGGCCGGTCGCTACAGAGGTCGAGTGCCCGGTCGTGGACCAATCAGGCCTCCAGAAGTCCAGAGCAGAGAGGAACCCAAATGTCCAACTTTTGACCCACCAGAAATCGTGGGGGTCACAGCAGATTCCAGAAAGGAGGCTATTGAGGACAGGGTAGCAACAGAGAATCCTCCTATTCAGGTAATTCTGCCTCAGTGTGGGAGTGTCAAGGTGGGGGGTCGGATTGCTTTGTTTCTACACAAATGGAGCACCCTAACGTATGACACTTGGGTACTGCAGACAGTAGTCAGTTTTCAGATAGATTTTTATGCCACACCTTTACAAACATACAGACCACAACCACTACATTTTTCCCAAGTAGAGAGGTCTTTTATAGATAGCGAATTGGCATCTTTGATGCAGAGAGGGGTAATTGTACAAAGTACACTTCACCCTCAGGGTTTCACCAGCACAGTGTTTCTTGTCCCGAAGAAAGATCAGGGCTTTCGTCTGGTATTAAATCTCAAAGAGTTCAATTATTGGGTAGTGTATCACCTCTTCAAGATGGAGAGCATACACTTACTCTGAGACTTGCTCTTGGAAGGGGATTGGTTGGTAAGGTTTGACCTCAAAGACGCTTACTTAGCTGTCCCTATATGTCTTCCCCACAGGTGATTTCTTCAGTTCCAATGGGAAATAATTGGTACGAATTTTCCGCTCTGCCATTCGGACTATCGTCAGCCCCTTGGTATTTCACCAAACTCCTGAAACCGGTGATTCAATTCCTAAGGGAGCGAGGGGTCAGGCTTATCATCTACTTATCATCTACTTAGACGATATCCTGATAATGGCTCCGAGTGTGAGCACAGTTCCTCAACATCTGGCATTGACGACACAACTCCTACAAGAGTTGGGGTTTGTCATCAATTCTGACAAATCTATCATGACTCCTGCTCAGTCGATGGAGTTTTTTGGGGTTCCAAGTGAACTCGGTGACGACACAGCTTTTACTTCCAATGAAGCAACGGGTATTTATCAAGAGAGAATTGAGGAGAGCGCTGTCCTCTCAAATGATATCATTACGGACTTTAGCCAGGGTGATGGGCCTGTTAGCCTCGTCAATCCAGGCCACTTTCCTGGGTCCCCTTCATTACAGGGCACTCCAACGATTAAAGATCTTACACTTATGCAAGGGCCTGAGTTACACGGAACAGATTCTGTTGAGTCACGAGGCCAGGACAGAAATATCTTGGTGGTTGGAGCACATGGATGCGTGGAATGGCAAAGCCATTTTTGCGTCAGTCCCAGAAGTGGTGATAGAATCGGATGCCAGCAGATGGGGCTGCGGAGTGTGGTTCAGTGGAGACGGGAGGCAGATGGTCCCTGCAGGAGCTGCGTCTCAACATAAATTGTCTGGAGCTGCTGGCGGGCTGTTTTGCGATCAGGACTCTGTCCCCGCAGAAAGCGAGCTGTTGCATTCTCTTGAGAATTGACAATGTCTCGACAGTACGGTATATCAATCGACTAGGGGCACCAGGTCATGACTACTAGTGGAAATAGCCAAGCATTTTTGGCATTACTGCCTTCTCCACCACATTTCAGTGACAGCGTAGTACATTCCGGGCAGCTCCAATGTGGTGGCGGATTGGAATTCTTGTTTTCTTCGAGAATCCAGGGACTGGCGTCTTCACCCCAGGATTGTCCGCTAACTCAACAACAAATGGGGTCCTTGCGTGATACACCTCTTCGCGTCCAGGCTCAATACACAACTGCCTCTGTTCTACAGTTGGAGACCAGCCTTTGGAACATGGCAGCGGCTGATGCCAAGTCAAAGGGAACCCTTTTAAAGCGGAAAACCCCAAAGGTGGTAATGAATGTAGTCAAGCTCTTGCTCTCAGGATGTAAGGGAACTTGATGGTACGCCGCCTTTATGTCTATGGTGAAAAAATACCTAGCACCCTTGGTATTTGCCAACATCTCATTGATGCGTGGTAGGGTATATTGATCCACAAGGACATTTTCTTGAGATTGTGTAGATCTATACATAATCTCAATTTCCCATTGGTTAGTTTAACCACAACCAAAGTGGTGACCCACTCGGATGACTCCACCATCTCAATTATGTCATCCGTGAGTAATTTTTCTAAATGGGACTTTACTTCCTCTCTGATAGAGAAAGGAATATTCCTGACTTTGTGTAATTTGCGAATGGTGCCCTACTTGCCGCATATTTTGTCTTCAACCCTAGAATCCACCTCCAATAGTACACATAGTGTAGTCAAGAAAATACCAGACGTTAGGATCCAGCGTTAAGGGGCATTAGTGCAACTATTATTGGCGCTTCATGGCTCTGGGGCAATCTTGTAAATATTGCGATGCTGTGTCAGCGATGTTCTACATGGATTCTATGTGAGGAACGCATACTTTGCATTTAATCAGTGATGCAAGGCGAGGCATTCGTAAAAAGGCAGCTATCATGCGCTAATGCATGTTAGTGCCGCCTTGATGATTGTGCGATCTTAGAATCGCCTCTTTTTCTGTGCTATATGCCAAAAAAGCGACGATATGTGTCTCGATGATATACCCCTACATTTCTTAGCACTGCCACATAGTCATCAATGGATTCCTCATGCCCTTGCTTTCTATGGAAGAACTTATACCTGTCCACCCCACACTAACAGTAGGCATATAATAATTGCTAAGATCATCAACAGCATTTTTTAATATGTCACCCTCATCTACTCCTCTTACTTTCTTGTTAATTCTTTTAAAAATGTTAATGACAGCTGCCCCTTGATAATGCATGATTATCTTGTACTTGCTTTCTGCACTTAGCTCCTCCTCATCCTCCAGAGTAGATATGAAAGTCCCACTTGATGGGTGGTTCACCTCCCGCAGCTAAAAACGATTGAGTGGGTGTCAAATTTATCAAGTATCCAGTAACCATTTTTTTAGGAGGGAGAATGCAGCAATAATGGTGTCTAGTATTCTCATAAAAAATAATAAGATGACATTTTATTCAACACTAGCGACGGGCAGGCTGCGTATAAATCTCTGAAGGGATTACTTGCACGGCAAGGAATCCAGTGTACATTCAGCCCTTGGTCTCTTTAGCTGCAAGGATGGAGTCGTGTCCATTCAGTGGGTGGGCTCTCTGCTGGAAAGATGAGGCCACCCTTGCTCCGTGCACAATCCGTTACTAGCCTCTGCATACAGTGTGCAAGGCCTTTAAGTCCTTGGCCTTTGTTGAATATGATGCCCTATGCAGGCGAAAGGAGTTCAGTCTGCTTGTTTTTTTTTTATTCTTTGAGTCCGTTGTCCACTCCTGCCGCAAACTATGCTTCTGCATCCTCTGTTTTTCTCGTGTCTGTTTCCGCGCGCACACGCGCATCTGTCTGTATGTGTACGCTTGGTTGCACGTGTATTTTATTTATTATTTCACACCCAGTGTTCAAATCTTCCCTTCACACGTTCGCTCCCATTAAGAGTGCACGATTCAACCCCCATTCACACGCAATCGCATTCGTACGTTTATCACTTGATCTATGATGTGATAGTCTGCGGAAGCTACCGTTTAAGCGGCCCGGTGCAGGCAGAACAGAATCATAATAGGTTCCCAGTCCCATTTCCTACTTGCTGTGACAAATCACACTTTTAGTCAAAATGTAGGGAAACCACAGAACGGGGCTTCAGCTGGTCAGGCATCCTTATATGTTTGAGAATCATTTCAGTCAGCCCAGTTCAGGGGAAATATTGTCCTGAATATTACTTTCATAAGGGGGACATCCTAAAGACATGAGTGTATTGTCCACGGTAACCGCAGGAGGGTTCCATAGTGCCTTGATATTAAGAACCTTCATTGAACCCACTCTGCCATTTGGGAATGAATGTACCTGTGCTACGCCAGGGTTGCACCAGAAATTGCTTGAATTATCCAGGTGGTTGTTCACGTCTGAGACATAAAGGATGAGAACCTCCCCTGATGCTGTCCACCCTCACACACCGCACCCTCATACACTGCACCCTCACACACACTGCACCCTCACACACACCGCACCCTCACACACCGCACCCTCACACACCGCACCTTCACACACCGCACCCTCACACACCGCAACCTCACACACACCGCACCCTCACACAAACCGCACCCTCACACACACCACACCCTCGCACACACACCGCACCCTCACACACACACCGCACCCTCACACACCACACCCTCACACACTGCACCCTCACACACTGTACCCTCACACACCGCACCCACACACACTCGCACACACCCACACCCATACACTGTACCCACACACACACCGCACCCACACACACACACACTCTGCACCCTCACACACACACTCTGCACCCTCACACACTCTGCACCCTCACACACACACTCTGCACCCTCTGCACCCTCACACACAGCTTATCTGGTATTTTCTTCATTCATTGGAAAGTTTACTCCCTTTAAGATCTGAACACAGCTGCCTGGTCCTGTTTATGGCTAATAGATCATGTCTGTAGCCACACTGCACCCTCACACACACACCGCACCCTCACACACCGCAACCTTACACACACTGCACCCTCACACACATTGCACCCTCACAGACACTGCACCCTCACACACCGCACCCTTGCACACACTGTTCCCTCACGCACACACTGCACCCTCACACACACACTGCACCTTCACATACCGCACCCTCACACATCGCACCCTCACACACAATGAACCCTCACACACTGCACACACACACCACACACACACACACCGCACCCACACACACACACCGCACACACACACACACACACATACCGCACCCACACACACACTGCACCTGCACACACACTGCACCTGCACACACACTGCACCCGCACACACACTGCACCCGCACACACACTGCACCTGCACACACACTGCACCTGCGCACACACTGCACCTGCGCACACTCTGCACCCTCACACACTCTGCACCCTCACACACTCTGCACCCTCACACACTTTGTAATGGAACATACACTCCAAATACCACTCAGTGCCACATAATTATATGCAACATAATTGCACACCTCATACTTACACTCTACTCAATGCAACATAAATACACTTTATCTATCTGTCTATCTATCTATCTATCGCCCTCACTCTATCTATCTGTCTCTCTATCGCACTCACTCTATCGCCCTCACTCTATCTATCTATCGATCGCCCTCCCTCTATCTATCGCACTCCCTCTATCTATCAATCGCACTTACTCTATCTATCGCACTCACTCTATCTAGCTATCGCATCACTACAGCATCACTCAGCACCACCACAGCATCACTCAGGGGCACCACAACATCACTGTGTGCTACCAGAGCATCACTGAACGCCACAGCATCACTCGTCACCACCACAACATCACTCAGCGCCACCACAGCATCAATATGTGCAACCATTCAACAACAACTGGTTCAAATATGTTCTCTCAATGTTTCAAGCTTTATTACAAATGTCACAAAAAGATGTTAATATTTCACTTCTGTTCTTGGATTTCCGTCACATTAAAATACAATGAACATAATCTTTAAATATTTACAAAAGCTATTGCCATTATAAATTACAATAACTTTTATTTAAGTATTAATTCTTAAAAAAATTAAAAGCCATTTTTATTTGTAATATCAATACATCTAGGTCACGCAAATACAACACATATTGCATTACAAATGCTATAGTTGTCACATTTGCGAAAGTTAAAACTATTGGCATTGTAAATGACAAAGCTATTCATTTCGCTATTTTCAAAATCAACACATAAATAAAAAATGTGTCATTTACAGTACCAATAGCTCAAACTTTCCTAATGCGAGACCTATTGCATTGCAAATGCTTGTTCTTTCTGGTAGATGCCTTTTTCCCAGCTTTGGCGTTCACAGAGTCAGCATTGCTCACCCTCTGGGCACATGGAATAGCCACAGATGGCCAGACTAATAAACTATGTGGGGAATTAATCGTAATATCAATGTGAGATTCTTGGGTCGTTGCAGTCAGGTCGATTTTTGGGGTTAGTGATTTGAAACCACCCCAATCGCCCTTTGCAACATTTGGTCAATTGCAGTGGGCTGTATAGTTGTGGGTGGGAGAGCTCTCTTATCTTTAGTCGCCGAGCTGGGATTAGGTGGGATATCATGACATCTTTTGGCTGATCTTGTTTGCACAGTACTGGCCATTATGTTGCACAGCAAACACTTTGAATCCCAGGTTCACAGGTACTATGATAGTACAAGTCCGAATCCCCAAAATTGTTCTGTGACTTGGATGCAATCAACCCTGGTAACCAAAGTCTTGTGCCACCCGGCTCCCCCCCAAAAATAGTATTTAATATGAAACAGTGTAATGGCGACTCCGCCTAGACACTCACAGTCGAAGGCACCATCCGTCAGGGGGTCAGCACCAACAGGATTCAGCGCTCCCTCAAGGATCAGAACATGAAAGGTGGGAGGCCCAGCCCAGCCTCGGTCTGCCCTGGACGGCCACAGACGTCCTGCACTTTGCCCGGGCTTAGCCCGGCGCCGCGCGCGCGTCCCGCAATGCGGGAGTTTTGGCGGACTTTTGTGCGCCAGCGGGCGCAAAATGGGCGTTTGCGGCGTCCGGCCGCAAGGACTCCTGGGGGGTGTAGGCTTCCCCTCTCTGCGGCCACGCACCAAGATCACACAGGGCAGAGGGGGAAACCAGCGTCGTACACTCCCACGTCCCCTCAGCAGCACCAGCGAGGGTCCTCAGCAACCAGCAGCCCAGGTAGCGTTGTCCGCCCGCACTGTTCAGCTCTAATGATCACCCGGACTGTTCAGGGTAATGATCACCCGGATTGCCTCCCAGCGTTCTTGCGGCCGCTGCTGGAGTGGTGGTCTGGTGCCTTATCACTGCAACCTCGCCCCAGGTATGTGATTTTCACAGCTTCAAAGCCTGGCAGCTTTCTGTAATGTCTTCCTTTTGTAATTCATATCTTTTCCTCTGATATCAAGGTAGAAGGTCCTGTGTCTTTCATAAAGCTACTAATTCCTTTTGGCAATGCTCTCTGATGTAATTTTGGTCACTGTGTTGATACCATACACTGCGGAGGCCTCGGGTGAGCCCAGAAGAAGAAGGAGCCAGTGACAGGAGATCCTTGGGAGGGAGCGCAGTGTGCTCGACCTCTGTTTCTGAATCCCCGGTGTAATGTAGCACCTCCTCATTCTGTTGGAGTAGGTACTGCGGGGGCAGAGTGCATGATCCTGCAGCCTAGTCTGGTGCCATTGGATGGTCTAGAGGAACCCTTGCTCGCCTCTGAGGGGTGAGAACCGCCACAGTGGAGCAATCGATCCCCCGCAACTGGCTCCACCTGACCGAAGCTGTCAGCAGAACTCTGGGCCAGTCCGTACACATGCATATGCCCCCAACAAGAGGATCCCTCTGCAACACCCAGAAAGGTGAGAGATGCCACAGATGTTGCAAGGGTTGCAAGCAGTAGCACCTATATATAAGGGCAGTGACCTGTCTGTGATGTTATATGTGCAGGAAGGGAGAACGGCGTACTCTAAGTAATAACCGCGAGACCTAGTGGAAGATAATTAGGTAATAAGGGGCCATGCACAGGCAACAAAAACATGGTGAGTTAATTTTTCCTCAGAACAAAGAATATGCATGCATTAAAGAACCAAAGATGTGGCCTCAATGCTGTGGTCACCAAAGTTATTGGAAGGTTCCCCTGATTATAAACACAGGTAGGGGGAGATAAATGCAAGAAAAAAGAACCTGTGGTTTGTACTTAACTAAATGGAGTCAGACATACTGACTAGGACAAGGCAATATGAGGGCAAAGCAAGTTTCTAGGAGGTCCTAGTTCATCACATCATAGTGAAATGGCAATGAATATCTAAAACACTTTCCATCTTTGTATATCCAGTTATAAGAGGTAAACAGATCCACCAGAAATGTAAGAAGTATAAACACAATTTATTAAAATACCTCCCTTTAGGGTTACAATCTAAAATATAATACAATAAAAAGGATTTTCACATGAGTGAACAAATCTCTATTAAAAAGGTCAAAGGACAAAGGTCGACGCTGCGTTCCGGTGTTTGTCTGTAATATTCACACCTTCTTCAGGACACTTTGACCATTCAATGATAATCTAAAAATGTAAACAACATTATTTTAGATATATAGTCATGCGACAAATAATCTTTAATACATACATAGTGTTTCTATCCATTCTGGTGTTCGTTTTGCCCTATATTTTCTTAAATATATTCCTAAACACGTTCCTGCATGGGGACCTCCCTCAGATCCCACCCTTGGGTGTTGTTGTATGCTGATAATAAAGCCCTATCTTTAAACTTTTGGAGTATAATACCTTAATGAAGGAAATTCACAAAATGTCAATGAGTATTGCATTAATCATCCTTCACAGGTAAATTAACAAGAACGTAATTTACACTGCATCAGAAGAAGGATGATTAATGCAATACTCATTGAAATTTTGTGAATTTTCTTCATTAAGGTATTATATTATATTATATTATATAACCATAAGGAACAGATGCAATACAGACATCCGGTTGCTTCTAGAAGTCCTCTAAATTGTAAAAAGAGAAACTTCGAAATACCAGGTATCCACTCTTATTTAAATAAAAAAATTTTTTTAAAAAGGTGAAGATTTCTACTTTACTCTCCAAAAGTTTAAAGATAGGGCTTTATTATCAGCATACAACAACACCCAAGGGTGGGATCTGAGGGAGGTCCCCATGCAGGAACGTGTTTAGGAATATATTTAAGAAAATATAGGGCAAAACGAACACCAGAATGGATAGAAACACTATGTATGTATTAAAGATTATGTGTCGCATGACTATATATCTAAAATAATGTTGTTTACATTTTTAGATTATCAGTGAATTGTCAAAGTGTCCTGAAGAAAGTGTGAATATTACAGACAAACACCGAAACGCAGCGTCGACCTTTGTCCTTTGACCTTTTTAATAGACATTTGTTCACTCATGTGAAAATCCTTTTTATTGTATTTTATTTTAGATTGTAACCCTAAAGGGAGGTATTTTAATAAATTGTGTTTATACTTCTTACATTTCTGGTGGATCTGTTTACCTCTTATAACTGGATATACAAAGATGGAAAGTGTTTTAGATAGTCATTGCCATTTCACTATGATGTGATGAACTAGGACCTCCTAGAAACTTGCTTTGCCCTCATATTGCCTTGTCCTAGTCAGTATGTCTGACTCCATTTAGTTAAGTACAAACCAAAGGTTCGTTTTTCTTGCATTTCTCAATGCTGTGGTGTCAGCAACATATACAAATGGGCTCTCTCATGAGTACACAATATGCGGAGCATCATGTTTCAATAACGGAATAAATTCCATGTCTTTAAAAAAACTTTTATTTATCATTGCATAATCTGTCGTATCAAATATATTCAGGAAGGTCTGGCTTTTTAGTCAACAGTACAATGAAAAGTTATACTACATGCACCAGAATGCAATTTTATATTGGATAAGAAATGTCATAAATGGCTGAAAATGAAACACATTCCAAGGCTACTTTTGGAAAGCAGTTCACCCGCGTTGGCACAACTTAATGTTGCTCTATAGCCATCAGCTCAGGTCTAATTCCCTGACCTTCACATGTGTGCACCCAGCTCCCGAAGGTAATCAAAATCAGCAATGCAGCTTTTGTTTGTACTTTATGCTGCAGTTCATATTTGCATTTTCCAGAAATTATTCGAACCTACTGATCTGTTCACATCACCAATCCTGCAGTCTGTTAATAGCATGATTACACATTTGTTTAACTACAATCAAGTTGCATGGTCACTAACACTCTTTCTTTTCTGGTGCCTTCCAGCAGTTTACAGATATTTTTAGAGTTTCTTGTTGCTCAAATGGGTGTTACTTCTAGTTTTTTTTTTCAAAACCTTTATTGACAAGTTCAATGCAGTCAAAATACAGTTTGCATCAGAACGACAAACACAGCACATTTTGAGTCGAATAACGATAATGTAAAGACATTCCCAAAATGCCGGAGACAAATTCCATGAGGCACTGCCATGGTACCAAAATTAACATGATAATTCCCACCCTGGAGGAGGCATGGCACAGCTGCAGTGATGGTGACGAGTTCAGCGAACAGGGAAGACAGAGGGATAGGGGAGTCAGTTACTGACCAGCACCGGCGGCCGCTGCGGGCAGGGTGCTGGCGGGGTGCGCGGGAGAGGAAGCAGGGCTCAAATGAATTCGGGAATGAAGGTATGTCATTAAAGGTCCCCATATATCAATTGGGGGCGACCTCACAGGGAGTAAGTCCCAGAATTCCGATAGCAAGGTCTGGCATCTTGAGGCGTCCTCAAGCCAGTGAGCGAACCTGGGCGCTGGTCTGCGACCCAAGCACATGGCCACCCTACACCTATTTTATCAAAAAAAGAGAGGGACCCTTGGTAACCCAAAGGACTAGGGTTCATACAAGAACTATATCAAAAATGTCCTCTGAGTACAATTCAATTCCTCAACACTCATTCGACTTATTATGTGACACACTCACTGATCTCCTCCACCCACTGGCGCTCAAAGGTCTCCCAAATATTGGCACAAGATATCTAGAAATGTATACAAAACAATATAACATTTATTAAGACAAACAATATTTTATAAAAACATTCTATGAGTATCCAACTTCATGGATAATTTTATATCTTAAAAACACATCACTCTGGCATATTCAAAACACATCGTAATCTTAGGCAGTGACACAAAATCACATTTGGACATAAACAAAATATCTACTTGAGTTTATACAGACAATACTCTTTGTCATTAGATGCCACAATTAGATGCTGCTATGCAATTTTATAACCTATACGCCCCACTAGTTACCACATATTTGTGACCATCTAAAGTGATAGTACAGCAATTACATTTGTGGACCAATTGGTTGCGTCGACGTGTTTCGAAGGTTATATTCTTTTTTTTGTAAAATTTGTATTTTATTTTTGAGTTACACATGAAAACAAACAGGACTAGGGCCCCAAGGCGCCAGCAGTACCCCTGCACACGGGGCGCAGTAAGAAGCAACAGAGCATACAGCATACCGACAATCGTACCCCAAGTCCAGAGCGATAGATGCTGGCTCAGCGAGTGTATTACAATAAAAGTCTTCAATGTTCCATAAGGAGAGCATGAGAGCACAGTGTGAAGCCTCCGGAAGGTCATGCGCCTATTCAGTATGAGGGCAACCGGCCCAGCAATGCGCTCCTCAGGGGGCCCCTGAACCCGAAACAGAAGGAACCAAAACCCCCCCCCCCCTTCCCACAACCCCTTCCCACCCCCATGGTGGCGAGCCAACAAACACTCCGGCTGGTCCGCCGACATTCACTCTAGACTTGAAAGAGGTGAAGTGACCGAATAGAGGCCGGGCATACGGCCGAGGGCAAACCTTTAGACAGAAACTCTACTAGGGGACCCCATCGATAACGAAAGTTCTTGAAGTTACCCAAGTAGATGTCAGCCATTCTCTCTAGACTCAGATATCTCCACAGTCGAGCGTGCCACAAAGAGATCGCCGGGGCTCCCCTCTGCTTCCAAGCAGCAGCCAGAGTAAGCTTGGCAGCTCCCAGGCAGAGCCACAAGATCCTCTTATCCGCCCGGGTTTGATAGTTCAAGTCGGGATCCCGCAGGCCTAACAAAACGGAGGCGATGGAATCCTCAATGGGATAACTCAGAATGTCCCTGATATGCGAGAGGATTTCCTCCCAATAGGGCCGAATCACTGGGCAGTCCCACCAGATGTGGCGAAAGTCACCCAGGAGTCCACAACCTCTCCAACACCTGTTGGATGTAGCCGGGTATATGCGATGGAGTCTAGCCGGGCAGGGATACCAAAGCGTTAGGGTCTTAAGGTGTGCCTCCCGTAACTGCAGGGAGTGGTTAAATGTAGTGACATCCCTCCATAATGCCGTCCATTCGGTATCGGAGATTTCTCTCCCCACCATATCTTCCCATTGTCCCATATACCGCGGCCTCGGGGCTACAGCAGATTGGAGCAGGAGGCGGTATAAAAAGGAGATAATCCCCTTCATGGTGGCCGTCCGGGAGAGAAAGGCCTCGAATGGCGAGGGGGGTCTCGTAGCCGCGTCACGCACCCCAGGCGATGTGGCCCAGTGGAGCATCTGAAGGTGGCGAAATCGCTCAGCTTGCGAAACTCCATAGTCCCTCATGCAGTTGGCAAAGGAGAGGGGGTCTTGCCCATGAAACAGGTGTGTCAATGCCCTGCAACCCCCCTCCCTCCAGGCGTCAAAGGCTCCATCTTGGAGCGCCGGAGCAAAGGCAGGATTAAAATGGATGGGCGTAAAGGGAGAGGGGAAGGTCGTCCAGCGGTCATCCGAGGCGAGCGTGTCCCACACCTTCAGCGTTGTACCTGTCGGAGTGCTGATATACGCGTTGAGAGGTCTGTCCCTCTTAGGCTTCCACGCTAGGTCCCATACCGACCAGCCAGCCACACTCCGGTCCATATGGAGCCAGTGCTTTTCAGATGTTTGCTGCGACCACTCCACCAACACCCTCAACTGAGCCGCTTTGTAATAGAGTTGCAGGTCTGGGAGGCCCACTCCTCCTTCCGTCCGCGGCCGTCGCAAAACCGCAAAAGAGAGACGAGCCCGTGCCCCTTGCCATATAAACCGCATTATTTGCGTCTTGAGGCGCCGAAAAAAGTCGTTGTCCAGTGGTATGGTCAGCGCCTGAAACAAGTACAGAAACTTAGGAAGGAGAACCATCTTCACTGAGTGGATTCACCCCAGCCAGGACAGAAATTTAGGTTTCCACCTATCCAATTCTGCCCGTGTTTTAGCCAAGAGCGGGGGGAAATTGGCCGAAAACAATTTGCCCACCGTCGGGGTCAGATGGACCCCTAGGTAGACTATCGAGTTGACGGCCCAAGCCAGGGGCGTCAGCGGCCGCACCCTTTCCACCTCCGCCTGCGACAGAGTAAGGTTCAGGACGTAGGACTTACCATAGTTAACCCTAAAGCCGGCCACCGCTTCAAACTGCAACAGAGCCTCCCTAATGCAAGGTAAGGAACGCTCCGGGTCTACCACCGAGAACAGAATGTCATCCGCGAAGAGCGTGATTTTATGTTGCTCTCCTGTAAACGGGATGCCTCGTATCCCCTCACACATCCGAACTGCCTGCGCCAAAGGTTCGATGCTAAGCGCAAACAGTAGGGGCGAAAGAGGACAGCCCTGCCTGGTACCCCTGGAGTGAGGGAAGTACGCCGATTTGTGTCCGTTCACCATCACTCGTGACCTGGGATTGCTATAATTGGCCTTCACCATATTGATAAATCCGTCCGAAAATCCAAATGCCGACATAGTGGCGAAGAGGAAGCCCCAATCTACGCGATCGAAGGCCTTTTCGGCATCCAGCCCCACAAGGACCGCCGGGATCCGAAACCTGTTGGCTTTTTCAATAAGATGCACTACCCTCCGCGTGTTATCATGGGTTTGGCGCCCTTTAATAAAACCGGACTGGTCTGGGTGAATAATCGCCGGCATCAAGTCCTGCAACCTACGTGCCAGGATCGCTGAATACAACTTAGAATCTAAGTTCAGGAGCGCTATGGGGCGATAGGAAGCACACTGGGCAGGGTCCTTCCCCGGCTTGGGCAGGATCGTGATCACCGCCTCCGCCAGTGTCCCAGTTGCCGAACCAGAAGTGACCATGTCGTTAAACAGGGCCACCAGAAAGTCGCAGAGGTCGGAAGCATACGACTTGTAGAAAATGGCTGTGTAGCCATCCGGACCGGGCGCCTTGTGCAATTTCAGGTTATCGATGACCTCAATGACCTCTTCCCTGGTGATCGGGGCCTCCAGCAGCTCATTCCACTCCTTCGACACCTGGGGGAGTGGCATCCACTGCAAATACTCACTCTGTGCTTCCGCGTCGAGATCGTCCCCTGCGTATAGGTCCGCATAAAAGTGGCCAAAGATGTTCGCCTTCACCTCGTCCCTATGCCGTAGCACGCCCGTATCATCCATCATTCCTCCGATATATTCCCGCTCCCTCCTCTCTCGTAGCTGACATGCCAGGTGTCTCCCCACTTTATTCCCAGAGGAATAGGAGTGTCGCCCCAATCGCAGCATCGTGAGTTCGGCTCTGTTATTATAATGGGCTCTCAATTTCCCCCGAACCGCCGTCAGCGGTCGCAAGGTCGCCCTGGACGGATTAAGTTGGTGCTCCCGCTCTAGCCTAGACAGTTCAGCCTCCAATTCCTCCCGCTCTGTCCTCCGCAACTTGTTACGTTTGGCATTAAGTGATAGACAGGTACCCCTTACAGAAGCCTTAAGGGCGTCCCAAGTATTGGCCACTGACGTATCCGACGTGGGGTTGAGGGCAATAAACTCCCTAATGGCCTCCCGTAGCGCCCGGTTAGAAGCATCATCTCTGACCACCGAGGCAGGGAAGTACCACTTCCGCTGCCCGTCACCAGACGGCGACCAACGGAGGGTGAGCACCAGTAAACTGTGGTCGGATACCGAAAGCGGGAGAATGGCAGCATCTTGGACATCCCCCTTAAGCGCCTGACTGATGAAAACATAATCTAATCGGGAGTAGGACTGATGCACTTGTGAAAAGAACGTGTAATCCCGGGAAGTGGGGTGATAGAATCGCCAGCCATCAGCAAGACCCAGCTCCCCCACCATCCTCTGTGTTGTAGCTGAGAACACCCCCGCATCTGCCCTGTGCGCCCTAGAGCTATCCACATCCTTATCCCACACCAAATTAAAATCACCCAGAAGAAACAGGCTCCCCTCAGCAAAGTCCCCCACCTTCTGCAATAACGCCTGTAGGAATTTATTCTGGCCCGCGTTACGAAGATACAGCACAACAAAGGTACACATGCGACCCTGAACCATCCCCTTCACCATCAACCACCTGCCATCCCTGTCAGTCCGCACCTCAACTGGCTGGAAGTGTAGCGCCGCGCGGAAGAGGAGTGCCACCCCTCGGTGTTTTGTGGATGCAGAGGCCCTGTAAATGATTGGGTAAGCCCTATGCTTAAGGCGCAGTTCATCTTTCCGAGCCAGATGAGTCTCCTGAATGCCCACCACGTCCAGCTGATGGTCCACCAGATACTTCCACACTTTTTGTCGCTTCTGCGGCGAGTTAAGCCCTTTCACGTTCCATGTCCCTATGCTAACTGGCATCGCAGATCCCCTCTCCCCATCCTCGCCCTACCAAATCACCCCTTGACCAAACACCCCACTCATCACCACCATGGACCCCCCCCAACCCTTCCCCCCCCCTGTCAATCCCCCCCAAGACCCCCCTCAACACCCAACCCCCCCAACAGCCCCCCCCTCCCAAAGAACAAAGCACAACAGAATGCAACTCAATGTACTGAACCTGAACCTCGTAGTCCTCAGGTCCAGCAGGTCACGGTTCGGAAGTCCCCTACTGGCCTGGAATCGGGGCGGGGGTGTCAACCTGGTGACCCCCAGAGCCAAGGACCGGGGTGTCTTCTCCAAAAGTACCAATATACCCCGGAGCCCTATGGCCAAGAGCCCCTCCGACGCCATTCAATGAGGCCGGGGTCATGCTGCTCCAGAACTCGTCTGGGAATCCGTCATGGTGGCGGAGGCCACCGATGCCACTGCTGCTCCCCTCTCCTGCTCACTAGTCGTAGGGTCCGGTCGACGCTGTTCCGGGGATGGGCCTACCCTCTGCCAGGAAGACCAGCGACGTCGCCTCCGAAATGGTGAGCTGCGTGCTTCCTGAGATGGGTCTGTTTCCTCGATGCCCAGGAGATCCTTCGCGACTTGCAGGGAATTGATCTGCCTCAGCCTATTCTCCCAGTGGAATATAAGCCGGAAGGGGTGGCCCCAGGAGTAGGAGACCCCGCGCTCACGGAGGAAGGCGGTCACCGGCCTGAAGTCCCTCCGCTTCTGCAAGGTTGTCGCTGCCAGGTCCTGATACAGCTGCGGGCGGTGGCCTCTAAACTGCAACGAGTCGATGGTCCTAGCCTTCCTTAAGATCTTTTCCTTCACCTGAAAGTCATGCACACGGACGAGGATATCTCGTGGCGGGCCCCCGCCCCTTCTGGGCAACCCCACTCTATGCACTCTGTCCATCTGAACGTCCCGTACCTCCTCATCCTCCAGGATCTGGACAAACAAAGCCTGAACGTACCCACGCAGGTCTCCCGCCTCTCCGTCCCACGGCACCGCCTTGATACGAATGTTATTTCTCCTGGAGCGGTTCTCCAAGTCCTCTGCGTGGGTCTGCAGATCAAAATTCTGCTCCGTGAGGCGTAGGATGTCCTGTTGGAGCTGGTGTACATCATTCGCCATGCTGAGGTCGTGGTCCTCTAGCGTCGCCACCCTCTCACCAATCCCATCCACGTCCCTCCGCACCTCCCGGAGGTCCGAGGCCAGCTGCGAACGGAGTTCGGAGATGTCATCTTTTATAGAGGCGAAGAGCTCCGTCATGAACGCTTTAGTCGCAGGCGCTTCATCGTCCGATTGTTTTGAGGATCCACTGGCCCCCGGCGACGCTGGCTGCTGCGATGACTTGGAGGTCCCATCCTTCAGCGTCTTCCCCCCCCTGCGCTGCTCGAGAGCCTCAGGCCAGGGCCACCACCATCAGCCAATCCCAGGGGCAAGCAGGGCCGGGCCGCCGAATTCCACGAAGAAGGCCTCTCCAAAATGGCGCGGTCGTGTCCCTCTCTCCAGCAGCGGCAGCGTCCAGCTCACTGAGCCTCGCCTCTGTACCTCCGCTGTGCCAATCCACCGCCTCGTAGGTGCCAATGACGGTTCCAGAGAAGCAGGGTAGCCTACAAAGTCCCCTGGGAGCCGTAGGCCAGTTCGCCAACAAAGTCTAGGGCAGACCCGCTACCAGAACGTGCCAGCACACACCGCGACCCGCTCTACTGACACTGCAGGGTCTGCTCCCTCTCCAGCCGTCCTAGCACACTCTGCGACCCGCAGCGCGGGAACAGTGACCCCACGGGCTCCCAGCCAATATGGTCCTGCCGGGCCCGGCCCACGCGTGCTCTGCTACCTCCAGCTATCTCGGCCGGATTCCTGCTGCCGATCTGCCCCTCGGTCTGCTCTCCCGCAGGCCAGGCGCTCCAGCCGTCACCCCCTCGCTGGCCGGACGCCCTCCAGTCCGGGCCCGGCCCCAGACACCCAGGACTTCCGCCGCCAAAGGCCTCCGCCGGCTCCACTCCGGACGGGTCCGGGGGCTCCCAATCCCCCCTGACCTGTGCCGCTGACGCCTCCTCCTGGGCTCTCCCGTCGGCAGCTGTACCGCCGGGGAAGCCTGCTCTCCGCCTCCGCTGGGCGCGATGCGCTGACACAAGGCACTCGCGGTGTCCTTTGAGTCCGGAGGTCGCCCCGTCCCGGTCCGGTTCCCCAGCCACGCAAGTCCGCTGCTGCGCAGGCCGCGACTCGGCTCCTCTGCACTGGCCGCTACAGACTCCGGTTCACCCCGTAGTTGGCACCGGAGCACTCCGCCAGATGCCTGCGGTCTCCGCCGTCGAAGAAACTCCGGGCAGCACCCCCGGGACCCCGCTATCCGGTGCTATGTGGATCTGGCGTCGGAGAGGCTCGAAGAAGCATCCTACTCCGACGCCATCTTGGCCACGCCCCCGAAGGTTATATTCTTATAGCACCTTCTTTTTCAAGACTGTGATTTTTACTCTCGTTTTTGCACAATCTAAAAATACAAATAAATGCAATTACATTACAATTCACATATATTTTACTTCTAAATATACTTTCGTTTACTCCCTCTTGTTTTAAACATAAGATTTTCTCAATACACATCTGCTTTGATACATTTAAAACCTTTCTCTACCGATATACTGTGCCAATATCTCTCCTACTGATCCCTCTTCTCACTCATACCACTTCACCATCACATTCCTTGAACTATTATCCTAAATCGTATTTAATTTAAACAAATTATTACCATTCCAATGTATAAATCATAGACTGAAATCCAAAGGGAGATTTTAGGACTCCTCGGTGGATTGCTTCTGAGGCTTGTCTCTTTTATTATTTCTTTGCCTTCTCTTTTCTTAGTTTTAACTCTAACTCCCCTTGGGTAAAAATTCCATAGGTGTAATACCAGTGTTAAATTAACCATCTGGTCAAGTTCACTTTATCGATCTACGGTCTCACACTTACTTTGAATAATCTCTGTGTGGCCCACTCTGCCCAACTTTTTTTCAAGGTTCCTCTTCTCAAGATAATTCTGTTCTGTAGGGACAGATCGACATGCTGATTTATATTAATCCTATCTCTGACCTCAACTTATTTGTAGCTCTTCTGTCTATTACTCCTACTTACTAGGTTCGATAGTGACGTGTGTCCCCGGCTCAGGAAAACATGTTCGACTAGTACAGCACTCGTGTCCATTGGAAAACTGCCTTTGTTCGCTGTAAAGATTTAAAATGCATCACATCAGTTCCCTATATATTTGTATTATTGCCGTATCTCTACATAACCCAAACTAATCATGCCTACCTTCATTAAAAAAACAGCTCGGATATTTAAATGTGGTCCGTAACTGTTCCGTAGTCAAAATTTAAATAGTGGCTGTTTCGCACACTCTTCGATATCGAGATACCCTTTCTTTTACTTCCGGGTTCTTAAAGTACATAAAGATAGTACAGACATACACATTACAGTCGATATTTGCTAAAACTCTAAGTAAGTCTTAACTAGAATCCTGCAGAGCATTAGGCATTTAGATATCAGCTCTGCCTGCTGTTCATTAACCGGTTACCCTCTACGCTTACCTCCAAGCAACATGGCGTCCCCGTGAACTCGTGTGACACGTCTAAACTTCGTTCGTGCAAGGGACGCCTTTTAAACGCCGGAGTGTTCCTCCTTGCAACTAGTCACACGACTTTGTGTAATGCGTAAGAAGCACGCTATTACGTTCCTCTGCATATATTGTTCCCTAGGCAACATGCCGCTTTGTTATTTCCCTGTCTAGGGGCTCTCTTTTTTTCCTCTTTAAAACTTTATTGAAGTAAACGAGGGGGAACTTTTCTCACAACAGGATCTCCCTAAACATGTAGCAACGGGAATGAAATCTACATATAATGTGGTTCCTCATTCTTTATAAAGAATTCTTTTGTATGTGTTTTCTAATACAAATAATATTCCAAGTATCGCTACATATTGTTTAAATACCTGTTACAGCCACATCCAATCACCATATATCTCCCATTGTTTGCCTGTTCAACTAATGGTTTTAATGGTCAGTGAAGAAACATTTTTGTCAATACATTTATTTTTCTTAAAATTAAGTAATAATGGACATCCAGTCCTCTCTGGTATTTAAATCTTTGCTAACTGTATTAAACCTACAAATGTACCACTGTTCTCTCAGCTTTCTTTTTTCTCTAAATCTCCTCCTCTCATACTCCCCGTGATCTTCTCTAAAATGAAGCATTTCAAATCATCACAACCATGTTTTGATTTCTTGAAATGTTCAGTCAAAGGGGCGTTTTCCTTCCCTGTTCTTAATGCGGATTTATGTTCCAAGACCCTAAGTCTTAGTTCCCTACTCGTTTCCCCCACATAACCAAGTACACATGGGCAGATAGGAGGTAAATGAGATTTTTACTCCGACAATTATTTAGGCTCTTACTTTTAACTTCTTATCCATTGAGGGTAATACTCTTAGCAACTCTACAGTGTTCACATATTGAGCATGTGCCACATTTATTATTTCCAATTGCTTTTGTATTATATCGAGTGCTTTGTGTTATGGCATTCGTTTCTCTATAGGTACTGACCAGACTATTTCTAATGTTTCTATTTTTTATGTATGCCAAAAGACGCCTTTCTAGTTTTACTTCTTGACCATCATTTAGTATTTTCCAGGTATAATTAAGAATATTCTTTATTTGGTTACTTCTCTCACTAAATTGACTCCCAAAGACAATTTTTTCCACTTTTTGGTCATCATTTCTAACTCTATTTTGATCCAGCATGTACTGCCTATCATAGTATTTTGCTCTTTTGTAGGACTGTTTAATAAGTTTCCGTGGATATCCCCTGTCCATCAATTTCCGCTTTAAAAATTCTGAGTGTTTGTTGAAGTCGTATATGGAAGACCAGTTACGTCTTAATCTAAGAAATTGCCAAAGGGAATATTATCCCTTTGGGCTTTGGGATGAAAGCTCCCATAATGCAGGACAGTGTTTTTATCAGTTGGCTTACTGTAGATAGGTTAGTCTATTATTTGGATTTGGAATGATAGCAGAAGGATAGAGGAGGACAAAGGTTTGTATTTATTTATCGCTTGTTGACGAACGCTATTCAGGAAGCCTATAAAGGATTAGTGGTGAATTAATATGGTGCAATATGAGGTAATTTCAGTGATGGATATTAGTCTGTTACTTGGAGTGAGAAGGATAGCGGAGGGATAAAAGGGAAAGAAAGATTTGCATTCATATAGCACTTGTTACCCCTGATGGGTGTTGAAGCGCTATTCTGGCGAGTAGCACACCGCCACAGCCTTTTTGTTGCTGTTAGGAAACCTGAGGCAACACGGTGCTATGTGAGAGACTATATGTTGTCTGTTACTTCTATAGTTTGGGGCAGTGCAGAGAGGTACATAATTCCTCTGCTGGTGGGTTTGCAGAGGGGTCCCGAGCTGCCTGAGAGGTGCTAGTGCTGCTTCCTGCTGGGTGGGATGAATGATGTGTGCAGGAGGGGCAGGGAGGGCGGGTGTGGTGGATGGCACAGGATTGATGGGTGCGCGGAGTGTGGGAGACTTGGCATCGGGAAGGAGGAGTGTGTAGGGGCAAGAACTGGGGATTTTAAAGATGTGTGGGTAAGTAATGTTGGGGAGAAAAGCCTTCAATGTGTTCCTCTGAGTGGCATCCTACAAAGCCACACATGCATAGGAGAGGCTGTGTCGTTAAGGCACTTTCACGCTGGTCTAATTGATAATGGCACGGTGCATGCATGTGGCATTTAATGCCAATCACCCTGCAGCAAAGGTGACAACGAGTAACTGGCCTTTTGGATTGAAATGTCATCTACAGCAGTGTCCTTGGATATATCCCTCCCAGCCTCCGTCGAAGAGAGATTTCAAGGCTGCGTTAGGCTTCTTAATGCTATTGGGAATCCATAAATAGATCAGCACTTTGAACTGAAACCCATTTAAGGCACTGATGGTGGTGAACTGCATAATGCAGCATTCACTCCGTTCTGTTCTAGCATCCCTTTCAGCGCGCTGCGCATGCACCAGGGATTCTTCAGAGCAGAATGTTATGGTTTGTAGTGGCTCGCTCAATGTAAGCAAGAGAGGGAGCCAATGAAAACCCTGCTGAGCTCCCTCCAGCCTGTGCTTTACTAGGGATGGCTGTAGAAGAGGAAATGCCACCTCACGGTGGCCACATGCTCAGAATGATAAGAACTGGAAGGACACACCTGCTGCTCTGATGATCACTTTCTATTGGCAGACTGCCTCAGTACTTCACCGCTGGTGATCAATTAAGAATGGGTGGGCGAATAGGGCAGTCAAGCAGGTCTCATGCTGATTATGGGTGGGCCACAAACCAACTACGCATCCTGGTGCACAGTGAATGTAAAGGCATTTATCATAGGCATTTATACAGCGCACTACTCACCCGGAGGGTCTCAAGGCGCTTGGGGGGGGGGGGGGTCCGCTACTGCTCGACAGCCAGGTCTTGAGCTTCTTCCTGAAGGAGAGGTGGTCTTGGGTCAGGCGTAGGTCGGGAGGAAGGGAGTTCCAAGTCTTGGCGGCCAGGTGGGAGAAGGACCTTCCTCCTGTTGTCGCTCTGCGGATGCGGGGGACGGCGGCGAGGGCGTGACTGGTCGAGCGGAGGTGGCGTTTGGGAGCGTAGAAGTTGAGGCGGCTGTTGAGGTAGGTCGGGCCTTGGTTGTGTAGGGCTTTGTGTGCGTGGGTGAGGAGCCGGAAGGTGATTCTTTTGTTGATCGGGAGCCAGTGCAGGTCTCTCAGGTGTCTGGAGATGTGGCTTCGTCTGGGGACGTCGAGGATGAGTCTCGCCGAGGCGTTCTGGATCCGCTGGAGTCTCTTCTGCAGCTTGGCGGTGGTTCCGGCGTAGAGGACGTTGCCGTAGTCCAGTCGGCTGGTGACGAGGGCCTGGGTGACCGTCTTCCTGGTCTCGGTGGGGATCCACCGGAAGATCTTGCGTAGCATGCGCAGGATGTTGAAACAGGACGAGGAGACGGCGTTGACTTGTCTGGTCATGGAGAGGGAGGAGTCCAGGATGAAGCCCAGGTTGCGTGCGTGGCCTGTCGGTTTGGGTGCGTTGCCCAGGGCGGGGGGCCACCAGGAGTCGTCCCAGGCGGAGGGTGAGGAGCCCAGGATGAGGACTTCCGTCTTGTCTGTGTTCAGTTTCAGGCGGCTGGTCGTCATCCACTCGGCCACGTCTTTCATCCCTTCGTGTAGGTTGGCTCTGGCGGTGGCGGGGTCGTTGGTCAGGGAGAGGATCAGCTGGGTGTCATCGGCGTAGGAGATGATGTTCAGGTTGTGTTGGCGTGCGATGGCTGCAAGGGGGCTCATGTAGACATTGAAGAGGGTGGGGCTGAGCGAGGATCCCTGAGGGACGCCGCAGATGACTTCCGTGGCTTCTGATCTGAAAGGGGGCAGGCGGACCCTCTGTGTCCTTCCAGCGAGGAAGGAGATGATCCATTCCAGTGCTTTCTCCTCAATTCCGACGTTGCTGAGGCCCTGCACTAGGGTGCGGTGGCAGACAGTGTCGAATACCGCGGAGAGGTCCAGGAGGATGAGGGCCGCTGTTTCTCCGTTTTCCAGCAGGGTTCGGATGTCGTCGGTGGCAGCGATGAGGGCGGTCTCGGTGCTGTGGTTGGCCCGGAAGCCTGACTGAGATGGGTCGAGGGATCCAGTCGTCTCGAGGAAGACTGCCAGTTGCTTGTTGACGGTCTTCTCGATGACTTCGGCTGGAAACGGGAGGAGCGAGATGGGGCGGTAGTTCTTGAGTTCGGTGGGGTCCGCCGTTGGTTTCTTTAGTAGAGCGCTGAGTTCGGCGTGCTTCCAGCTCTCAGGGAAGGTGGAGGTGTCGAAGGAGGTGTTGATGATGTCCCGCAGGTGGGGTGTGATGACAGCGTCGGCCTTGTTGAAGACGTGGTGAGGGCAGGGGTCGGTTGGAGATCCGGAGTGGATGGAGTTCATCATGCGGATGGTGTCTTCGAGGTTGATCGGTGTCCAGGCGTTGAGGGTGGTGGTGGGGGGCGTTGGTGTGGTCGTGGGGAGCGTTGTTTGTGTGCTGAAGCTGTTGTGTATGTCAGCGATCTTGTTGTGGAAGTAGGAGGCGAGGGAGTTGCAGAGGTCTTGCGATGGGGTGATGCCTTTGGTTCCGGCGTTGGGGTTGGAGAGCTCTCTCACGATGTTGAAGAGTTCCTTGCTGTTGTGTGCGTTGTTGTCCAGCCGGTCCTTGAATGCTGTTTTCTTGGTGGCGTGGATCAGTTGATGGTGCTTTCGGGTGGCGAGCTTGAGGGTGGTCATGTTGTCCGGTGTTGGGTCTCTTCTCCAGGCTTTCTCGAGGGCACGGCAGTTCTTCTTGGAGCTCTTGAGTTCGTCGGTGAACCACGGGGCCTTCTTGCTTCCGGGTCTGCTGGGCGGGGTCCTCAGAGGGGCGAGTTCGTCCGCGCAGGTGCAGATCCATTTCATGAGGTTGTCGACGGCTTGGCTGGGGTTCGCTGAGCTGGCGGGAGGGTGCTGGCTCAGGGATGCGGCGAGTTGGTCGGCTGTGATCTTGTTCCAGCTTCTTCGTGCAGCCTGTTGCTGGTGGTGGTGGACCGTGGTTCTTCTGAAGGTGAAGTGGATGCAGCTGTGGTCCGTCCGCAAAGCATGAATGTACTGCAGAAAAAATTCTAACATTATCCGGGTTTATGTGACCGATATCTGCAAATGGTCGTTTAATGTTCCGCCTCACACTTATGCTCGCACCACTGTATGTGGCAAAACTGCCACATAATCACACAATGAAGTCCAGTGACATGTTTAGTAGCCTCGCATGAGCTACCACACTTGCAAAGGTGATGGCGTGCCAGCAGCCAGACCTTTCAAGCTCAATAACCATGAAGGACGGCCTCTTTGGCCCAACCTCTGCCCTACAAGGGCTTCTTAAAAGAGGGAATTCGGCCTGCTTACAGGAGCCCAGCGCAGGTTGGTTCCGTTTGTAATATTTATTAAATAAAAGTGAAACCCGTTATGCGCTGCTACGCTGTCGGATGGAACCTTGTGCTGAAAAGCACTCCATGAGCAAAACTCGGAGCTGGTTCATCCGCCAGGCCAAGTGTGCAGCTCTTTTGGTTATTTAAAGGACATACATGGTTGTTCGCAACCATTTCTTTACGGGTTTCCATTACAAACGAGCACAGCCCTACAGCATGCAATCAGCATGATTGCCAAAGAATAGGCAGTGATTTTAATTAGGTTGAAGACAATGGCTGCCCGCGAATGCCGTTCAGTCCCAGGAGTTTAGTGTTCGAGTCAAACATTGCACTCATTTGGCATACAAAGTAAGAGCAGAGATTTGCGCGCCTTACACGGCTGGCATCTGTGCACTGTGCATTATACCAACTTGAAAAGGTATGCTCATAATAAGACAAAAGGCCCAGAATCTCTGATTGGCTAACATTGCGGCAATGCTGCGTTAAAATCAGCAGTCCAGTATTGCGCAAATATATATATATATAAGAGTACAAAGTCCAATTTAGCTAGCGTCGCATTGTGATGATGTCATTCACTGTGCATGCCCTGAAGACTCAGTTTTAGTACAACACAAGGCATTTCATGACAGTGCAAATCCAACCCAGCAGCTGCTTCTTGAGTGACGTGTATTTGAGGTGAATCAGTGAAAGAAAACAAACGCCCTCACGATTCGCGCTAAAGACGGAGGTGGGAGGGAAGACAGGAGGGGGCCTGCGCCGGTTTCCCTTCCGGGAACGAGCAGAGACACCATAAGTTTGCAACTTAATTACAAACATATGGTGTCAAAAGCTCGCTCACGAAAGGGAATCGCCTCACATGCATGCGTTCTCATTGAAGGCAATGGACGTTTTGGGCTGGAAAGCCTAAGCAATGGCTATAGGTCTTTTCCTATGCAGCGCATGCGCGATGCTAGGCAAGACCTAATGAGTCATATCCTGAGGGGATTTGCCATTGCAACCACATAACAACAGAGTCTCGCCTTTTCTACTCTCCCGCGGGTGGGCGAGGAGAAGGTGAAATCAATCAAAACGTAATCTTGTTAACCCCTTTGCTGCTAGCATAGGCCAACGGCCGTCGCACGCACTACCTTCTTAGTGCTGCACACGTCCATTGGCCGCCGCAGCCCCGCCCACTGTGCTAAACCGCCGCACCTCGGCAGAATTGACGCCGCGGTTAAGCGGTTAATAAAAAACGTCTTGCGTTTTGGGAAGCCCTGGGAGGTACGGTTCTATTGTGGGGACGTCTTAAGAATAATATATTTACGTACACTGGGCTTCATTAACTCACGCTCTTCCCTATTCACCAGCCGCTGTCTAAAAAAAGTCTCCTTGGCCCAAAGAAGATCTTTTCTTTCTTTGAATTCGGATTACTATAGAGATCCGCCCTACTAAGAGTCCTATATACATTCCAGATGTATTTTAACCAAGGAATGTAGTAGGCATGGTCCAGAGCCCTACAATCCCTTAGGCTCTCTCTATTTAGGGCGGTACCCTTGTTCAACCGGACTTTGAGCCAATGAGAAAGGGGGCGAAATGGCAACATGTTAATTTATTGCGTCTGGATTTACCTCACGTGCTAGAGGGGTCCTTATCTGGGCTGACAATAAGGCAGGTGTAACGATAAAAAATGTACGCATTGACCCAAGCGGTGGATTTGTTGTGGCCCGTTGTTATAAGGAAGATGTAGCAGTCCTATTGGTTGTACTCTACAGTCCTAACTATGATGAGCCGCAGTTTTACCACACACTCGACACCTATCTGCACCAGGACGATGGCCTACCTCAGATTTGGAGGGGCGACTTTAATTGCCTCCTGGAACCTGCTAAGGATAGATCGAGGGACCCGACCCGCAGACCGGCAGCGGCTGCAAAAGCCATCACAGACATTGCTCAAATACGGGGGGGCGGGTATATGCACTATTCCACCGTACATGGCATACCCACTAGGATGGATTATTGGTTAATCTTTAAGAGCCTAGTGCCTAGGGTTACCCAACGTGAACCTTTCCCCCGTTCATATTCGGATCACTCGCCAGTGATATTGACCTTGGAGCTCTGACAATGCCAGACCTCTACCTTTACTTGGCGATTCCCACCGTACTCTCTCCTAGACTCCACCTTTAAAGTGGAATTGAGCCAGCTAATAAGTGAGATTTTCTCAGACAATGTAGGCTCGGTAGATACATTTGCTACGGTCTGGGAAACATTCAAAGTTTATATTGGGGGGGTGGTTATATCAAAGCACTCAGGGGTACTGAAATCCCTCCGGAGTAGGTGAACACTCCTAGAAAAGGAAATATCAGAGCTAGAAACGGAACATCAACGGTTGGGAGATAAACAAACATTAAGGTACATCCAGGTTAGACTAGAAGAGGACAATGAAATAGCAGCCCAGGAGTTTCAGCATATGGGACAGTAGTCAAGTCAAGTCATAAAATTTGTATAGCGCACTACATACCCAGAGGGTTTCAAGGCGCTTAGGAAGAGGAGGAGGATTATTTGTCAAATATCCACGTTTTAAGCTGCTTTCTAAACTCTAGGTGGTTCTGGGTGAGGCGGAGGTAAGCGGGGAGTGAGTTCCATGTTTTAGCAGCCAGGTAAGAAAAGGATCTGCCTCCCATGGTGGTCTTGTTGATGCGAGGTATAGTGGCGAGGGCTTGGTCGGAAGAGCGTAGTTGGCGGGAGGGGGTGTAGAAGGATAGTCGAGAGTTGAGGCAGTCTGGTCCGATGTCGTAAAGTGATTTGTGTGCGTGGGTGAGCAGTCGGAAAGTGATCCTCTTATTGACGGGTAGCCAGTGGAGGTCTTTAAGGTGACCAGAGATGTGTTCGTTGCGTGGGATGTCTAATATGAGCCTGGCTGAGGCGTTTTGGATTCGTTGGAGTTTCTTCTGGAGTTTAGCGGTGGTACCTGCGTAGAGGGTGTTTCCGTAGTCCAGTCGGCTCGTGACCAGGGCGTGGGTGACTGTTTTCCTTGTTTCGGAGGGGATCCAGCGAAATATTTTTCTGAGCATGCGAAGAATGTTGAAGCAGGAAGAGGATACGGCGCTGACTTGTTTGTTCATTGAGAGTGAAGAGTCCAGGATGACGCCCAGGTTTCGTGCGTGGTCTGTCGGGATGGGTGCTTTTCCGAGGGCTTCCGGCCACCAGGAGTCGTCCCAAGCAGAGGGGGATGTGCCTAGGATGAGGACTTCTGTTTTGTCTGAGTTCAGTTTCAGACGGCTGTGTTTCATCCATTCGGCGACTTCTTTCATTCCTTCGTGCAGGTTAGTTTTGGCGGCGCCGGGGTCATTGGTGAGAGAAAGGATCAGTTGAGTGTCGTCCGCGTAAGAGATGATGTTGAGGTTGTGTTGGCGTGCGATGGCCGCGAGGGGGCTCATGTATACGTTGAAGAGGGTGGGACTGAGTGAGGATCCTTGAGGTACGCCGCAGATGACTTCAGAGGCCTCGGATTTGAATGGAGGAAGGCGGACTCTCTGGGTTCTTCCGGTGAGGAACGAGGTGATCCATTCCAGTGCTTTTCCTTGGATTCCGATGTTTCTGAGGCGTTGTAGAAGGGTGCTGTGGCAGACTGTATCGAATGCTGCAGAGAGGTCGAGGAGGATGAGGGCGACAGTGTCTCCCTTGTCCAGTAGAGTTCGAATGTCATCTGTTGCTGCGATGAGGGCGGTCTCAGTACTATGTTTTGCTCGGAAGCCAGATTGTGAGGGGTCGAGGGATTTGTTGGCTTCGAGGAAGGCGGCGAGCTGGCAGTTGACGGCTTTCTCGATGACTTTGGCCGGGAATGGAAGAAGCGAGATGGGGCGGTAATTTTTGAGTTCGGTGGGGTCCGCTGTTGGTTTTTTTCAGAAGGGCGGTGAGTTCAGCGTGTTTCCAGTCTTCAGGGAAGGTAGCGGAGTTGAAGGAGCAGTTGATGACGTCTCGAAGGTGCGGTGCTATGACGGAGTCTGCTTTGTTGAAGATGTGGTGAGGACATGGGTCTGTGGGGGATCCTGAGTGGATGGAGTTCATCAGGCGGATGGTGTCCTCAGTGGAGATTGGCTTCCAGTCGTTAAGGGTGTTCATGGGGGGGGGGGTGGACAGCAGACGGCAGGGTGGGTTGGTTTCCGGGTTGGTTGTCAAAGCTGTTGTGGATGTCTGCAATCTTGTTGTGGAAAAAAGAGGCTAGGGAGTCGCAGAGGGTTTGAGAGGGGGTGATGTCGTGGAGTTGGCCGAGGGATTGGAAAATTCCTTGACGATGTTGAAAAGTTCCTTGCTGTTGTGAGCGTTGTTGTCGAGTCGATCCTTGAATGCTGCTTTCTTGGCTTTTCGGATTAGTTGGTGGTGAGTGCGGGTGGCGTTTTTGAAGGCGACCTTGGTGCTGGTGGTTGGGTCTTTTTTCCAGGTCTTTTCAAGGGAGCGGCAGAGTTTCTTGGACTTCTTGAGATCATCGTTGAACCATGAGGCCTTCTTGCTGCCAGGTTTGTTTTGACGTTTTTTCAGAGGTGCTAAGGTGTCAGCGGTGTTGGATAGCCATAGGGTGAGATTAGTGGCGGCTTCGTTAGCGTTAGAGGAGGGGGCTGGGGTGTGTTGAAGGAGCGATGCGGAGATTTGGTCCGTGGTGATTTTGTTCCAGTTCCTTTTCAAGGTAGGTTGGAGGTGGATGCTGGGTTTTGGTTTGTTGTAGGTGAAGTGAACGCATTTGTGGTCAGTCCAGATGAGGTCCGTGGTGTGGCTGAAGGAGACATGGTTGCTGGAGGTGAAGATGGGGTCGAGTGTGTGACCTGCGATGTGGGTGGGGGAAGTGGCCAGTTGTTTAAGTCCGAGGTTGGTGAGGTTGTCCACGAGGGTGGCGGTGTTGCGGTCGTTGATCTTATCGAGGTGAAAGTTGAGGTCTCCCAGAAGGATGTAGTCTTTGGAGGGGAGCGCGTGAGGAGTGATGAAGTCCGTGATGTCTTCACTGAATTTTGCGCGGGGTCCTGGTGGTCTGTAGAGGAGGGTGCCTCTAAGTGTGGTCTTGGGGTCGATGTGGATCTGGAAGTGAAGGTGTTCGGAATTGGCGAGGTTGGCGTCAGAGCTGGTTGAGATGCGGATAGATTTCTTATGGACGATAGCGATTCCTCCTCCTGTGCCGGTACGGTCCTTGCGAGTGATCTTATAGTCTTCAGGGATGGCAATGGTGATGTCTGGTGCTGAGGAGGCATTCATCCATGTTTCCGTAAGGAAGGCGATGTCCGGAGAGGTGGTGTCTAGTAGGTTCCATAGGTCGATGGCGTGTCTGTGGACTGATCGGGTGTTGAGAAGGATGCAATGTAGGTGGTTGGGGTCGGGTATCTGTGGTGAGGTTGTAGCGGAGATGTTGTCGGTGCCGATGAATTTGCAGGAGAAGCAGGAGAACGGTCCATGGGTGCGACCAGGAGCGGCTTGGACGCAGTTGGGAGCGCGACCGGGGTTAAGGGCTAGGAGGGTGGCGGCATCGTAGGTAACGCGGGGGGGCTGGGTAGCGCGAGGGGCAGGGGGTCTGGCGCTGGGCGCGGTCCAGGCGCGGACGGGCGTAGACGGGCTTACCTTTGGCGCACCTTCGGCGCGGATTGGGCGCGGTCGCTGCGCGTGGACGCTGCGCGCAGAAGCCACTGTCATAAGTGGATAGTGAAGGGGGGAGGGGCGAGGTCGGCTCAGCTGGGAGGCGGGGCGGGCTGCTTACGACAACAACAAACAAAATGGAGGAGGGGGGAGCACAACAGAGCGCTTGGGGAGAACGCGCTGAGAGCAGTAAACAATAAATCACGTTAAGGTTAAAGCGCCTACTGAAGAAAACGGCAGCCAGGCACAGAACGCTAAAGCAGTATTAAAAGTATCACGTTAAGGCTCATACACGGCAGGCGGCAGCCAGGCACAGAACGCTAAAGCAGTATTAAAAGTATCACGTTAAGGCGCACACACGGCAGGCGGCAGCCAGGCACAGTTGAGGCTGAAATTATAAAGCACAAATCTGCAAATCTGTAAGAGCGCTGTAAACGATACCAAAGAGGAGCTGGGGGCGCTGGGAGCGACCACTCCGGCCAAAGCGTAGAGTGAGTATGTGGTAGCCAGTATGTGGTAGCCAGAGCATACCGAGAAGGGGAACACCCAGGGGCAACGCTAGGGGCATTGGTGCGCCCTAGGAGAGATGTAGAGACTCTGTTAGAAGAGTTAGATGAAGATGACAAACTCCTACATGAGCCGCACCATATAGCCAAGAGATTTCGCAAATACTATGCTCAGTTTATTTTTATTAATTTGAAGAGTTGTATATAGCACTGACTAGACCCGGAGGTATCAGAGCGCTTTACATGAGGATAATGGAGTTACAAATTACATTCATTACAAGATCATAAGCCACGGTGATTCGTCAGAGGGAGGGGAAGGAAGGAAGAAAAGGAGACACCGCGAGAAGACAAGGAGGAACTGTGTCCAATGTCCGGCTGGGTAGGTGATGCCGAAGGGGTGAACCAGGGTCGATATCCTCTTTAGCTGTCAAGCAGCACCACCGGGCATCAGCCACGTTGCTCAGGTCTCAACGGTCAGACATAACAAGAGTGACAGATTATGCATAGTTACATTAGATACAGTTGGATAGTAAACATAGATGAACAAGTCCGAAGCAGTGTAAATAGGGAGGGGGAGGGGATGGGAGTAGAAACAGGGGGCTAAGAAGCAGATCAGATTCTAGCCTCGGATCAGCCACTACCTCAACCAAGCAAGTACCCAGTGGAATGCCTCAGATGCGGTCGGAAGTGCTATCGTAGCAAAATAAAACAAACAACAACAAAAAAAAACCAACTCAACATGTGTTGGTTGCCATCTTGTAAGCAGAGCACTCGGCTGTCTGCAAATAAAAGAGGACCAAAGTGAGTAGTTTCACAGTCCATCCTAGTCTCAGGCCCGTCCTCTTATGCTACTAGCTCCAATGTGCAGCTGCTCCCCAGTGCTTCTTTTGCTCCTCACTCGCAAATCCCCATCCATTTAACGCATCGGCGGGAAATGGGTCCCAAACCCAGGTGGCCATCCCAGCTACAAACGACCTCACTCCTGGGTGCACCCAGCCGTCAGCCCCAGCACGCCTCACGGGTCTCCTCAACCCTTAGGCCACTGTTTGGGGGCAGTGAGGCAAGCCCAGGGCTAAATCGCGGTACCGCCAGCACTCACTGCAGGCTCCGGTTTCCAGCCATGAATCACACCGGAGTGGCTCCTCACAAGCTGCCCGCCACAATCACTGTTCCTCCGCTCTCTCACCGCCACCGGCTGCCCTTCTCCCAAAAACCTCACCATTCGCCTCACAGTGACGGGGGAGCCTTACCAGGGCAGTTGCGCAACTCACCCCCATCAGCAGCAGCCTTTGTCTCCGCGATCATTCAAGGAAGCATGCAGTCAGCGGTCCAACCGCCATTCTGTATAAAAGGGTTGAGGCTGGTGCAGCACGGTCAAAAAACACCGGTTCTGGATGTTTTTCTGGGGAAATCCAGTCTTCGATATCCGTCGCTCTCCCCAACCAGCTGCAGGGATCAAACCGCTTATATAGGTCTTGAATAACCCCGCTTGAGGTAGCCATGAATGACTATTTGGGGCACATTAAAATGGCGTGGGAGCATCTGATGGCTCCGCTGGATCCGGAGGAGATCCGTGCAGTACTGGCGGGTATGCAACCTGGGAAAGCACCGGGAATGGATGGTCTAACTGTGGCTTTTTATAAAGCATATCAAGATGTCCTGATACCACACTTAGTAACGCTCCATGAAGAAATGGTACAGACCGGAATAATGCCCCCTTTGATGCGCAAGGCCCTCATAGTTGCAATACCTAAACCAGGCAAACCTCCCAATGCCTGCTCCTCCTGTGGGCCTTTATCGTTATTAAATGTTGACGTGAAAATATATGCTAAAGTACTTGTCAACGGGCTGGCGTTGATATGACCAGGGGTGGTGGGGCCAGTGCAGTCGTGATTTGTCCCGGGTCGGAGTCTGAATACTAATCTTAGGACGTTGCTGGATGCAGTACAGCTCCTGGATCCTGAAACAGAAGTGGCAGCAGTCTTTCTGGGCGCCGAAAAGGCGTTTGACTCAGTCGAGTGGGTATTCATGAGAGCAAACTTAAGATGGATTGGAGTGGGAGAAGTATTTCAACAATTGGTTAGGACACTGTACAACATACCAGTGGCACGTATTCGTATTTGTGCAATAACCACGTCCCAAAGTCCGATTACAAGGGGCACCCGTTAGGGCTGCACACTATCGCCCCTGCTATACGCTCTCATAGTGGAGCTGCTGGTGTGCGTGCTCCAAGAATATCATGGTCACAGAGGGCAGCGATCCCCGAGCTACAGACTAGTCATATCAGCATACGCTGACAACATTTTGCTGTATGTTCGGGAACCAGGAAATGATCTTACGCCTATGTTAAGAGAAGTGGTACGACTTTGGGGTCTTTCAGGGCTAAAGGTTAACTGGGATAAGTCCATCATTTTTCCACTTACCCCATCCACGTCGCCACCAGTATTGTAATCCCTCTTACGATAGACGACAGAGGCAGTACGGTATTTGGGAATACAGATTCATACAGATCCAGCAATAGTCATACTTGAGAACCACGGTAAAGTAATACAAATATTAGAAAAAGATGTGAACCGCTGGGTCAAACTACCACTCTCTCTCATTGGGCGCATAGCTCTTATGGAAATGGTAGTCCTCCCTAGAGTTCTGTTTCTGAGCATACCTATTCTCCTGCCTAAAGCGATGTTTGCGATATTCTGTAGTTTTCTGACAAAATTGGCATGGGCGGGAAAGCAGCTTCGCCTACTACTGGATTCATGGCCCACACGATCTGCCTAATCAGTGCCTGGAGAGAGATGGCGCACACCCCCACACACTCCCACAGAAACTTTCAAGGCTCCAACCAGCCAAATTGGAGTCTTGGATCTACTGAACACTACATCACATGCACGGTGGAGCTTGTGAGATAAACAAAACGCACATTCTTGTATTCCCACGTTAAAATAGAGCGGTGCACCTGGCTCTCGTTAGTACTGGTAACAAATATGAGAACTGCTCTGCAAACGCAAGGGGTAACAAAGATGGGAGATCTTTTTCACAAAGTAAAGGTTGGGAATCGGAGGAATATCCCTGAGAAAATCCAGAGCGGTCAATCACATCCCATCATAATCACACGCCCACAATTTCTACTCAATAACACACCTGGATGCAGCACAGTTTACAGTATACACTGCACACGTGCCATGTGTTGCATACTAAACTACTACACAACATTTGGAAACACAAACCATCTAAGTAAAGCAGAATGAAATAACGTGTCACGCATCCAGTGTATTTTCTTGGACAGGTAATGGTGAACCGCAGCACATGAAATGCAAAGTGCTAAAGAAAGAAAGTGCTCGTAGCTACTAAACAAAAAGGTTTAGGTGCTCCTCTTTAACCAAAACGTTTGTTGAGCCTCAGTTAAAATTTACACACATACACCGTTGTTCCTGTGTCTTAGTAAGCATGTAAGGTAGTGCACTAAAATCTAACTTTGCCGTTGCATTTAGGAAGCAAACTGTGTTGTTAAATAAAACATACAGAAAACTTATTTTAGGTAGAATGAAGTCCCGCATGAACCAAGAAGAGGTAGATGAAGGGTTCCTGCTGCTCAGGCGTCGGCACTGCAGTGACTCGTAATAATGATCATTTTATCTGAGCATAGTCCTGAGAGATCGACTCTCCTTCCGGGTTTATGCATATTTGTGGAAAGACCAGGATGCCATGAGCTCAGGTGCAAGCAAAGGACATCACCAATTTGACTGTTGTTGGGCTGCTAATATACTGTAATTTACAAGGTTCAACAGGCCCCTCACAGTCCTGGTCCCCGTGCCACTGCACCTGCTGCACCAATGGTAAAGGCTAGCGGACACTGAAACCAAATTCTGAAAACTCTTAAAGACCTATTCTCCCTTTAGTCCCCAGCCTTCCTTTCACCTTTTTTGACTCTCTGTCCACAGCGCGGGGACACGCCGGGAGGGCGCCACCAGGCGCTTTATAAACCCCTTTATTATTATTAATATTAAAGTGCACAGAAGAATGAAGAGTAAGCAAGCACCAGCAGGAGTGTGTGATGAATGGACCAAGAACACAAAAAATTGCCGCCCCACTTATTCCATTAGCCCTTGGTTATAGGCAACACATCAACTTGGATTAGATATGTTAGGTATTTTATTTACCTTTGTTTTCAATTCTTTTTTAGAAAAAATCAGAACATCTCATGACAGAGAAATAACACTGCACGTGTAACATATAAATACATCAACTGTAATACAACATTAACCAAATGAAAAAATCACAAAGTGAGACATACAAAACAACTGTACCAATTCTGGACTGTTCAAAAACAGGCAAGTTAAACTTTACAAGCCTCAATGACCAACAATGGACGAATTCTTAAGAACAGTATTAGACAAAATCACATTAGCAGGAGATATCACAGTGCACAAATGACAGGAGTATAAAGCTTTCAATGATCACGAATTGCATCTCCTTTCATGCCGACGCGTTTCGAACTCCAAACAGTAGTTATGGGTTCTCTTCAGGGCTTTGTCATTTTCTGTCTTGTTTGTAGCTGTGGTTATCCTATGGGAGTTTGTGCGTCTTTGAAGCTGTCATCTTTCACTATTTGTTAGTCCGTATCTGGGCCGTCCCTATGGTGCGGTGAAGTTTTTCAAACCTTGTTCGCGTTCACCGCGAGCTTCGGGAGCCGCCGGCTCCGTTCTCAAACGTTTGCCCTCGAGTTCTATATTATTTGGACGGGTCCCGTATCAAATCCCGTGTTGTCCTCTCGGGTAGCGCACTTGTTAGCCGCGACTTGCTCTCACAGACACTCCGTTCGAGAGCAAGTCGCGGCTAACAAGTGCGCTACCCGAGAGGACAACACGGGATTTGATACGGGACCCGTCCAAATAATATAGAACTCGAGGGCAAACGTTTGAGAACGGAGCCGGCGGCTCCCGAAGCTCCCGGTGAACGCGAACAAGGTTTGAAAAACTTCACCGCACCATAGGGACGGCCCAGATACGGACTAACAAATAGTGAAAGATGACAGCTTCAAAGACGCACAAACTCCCATAGGATAACCACAGCTACAAACAAGACAGAAAATGACAAAGCCCTGAAGAGAACCCATAACTACTGTTTGGAGTTCGAAACGCGTCGGCATGAAAGGAGATGCAATTCGTGATCATTGAAAGCTTTATACTCCTGTCATTTGTGCACTGTGATATCTCCTGCTAATGTGATTTTGTCTAATACTGTTCTTAAGAATTCGTCCATTGTTGGTCATTGAGGCTTGTAAAGTTTAACTTGCCTGTTTTTGAACAGTCCAGAATTGGTACAGTTGTTTTGTATGTCTCACTTTGTGATTTTTTCATTTGGTTAATGTTGTATTACAGTTGATGTATTTATATGTTACACGTGCAGTGTTATTTCTCTGTCATGAGATGTTCTGATTTTTTCTAAAAAAGAATTGAAAACAAAGGTAAATAAAATACCTAACATATCTAATCCAAGTTGATGTGTTGCCTATAACCAAGGGCTAATGGAATAAGTGGGGCGGCAATTTTTTGTGTCAAAGTAATAATAAGGTCCAGCCTTCCCCACCTCTCAGGGACCTAACTCCTTTTTCTTGCAAGAATGGACCAAGAACAGCAGGAGCATCTGCCGTCCGCTGAGAAAACACAAACATGGACTTCAAACAAAATATTATCTCCAAGCCTAAGACTGAAAGAGACATTTTCAATCCTGAGGAGCACAAATAAATGAATGCTTGCAGTGAATAATTTGTTTATAAAAAAACTATAGTGCCGGTGCTCCTGCCACTGCTGTTGCTGCACACGTGCAAAGCTGGCGCTGCACTATTAGTGAAGTGCCCTATTGGCTAGTTCTCCTGCTGGGGGAGTAAATCATTAGGGGCCACTTGTATGAAGCATCTTTCCAGTTGGAAACGTCCAAACGCAAAAATGCTTTTACAAATGTACCAAATACAAAATTGTGATTCAGTAACATGCTACCTACTCGCAATTTGCGTTTAAGATTTGCTATTTAAAAGGGGTGTGTTTACGGCATTTCTTCAAATTACTGAATCTGAATGGACTGCATGAAAGTTTTGCGATCGAATTAAGGCCAAATTTTACTGACTCCCTGAAGTAGGTGGTAACCCATTTGCAAATAGGTAGGGGTCCTTTGAAGAATAAAGAGCAGGCAGTTTTCCCACGGACCCCACTGTCTACTCCCATTATCCTTTAAGGAAAATGGGCTGCATTAAAAAAAAAAAAAAATCAACTGCTTTATTAAAAACAATCATAGACGTTGTGGTCTGCTGACCTCAGCAGGTTGCCATCTCTGTGATGGCTGTGATTCCTAATGGGTTTCAAATTGCGACCTACCTCACTAATATGCATGTGGTAGGTCTATTTGTCACTTGCTAGCAATCGTTAATGAAACTCAAAAGAGTTTCATACATTATGAATTCCGATTTCCAAATTGCGACTCATAGAGAATGGCAAATAGGAAATCGGTATCAATTCCTGATGCTAGTACATCCTGCCCTAAGTCTTGTTGTATTTCTCATTCTTCGAATGAGGAAAGCAAAAAAGGGCTGGGATGAAAAAAATAAATTTAAAAAAATCAGTCTGGACACAGTACTTACTCCTTACAAGAGGTAAATCAAGTTATACCTGGCGGCACTCATAGATAAGGGGCTGCTCAGTGGGTTAGCTGCTTTGCAGTTGGTTGCGGCAGCACTCTTCACTACCGAAGCCTGAGCGCTGCAGAGCTTACAGAGTGACCAAAAAATAAATGTGAGCCCTAAAGGAGGGTATCTTAAATGCACCAAATGCTGACTCAAACCCATTGAAATGAAAGATACAGCAGGATTTATTTAGGAAAAGATGTCTACATGCATCTGCAATAACCACAGTTCAACTACTAACTCTTAAACATATGTGGTAAAAGGTATGATGGGAAGGGAAAAGAGCCCACGTTTCTTTCTGCAGCTCCAACGGTAATCACACACCACAAAGAGCGAGCAGCACCTGGGCTGAAGATGGACGCAAGTCCGTTCCACGAGGCGAGTACTTCTGTGCGCTGCAGAGGGACTACGAGCTTCGATTTGTTGGTACTTTGGCATCTGTGAACAGGGGGCTGTGCTGAGAGCCCTAGCTGTGAGCTAAAAGTTGTTGTGTAAGTAGTAGTTTAGTGTGTGTTTTGTAAGACAGTGTGAGAGAGTTGGGCCCGGCCCTCATGTAATGCATCAGAGAGGTGGTAAATGAATCCTATATTCGGTTGGTACAATAGAATCAACTAGCAGTGAGAAATACTCAGCACATTTATAAAGAAATAACACGAGGATGCGATTGGTTACCCGTCATATCTCCTTGCATTCTTGTACGGCTGCTCACAATCATGCTTCACAGGTGATCGGAGCTGCAATTACAGAGCCCAGGTCTAGGCCAGGAAAATGACTCATCTTAATGATGCTGCCTCACTGGGGGCACATATGCCTTAGCATGCTTGCGGCAGGGTCAGAAATGACTTCTCTAAATGAATTTAGCACAGGCATATCATTATGAACGGAGTGCTTGCCTTTTGAACACTTTTAGCTGGGACTTAAACATCAGTATGCCGCACATCATGCCCTTAAATACCGAACAATGCTAATTAGTGCATGGACTTTTAAAATAAATTAATCTGCAAGGTGCGGATCATGCCCGGAGAGCAACTGCTGCCTGTAAAGCCCTGCAGCCTCTCTCTGAAACTAGTGCAGCAAATGGCATGCGAAGAAGAAAGATGAAGCACAACTTGTGACCCTCGGCAAACCGATACTTGCCGATTAAGTGGCACGCTGCAACGTTCTCCCCTCTTACACAGTGGAATGTTGCTAGGCCCAAGATATGCTCTCTGTGCTCCTTCACGACAGAGATCTTTTTTTCCACGCTGCTCGCTTTTTAAAAGCAAGAGCTGCAAATGGTGCCGCAGTGATGTGTGAAGTGTATGCGCTTCGCAACGGAGTTTGCACACTCAGGGTTATTACACTAAATGCACGCTCCCTACAAGGAACACTGGCCATTAGGCATTTATGACTATAAGCCCTCGCTAAGTTACAACATTCCAGTAAAACTTACTTTGGGGTAAGCAGGACATAAGATTGTTACAGTGAAAATGGATCCATCTTGTTTGTATTAATTGGGGTTGTAGAAACGTTCGTTTTGAGTGAAGTACCTGGCATAAACTGTGCAGTGATAGGGTTCCGTTTAGTGTGTATTATTTGGTGCAGTTGCATTTGTGCCTTTCGAGTAAAGCTCTTCCCACACACAGTGCAGCGATGAGGCCTCTCACTGGAGTGTAAACTTCGGAGCCGTAGAAGATGTGCCTTACCAGTAAAGCTCTTCTCACACACAGTGCAGGGATAAGGCAGCTCTCCTGTGGGTGCACTTTGATGCCGTACATGGCCTTTCTTTCTGAGAAAAGTGCTTGGAAGACACTTTGCAGTGATAAGGTTTCTCTCCAGTGTGTTTGGTGTTACAAGACTTGACTTTTGATTTAAGCTCCTCTTGCACACAGTGCAGTGAAAAGGCTTCTCTCATGTGTGTACGCTTTTATGCCGTACAAGGGATCCCTTATCAGCAAAGCACTTGGAACACACTGTGCAGTGATGAGGCCTCTCTCCTGTGTGTACGCTTTGATGAGGCCTCTCTCCTGTGTGTACGCTTTCATGAGGCCTCTCTCCTGTGTGTATTAGTTGGTGCGTTCGTAGATTTCCCTTTTGATTGAAGCTCTTCTCGCACACAGTGCAGTGAAAAGGCTTTTCTCCTGTGTGTATTAGTTCGTGCTTTAGTAGATTTGCCTTTTGATTGAAGCTCTTCTCACACAAGGTGCAGTGATAATGCTTTTCTCCTGTGTGTATGCGTTGATGGTCATGGAGATGATGCTTTTGAGTGAAGCTCTTTGCACATACAGAGCAGTGATAAGGCCTCTCTCCACTGTGTACTCTTTGATGCTGTACTAGGCCTCCCTTTTGAGAAAAGCGCTTTGAACACACAGTGCAATGATGAAGTCTCTCTCCTGTGTGTGTTCTTTGATGCAGTACAAGGGTCGCCTTCTGAGAAAAGCGCTTTGAACACACAGTACAATGATAAGGTGTCTCCCCTGTGTGTTTTCTTTGGTGCTGTAGTAGAGTTGACTTTTGACTGAAGCTCTTCTCACACATGGTGTAGTGATAAGGCTTTTCTCCTGTGTGTACGCTTTGATGAGGCCTCTCTCCTGTGTGTACGCTTTGATGAGGCCTCTCTCCTGTGTGTACGCTTTGATGAGGCCCCTCTCCTGTGTGTACGCTTTGATGAGGCCCCTCTCCTGTGTGTACGCTTTGATGAGGCCTCTCTCCTGTGTGTACGCTTTGATGAGGCCTCTCTCCTGTGTGTACGCTTTGATGTCGTACAAGGCCTCTCTTATGAGCAAAGTGCTTGGAACACACTGTGCAGTGATAAGGCCACTCTCCTGTGTGTACACTTTGATGCTGTACAAGGGTTGACTTACGAGAAAAGCGCTTGGAACACAGAGTGCAGTGATAAAGCTTCTCTCCTGTGTGAGTTCTTTGATGCAGTACAAGGGTCGCCTTTTGAGAAAAGGTTTTGGAACACACAGTGCAATGATAAGGTTTCTCCCCTGTGTGTTTTCTTTGGTGCTGAAGAAGATTTGCCTTTTGACTGAAGCTCTTCTCACACATGGTGCAGTGATAAGGCCTCTCTCCGGTGTGTGTTCTTTGATGCTGTAAAAAAGTTCCCTTTTGAGTGAAACACTTTTTACATGTTTCGCAGGGATATGGCCTGAGGCTGGTGTGTCCTTTTTTGTGCCTCACAAGAAGTGTCTCATTGATAAATCCTTTCTCACACACATTACAAGCAAAGCGTCTCTCCCTCATGTGCATTCTGTGCCGTTTCTTTAAGTAGATATTTTGAGTAAAATTCATCTCCCCTCCAGAACCTTTATGGCTTTCTTTCCCATTCATATTTTCTAGATGTGATTGTTGTTCTGCAAAATAGAAAAACCATTGAAAATTACATGAAGAAAATATTTCTTGAAAAAACTGCATTGATATAATATGGAGAAGTGAACAGTTACAATTCAGGGGAAAAAAATGTATGTTCTAGGAAAAAGAGTCATACGTCCCTTTGAGACACAAATGGTGGCTAGTCCTCCTACACAAATTGCGGTGACCTAGTCCTGCAGCAAGAGCATGCTGGGAAATCAAGTGATTCACAAGAACCACTGTTGGACGGTAAACAGTCAAAATATCGAATTTTTAATTTCGACTTACACTAATATCAAGTTGCTAATATCGATGGGACAGAATATCGATGTCCAGAATATCGATGGCCAGAATATCGACCCTAAGGTAAGTAATATCGAAATTACTTATATCGATAGCATATATATCGATGTAAGTAATTTCGATTTACTAATATGTGTTAGAAATTTTAGTTAAGTATTTAAATTAATTGTTATAATATGTGTTTAATATGTTTTTATAAATAATAAATATATAAAAGTAAATATCATGTTTTACTACCAGAGCGGGTTGTGGGTTTTTAGGGGAATAGGGTGGGAAGTAATTTATTTGTAATTAAATAATTATTTTTTAATGATTAATTTATTTTGCAATTAAATATTAATTGGCAATGAATTATTTTAATTCATTAATTGATTAATTAATTGATCATTTATGTATATTTTTAAGTAAATCATATGTTTTACTACTGGAGCGGGTTGTGAGTTTATAGGGGAATAGGGTGGGAAGTAATTTAATTGTAATATTAATTAATTTTGGGTAAAGGGGTATTTTTAGGGTTCAGGGTCAGTTTTCAGTTTTTGGGTAAAGGGGTATTTTTAGGGTTCAGGGTCAGTTTTCAGTTTTTGGGTAAAGGGGTATTTTTAGGGTTCAGGGTCAGTTTTCAGTTTTTGGGTAAATGGGTATTTTTTGGGTTCAGGGTCAGTTTTTAGTTTTTGGGTAAAGGGGTATTTTTAGGGTTCAGGGTCAGTTTTCGGTTTTTGGGTAAAGGGGTATTTTTAGGGTTCAGGGTCAGTTTTTGGGTAAAGGGGTATTTTTAGGGTTCAGGGTCAGTTTTCAGTTTTTGGGTAAAGGGGTATTTTTTGGGTTCAGGGTCAGTTTTCAGTTTTTGGGTAAAGTGGTATTTTTAGGGTTCAGGGTCAGTTTTAGGTTTTTGGGTAAAGGGGTATTTTTAGGGTTCAGGGTCAGTTTTCCCTACTGTTGCACCCACTGGAGTGGGAATAATAATTATTGTTAAGTAAGTATATATTATATATGATTTTTAATTATTATTTTTTAAATTAAATATGTATTATTTTTTTTACCATTATTACATATATTTAAATATGTTTAAGTAATAAATAAGTATTATTTACAGTATTTTTTATGTTATTTTAAATTTAAAAAAAAAATCGATATATTTGACAACGATATTTTTAACATCAATATTATTTTTTTGATATTTTGGTACTTACCATGTTGTACATAGGGCGTCGATATTTTTGCTATCGATATAATTACGGACGATATTTGTGTAGGTCGAAATTCTGTCTGTCGAAATTCTGTCATAGATCCCTGTTGGACATGGGGTTTCTGGTTGGCTAGGGTAGGCACCTAAGCCAGGCAGAATCGACCACTCTAGTCAAGGTAAGCCAGACACACACCTGAGATAACCTGCGCTCACCCTCTGGTAGCTTGGCGCAGAGCAGTCAGGCTAGTTTAAAGAGGCAATGTGCAGAGCATTTGTGCAACACACTAGAGCAGCAACACAGTGAGTAAACCACAAAAGGAAATCCACACAGGATTATGTAAAAATAGATTCTATATTGTACATCAAACAAGACCAAAATGACTTAAATCACACTGTTCGCGCAAATAATGCAGGTTTGACAGAGAAAAACACAAATTACTATGAAAACATAGGTCACAGCGCACCTGCGCTCCTATTACACTTCATACGGTAACTGTAGTGAACGTTGTTGACGTGATTGCATTTAGAAACCAAACGTACGGTGCAGGAGCACCTACTAAACGCCAAACAGTAATTGAGCTGGAGTGTTCCAGCAGTTCTCCTCTATGGACGGCCTGCGCCATTCTTGCGGTCATCTCCAGAGCAGAGACAATGCTGAACAAGAAATGCCGCTCAAACATGATAGTTGCATGGGTTTCCTCTGAGGTTGAGTGAGGGGGTCAAACAGTAATCTCATAGAATAGTGTTCTAAACACCTTCGAGGTCGAGCTTCCCCAATGCAGAATGCGGAGTACTCCTGAGGCGTTCTACCAGACCATTGGCCTGGGGTCAAAGGGGAGTGCTTTTTGATGCTTTATATTGAGATGATTGAGAACGTTTTTGAATTCTTGACTAATAAAAGGTGGGTCGTTGTCAGATTTTAAGATTGCAGGTACAAGTCATTACACAAAGATGCCATCTAGGTTTTGAATAACCCTGCTCATATGTAGTGGATGAAAGGTCTTCTACCAATGGGAAATGGGAGTATTGATCAACAATAACTAGAAGATGATGTCAATTATCCAGAGGGCCATACAAAAATCAATAGCAATTCTCTCCCAAGCATGATGTGGCAATTCTGACATAATCAAAGGTTGCTGACTAACTTGAGATGAAAGACAGTTGCATATGTGGCAAGTCTTCAATTATTTTTCAACCCTTTCGACAAGATTCGGAAGCCGGACTCGATCACGGAGAGCTCTCTTAGTAGCAACTATTCCTCTATCTCCTTCTTGGGCAAATTCAACTACTTGTTGTCAGAGACTTTGGTGAATAACAATCTGTGTACCTTGCAGAATGAGGCCTTCCTGCGTTACTGAAAGTTCATCTCTTACATTTCTGAACTTCATATACTCGCTGTCATTAGTGACGGTCTAGAATACTGGTTCCACAACTTTTAATCTTGACATGTCACTACCTTGGCTCGTGGCAGTGGCAATTTGCTCTAAAGACATGGCAGTTGGTGCACTCTATTTCACAATAAATTTGATGTAATCCTCCACTGTCTTAGATGGGGTACCAGGGCATAATCAGCCAGTTTCTGATCTTTCTCTGGACGATGAAGAATCGTGTAGTTATAATTCTTGTGACCTCAAACCCCAATGCTCAATTCTAGGAGGCATTTTTGCTGTGGGATTGCCAAATACCATGTACAATGCTTGGGGATCAGCCACTAATGTGAAGGGCTTTCCATACACAAATACATGGAAATTATTCACAAGCCCAAACCAGTGCCACACTTTCTTTCTCAGGGTGCGAGTAAGCACGTTCAGTTTGTGACTGGCTCTTATTGGCATGTACCACGATATGTCTCCAGGCATTTGGCTGTCCGTTGTGCTGTGCAAGGATTGTGCCTAACCCGACAGGGCTAGCATCAACTACAACCTCTGTACGGAGTTTGGGATCAAAGTCGGGCATTTCAATGGCGCTCTCAATGGCTTGCTTGATTTTTTGGATACTCTTCTCGCACTCATGTGACCAATGAAAAGACACATACTTTTTGGTTAGTTATGGTGCAATGACCATAGCAAAGTCTTGTATGTCTCTAGAACAGTAATTGACCGTTCCAAGAAATTACCGTATCATAGAAATGCCTTGTGGGGGATTTGCAGTAGACAATGCTTGTACTCTAGCTGGATCAGGTTTCATACCTCCATCACAAAAGACATGGATGAAGAATTTAAAGCTTTTGTTGTGGAATTCACATTTGTCAGCATTCAGAGTTGAGGCTGCATCATTCAGCAAACAACATACTTGCATAACAGTTTTGTAATGCTCTTTCTGTGCAGCCCCACAATACCAATATATCACTACAGTTAAATGCATTTACTACAGGCTATATGATAAGTCAAATGACGTCTTGGAAAAGTTCTGCAGCAGAGGATATACCAAAACTCAATTGCTTGTAGCAAAACAAACCAATATGCGTAGAAAAGTTGCACCGTATCTGGATTTTTCTTCAAGTTCCAATTGGTAAGATCCTTTATTTAGGTTGAGTCGAGAGAAGAACTCTGCGCCATTCAATTGACTGTGAGGTTTTTCCTCTTGCTCAGTTGCCTCGTTGGCCTGGCGCATGTCAACACTAATGCATACAGCTCCTTCGCTGTCTCTTTTAGGCACTCTTACAATGGGAGAAAGCCATGGTGTCGTACCACTGGAGCGTTCAATGATGTCATGTATAAGTAAAAAATGAAGTTCCTTTTCAACAGCTTCTTGTAAGTGAAACACAACTAGTCTATGTTTTTGATTAAAATTCTCATTTATGTGTAACCTTACTTTCATTGTTTGAGTTTTCCCGACCCATGAAATAATGAAGGAAATTGACTTACAATTTCACGATGAGCATTCATAGTGTAGTTCACTGATATCAGTCCCATATCAGCAGCACTATGGAAACTCAGCAAACAAACACTTGAAGCTGTTCCTTGAAGTACATGAATAGGCGCATTCACCACAGTTTTCTTAAGTTTCATTGTGGTTACACATTTTTTATTTGACTTTTGAAGGGCGTTGAGGCAGCCCATGAGTATACTTTAGTCTTTGAATTCGTAAGTTGTGGTACCGGAGATAATTTGCGATACATCTCCAGCGGCATAATATTTATCGACGCACAGCTGTCTTCATGTTGAAATGCCCACACTTTGGATTTATTCTCACATTCGACTAGCCCCATATGTGCATGCCTTTTTGAAGTAAACATCAATGTTGTACAATTGTCATTGTCCCTTTCATTGTAAACAGACACAGAGGAATTCTTTCTCGATGATTTAGACGATGATCAACTTCTTTTTGCGCCGATTTGCCTCAATTGGTGTGACCGGGAGTACGTCGAATGTCACTGATGTAGCGTTTGGTCAGCCATTTTGTCTTCACGCTGCAACCCACTTACTTTTACCTTCGCGTTGGAAGTCGTCACAAAATGATTCGCTTTACCACAGTCTATGCATATCTGTCCAATGGCGGGACATTTACCTTTGTGTGGAAATGACAGTCCATGTCTGTAACACGTTTTCTTTTTATGTGGAGACAGGACATTGTGTCCCTCTGCCTTGTACCTGGCTTACTTTTCGTGCTCATGACCGACACTTTATAGAAACTCCTAAAATAATCCCTAGATGGTCCTTGTGAGTGACACACTCCCCCTTTCCAAAATTGTGATGCCATCCACGTCTTCCGGCTGTGACAGTTTTAATCATCATGTGCAGTCTAAACAAGGTGGCAGTGACCTCCTTCTCAGATCAAGGCCCCTATTAGACAATGAACCCACCTTTCTGTACCTCATATAAGTTACACACATCTCTGCTGAACAAACAAGATGTCTCCTGGGGTTCATGAAATACAATACCCAACTAGTGCTATGTGAGCAATGAGGGAAAAGTTAGTTTCTGCTGATGAAATCTCCTCCCATTTAATTCCTCTACTGTACAGGAACCTTTTGATGCTGGGGAAGAAAACGGGTCACTAGCTGACCAATTAGGTTTCCTAAATTGATCTCTGTGAGCATAGAGGTGTCATAAGGCTCTCAATCTTTAAATACAATATTAAACAATATACATCTCATAACCCTTTTATCAGAATAAAATCATTAACATCTGAATTCAGAGTTTGGACCCCAAATTTGAAAAGATTCTAAAATAACGGACCTCTGCAGTCACTACCAGTCCAGAATTTAGCAGCATGTGGAATGTTTTATGCCAGCAGACGTTCTATCCAATCAAAGGCAAAATACATGAGGGAACAACTTCAGGTATATGAATTCTTATGCGCACCTAATTTCAAATAATTCAACTGCCCGTATTGTAGGGATTCACCTAGTATAATGTCCCAGGAGTGGCTTAGAAGGCAGGATATCAACTCCTAACCCAATACTTTTTAAAAAAATGTTGAAAGAACGCAGTTCTCTTTATTCATCTAAGAAGAGAATAATTTGTCTCTTACGGTCACAGCTTCTGCGGATAAGCCGGCAAACAAGTCACCACTATACCTATAGACCTACATTTTTCAGACTGCTGAATGACCCACCAACACCCTCTATGATACGGGTTAACAAAGAAGAAAGAGAGAGAGACAGGGCAGCAGAAGAAGAGACAGAAGGAGGAAAGACGGAGAGCATATATATACCCGAAAGGAGCGAGACAGCCAGGGATGCAGAAACAATAAAAAAATACAACAGCACCAGAGAGGCAAATGACCACGTCAGAGAGACGGCCAGGGAGGAGACAGAAACTTATGACATCACAAGGAGAGAGTCAGCCGGGGCATCAGTCATTAGAGGAGACACTACTCGAGTCCTGACACCAGGTGATTACACTGCCAAACAAGGAGAGACGCTCTTGAAAAGGGCACAGCGGAACAGAGCATCGGGGAAACAAGCACACGAATGGTGCATGGGTGCTCGAAAACATGGCCGGGAGTTGTGTGCGCGTGCGTACGCTAAAATAAAATAAAAAACCATGCGAGTGGTGCGCGCGCGCAACGTCAAAAGTGAAAACAGGCTGGCGAGTGGTGTGCGATGTGCGCGCACCATGACGAGAGAGGAAAGCCAGATTGCGCCTCTGCTCGTAACTGTGTGCGTAACTGCACGCTCTATGCCAGACAAAAAGCTGTGGTCTGCTTTTTAAAGCCCACACACTAAATGTCTTGTCAGTGCCGCGCATGCGCTGGCTCAGGCGACACCTGAAAAGGAGGGCATTTCGGACGATTACGTTCCATCTCCGCTCCATCGGAGTTCCCTACTCCTGGGGTCATCACATCCACTTGATCATCTGCTTACATGGAATGATCCACCACCTTTGCTCACCCAAGGAGGCCTGCCAGCTGTTGGACATTCCGGCTGAATACCCAGAGCGGTCCCCTCTGGTGAGGGGTGGGGAGACTAGAAGACCTTGGGTCGCTCCCCTGCTCGGGTCCGTCAATGGCAGAGAGCACCGGGCGGTGTTGGCATCCCTCGGTGAGGATTCCTCTAACCGAGCATAGCCCTGATTCTTGTCACATTTCCTGATCACTGTTTTTGATATGAGCCTGCTCTCCTTCCGGCCTTCTCTCTTTATCTTTCTGAATGGGTGGTGGGCCCTGGCGGGTTGGGGGTGCGAGGTGCGGTGTCAGTGCCTCTTTCACCTCTCTCTCATGGTGCTTTTTGCCCAGGACATTGATAAGGTTTACTTCGTTGTGTTGAACATTTGTTAGGTTTGCATTGGGATGTTTGGTCTCCCTCCACTCCTGGGTTCCCCCGGGGCAGGTCCCCAACAGCTACACCTCGGTGCCACTTGCTTCACGGGCTACCACACTCCCCCTCACCCCAGATTACAATTGCCTCTAGATTCACTTTATAGTCCCTTCGATGGCCCCGGATCTTCAGATCATCACACTAAATGTGAGGGTCTCAACAACCATCTCAATAGGCGCGCCATCCTCTTTTACCTGGAGCATTCCGAGGCCCACATTTGCTTCTTCCAAGCTAGCGTCCTCCGCCTTCCCTGGAAGATTGGTCCAAAACAGGCAGAAATCTGGGGCAGGTTATTAGCCTACTCATTTTCGCTGGGATAACACTGGGATAACACACCCCTACAGTGGGCTCACTGTTTGCCCCAAATGATCGTCAGGAGAGCTTTTTGCGCTGGACGGTGGCCGAGTTGACTAGGTTGACACATCGACTGTTGCTGATGGAGGGCGACCGTAACATAGCCATTGACAACGCAATGGACTGCTCGGGTCAACGTCAGGGACAGTCTGGGGCTTTCTCACAAGAACGGACACAAAAGCTGGAAGAGATGGGCCTGATAGACATCTGGAAGGCCATACACTCCACCACTCGGAATTACATATTTACTCCCACTCCCATAATACGTATGCGAGGATAGATTACTTCCTGGACCATTCTGGTTTCGTATCCCATACCTAAATTGACAAAAATTTGCCCCGTTCACTGTCTGACCATGCAGCGGTTGTTCTCATGCTTTCTCTTCCACCCACCCGCCTTCCACCCAAGACTTGGCATCTCGGGGACACGCTCTTGCATCACCCTGCTGTAGTCCAGCAGATTACCACGGCGCTCAGGGACTTCCTTGAAACGAATGATAATCCCGGACCTCAATCACCACTCTCTGGGAAACCCTGAAGGCAGTGATTGTCAGGGGGTGGGGCGGTTTATCGCGCTTACCTCAGCTGATAATAAGATAAGCAGGGACAAGCGGGCCAACTCTCACAACAGGTCCAAGAACTGAAGCATATCCCTGAATGGACTGATGCCCCCCGGATCTGGCAAAAGCTCGAGGCTGCGCACACTCAGCTATCGGGCATTGACTTAGACAGAGCAGAACACGCGGCGCTCTGAATGCGACACACCTTTCATGTCCTGGGTAATAGATATGGGAGGCTGCAAGCTAAAAGGCTATATATTGCCCAAGGGCAGTCATCCAGAGTCTCGGTGGTCAGTTCGACTGAGACGGAGCAGACTGAGGACCTGTATATAGCTGAAACATTTCCACAATACTACGCAGTCCTCTATGAGGCGCAGGCACTCATTCCCAGGATGCCCTTACCTGTTACCACCGGGAAGCCGCAACCACCAGACTAGCACTCGATCAGGCTGTGACTCTGGACTCCCATATACGAGTTGAGGAAGTGGTGTCTGCTATCTTCCAGCAAAAGCTGCTTAAATCCTCAGGGCCAGACGGGTTCTCCACGCTTTCTTATAAGACCCTTTGTGCCATCCTGACTCCCATACTCACCAGAGTCTACAATGCTGGTGGGGTTTGTTCCATACGGGGGGCTTCTATCGTCATCATACCTAAGACTGGCAAGGACAAACGCCACTTTGCCTCTTATAGGCCGATTTCCTTATTGAACGTTGACCTTAAACTGTTCACGGGGATCTTGGTCTCAAGATGGACCCCTCTTCTGCCTGGCTTGATAGATCCAGACCAAGCGGGGTTTGTCCTTAATCACAAATGTGGCGACAATATGAAGAGGCTACTCCATATTATCGATAAGGCACAACGCTTTGATATAGAATGCATGCTTTTATCTATTGACGCATAAAAGGCTTTTAATGGGGTTCATTGGCCCTACCTGAGAGAAACCCTTCGCCACTTTGGATTTCCTAATCGGTTTACTCCGTGGGTCTTGAGCAGTTGCACACAGCCCTCTGCAACATGGCGAGTGAATGGTTATACCTCTGCCCCCCTCCCAATCCATAGAGATATGAGACAGGGCTGTCTGCTGTTTCTCCTCCTCTTCGCCCTGTATATGGAGCTGATGGCAGCCGGCAGTCAGGTAAGCAATTAACGTCATCACCCATCTGCTTTAAAAATCTTTGTTGGAAACAATGGCACTCAAGTGACGCCTTAACGCGGTAAAAGTCAAAAGATTCACTACTTCGCTAGTTGATGAAAATAAAGGTAAATCCGTCCTAGTCCCTAATGAATCTCTGTCTAAACGACATGCCCAAAACTGCTCAATTAATGTTTTGAACATAACTCTTAAAAGGAGAATAGAACATTAAGAGGCCTGAATCACACCCAGTGATCTCGCACCGAGTCATGCCAATTGAAAGATACCATAGTCCTTGTGAAAATAGTTTATCTTGAGTCTATGAATCTTGTGCAACAGTCTTCAAAGCAGCCTCAGCTGATGCATTCTCTTGATTGCAACTACTGAAGAGAATTTTTTCCAGATGAACCTTTCAAGCCCGAAGGGGAAACACTTGATGACCATAAGCCATGAATACAAGCTCAAAGTGTGCCCTCAAAGGTTGGCATACCCTGATCTCGATCTCTAGTTACCATTGAAACTTTCATGAGTCACATTAACATTTTTCAAGAATTCATATTTTACGAAAACCTTGAGAAATGTGTTCATTATGAGGCTATTTTGCTTATTCAAGCCTCGTCTTTTATTTCTATTCATTTGGACGTTGTGTTCTTTATTTCTGGACCTTCATTGTTGTTCGGTTGGTTTATGTCACACATATTTCCCAGAAAGGTTCCCTTGCTGCTCATGGCAAGCTTCTAAATGTACGCTAAAGGTTCCCTTAAAGAAAACGTGTTTGTTCTTGTGAATCCCTTTCTTCATTAATGGTAGGAGTTCAGTGACAACTCACATCCAGACTATGAGCTTCCTCCCTTATAGACTCAGACTGTCATTCCTTACTCTATGTGTATGTCTTATCACAGAGACCTAGTAAGGTTATGGACAGGAGGGCTCGCTGGAGCCTTCCACTTCTTTTTGTTGTGGTGGAATCAACAACCCCAAATTATCCGTGTAACCTATTTCTGGCATGGCCATCATGCAGGACGTCTATAAAAATCTTTCCATCCTCATGAGTTCTTTGTGGCGCAGCAAACCTATGGGCTAAGGACAGGAACGGTGGTTACCTTGCTCAGTGAGTTTAGGTGCATGAATCAGTGTCCTGGAAACTACATGTTGAGATATACTTATAAACAAGCAGTGGCATAGCCAATAGGTCTCGCCTTTGGGAATTTATAAGTTTTTAGTTATGCAGCACAATATCCTTGCTGCAACAACATCAAGTGTTGCATGGCTAAACACTTATAAGGTCCCAAAGGCGAGACCTATGGGCTATGTCAATGCTTGTTTGAAGAGTGGCCTATGTGAGGTCTTGGTACAAAGTAGGTTTGGGTCCTTCAAACTGTACCCAGCTACTGTCCGTGACCTTTTTAAGAATGCGCTCTTTCAGCTGGAAATCATGGACACAGGTGAGGATGTCGGCAGGGGGTGCTGGGTGGGTCTTTTTCGACTAATGCAGTGAGTGCAGTCAAGCTCAATCTCAAAGTTGCAAGGGGCCTCTATAAACCGCCCGGAAGAGGTCACTCACAAAAGGTGTTCTTCATACCCTCTGCTCCGTTCGTGATCCCCTGATGCGAATGTTATTACTTCGGAGCGATTCTCCAAAGCTTTGGCATGCACCTGAAGGTCCAGGTGGAAGTCTCGAAGGCAGATTATCTCCTGCTGGAATTGTTCGATCTGCCCTGTCCCCAGCACATCCATATCTCGCCTCACTTCTCTGGGATCCTGAGAGAGCTCCTTCCTCATGGCTTTTAGGTCCTCACGGAGGAGGACGAAAAGCATTTCTATAAAGGAACGAGTAAGCGGGGCCTCAGCGTCACTGGCATCCGTGGACACAGACGGATCAGGGGCTGGCATGGAGCCCTCGACATGAGAGCTGGAGGCCTTGAGGAGCAAGCCCTTCGCTGAGCAGTTCTTCTTTCCCTTGCTAGCCAGCATGTGAGAGGAGTGTAGAGTGAGGCAGTGCAAAGGGTGCGCCTCGGCTCCGTTGAAAAGTCAACACCCCCGGCAGTCAGGTAAGCAAGTGTTGTGCAACCAACGGGGCCTCGCTGAAGGCAGTGGCAGCTGATAGGCCCTGGTTATGCACCTTGCAGGGGCTTACCTCCATCAATAAGTGGGGACCTCTTGTCGTCCAGATACAGGGAGGGCTCTCAGGTATACAGTAGTCCAAAGGAACAGCACGGCGTAGATGATCGGTGGTGGGGGGCCTCCAGACCCCAGCAGCTCAGGCGAGCAATGTCATGCTCATAGACTGGCCCCAGCGTCCCCAGGTCAGGAAGGGTCCACCCCAAAGGTGCACAAGGGCAAGGGATGCAAGTCTGGTGCCTCTTCCAGGTGACAAGGGGGCGAGGGGGGCAGCATGGAGCACAGCAGTGTGTCCTCCCAAGAGGCAGGTCGCTCCCTCTGATGAAATGAATGTGGGCACAAGCATGTCGGGCCGTTAGCATGTGGTGCAAGCCCCGGGGCCCGGTGTTCGACTGTGCTCCGCTCCTTAGCAGCATGGGCCCCAGCAGCCCGGCAGGTCCTCAGAGCCCAGCAGCGGTTGCAGGCTCCGGGTCCAATGCGTTGCAGCCCCAGCACGGAGAGCAGAGCCATTTGCGTGAGTGTCAGGCTAGAGGTGAAGAGATGAGGGCCCCAGGTCCGGTTGTCAATTGCGCTAACCTTCTCAGCAGCATGGCCCCTCGGACACCCAGCAGAGTCTGTAGGGGTAGCAGCCTCCGGGGACAAGCTGTCGCATAAACAAAGAGGGCGGGGAATGAAGACCGTTGTGGAAGGGCGCTCCATCCGCTATAGCAAAATCAGGATCCTTCGTCAGCAAGGGGACACCACAGCCCAGCCGGCCTACCCAGGGACGCGACACAAGCCAGAGCCCCCTCAAGCGTGTGCAGACCCTCTTCGAGGAAGTCTGGGACCACAGGCTCAGCCAGCCCCCTTTCAGCTCACCTCAGGTCGGCCCCAGCAGCAGAGTCCCTGTCGCAGGGGCAGTGGGAGCAACGCTAGTCTGCCAGCACCCTCATACCGCCTCGTAGGTAGGCAGGGGCCTCTTGGAAAACGGCCGGCAGGCAAGCACGAACCGACACAGCCTCACCCGCTTCGGCACTGAAGCCACACCCAGCCTGGGGTTCGTATGCCCCAGTCAATCTGCTGTCTCCTCAGTCCATCTGCTGTCTTGGACAATGTCTGGGTGTCTTGGTCGGCTAATCAAGTCAGGTGCCGCGTTATGAAGACCCTCTGCTCCAGCAAATCAAGGCATGGGCGGATGGGCCTTGTCGGCAAGCAGGAACAACAAGCTGGCATGTTCTACTCAGTCGTCATCTTAACCACGCCCCCCTATCTATGGTTTTAAAGTTGCTTGATTGTAATGCACTGGTTTTTATTAACTATGCAATAAACTTAAACTTGAAACAATCTACCTCACTCCACCCCAATCTACCCCACTCTGCTCCAATCTACTCAACTCTGTCCCACTATACTTCAGTCCAATCCATTCCAATTTACCCCACTGCAATATATCCAATTCTTCCCCACTTTTGCAACTCTGAACTTTTGGCAGTAGCCTCTTAATTGCTCTACTGTGTAGCCCTCCAGTCCTCTGTGTTCCCAATCTACATCTTCAATTCCAGAGATCTCAGAGGGTGCTCTTCCAGCAGGGAGTGAGCCAGGCATGGTTTCCCCCCCAAAAAATGGGAGCTCTCAATATATCCAATTCTTCCCCACTTCAACCACAATCTACCCCAATCTAATCTATCAGACCCTATCCCACTCCAATCTACCCCACTCCACTGTAATCTACCCCATTCCACTTCACCCAATCTATCCCACTCCATCCAACTACACTCCACCTTACCTACCCCACTCCACACTAATCTTCCCCACACCCCTCCACTCCACTGCATCCAAATCCACTCCACTCCACCTCACTCCAATCTACCCCACTTCACTCTACCCAAATCTACCCCACTCCAGTCCGATCTAACCCACTCCACCCCTCTCCACTCCAATCCAATCTACCCTATCTCACTCTACCCCAAACTATCCTATTCCAATCTACTCCATCCAATTTACCCCACTCCAATCTACCCCACTTCACTCTACCCAAGTCTACTCCACTCCAGTCCAATATAACCCATTCCACCCCACTATAATCTACCCTACCCCACTCCACCCCAAATTACCCTATTTAAATTTACTCCATCCAATATGCCACACGTTAGGGGAGGAGATGATTTTCTCTGCATTGAAAGCAGTCTTAGCTGCCTTCAGAGCAGATTTATAGATGTTGATAGAGGCCTTGTATTTGTTTTTTTTTCCCGAACTATAGTCTTTCCTCCATTGTCTTTCCTCTCTTTTGCAGCCCTGCTTCAGTTTAAGGAGTTCAGGGCCAAACCAATGGTCGTTACACCTGGCCCTAATTTCTTTATAATCAGCAACTTTAACGCAGCGAGTCGCTGATTAAAAAGAAAAGACATCAGAACTCGACTATTATAAGTTACTAGCAGCCCGTCCCGACGTTGTGCGGGTATGAATTGCTGCTGGCCAGTAGTATATTGTTTTGTTGGATTTTGTTTTGATAGCATTTCTTATCTGTGACAGGCCTGTGAAACGCTCCGATTCACCGTGCACTGCTGATGCACTTAAGAGTGCGCATTCAGTAGTGTGTGAACTCGAGTTTCCCTACTTTATTTTTCCTTGAAATATTATATAGCTTGAACTCGACAACATGGCATGAGCACAGTTTACATTACAGAAGAACACATTCATTTGTGGTAGGCAGGGGGAGACAAAGCAATTTGCCTGGAATCACAGGATGTTGAGCTGATGCCGAGATTCGAACATAGCTCCCCAGCTCTAAAGTTCGCAATTCTAGAACTTGTGGTGGGAGGTGTGTCTAAAATGTCGGTGCTGGCCATCAATGAGAGAGACCTGTGCATTTTTCAAATGGGTGGTGAAAAAATATGAGTATGTTGTTGAAGATGTGTGCCGCCGTGCCACCAATGTACTTACCGGGGGAGGGTAAACACCCATTATTCCGCAACTTCCTTTCCGCGTACCATCACTCCGCATACTTTCATTACGAAAGTACCATGATTCTGCAATGCCAATATAACGCATGGCATTACATTTTATATGCTTTTACCACGCATACATTTACAACAAAATTCGTTGTAAATGCATGAATGGTAAAAGTATGTTTTTTTTTAATGTTTGGATAAGGTAAGTATGGGTATAGGGGTATATGTTTTGGGGTACTGAGGTATATGTTTTGGGGTGTTTGGGTATTTTAAGGGTTCAGATATAGTTTTGGGTTATGGGGTACAGGGGTATTTTAAGGGTTCAGGGCTAGGTTTGGGTTTGGGGGTACAGGGGTATTTTTAGGGTTCAGGGCTAGGTTTGGGTTTTGGGTTACAAAGGGATTTTAGGGTTCAGGGGTAGGTTTGGGTTTTGGGGTACAGGGTTATTTTTAGGGTTCAGGGCTAGGTTTGTGTTTTGGGGTACAGGGTTATTTTTAGGGTTCAGGGCTAGGTTTGGGTTACAGGGGTATTTTTAGGGTTCAGGGGTAGGTTTGGGTTTTGGGGTACAGGGGTATTTTAGGGTTCAGGGGTAGGTTTGGGTTTTGGGGTACAGGGGTATTTTAGGGTTCAGGGGTAGGTTTGGGGTACAGGGGTATTTTAGGGTTCAGGGCTAGGTTTGGGTTTTGGGGTACAGGGGTATTTTTAGGGTTCAGGGGTAGGTTTGGGTTTTGAGGTACGGGGTATTTATAGGGTTCAGGGCTAGGTTTGGGTTTTGGGGTACAGGGGTATTTTAGGGTTCAGGGGTAGGTTTGGGTTTTGGGGTACAGGGGTATTTTAGGGTTCAGGGGTAGGTTTGGGGTTTGGGGTACAGGGGTATTTTAGGGTTCAGGGCTAGGTTTGGGTTTTGGGGTACAGGGGTATTTTTAGGGTTCAGGGGTAGGTTTGGGTTTTGAGGTACGGGGTATTTATAGGGTTCAGGGCTAGGTTTGGGTTTTGGGGTACAGGGGTATTTTTAGGGTTTAGAGATAGGTTTGTGTTTTGGGGTACAGGGTATATTTATAGGGTTAAGATGGGTTAGTGTTTAAGGGTGTTGGGGTATTTTAAGGAGTAAGGGTGGGTTATGAATATGGGGTGCAGGGGTATTTAAAGGGAGCAGGGTGGGATTAGCACACGATATGAGACATGGCATGAAGGGCGGAACGTACCACACGCCCCCAGCGTTTGTCACACCCCCAGCACACTCCCACAGCACAACGTAGACACGCCCACAAGGGACTACTTTGCTGGCACGGTTCTTTTACCTTTTAAATGTATATGGTGGGCGTCTGCATAGCCTATGTCCTTCTGCTGCAACTGCCCTTTCCAACGCTGTATTGGGTGTTGTGATTGGTGCTGTGGGTCCTGAGATTACTCGCCTCAAAGGTTTGGGCTCTCTCTTTATTATAGTAGTATAGATTACCATCGAGTTCTGAGGTCAATGCCTGCTGCAAGAGCCAGCAGCCAGGGTGAATGGCAGGTCAGTTCATGAAACATGTTAGAAATGAGGGTCTCTAGTTGGCACTGGCTGGCACCAATGTCCAAATAGGGAGTCTTCTTCCTAAATCAGGGCCTACCCCCTTTGACAACCCTGCTCGACACTGTGGTAACGTGCAACAAGCAGTTAGGCCTATCGCAGAGGCAGTGTGTGAAGTATTTATGACCATGCACAATAAGGCAGTAACAACACCACAAAAGGACACAACTCAAGTAGGTATAGAAAACTACTATCTGCATCTACGGTTTAACTCAAGACTCTCAAAGCGTTTTAACAAGCTACAATGCACGTAAACCAGTAGGGACTCGAAAAGGCAATAACGTATTCACCAGACAGGACACTGACTGAGTTCAAGGCCGGGGCCTGCGCGACGCGTTGCACACCAGATACCTGCAGTTGAAAGGGGACACAGCACGCAGCTTCTCAAAGAAGCGGAGACGGTAACAGGCGGACTCCCAGCGACCACAAGTCGTGGCTGCAGGGGTCCGCAGCGTGCACCCACAGTGATTCGGGCACAGGCGGGCTCTCAGTGGCAGCAGCGGCGGCCCGGGCTGGTGATAGCAATGACTCTCGTCTTGCAGCTCCGTGGTGGGCACATAGCGGCAGCAGCTCTCTCTTAGTTGCGGCGGCCCAAGTCAAGTCAAGTCAAGTCAATAGATTTATATAGCGCGCTACATACCCAGAGGGTCTCAAGGCGCTTGAAGAAGGGTGGGGAATTACTTGTCAAATATCCACGTTTTGAGTTGCTTTCTGAATGCTAGGTGGTTCTGAGTAAGGCGAAGGCGAGTGGGAAGTGAGTTCCAAGTTTTAGCTGCTAGGTAGGAGAAGGATCTACCTCCCATGGTGGTTTTGTTGATGCGAGGTACAGTGGCAAGGGCTTGGTTGGAGGATCGTAGCTGGCGGGAGGGGGTGTAGAAGGATAGTCGTGTGTTGAGGCATTCGGGTCCGATTTCGTAGAGTGCTTTGTGTGCGTGGGTTAGGTAATCCTTTTATTGACGGGGAGCCAGTGGAGGTTTTTCAGGTGACCAGAGATGTGTTCTTTACGCGGGATGTCTAATATGAGTCTGGCTGAGGCGTTCTGGATGCGTTGTAGTTTTTTCTGGAGTTTTGCGGTGGTGCCGGCGTAGAGGGTGTTTCCGTAGTCTAGTCGGCTCGTGACCAGAGCGTGGGTGACTGTTTTTCTAGTTTCGGTAGGGATCCAGCGAAATGTTTTTTTGAGCATGCGCAGAATGTTGAAACAAGATGAAGAAACGGCGTTGACTTGTCTGTTTCATCGAGAGTGAGGAATCCAGGATGACGCCCAGGTTCCGTGCGTGGTCCATCGGGATGGGTGCTTTTCCAAGGGCCTCTGGCCACCAAGAGTCATCCCAGGCGGAGGGGGAGGGGCCTAGGATGAGGACTTCTGTTTTGTCTGAGTTAAGTTTCAGACGGCTGTGCTTCATCCATTCGGCTACTTCTTTCATTCCTTCGTGCAGGTTGGTTTTGGCCGTGTTAGGGTCTCTGGTGAGTGATAGGATCAGTTGAGTGTCGTCGGCGTAGGAGATGATGATGAGGTTGTATTGGCGTGCGATGATCGCGAGGGGGCTCATGTATACGTTGAAGAGGGTGGGGCTGAGTGAAGATCCTTGTGGTACTCCGCAGATGACTTCAGTGGCCTCTGACTTGAATGGTGGAAGGCGGACTCTCTGGGTTCTTCCGGAGAGGAACGAGGTGATCCATTCCAGTGCTTTTCCTTGGATTCCGACGTTTCTGAGGCGTTGTAGAAGGGTGCTATGACAGACCGTGTCGAAGGCTGCGGAGAGGTCGAGGAGGATGAGGGCGACTGTGTCTCCATTGTCCAGTAGAGTTCGAATGTCGTCTGTTGCTGCGATGAGGGCGGTTTCAGTGCTGTGCTTGGCTCGGAAGCCGGATTGTGAGGAGTCGAGGGATTTGTTGGTTTCGAGGAATGCGGCGAGCTGGTTGTTGACCACTTTCTCGATGACTTTGGCCGGGAATGGAAGGAGTGAGATAGGGCGATAGTTTTTGAGTTTGGTGGGGTCAGCTGTGGGTTTCTTCAGGAGGGCGCTGAGTTCGGCATGTTTCCAGCTTTCCGGGAAGGTTGCGGAGTTGAGGGAGCAGTTGATGACGTCTCGGAGGTGTGGTGCAATAATGAAGTCTGCTTTGTTAAAGATGTGGTGAGGGCAAGGGTCTGTGGGGGATCCTGAGTGGATAGAGTTCATCAGACGGATGGGGTCCTCAGTGGAGATTGGCTTCCAGTCATTGAGGATGTTCAGGGGGTGTGGGGGTCCTGCAGGGGATTGGGTGGGTTGGTCTCCGGGTTGGTTGTCGAAGCTGTTGTGGATGTCTGCAATTTTGTTGTGGAAGAATGAGGCTAGGGAGTCGCAGAGGGCTTGAGTGGGGGTGATGTCGTTGGAGTTGGCTGAGGGGTTGGTAAATTCCTTGACGATGTTGAATAGTTCCTTGCTGCTGTGGGCGTTGTTATCTAGACGGTCCTTGAAAGCGGCTTTCTTGGCATTTCGGATTAGTTGGTGGTGTATGCGGGTGGCGTTTTTGAAGGGGTTCTTAGTGCTGGTGGTTGGGTCTTTTTTCCAGGCTTTCTCGAGGGAGCGACAAAGTTTCTTGGATTTCTTAAGATCATCGTTGAACCAGGAGGCCTTCTTGCTGCCTAGTTTGATTGGTCGTTTTTTCAGTGGTGCTAGGATGTCGGCGCTGTTGGATAACCATTGGGTGAGGTTGGTGGCTGCTTGGTCTGGGTTTGAGGAGTGGGCGGGGGGGTTTTGAAGAAGCGATGAGGAGATCTGGTCGATGGTAATTTTGTTCCAGTTTCTTTGCAGAGTGGGTTGGGGGTGGTTGTTGGATGCGGGCTTGTTGTAGGTGAAGTGAACGCAGCTGTGGTCAGTCCAAAGGAGAGCTGTGGTGTGGCTAAAGGAGACATGTTTGCTGGAGGTGAAGATAGGGTCGAGTGTGTGACCTGCGATGTGGGTGGAGGTGGTGACAAGTTGTTTAAGTCCGAGGTTTGCGAGGTTGTCCAATAGGGTGGTGGTGTTGCAGTCGTTGTTCTTTTCAAGGTGAAAGTTGAGGTCTCCCAAAAGGATGTAGTCCTCGGAGGGGAGCGCGTGTGGAGTGATGAAGTCCGTGATGTCTTCACTAAATTGTGCGCGGGGTCCTGGTGGCCTGTAAAGGAGGGTGCCTCTGAGTGTGGTCTTGGGGTCGATGTGGATCTGGAAGTGAAGGTGTTTAGAGTTGGCGAGATTGACGTCTGAGCTGGTAGAGATGCGGATGGATTTCTTATGGACGATAGCGATGCCTCCTCCTGTGTGGCCGGTACGGTCCTTGCGAATGATCTTATAGCCTTCCGGGATGGCAATGGTGATGTCTGGGGCTGAGGAGGCGTTCATCCATGTTTCTGTTAGGAAGGCGACGTCCGGAGAGATGAAGTCTAGTACATTCCAGAGGTCAATGGCGTGCCTGTGGACCGAGCGGGTGTTGAGCAGGATGCATTGTAGGTGGTTGGGGTCGGATATCTGTTGTGTGTTCGTAGATGAGGAGTTGTTCTTGGTGCCGTCGAACTTGCAGGAGAAGGGTCCATGGGTGTGTCCAGGAGCGGCTTGGACGCAGTTGGGGGGGCGGCCGGGGTTAAGGGCTAGGAGGGTGGTGGCATCGTAAGTAATGCGGGAGGGGTGGACAATGCGAGGACCAGGGGCTCTGGCGCTGGGCGCGGTCCTGGCGCGGACGGGCGTAGACGGGCTTACCTTTGGCGCACCTTCAGCGCGAATTGGGCGCGATCGCTGCGCGTGAACGCTGCGCGCGGGAGCAACTGTCATATATGGATAGTGGAGGGGGAGGGGCGAGGGCGGCTCAGCTGGGAGGCGGGGCGAGCTACAGAGGACGACAACAACAAACAAAATGGCAGCGGAGGGGTGAGCACAGCAGAGCGCTTGGGGATAACGCGCAATCAGAGTGAAAGTTACAATGGCAATTCAAAAATGCATACAAAGCAAAGCGGCAACCAAGGCAGACTGCAGGCAATAATTATGAGGCAGTTTTGAATTAAAGCGCAGCACAACGATACCAGATGTCGCCAGGGACACTGGGGAGCGACCACTCAGCCCAAAAGCGAAGAGAGAGTCACAGCGCTTCCAGGTAAGGGAGCGCTGTATGTAGTCTGTGGGAGGGCGGCTCAGCTGGGAGGCGGGGCGGGCTACAGAGGACGACAACAACAAACAAAATGGCAGCGGAGGGGTGAGCACAGCAGAGCGCTTGGGGATAACGCGCAATCAGAGTGAAAGTTACAATGGCAATTCAAAAATGCATACAAAGCAAAGCGGCAACCAAGGCAGACTGCAGGCAATAATTATGATGCAGTTTTGAATTAAAGCGCAGCACAACGATACGACAATCCTTGACAATGGTGAACAAGATGCGGGCACACAACGGCGGCAGCTCTCCCTTAGCTGCGACAGCCCACAGGACAAATCACGATGAGGCAACATTGGCAAAGGTGCGGGTGCTCAGCGGCAGCAGTTCTTTCTTAGCTGCGACAGCCCACAGGACAAACCACGATGAGGCAACATTGGCAAAGGTGCGGGCGCTCAGCGGCAGCAGCTCTCTCTTAGCTGTGGTGGCCCACAGGACAGATCACGGTAATGCAAAGGTGCGGGCACTCAGCGGCAGCAGCTCTCGCTTAGTTGCGGCAGCCCACAAGACGAATCACGATGATACAAAGTTGGCAAAGGTGCGGGCACTCAGCTGCAGCAGCTCTTTCTTAGCTACGGCGGCCCACAGCATGAAGGATGGTCTCGACCAGGCTGGCACAATGGTGGGCACTCAGTGGCTACAGTTCTCTCTTAGCAGCAGGGGGCCACACAGATTCAGCGAATGTTCTGAAGGTTCAAATTCAGACGGGCTCTGAGCGACGGCAGCTCTCTCTTAGCTGCAGTGGCCCACACAGATTCAGTGAAGGTTCCCAGTCCGCGTTCCTCACAGTAGAACTAGAGGCTCCGCATTGCTCGACGGAGGCCTCACCTGCAAGCAGAATTCCTCGAACAGGGATTCCGACAGCTGACGGGGTGAAGTCTAATGTCCCTGTGATTTCAGCAGGAGGCGCTCTCGTTTCAGGCCCTCAGGTAGTTTCTTCAGCAAGCTTGGTGAAAGTTTCAAAAGTCCTTTCCTCTGTTCACTCGGAAAGAGTTTCGTCTTGAAATCCAGAAGGAAAACACCTGGACAAGGTTCCAGCGCAGCGTTTTATACCTCAAAAGTCTTTGTTCTCTAAAGCCACAAATCACTCAATCCAGTCAGAATCAGTATGGTGGGGTCGGGGAGCACTTGGTTCATGAGGCGACATCCTGCCCTTTCAGAATGCGGGTGTCTGCTATCAGACGCCAAGTGGGGGGGTGGAGCCATCATTCACCTTGCCAGGCACGGCCTTGCTCAGATCAAAGAGTCACCCCTCCCCATACTCTGAATACCGATCTCTCTCTCCAGCCAGGTCTGACCCAGCTGGCCCAGCTGCTCCAAAACCAGACGGCCAATACACATACTAGCAAAGCCTACAGGAAAGATCAGGCAAGGAAATACAGCGTTTCCAGAAGATCCATTTTCGAACATGGGATATATAAATGGTTCTTACTAAAAAGTGTATCTCACTGTCCTGAGCATAAACATTTCAAATTTGAAGTTACTATCAGGTTCTGGTGGTTTGATAGGATTATAGAAGGTAATTGTCAACCTGCCCATTCTGGCCTATCAGAACAGATAGCTTCACAATAGTAACAGTGAAATGGAAGGCAACTTGCTATTAGAACATGCTATACAGACTTAGGCATTATGGTTATCCTAATTCGTACAGTCATCTTTGCAAGGGGAGCATTCGTGCTGTGGCACTGATTAGCAGTGGCACGGCGCCCAGTGTTATGTTATGTTATATATTGATTTGTAACGCGCTCTGTTAGTCGGGACTGTCATCTAAATCCAGCCAACATAAAAGATACCTGTGAACCAGTGGCCCCAAACCTGACCTGTCCCTCCAGTGGTCCAACAAAGGGACCCAGCCTCCAGCTGTAGGCAGCCAGAGGTTGACCCTTAGAGTACAGTGCAACTCAGTAATGGAAAGAAAGGCATACATGGTGGATAGTGATTGGAGAAAGCTGAGCCCAACATTAGTGGAGCCTCACTTCACTACTCCATCCCAGCACCAGCCTTTTACTTTGCCAAAACAAACCACAGGTAGAGATTACCTATGGTGGAGACCCTCTGATACCCTTAGGGTGAGGGATTGCTTAGTAGTCCATGAAACAGGGGGAAACCATGCTAGTGCAGGTACTTCCTTATATGGCCACTTAGGCAATATAGGCTTACCTGGACACGGATAGCCTTACCCTCTTTGTTTTTGGGGGGGGTGGGGGGGTTGTAGGAAGGTGGATATCTGACTATATGGTTACCCCAACTTTTTGCCTAGTGTTTTGCTGGTTTTCGACTTAGTTTGTCTGGGATCCTGCTATTCAGGGCCCCAGGCTATCTGCTCTCCCTATAAAATGGACTCCATGTACTTTAGGTACATACCAGATTGGTTACTGGGTCACCCTTGTGAGCCCCTGTATAGTGTACCATAGGTACCCAGGGCAGAGGTGCATCCAAGGCCTACCAGGGGCTGCAGCATGCACTATGCCACCCCTGGCTGGCCCTACAAACTGACACCACAGGATGATCACTCGGCTTGGGTAAGGTGGTGTAATCACCCCTTACTTAGATATAGTATATCTATATCTACCCTATATATAGACACATGTGCACCTATAAGTCACGCCTTATCGATCCTTGAGGCAGAGTGCTTGGTTTTACGTGAGAGGGTGCCCTAGCATGAGCTGAGCCCCTCTGCAGCTTTCAGAACCATCTCCTTATAGCTGTTCTAAGATATAGCCATACCATATACTCTTAAGTGCATTATAATCCTCGCGGTTAATGCTAACTTTGGTTTGGCTTTATCAAAACATGTCGTGTAAGGTGTCAAACACTTTGGAATACTACCAGTTCTGGTGGTGGGGGTAGTATTCCACTCTTCTAGAGGGAGAAGACATATAGTTACTGCTAACCCTGGTTAAAGTAAAACAGAGCCTCAGCATCACAAAATGGATGCTGCTGCCACAGACACGAGTCTGACCTCCTGCTGCTGGATGAAACTCCAGCAGGGGAGGCCTGGACAGTAGGTTTCCTGTCAAGGGAGGTACTAGCACCACCCCAGACAGGGTTTTGTGTATTGGGGCAGGGAGGGCTGCATCAGCAGATGCTTTTCCAGACACTGCCTGGGGCACACAAGGTGCTCCAAGCATAGCCCGGTTAAAACCAGTTGCTGGGGCACACCATCCCCGCTGTGGCGCGAAACTGGACAAAGGGAAAGGGGTGTAACTACCCCCTTCCCAGGTCCACCCATAGGAGGGACCTAACAGGTAATCCAGCCCCTTAACTCAGTATAAGTATAGGAGCTGTGTCCCCAGGACTTTAGATTATCCTGGAACGAAACTTTGATACAGAACTCTTGGACCTTCGACATTCTATTCTGACTAGAAGACTGAAGACATCTCCCTTGTGGTCAAGGAGTGACCACCCTGTGCAAACAGGCACCACCAGTAACTTGCCGGTCTGCTTTGTCGATGCTCCCGCCGGAACCCGAAGACTTAGCTACACAGAAACTGGATTTCCATACTTCTCTGACTCCGACCCACATCCACAGAAAAGCTGAGACCCGTGGCGGACACGAGAGACGTGGGACAGGACACCCTGGACATCCTGCATTTTGCTAACTGCATCGACTTCTGAGGTAACTCGAAGTTGTGCATTGGGGTACGAGTAGCCCCAGACCTGAGCATCATTTGCACCGAAGCCACGAGTGCAGCGTGGGGCCTGCTCTTGCATTTCAGCTCGACAGGTCTTCCCGGTTCCTAGTCCGTTGGCTGGTGAGCCCCCTGAAGACTTTCTTTTGAAACCAAACTGCTTTCCTGGTTGCTCCAGGCTTGCTCCAGCTTCCCTGCAAAGGAGAAGCTCCCCAGACCTTGCTGGTCTGCACCAAAGCCAATCTTCACTTCCTGCGTGGGTTGCGTTTGCCGTGGCTTGTTGGGTCGCCTTTAGCACTTCTTTGCAGATCTCCATAGAAAACATTGACGAAACCTGACACCAAAAGGCACCTATGCACCCGGCTTTCCTGGGTGAGGTAACACGAGTACTTCGGTGCTCCAGTGGGTCTTGACTCTCGAAGTGTCCTAGTCTAAAGGGGCTTTGTCGTAGTCCATCCGGAAGTGCCCTTAAATAGTAACTTTGTAACTTTTACGTTTCCCATTATAAGTCAATGGTAACTCGTGACTGGGTTTAGACACTGCACGCATCTCCTGTGGGTCTCCTACTTCCTAACCTTTGGTTGTTTAATGTAGCCCCAGCGATTCCCTAGGCCCTAGGTCTACTTACTATTTCTGTCGTGGTTCTTATACCACTATTTTAGTATATGGTTTGTGAGGCCCCTAGGGCAAAACTGTATTTGTGCAACTTATCGTATGCTAATTAAGTAACTTGTGATGTACTTTTACCTCTGAACTCATAAAGAGTGCAGAGGGGTTGTGTTTAGAATACATACATATATATTTGATATATACCTTGTGTGGTGTCCTTTCATTTGGTACTCAAGGGATTATAATTGGTAAAACAGCTTGCTTCACATGCTCTCTGAAGTCTAAGCCTATTACTGCTGGTCCATGCTACCATTTGGATAGCTTTCTATAAGGTTGACTTTACACCCACCATCAATAAGGGTCGATTCGACTGGTGCAAGGTGCCCACTAGAACTAGTGGACATCATATGCCAGGCTAAGTTCTCACACCAGGTCTAACAAAACATAATTGAAGCAGCTGCTTAAACCAATAAATGGAATTTTGATTTTCTTTATTCTGCTCTATTTTGCTAGCTTACTGTGACAAGCAGAGAGAACATGCTTATGTATTCAACTCCTTAGATAGAGGAAAGGTGGAATCGTGGAATCTTTCTGCATGTTTCTACATGTTCCGAGGTACAGCAGCTTTTTTTTAGGACTTTCTAATATCCCACAGGTTTTTGATGTGCTTAATTCTGCACTAGAGGTACGAAAGGGACGGAGCATCTGAATCAATCAAACACTCACACCCAGGCAAAAAAGTTTTGGGTTTAATCCATCACCGTTCTTTAGCCCACTCTGCCACCCCAGTTCAGACATGGCTATATGCAAATCAGTCTGACCCTGTGCCTCATGGGAACAGTCCAGCCCTAACTGACAAGCCATGTCTTCCCTGGACCGGAAACAAGCTTCCGAGGACCGGTTTCTGGCATTCCAGCCGTCTTCAGCCCGGCTTTCTTGAATCCAGTGGCAAAGTTATTATTATTATGTTTCTTATATAGCGCCAGAATCGACCCCCGAAGGGGTATCTCCGCGCTTGCCTTGGGAACCCGTCCTGGTTTTTCCCTGTGAGATAGCCCCTACAGGGCATCCCCAAGGTGAAAGCCAGGCATCCCGCCGCGGGGGGCCATTGTGGAGATTAAGCAAGCTTATTGCCCAGAGTTGCAGAGTGTGAACCCATGATTAGGTCAGGCACCGAAGCGAGAATTATCGAGTCCGTGGACATTTGAGCTCAACACCCTGCCGCGTCGGGAATCGAACCCTGGTCCCGGGACTGACCTCTGCTTCAGGGTCTGCCTGCTCTAACCAGTGAGCCACACTTCTCCACTGAGCAAGGGACTCTCCACTGAGCAAGGGACTCACGTCTGAGCATACCCTGCCATACTTATGGCGGCCAAAAGCGGTACAAAAGGGGGGGTGGTGATGAACGTCCATCACCACCCCCTTTGCACTTATTCTGCACTAAAGGCATTTTTTTTCATTCTTCATGTTTGCAAACATGTTTGCTCTTTCATACGATGGTGTGAACATGTATTATATGAGATAAAGTGCCACCTGGCACACATTATAGGATTACTGCAAGTCACCTCAGGGTCCCATAACCTTATAAAGTAACTCTACCTTCCCCTCGCTCCTCTATATAGTTATGGAACTCCTCGCTGACATGTAATATCCTTATAATATGTGACGGGAGGTAATTTATCGCTAATATATTTTCACTGAATAAGGTTAAAGTGAATGGATCTTTAAGCCCTCCCCTGCTGGTGACGGAACCACTCAGTCATCAGCCGCGGTCGCGCTGTGCTGATGACGGAGCGGTTCCGTCACGGCCCGCTCGGAACGCCTGCGCGGCTCGGATTCCGCGCCTGCGCTGAGCGTTCCATTGACTGGGCGGGCCGTGACTGAACCGCTCCGTCATGAGCACAGCGCAACCGCGGCTGGTGACGGAGCGTTCCGTCACCAGCATGCGCCCGCCGCGCGGCCCCTTCGCCCCCTTAGCACTGCGCCAGAATAGCCGCCGCAGTGAAGGGGTTAAAAAAACAACTAGAAAATTTGCTTAAAAAACAAGGGTAAAGTGCATTTAGAGTAAAAACTTAAAACTGATCAAACCACTGCAATATGCAAGCTATAGTTAGAACCACAATCCATAACTCGCACCACGGTGTGCAAACCCTAACTTAGCATTTTACATGAGATGATGCGATGACATTTTACATACTTAAAGAGTTTACTAAAGGCAGGATGCTGCTGTAGGGAGATCATCGCTACTTTAATCTTCCTTTAAACCCATTCATAGCACACTTGGGACTGAGCTAGAAGGCGGGTGGGTGAACTCACAAGTCACATAACAAATCACTTTGTGTATCTGCCTATCATGAGGTGGTGTGCACTCGTGGAGAACCCTGAAGTGACAACAACATCCCTGGTCGTCCCGGCTGTTGAGGCTGAATACAGACTAGGATTTTTATAACAGGAACTGGAGATGACTGCGTCTTACCCAATGTAACTGTGCAACAGGAAACACTTCCCTCTCTAGACTGCACATGTCTGCTATTCTCAATGAACACCACATCACTTGCATCCGACTATTAAGTTTGATTCCGGCCAGTAACTCTTCCCATGAATAGCTCCATTTCCAGTTCCTCAGCCTTGAATGGGGACGGACAAGGGAAGACGAGAGCTACTGACTTTTTTCTCTCATGGAGAGTCCCATAAACAGGCCTGTTTCTGCACAGGAAGGATGCAGTCCTGTGTGGAAACGGAGGCAGAGAACGCAGGGACACATCTGCACCCTGTGTACTCATACTCTGGAGGTCAGTATCGCTCAGTGGGTTCCACCCAAACCATATTAATCCCCTCAGAGACTTTCTAAAATCTGCACATATGCATTTTGAAGAGGTTACCTGTGTTATTATGTACTCCGAGTTTCTATGTATAGCGAAACACATACCTGGAGTGGCTTTGGGCGGCAATAAATGTGTCTGCGTTGGTCCTGTCACCATCGAGTCTGAGGGGGCGTCTTCATCTGCAGTAATTGTGTCCAGTTCTAGGCATGATGGGGGCACAGACTGACCCCGCTCTTCAGGACAGAGCAGTTCTGCCTTGCAGTTCTGATGTTGATGCTGTGATTCAGGATGCAGAGGTTCGAGTATGTAGCTCTGATCTGAGCCCTCTGCATCAGTACAGGCTGGTTCTAGCTTGTACTTCAGATTTGAATCCTGCGCCTCAGGGTGCAGTGGTTCCACCGTGTCGTTCTGATCTGGTTTCTGTGCTTCAGGGCGCTTTGACTCCAGCTCTTGATCCTGTGCCGCAGTGTGTAGTGGTTCTAGTTTGTACTTTTGATCTGACCCCGGTGCATCTGCCCAGGTCTGTTCTAGCTTGACTTTCTGCTCTGGTTCCTGTGCTTCAGGGAACGTTGAATCTAGCTCGTAGTTCACTTTTGGATCCTGCGCATAAGGAAGCTTCTGCTTCAAGCATAAGTGTTGCTGTAGGCACTGGGTGTTTTGTGACCTCAACTCATCAAAGGACAACAGCCCAGACTCTAAGTGTTCGTGTGATGACATCCCATCAGGTGACACGGGCTGTAGGCTGCTGTTCTCCTGTGGATCTTGGAAATCAAAACACATCAATTCTTCCTCCAAGGGATCATTAGGTTCCTTCCCATCTGGTAACGCGGGTTGTATACGGTGGTTTTGCTGTGGTTCGTGTCCTTCAGGAAATAGTGGGTGTGGGCAGAGGTTATGTTGCTGATCCCAGCTATTATCAGACAATGGGGATGGTTCTTGCTTCAGGGGCTCATCGGGTTCCCTCTTTTCTGGGAACGCCAATTGTATGCGGTGGTCTTGCTCTGGTCTCTGTCCATCAACAAATTCTGAGTGAAGACACCGCCTTACCTCCAGTGATCTGACTGGAGAATCTGTCTGAGGGCACCTGGATAAAGTACAATCCTGCTGTACTCCATTTCCATCAGGAAAACCAGTTTGCATGCACCGGTCTTGCTTCAACTCGTGTACATCTGGAATACCAAGCTGCATGCACTCGTCCGCCTGCAACTCGTTTACATCTGGAAACCCAGGTTGCACGCACTGGTCCTGCTGTGGGTCACATCGATGTAGAAACATTGGCTGTAGACAAAGGTTTGGCTCCTCTGGTCGCCCTTGAACATTGGTCGGAGAAGAGAGTGTACAGTCATGCTGTGGTGCATGCCCATCAGAGAACACCTGCTGAAGGCACAAGCTCGGTCCACCTGGCCTGTCCAGTTGAGGTGTCGCAGGAGACCGGCTAACAGCACATTCTCTAATGCTCGCAAGACAGACCATCTCCAAAGACACTCCAGCATTATCTAGGGAGCCTTGATCCTTTTCTATCCAGATTTTCTTAATCAGCCCAGCGACTCTAGACGGTACGTCCTCCACAGTATTCATCAAGTTATCCAGTTTGGCTTCCAACTCCTCCAACATGGATAAAAGGATAATTTGGGGCAGGTCATCCGAAAGAGATTTCAGCTCCTGGTCCCTCCGAGTATCATTTTGCGATCTTGAAGCAGAGACGTCATGAAGAGGTAAAGATGGGACTGTGGCTCTTACGGATTCTTGTGAACACTGCGCTTTCGCATTCTTTCCTGGAGCCCGTCTTCTCCCCATTCTGGTTAATTGATGTTCGAGTCTCAAGTGTCTGCAGAGGAAAAGAGAAAAGACAACACGTTATCACAGGACAACTCTGTCAAAATACTCCTTCCTGTCTCACCAACCCCAGTGTGATCAGAGGAAATTGTGAATTTCTAAAACCAGAAAAAATTTCATTAAAATTTAACAATATTCATAACATAGTTAATATATTATGAAAGGCATTAATTTGACATTTGTTTTCAACGTATGTCTGTTCCTTGGTCTGCTCAAATTGCACACTTTTATGAAAAAAAAATAGAATACTGTAACAGCCTTGCAGCAATGAAAGGTTTGTAGTACCCTAGCAGACAAGACTGCGCTATCATCCTCACTTGCACTGTACACCTCTCTCTTGCAATATTCAGTTCAGTGACTGAAGCACGCGCCAACATACCAAACCTATACAGGATCTACAAAATGCTTGTTATGTTATTGCATATGTAGAGCGTATGCTCAATCTGAGGTTTCTTGGATCTGAATCAGAAATACATAAAAGTGGAGACAATGAATCAGACCAGGGAAGAATGTAGGATGAGTAGGTTTTTTTTTTAATGAGATTTCTGAAAAAACAAAATGGTTTTCACCGGGAGAGAGATCCGAATGGAAGGAGCTTGTACCAAAGCTGCTTCCACCCAAAGCTACACGGAAGGAGACGGCTCCTTTAACTGGGCATACTCGGAGTTCGAAGCCCCGCCCCTGGATGACGCAGGACGCAGGATGAAAGACGAGAGTCGGGGTGTGATGACACCGAGGAAGAAGTTTGTGTGGTGTTTGGGGAACGAGAGAGGAGCGGAGAGGGAGCTGACCGAGAAACGGAGACCAGAGTGAGAAGAGCGGGAGGAGTTGAGGCGCCAGGAGGCCACCGTCCCCACGAGTCGGCCAGCCACACTCCCGGAGGGGTGTGGCTCAGTCAGGTATGGCAGGTGTGTCGAGCTGGGCGGGGCGGCGGGGAGACACCGTTAACAGCTAGTTCGTTTTTTTGAAGAACCAGCGCCTGTGGGCCACTAATTGTAAATACTGCGCTTCACTCCGTATGAATTCTCCCCCCCCCCTACCTATATCACACTTCCCTCACTGTCATTCACCGACGTCCATTGTGTAAAGACCCATTGTATATACACTTGAACAGCGGGGATCCCTCACTCCTTGGTTCCCCCCCTTGGGCATTGTACATAGAGGGCTGTTGCCTGACTGACCCTTATCCTTGCTCTCCTGCATGTCCTACGTGGAGAAACCCAGACAAAGCAGACAGGAGTGGGCCCCACGAGGAAAATATCTTCTAGATAAGACCCCCGGGTACAGCTGCAACAACGGACCCAGCTAGAATTTCCCCGGAACGGCTTACTTCAAAGAAAAAGAAAACCTTTATAAAAATAAAGCCATATTTACCTTGGTCCAGTCTCTGGTCCCTTCCTACTACCCCGCCACAACTGGTATCAGAAGTGGGATCTCCCCCTTCCATCCCATCACCTGAGATGGATCAACTCATTCAACACTAAATAAAGGGACAGGAGAAGCTGGAATGGGCCATTGAGCGCCAAATGTCTTCGGCCCAAGCTGACAGAGAAGTGTCCAAAATGCCATGGCTGCCCAGATAGAAGGATTACAAAAGGCAATACAAGAATCAGGGGCAACTCCTGTGGTAGAGCGACGGTCTCCCCTGCCCCACCCGTCAGGCATTGAAAAAAGAAGGGGGGGTTGGGCCCAGTGGGAAAGAGGGTAGGTCGGGCCACTGAATACTGAAGAACAAGGGAGTTTACCTAAGCCTCTGATGTTGATTCAAACAATGAATGCCTAAATAAGGATAAACAAAACTTTATTGGTTTATCCTGACATTGATTTATGTCAGTTTTCTTTTTAATTAATTATCAAATTCTTTTTATATCAAGACAGAACAAGACCGTCGTCAACTTCATGTATTGCCATACAATTTACAACACGGTGAAAAACAAATCATGAACATTTACAATGAAAAAACATAACAGTGAACATGTGATTATAAATACAAGAACAATGTGCTCATAGTTTCCAAGAATACATCAATGAACAGTTGCCAAAAACCAGTAATCCAAAACTGAATCGTCAGTGCAAATCCTGTGGGGCGAAAAAAGAGCTTTTTGAATACCACCCCAGTTCCTGATACAGTATCACTCTATTCTTATTTTAATCAGGGAATAGATGCCGTATAACATGCGAATGTCGCTGGCATTGAATGTCTTAAATGGATAAATGCCGACGCGTTTCAAGTCCCACTGTCTGATTCACAGGACTCTCATCAGGGCAGGATGAGTCAGATCCATGGGAACTGTCAGGCATGGCATTACAGAAGTACGTGGCAGGAGGTGATCCTGATGCCTTTCTCACCAATTTCGAAAGAGCCGCGAGGGCCTGTGGATGGCCCAAAGATAAATGGCCCTTTTTCTTAGCCCCTTTGTTGTCAGGAGCTGCCCAGGAGGCATACCAAGTAGCAAACCCTACCGGGGACACACCCTACAAAGACATAAAAACCATAATACTGGACCACCTCGGGCTAGACGAGGAAGCCTATAGAGTCCGGTTCAGGAAAGAGAAGGGGGTCCAGGGAGAAAACCCCAAGACCCTGTTTTTTAGGCTAAAAGCTGCAGCCGACACATGGCTACGACCAGAAAGAAGAAGCAAGGAGGAAATCATGGATAGTATATATTTGGAGCAATTCATGGAAGCACTCCCATATGGAACACAAAGGTGGCTGAGACAACATTCCGGATTAACACCAGCCCAAGCCATCGAAATGGCCGCCAATTATTCCAGGGCCCAATCCCGAACTCTTCCTTGGGACGCGGACGCTGAAAAGACATCGAAAACTTCACAGGCACCAAAGATTAAAAAAAAACCAAACTGGGGCTGGATCCCTTAGACCCAGACCCATCAAGATGGAAATTCCTCTAATGAAAGGACCACAATGTTTTGATTGTGGGGAATGGGGCCATATTGCACGCCTCTGCCCCAGGAGAAAAGCACCCAAAGTACCCATGGAGGTGGGATACGTCCCGAGAGCCGTGATGTACACCGCAGAGATGGGGCCATCATTTTATGTACAAGTCACTATCAATTGCATAAGTATAAGGGCTCTGCTCGACTCAGGGTGCTGGCAATCAGTAGTACAAAAAGCACTAGTACTTCCAGAACAGGTTCTCCCAGACAAGCTAGTACACATCAGATGTGTTCATGGTGATGTGAATCCTTATCCCTAGCACAAGTAACCCTCCATCCCATGGGAAGGCCCCCTTGTACAGTGAAGGTAGGAGTAATAGGGTCCCTACCTGAGGACCTCATCATAGGGGTTGATAATCCCGTTTTTTGTCCCTATTTCAAACAGAGGTAAGGGAGGTCACAAAAGTAAAGGAGAGCCGAGCATCGGCGCTGATTGCTTCAGAACACTGGGTATTAGATCGCAACTTTAGATTTGCACAAGCTAACGATGCCACCCTATTTAACGCCTGGGAAATGGCCCCTGTAGCCCAGACCAACCCCAATACACCGTTCTCATAGTTGATCATAGAGAACGACTTATTGTATAGGGAGGGAAAAGCTGGTGAACTCTGCCAGTTACTGGTACCAAAGGCCTTCAGGAAGCAAATCCTCTTCTATGCCCATACCCACTTAACGGCAGGACATACGGGATCGGAAAAAAACCTACTGAGTATTTAAAAAAGTTTTTACTGGCCAGGCATTTATAAGGAGGTCTCTGAGTACTATAAAACATGCGAGGTGTGTCAAAAAAGGAATCTCTGTAAACCCCCAGCAGTACCTTTACAGCCACTCCCATCATAGGGACTCCTTTTGAAAGAGTGGGTATGGAAATTATCGGGCCCCTTCCCAGGACAGCCAAGGGCAACACATGCGCGTTGGTAATAGTGGACTATACCACACACTTTCCTGAGGCCTTTGCGCTGCGTGCCCCTACAACAAAGAACATAGCTGAGAAATTCTTAGAACTGTTCTCGAGAGAGGGGTTCCCCAAGGAAATACTAACCGACCAGGGAACCCCATTCAGGTCTCGACTCATGAGAGAAACTGTTAAACCTAAAACAGATACGAACCTCGCATACCATTCCCAGACCGACGGTCTGGTGGAAAGGTATAATCGCTCCCTAAAAAGTACCTTACGAAAAATGCTGTCAGTAGAAAACAAAGATTGGGATCTACTTTTGCCTTTCGCCCTTTATGTACTTAGAACGCAGACTCAAAGTAGTACAGGGTATTCCGCTTTCGAGATGCTGTAGGGGCGACAGCCCCGATCTCTACTAGAGATAACAAAAGAAGCTTGGGAAAGGGAAGAAAAGGACGAACATAGGTTGATATTGGACTACACGCAACAGTTAAAGAGCAAGTTGGGAAAATTGAGGGACTTGGCTTATTCAAACATCGAGAAAAGCCAACAGCGGCAAAAACAATATTATGACCGTGGAAAGAAATAGAGAAGACTGTCAGTAGGTGATCGGGCTTTGCTTCTTTCACCATCATCCACCAGACAGTTCCAGAGCGAATGTATGGGACCCTACCCGCTCATAGTAACATTGGGCAATACCACCTGCCGGTTACAAATCTCCCGTGGAGAAAACAATGTTTTCACATAAATCTCCTAAAAAAAATGGGTGGGTGCAGTACCAAAAACTTCCCAGTTTGGATTACCCGTCACAACCAGTACCTCTACGTTAGGACAGTTACCCATGAATGAGGACTTATCACCTAAGATGAAAGAGGAGCTACTTACGGCCCTACAGCTCTTCGCTCCCATGTTCTCGGACAGGCCTGGGCGTACCAACCTCATCGCACATAGAATAGAGACAGAAGAAGGAAAACATGTCAAAATGAGACCATACAGAATACCCGCAGCAAGAAGGCAAGACATCAGATGAGAGGTGCAAGACATGTTAAAGCTAGGTGTGATACGCCCATCCCGAAGTAGTTGGTCGTCACCGATTGTCTCTAAATGCAATATCCTCTTGTGATGCATACCCAATACCCAGGGTGGACGAATTGATGGAGAGAATTGGAGAGGCTCGTTTTATCACTACGCTGGACCTAATGAAGGGTTACTGGCAAGTGCCCCTCAGGTAAGAGGACAAATGTAAGAGCCTTTGCCACCGACGAGGGACTCTTGGAGTTTAACGTCCGGCCATTCGGTCTCCATGGGGCCCCGGCAACCTTCCAGAGATTGATGAATGAAATACTCCGGCCTTACACAATGTTCTGTTCAGTATATCTTGATGATATAGTCATTTTTAGCACCTCATGGTCCGAACACCTAACCCATTTCCAAGCCATCTTAACAGCTCTGACAACAGCAGGCCTGCATGTTGGACTTGGCCCTTCTGGCAGGTTCACCCCTGAACTTTTTGCATTTGAACTCTGAAATAATTATAATGATTTCTGGTCTTGGCGCACTTTAGCACTGTGGCGCAGTGTAAAGTGTGTGCGCTCTGAGTGCGTGTGTGAGATTTGCCTGCCCTTCCATAGGAATGCATGGGGAATGTGTGTGTCCCTGGTAGTTCCTGATGCGTGGAGAGTGCAGATGCAAGTTTGGTATGTGCAGACTCGTGTAATTAAATGCTGCGCAATGATGTATGCGGCGTGATTGTGTCGAGTGTGGAAGTGCCACTTCTAGAAGTTGGCATGTTTGTGTAATTTGTGTCTGGCTTGTGATTGGCTGGAGCTGGCTGGTGAGCCTGGCTCCATGAATCATGATGAGTCTACCCTGGTGGTGAGTGTTGAGATTGGCATGAGTGATGTGAGGGAGGAGTACACCTGGGACCTGAATAGGGCTGGGCTTTCCCCACACAATGCTGGCTCCGCCCCCTGTGGTGCCTCTAATGACCCTAGCCTGCCTACTGAATGGAAAGGGTGGCTGAGGAAAACAAAGTGCTCCAAAACCAGCTGCGACTGGTTTTTCCCCCACCCTGCACCCTGAGACAAAGGGATTCACTGTATAAAAAGAGGCTATGACCGCTTGTAAAATGTTCTTGTTTCTGACTGGAATCTACCAGGGGCGTGCTGCTGCTGGGGCCCAGGGAAAGGCTTGCCTCCCTGGGCCCTGCCCAGCCCCTGGATATCCTGGAGGCCTGGTGGACTGTTCTCTTCCTTGATCCTTTTCCTGAGGGGGGCTGCTGCTGCTGGGCACCAGGAGGACCACCACTGGGGATTGCCTCCCTGCCTAGGAGGCCCCTGTGAGCTGGGTCTGGACCCAGCCTTGCCCCCCACCTCCTGAAGGACTTTGTTGCTGGACTTTTGGGCCACCCGCGCCTGGGAGCGCTTTATTTGGCCCCTAGCGCTTGAGAGTGCTTTATTTTGTCCCTAAGCGCTTGGTAGCGCTTTCGTGTTACCCTCGCAGGAGCCCACCCTGCAGGTTTGGCCCATATCTGTGTATTTTCTGAGGGTGCCCACCCCTCGTCTGCCCGGGGAATATTGCCTGTGTGAGGGAAGCCACTGGCATCAACCAAAGGCCGCGCTGGGATCGGGGGAGGAGCCGAAGAAGCAGGAAGCGGCGGGAGCCTACTCCGCGCTCCTGCCCTGCCCAAGATCACCGTCGCCATCCACCCCCCCCCCCCTCCCCCCGGGGCGCCCAAGAGCGAGGGAGAGCCCCGGAGAAGCGAGAGGAGGCCACGACATTAGAGAGTCCTGAGGAGCGGGAGCTCTCCAGACAGCCGCCGCGAGACCCGGTGAGTTCCTTGAAGGAGAGGGGGCGTCGGGGCACATTGCCGTTGCCCGCCCCTCTCCTCCAGTGCGAGTCCCGCAGTGTTGAGAGGCCCGTGGGGCCTCCCTTGAGTCTGAGTCCCCCGAGCGGGACTCCAACAGGCGCATTTTGTTTAAGAGCCCAGAGAGGCTCAGGCGGCATTACTTAAGGTACTGAGCCCGGAGAGACTCCAGGCGGCCTATCTGATTTACGAGCCTGAGAGGCTCCTGGTGGCCATTTGTTCTCGAGTCCCCCGAGAGGGACTCCAACGGAGAAGGGGGCATTGTTCTTCGAGTGAGAGCGGCCCCGGAAGGCAGCAGGCCGCTCCCACTTGTCCCCCAGTTATTCTCGAGCCAACGAGGCCCCTAAAGGACACACGTGTTTTGGCCAGAGCCTGCGAGGCTCCACCGTGTTGGCCACATTATCCCCCCAGTTGCCCTGCACTTAGTGGGCAGCTGCTCCGTTTAGGCCCCCTGCATTCTTGTTTGGCTGCCCTGACATTTGGGACACAGGGCGTCCTAGCCCCAGAGAGGCCAGGTGGCCTGGGGACAAGTAAGAGGTTGTGGCTTATGTAATTTCTGCAAAATATTCTGTGCTGCACCTCTGAATGTGTTTTTATGCGTCATGTGCTTTTTCCTAGACCACTGAATGTATGTTTATGCATCATGTGTTTCCCTTCCCTACACCTCTGAATGTTGTGATGCATCATGTGTAATGTGTTCTTGCCTATACCCCTAAATGTATGGTGATACTTAGGTGGTTGTTCTTTCTAGTACAGGTGTTGCTAAAGAAGTCCAGGTTACCTGCGTAATATTCTCCTAAGGTTGTTAGGGTTGCGTAGGTGGTACTTACCTGTTAGCAGTGATTACTGGTTGTGTGCTCTATTTTCTATTTTTGTGCTACAGTGATCATCATTCTATGTTCTACAAAGTGCTATTTCTAAACAAGTATTCTAGTTCAAAAAGTGCATATTCCTGACAGTGGTCCATGTGGCCCTGTCCTGTACATATCCCCTGTAAAATCTGCCCATGCCTGTTGGCACATTGTAAAGTGTGTGTTTTTATCTAATGTGCTTTGTAATACAAAGGCTATTTTTACATATACCTTGTGTGGAGTTCCTTTTGTGGGGGGCCTGGGATGTTGTTGCTGGTGGGTGCGTGTGCAAATGCTTTACACATCGCCTCTGAGATAAGCCTGACTGCTCGTGCCAAGCTACCAAGAGGGTGAGCAGGGGTTATCTTGGCGGGTGACTTCCTTGCCCTGACTTAGAATGGTGGTTTCTGCCTGGCTTTGGCGCAAGCCTTAGCCAACCAGAAATCGCCATTTCTAACACTGCATATAAAATCCAAGAAGTCAAGGGCAGCCTTCTCCAAGGTGAAATACCTTGGATTTATGTTGGGAGTCATTGCGCCTTAAGAAGAAAAGGTCAAGGCAATAGTAAAAACCCCTTTCCCATCCTCCAAAAGGGAATTAAGAGCCTTTTTGGGGTGGATTGGATAATATAGAAGATTTCTGCCTAACTTTGCTGAAACGGCTAGTCCTCTCACTGATAAAGACACACACCACGCTGAACTCTAACTCCCCACTGAGACTGCCAGACAGGAATTCAAAGACCTAAAAAAAGGCCATAACCACTAGTCCTGTACTCATATCCCCTAACTTTGACAAACCGTTCTTCTTGGCCACTGATGCCTCCAATACAGGTATAGGGGCCGTGCTCACTCAGATATGACCCGACAAATTAAAACACCCCATTCTCTACATTAGTAGGAAGTTGCACCCACGGGAAATCAAGTACCCTACTATAGAAAGAGAATGTCTGGCCATACGATGGGCTGTGGACAAGCTAAAGTATTATTTGGAAGGGCAACCCTTTGTCCTCTATACTGACCATGCTCCACTACAGTGGATGTACAAGAATAAATCACAAAATCCCAGAATACTCAGGTGGTTCTTGTTTTTACAGCCCTTCTCCTTTAGCGTTAGGCACAAGAAAGGCAAAGAAAATTGTAATGCAGATTTCCTGTCCAGATTTTGTTCTCTCCCCGAGTGGGAGAAACCAGGGGGGGGAGGTGTGTAGCAGGGGGCCAGACTCATAGACCCCCCCCCCCCCCAACAACTGAATGGTGGGTCGCTGACTCTACAAATCTCCCCTCTCTTTACTTACCCCAGAGCGAGGGGAACACGGACACAGAACTGCTCTGGAAAACACAAAGCTACACGGAAGGAGACGGCTCCTTTAACTGGGCATACTCGGAGTTCGAAGCTCCGTCCCTGGATGACGCAGGCCCAACCAGGTTGGACAACAAGGAAGAAGGATGAGACTCGGGGTGTGACGACACAGAGGAGGAAGTTCATGTGGTGTTTGGGGAACGAGAGAGGAGCGGAGAGGGAGCTAACAGAGAAACGGAGACCGGGGTGAGAAGAGTGGGAGGAGTTGAGGCGCCAGGAGGCCACCATCCCCACGAGTCGCCCAGCCACACTCCCGGAGGGGTGTGGCTCAGTCAGGTACGGCAGCATGTCTCGAGCTGGGTGGGGAGGCGGGGAGACTCCGCTAACAGCTAGTTCATTTGTTTGAAGAACCAGCGCCTGTGGGCCACTAATTGTAAATACTGCGCGTCACTCCCTTTGAATTCTCCCCCCCCCCACTACCTATATCACACTTTCCTCACTGTCATTCACCGACATCCATTGTGTAAAGACCCATTGTATATACACTTGAACAGCGGTGATCCCTCACTCCTTGGTTCCCCCCCTTGGGCATTGTACATAGAGGACTGTTGCCTGACTGCCCCTCATCAATCAATCAATCACGGCATTTGTATAGCGCGCTACTCACCCGGGAGGGTCTCAAGGCGCTGGGGGAGGGGGTAAGTTACTGCTCGAACAGCCAGGTCTTGAGCTGCTTCCTGAAGGAGAGATGGTCCTGGGTTCGCCGAAGGTGGGTGGGGAGGGAGTACCAAGTCTTGGCTGCCAGGTAGGAGAAGGATCTTCCTCCGGCGGTGGCTCTGCGGATGCGTGGCACGGTGGCGAGGGCGTGGCTGGTCGATTGTAGCTGGCGGGTGGGCGTGTAGAAGGTCATGCGGTCGTTGAGGTACTTGGGGCACAGGTCGTGAAGGGCCTTGTGTGCGTGGGTGAGGAGTCTCAACGTGATTCTCTTGCTGAAGGGGAGCCAGTGCAGGTCTCTCAGGTGTCCGGTGATGTGGCTGTGTCGGGGAATGTTCAGGATGAGTCATGCGGAGGCGTTCTGGATGTGTTGGAGTCTTTTTTGAAGTTTGGCTGTGGTTCCGGCGTAGAGGGTGTTTCCGTAGTCCAATCGGCTGGTGACGAGTGCCTGGGTGACGGTATTCCTGGTTTCAGTGGGGATCCATCTGAAGATCTTGCGGAGCATGCGCAGGGTGTTGAAGCACGATGACGAGACGGCGTTGACTTGTCTGGTCATCGACAGGGAGGAGTCCAGGATGAAGCCCAGGTTCCGTGCGTGGCCGGGGGCCACCAGGAGTCGTCCCAGGCGGAGGGTGATGACCCCAGGATGAGGACTTCCGTCTTGTCTGAGTTCAGTTTAAGGCGGCTGTTCTTCATCCAGTCGGCGACGTCTTTCATCCCTTCGTGTAGGCCGGCTCTGGCGGTGGTGGGGTCGTTGGTTAGGGAGAGGATCAGCTGGGTGTCGTCGGCGTATGAGATGATGTTGAGGTTGTGTTGGCGTGCGATAGCAGCGAGGGGGCTCATGTAGACGTTGAAGAGGGTTGGGCTGAGTGAAGATCCTTGTGGTACGCCGCAGATGACTTCGGATCTGAACGGGGGGAGGCGGACACTCTGGGTTCTTCCGGCGAGGAACGAGATGATCCACTCTAGTGCTTTCTCTCGGATTCCGATGTTGTTGAGGCGTTTCACTAGGGTGCGGTGGCAGACAGTATCGAACGCCGCAGAGAGGTCCAGGAGGATGAGGGCCACTGTTTCCCCGTTGTCGATCAGGGTTCTGATGTCGTCGGTGGCTTTGATTGGGCGGTCTCGGTGCTGTGGTTGGCCCGAAACCAGGACTGTGAGGGATCGAGGGATCCGTTCGTCTCGAGGAAGGCGGCGAGCTGTCTGTTGACGGTCTTCTCGATAACTTTGGCCGGAAAAGGAAGGAGCGAGATGGGATGGTAGTTCTTGAGGTCGGTGGGGTCTGCCGTTGGTTTCTTCAGGAGGGCGGTAAGCTCGGCGTGCTTCCAGCTCTCCGGGAAGGTAGCGGTGTGGAAGGAGGAGTTGATGATGTCCCGGAGACGGGGTGCGATGACGGAATCGGCCTTGTTGAAGACGTGGTGGGGGCAGGGGTCGGTTGGTGATCCGGAGTGGATGGAGTTCATCGTGCGGGTGGTGTCTTCGGTGCTGATCGGGGTCCAGTTGCAGAGGGTGGTGGTGGCGGGCGTTGGTTCGGCGGGAGGGTGCGTGGACTGTGCGTCAAAGCTGTTGTCTACGTCAGCGATCTTGCGGTGGAAGAACGAGGCGAGTGAGTTGCAGAGGTCTTGCGAGGGAGTGATGTCGTTGTTTCCGGCGCTGGGGTTGGAGAACTCTTTGACGATGCTGAAGAGTTCCTTGCTATCGTGGGCGTTGTTGTCCAGTCGTTCTTGGAGTGCTGACTTCTTGGTGGCGCGGATCAGCTGATGGTGTTTGCGGGTGGCGTGCTAGAGGGCGGTCCTGTTGTCTGTGGTCTGGTCGAGCCGCCAGGCTTTCTCGCGGGTGTGGCAGTTCTTCTTGGATTCCTTGAGTTCATCGGTGAACCAAGGGGTTTTCTTGCTGCCGGGTCTGCTGGGAGGGTTCTTTAGTGGTGCGAGGTCATCGGCGCAGGCGGTCAGCCACTTGGTGAGGTTGCTGGCTGCTTCGTTGGGGTCCGTTGTGCTGGTGGGAGTGTTCTGGCTGAGGGAGGTGGTGAGCTGCTCGGCGGTGATCTTGCTCCAGCTCCGGCGGGGAACCCGTTGCGGGTGGTGGTGGGTCGTAGTTCTGCTGAAGCTGAAGTGGACGCAGCTGTGGTCGGTCCAGTGGAGTCCGGTGGAGTGGCTGAAGGAGATGTGCTTGCTGGATGAGAAGACGGGGTCAAGTGTGTGGCCGGCGTAGTGGGTGGGGGTGTTCACCAGTTGCTTGAGTCCGAGGTTGGCGAGGTTGTCCAGCAGGGCGGTGGTGTTTCTGTCATTGTTGTTCTCCAGGTGGAAATTGAGGTCTCCTAGGAGGATGTAGTCGGCGGAGGGGAGGGCGTGCGGGCTGATGAAGTCGGCGATGTCTTCGCTGAATTGTGTGCATGGTCCCGGGGGTCTGTAGATGAGGGTGCCTCGGAGGGTGGTCTTGGGTTCGGTGTGTATCTGGAAGTGGAGGTGTTCGGTGGCACTGAAGGTGTCGTCGGAGTTAGTCGAGATGCGGATGGTGTTCTTGTGTACGATGGCGATGCCTCCTCCCGTCTGGTTGACGCGGTCCTTCCGGGTGATCTTGTATCCGTCCGGGATGGCTATGGCGATGTCGGGCGCTGAGGAGGCGTTCATCCAGGTTTCGGTGAGGAAGGCGACGTCTGGTGCAGTTGTGCCGAGCAGGTCCCAGAGTTCCATGGTGTGCCTGTGGATGGAGCGGGTGTTGAGGAGGATGCACTTCAGGTGGTTGCTGCTGGTGCTCGACTTGGCCGGGGTGGTGCAGGTCCGGAGGCAGGTGAATCGACAAGCTTTGCAGGTGAAGGGTCCGTGGGTGCGTCTCGGGGTGGCTCGGTAGCAGGTGGGGTTCCGGCCGGCGTTGAGTGCGTTGAGGGTTGTAAGTCCGTCGTGTAGGCTGGTGTTCTCGGGGTCCAGGGGTCCTGGCGCGGTCCAGGCGCAGACGGGTGCAGACGGGCTTGCCTTTGGCACGCCTTCGGCGCACAATCGGCGCGCCCGCTGCGCGTCAACGCTGCGCGTACGTGAGGGCAGCATAAGTAGGGAGCCGGGTGGGCGGATCAGCTGGTTTGCGGGAGCGGGGCGGCGAATGGGCTGGCGGGGGGCGGGCCGCAGGGAGGCAGCGGCAGGAAGAAGCTGGTGCGGGTGGGCGGCTCAGCGGCGGCATGGTCGCCCGATCACGAACTGAGAGCAGGAAGCGGCAGCAAGGCAAAGGCAGGAGCAGCACAGGAGCGTGGGGGCGACCAGGCCTGAACACAGGTTCTGCAGTCGCTCCTTTCTCTCCTGCATGTCCTACGTGGAGAAACCCAGACAAAGCAGACAGGAGTGGGCCCCACAAGGAAAATATCTTCTGGAGAAGACCCCCGGGTACAGCTGCAACAACGGACCCAGCTAGAATTTCCCGGGAAAGACTTACTGCAAAGAAAAAGAAAACCTTTATAAAAATAAAGCCATATTTACCTTGGTCCAGTCTCCGGTCCCTTCCTACTACCCGGCCACGGTTTGTTTATACTATCTTTAATCAACTTTTTTGTTAAGTATTTAGATTGTCTCGATAGATTCAGGGAAGTTCTCATTTCATCTGGGGGCGACAAATCATTCAGGATATAAAGAAAGTATTTTTATCATTTGCCTATTAAGAGGACTTTGCATGAGCGGTTTTGCCTTTATATTCATCAAGCTCAATTTTAAATTTGATTTTGCTCTCTTCATCATCCCTTTCCCGCCAGTGTCGACGCAATGCAGGTTTTGCCTCCTTTAACTCTGGCTTGTACCAGGGTACTGGTCTGGTGCGGTTTATAACACGCTGTTGGATTTGCGGGGGTGTGGGACACTAGCATGTCTGAGCCACAGAGTGGATTATTTTTCTTTGGAGAGAAGGTCTTCAATTGATGGTAAGTGGAGCGGGGGTGGGATTGTGAGAGTGTTGATAACACTGGCTCTGTATTAATGTGTCGCCATGTGTGTATGGTTTCATTTGCTGCTTCTGGATCATGTTAGAAAAAACTACTGGAATACAACGCTGATCAAATACTGACCGGACTGTAAGCAAGGAGGGATGATTATATTGGGTCGATTCAAATCATACGCCTAGATCAGATCTAAGGGATTTCGTTTTATGTGACCTGAGCATATAATGTGTTGGTGTAAACTCAACAACGCCATTAACTCAGCAAATTCATTATCTTTAGGGTCCGAGTTGTCGTCATCAATTCCAAAATTGAGAAAGGGAAGCAGATCTACACCTCAGTTTGAGTAACTTGTAAAAGAGAAGTGTGGGTCCACAGGAGAATAATTGCTGCTATCTCACTCCTTCCTCTGAGCTTGTTCTCTTTTGGTTATCTTCGGGTATGGCTTCTGGAGATCTGGAGTAGATTCCTCTGACAACCAGGTTTCAGTTAAGAACAGGATATCTGGTTTAGAAGATTCTAATAATTTGAGTGTTTCCACCTTATCTTTGCCTAGGGAGGGTGGGTTTAGTAAAGCCGCTTTTAACGATTCCTCAATCTGAGGATGTAGAAGAGTCTTATTGTTTGTTGGTCGGGAGTGAGGGCTGTTGAGTACCAGATTATTCGATATGTGTAGCTAGCATACTTGCCATTTGCTTCTAAAGTCGAGACAAGCATGCGGGAGATACTAAAATCTGTGTACCTGAAAGACAATAGATCTTATGCTGAAGATGACAAATATTGAGTATACTATGGGATTCCTGGTCCCAGCGGATGCAGCCAGGTGTGCCTGGCAGCAGACAGGCTTGTCTTTGGCAAAATGTTTGCAACACACACGCAAAATGTTTGCAACAAACAAGCACACCTAAAAAATGGCTCTTTAAAAAGTCCATTCAATTGTGTACTCAGATGTGACACAACTCCAACTCTCACTTGTACAGCCTCACACCTAATTTATAAATGGATTAATGTAACAAACTAGATATCTCTTAACCACATCTTCAATGCTGCACAATGACACAGGCATTGTGCTCTGCCGTGCACACACACACACACACACACACACACGTGAAACACAATTGATCTCCAGGCACAAAGACCTACACACTGCCAATAAAGTAATCAGGCGGATCAGTCGCTTACACACTCCTATAGATTCAATCCTCTTGTTGGACTTGGCCCTTCCTGCTGGGTCATCCCTAAACTTTTTGCCTTTTTCCTCCTATATTTCCTCTGACCTGTTTTTCTTGGTCTAGGACTCTGGGCACTTTACCACGGCTGACCCGTGCTAAAGTGCATATGCTCTCCCTGTTGTGAATTGTTACATTGATTGGTGTCCATGTTTGGCTTATTTGGTTTACTGTCAGTCCCTAGTCGAGTGCACCAGGGGTGCCAGGGCTTGTAAATACAAATGCCGCTAGTGGGCTTGCAGCACTGGTTGTGCCACCCACAGAAGCGGCCTAGCAAAATGTGTCTGAGGTCTGCCATTGCAGAACCTGCGTGCAGTCTGGTACTGTCATGCTGGCTGGGCAAGTGCACACACTTGCCAGCCCCTAAACCTTCCCTTAACTTCATATTAGTCACCCCTATGGTAGGCCCTAGGGCAGGGTGCATTGTAAGTGTAAGGTAGGACAAGCCCTGATGTGTGTGGCATGTCCTAATAGGGAATTACAGCCAAATTCGATTTTCACTATTGCAAGGCTACCTGTTCTTAGGCCAAGATGGGCTGCTGGAATTATTACACTCTATAATCCCTCACTCTGCTGCCAGGGGCGCCGCCCCCTCTTCCTAGGATCCGAGGCGCTGTGCCCTGCTGACCCGACCCGCACTGCAACGTCGACCTCCTGACCCGAGCCGAGCCGTCGCTCTCATCAGCCCAGGAAGACACCGCGACGCGGGACCACCAGCTGACCCTGCATTGCTGCCTCGACCCCCTCGACAAGATCTCAAAGGTACTGTTCCCCAGCCGCGGGGCGAACGTCCTGCCTTAAAAGCTTGCACCTCTCTGTGTCCCTCTGTTGTCCCCGGGAGCCCCGCAGCGTGTGAACTAGAGCCGCGGTACGGGCCACCACTCCAGCGAGGCTCGCACCGCTCTGTGACCTTCTGTGCCCCCGGGAGCCTCACAGCTGCAACCTGCACCGCGGTACGAGCCGCCCCCCTCCAGCGAGGCTCGCACCGCTCCTGGCCCCCCGAGGCCCCCCCTGACACTCCCCGTGGCCGGCGCCCCCTCCGCATCGAGTCCCACACAGCCGTGTGACTCATACTGAGAGCCAGACCCGGTCGTGCCCTTCGCCACTCACGCCAGAAGCGTGAGCTTTGGCAGGCCGGGCCCGATTTTCTTGCAAGAGGTGCACAGAGGAGCTGGGAAGCACACAAAAGCGCTAAGGAGCCCTGTACTTGGTGGAAACTGGGCAGAAGGCCCCTAAGAACACATTTTAAAGACTATTTTGAAACCCTGAACAAAGAACTGTGGCAACCTAATTACAAGTAACTGGAACCATTTTTTGTACCAAGACCGTATTTACAAGCCTGCTTTAAATATATATAAAGAAGATATTTTTGCAAGAATACAGTCTAGTGTCATTGTGTGGTGGGTTGATGATTATTGTGTGTGATGCAGCAAATGTTTAACCCTATGTACTTCAGAGTTTAGCCTAGACTGCTTGCGCCACGCTACCTAGAGGGTGAGCAGGGGTTATTTCTGGGAGTAATCCTTTGCCCTGACTTAGAGGAGAGGGACCCTGCTTGTCGCAAGTACATACCTGCGCCAACCAGAGACCCCCCAATTCTAACACCTCCCAAGAGGACCAATCACAAACAAGCACATACACACTGTCTCGCACACACAAATCACTTCCATACATTTTGTAGTGAAAGATTAGGCTTCGTCCAGACCATTTACAGCCATCACCTACTCCCAGAGACCTACACACAGGGCGGGCACAGGGTGGGCACAGATCTGCACAATCACATGTAACACCTCAAATAATCATGGCTCACTCTTCACACAAAGGTCTTGCAGTCTCTTCAACCGAGCTGTGACATCCCAGAGTCCCTGAGGCAACACTGCATGTGGAATGCTGTTGAGGGAGTTGGAAGGTGTCAGTATCCGAGGAGGAAGCAGATCTGTGGGCGGAGCATTCAGTAAGAAATAAACTCCTCCTTTCTATCACCACCATGGACACGTGATACGTCATATATTAGCGCCGCGCGGAAATATGGAAAAATATACAAGGCTTCAATATCACATTGCGAGAGTACTGAGGATCTGTTAATATTATGTTAAAAAAGCCACTGAAGTAGGTGATAACACGGAGAAACATTGTCACTTTTTCAAACACTCCACACATTGCACCTAACCTGCACTCCACAGCACAATCACAACCTGCCCTGCACTACACAGCACAAACACAACATGTGCAGCACCTTACAGCACAAACACAACCTACCCTGCACTTTACAGCACAAACACAACCTGTGCAGCACTTTACAGCACAAACACAACCTGTGCAGCACTTTACAGCACAAACACAACCTGTGCAGCACTTTACAGCACAAACACAAACTCTGGAGTGTTTAAGGATTACTCTATGTATAGGAGTTTATACTGGAATGGTTTGTTTCCAGTAGGAATCCTATGCTAGACATCACACACACCTCTGTCCTATGGTGTAAAGGTTTTGTGTGGCACTAGGTAGACTGTGTACTTGTGCCGGGGCAGTGAGCAACAGCAGAAAAGCTATATTATAACGTCGACAACTGAATGCAAAACAACTGCCTCAAACTCAACACAGAAAAAACAGAAGAACTGATCTTCGAGAACAACACCCACTCGTGGAACGACTCTTGGGTGGTTTGCTGAACTAGGACCCTCACCCACTCCTAGAGACCATGCCCGGAACCTCTACATCCTCCTGGACAAACTCACCCAAAAAAAAAAACACATCAACGCTGTATCCTCCGCCTGCTACGTCACTCTTTGCATGCTCTGAAAGATCTTCAAATGTCTCCCAATCAGCACCAGACGCACTATCACTCAAGCCCTCGTTACTAGCCGCCTGGACTACGGCAACACCCTATGCATGAATTACCACAAACACCCTGAAGAGACTGCAGACCATACAGAACTCAGCGGCCAAGCTCAGCGTCTACCTCCCGAGACATACCCACATCACCCCACACCTCAAGAAACTCCACTGGCTCCTCGTCCAAAAAAGGTGTCAATTCAGGACGCTGACCCCCAACTACAAAGCTGTGCAAAACCAAGGACTAGCTTATATCAACCACCACCTAAGGTTCCACCAACCCTTCAGACATCTGCGCTCCACCTCCCTGTCTCACACCACTCCGCATCCGCCGAAGAAACAATAGAGGACGCTCCTTCTCCTACCTCGCAGCGAAGCCCTGGAACAGCCTCCCCCTCCACCTCCGGCCTCAACCTCCATTTAAGGAGTGACTCAAGACCTGGATGTTGAACTGATTCACCCAAGCAGCATGGCTACCCGTGCCTGGATACCCTAGTGGGAAATTAGCTGTGCTTTATGAATCTGCTTTGATAAAACCCTCACAATACTTTGGAGAACAAAGGTTGGATATCAAAGATTTCAATGTATGGAACTGTGGGCAAAAGTGCTTAGAAATGTATTTAAAAAGATGAAACCAATATTTTTGTGTAAAAATACGCTGTTGTTTCCTTCTAGCACAACTGTTAATCCATTAAAGTGATAATCTCCCCCAAATTAAAAAAAAGAATCGAAGTACAAGGTCTGAACATGTATTTGTGAAAACAAGTAAGAACCGCAAATGGGCTAATTCTGGATCCTTTCCCAATATAAAGGAGTTTAAACCCACACACTGAGACCAGATTGAATCTTTGATGTACTATAACAAGGTCACAAAGTGACCCCATTGCACAGTGCACTGTAAAGTCCTACAGTTCAGCAAGGAAACATAGCATTATGGGACGTGTAGTTTGGGTTTAAGCACTGTTAGTATGGGTGCAAAAATATCATAATACAATTTGCTGTTATATAATGACCTATGGCTAAATGAAGGGAGTCATATAAAACATATATAACAATTATTAAACATCACACAACCAAGTGAGTTGGCACAAAATGACAATTGTCCTCCACTCACAATAGGGCTCTGTCTGCCACTCCCTTGGGCTCTGAGTAAGGACAGCAATTAATTTAATCAAGACCAAAATGGTGCAGATTGCCATTTAATTTCTGCCACACACAAAGCGGATGCACGTGCGCATGGTTAAAGAGTAAACTTTTCAGACACTCACCCCCAGTCGGAGATCTGGGTTGAATCCAACATCAATCTTTAGCTCACTTCGCCACCTCAGTTCAGACCCAGATATATGCAAATCAGTCTTGACCATGTGCCTCATGGGAACAGTATCAATGGGGTATTAATGGACGCACAGCGTTGTTGTTAATGGTTTTAAAGTTTGTGAGGTGCTCCGGAGTATCGCCCTCCGACGGGGAGCGTGTTAAATGCTAAAGGTAGCACTGCTCGTATAGTGAGAAGTGTCCCCCGGGCTCCTTAATAGTCCTTGTATGAAGGTTTCACCAATATAAACAATATGAGAATTGTGCTTTGGAAATGCTTGTTTTTTTATTATTATTATTCCATCTTGTTTTATTCACAAGAAAATCTTTTGTTCACATGAATCTTTCATTTTTGCAAAATGCACTCATATAAATCCCAATGCATTTCGGCATAACTCATTTTGGACCAGCATGCCTAGAAATATGGATGAAATAATACGTTTAACAGACTCTAGAGCAGAAACCTTTGCTTATACAAATGAGGAAGCTGCCAGAATGTACGCACTCATCAATGAAGAAACCACAGAGCTATCCACCAATTACACAAAAAAACAAAACTTAAGACAACTGTTATATCTTTCCAAAAAGGAAATAAACCAACGCCTGCATGCCAGCACACTGGTCAAGTACCATAGGGCACAAAGAATTGCAAGGGGTCTCAGGATACCTCTTAAAACTTCGCTATGTAAGAACGTCCAGAAGTTTAAAGACAGATGGTACGCCATCCTTAACAAATGCAGCTTGGATTTAATATTGTTAATCATTGAGGAATTATCCAACATCCTGGAAGAAGTATCCAAGGAAATATCTCAAGTAAAATCTGAATTGGAAAATAGTTACACAACTGAGGAATTAACTAAAATTATTGAAGACATCAATCAACAATTATCTAGACACACAACTGAAGTGAGCGAACGCAAAGTGAGGAAACTAAGGAGAGACACCATCGACTACAAGATGGGAGAAGTCTATACGTGGGCAGAGATCTATGCTAAACGACGTCAGAATAGACCATATTCCGCTAATACTGAAACATCATCATCAGAGGATGATACACTTAATTCACAAGGGAGAAGAGGACGATTTCCCCCTCAGAAAGCAACAACTAACATTCAAAACATCCCTGCGAGTTCTGAAATTCCATCCACTTCTACTGAGCCTTTTTTAGAGGTAGGCCAAGAACAAGAAGACCCAGGAGGGCAAAAAGAAAAAACCAAAGAACCTCCACAAACCTGAACAGTGACCAGCAAGAAGGACAAATTGAAGGGGAAACCAGTGACGTCATTAACATCTCAGATTACCATTTTGACACTACCCAAATCAGAACTTTGCAAAAAGGTACCTCATTTATCCCGACGTCCAACACTAATAGACTGGAATTGGAAGTTTCCTTCTTTAAGCTGACGAGAAAACTGCGTTTAAGACACTTTTTCCAAAATGTCATTCAAACAGCGGATGACACAGAGCCAGATCAACTAATGGGCCTACGTCCGAGAAGCACTTTTCTAGCACCCGTCTCACACAAAAGTCTAGATACCTTCGAGACCCTTATGAAGAACGATTTATCCAAACTCAATTGTCAACTCAAATCCAAGAATAAGAACTACACCCTCAAATCCATCGCATCCAATAAAGAAGTGACTTGCGTCAAAGCTGATAAGGGCGGTGCTATCGTTATCCTAAACACTTCTTACTATGAAGATCAGGCATCCCTCCACCTCTTGGATACCAACACTTACCTTAAATTACCTAATGATCCCACCACAGCATACAAGGAAAGACTTGATACAATCATAAGTATGGCACAAGAGAATGAAGTCATAACCATTAAAACCACCAGATATCTTACAACACAACATCCTAAAAGTCCAAAATATTTTTGGGTTCCTAAAATTCACAAGAATCTCCGAGCACCTCCATGCAGGCCCATAGTTTCTACATGCGGAAGCATCCACGATCCTGTGGGCAATCGTCACTTCCACACCTACTTTTCTGAGAGACACAAAAGATTTTCTCAATAAACTTAGCACAGTGGAAATAGAAGATTTCAGCAACTTAATTCTATGTACAGTAGACGTTACATCTTTATACACGTCCATTCCCCACTCAATGGGCATAGAAGCAATAGAACACAGTTTATTGAGGACTGAATTGAACCAGACCTGAAACTCTTCTTGATGGAGTTACTAGAATTCACCCTACTCCACAGTTATTTCATATGGAAAGATGAATGGTCTCAACAACTGACTGGTACTTCAATGGGCAATTCGGCAGCCCCTGCCTATGCAAATATTTTCATGCACAGATTTGAACAGGATCATATTCTTTGTAAAACCACATGGAAAGATCATCTGAAAATGTTCGTCAGATTTATTGACAACATTTTTCTAATATGGCAAGGTCCAGAAGACATTTTGCTCAAGGAACTTATCCAGCTTAATTCTATTGATCCACGGTTACAATTCACCCATGAAATACAAGTACACTCTATAACATATCTTGACGTCAAGATCACCAACACTAACACAGGGTTCGAAACAAGCTTGTTTCGCAAAAAAACTGACAGGAATAACACTGTACATTACTCGAGCTTTCACCCTCAACCACTCAAAAATCATCTACCATATAGTCAACTCATTCGAGCCAAAAGAATAACTTCTGATTTAAACAAGTTCAACGAAGAGGCAAAACATTATAACATCACGCTTTAAAGCCCGAGGATATCCGAACCAGATCCTTGAGCAGGCCAAACAACGGTGTGCAACCAAATCCAGAGACGATCTACTGAGCATTACAACAACGACCAAAACTGATCACTATGGTTTCCAAATACTCTACAGCCAGCCATAAGTTTAAACAAATCATCAAAAAACATTGGGATATTCTCAGAGTTGAACCTGACTTCAACAAAATCTTTGAGACAGAACCTATCTTTGCTTACACCCGAGCCAAAAATTTGGGGGAACTTATTAAACATCCTAAAGCCACGTCCCAAACATTCAAAGGAACTCTTCCATGTTGGAATTGCAATCACTGTAACAGTGTCATAAAAGGCACAAGTGTTAATCATCCCATGAAAGGGCATCAAATAAAGACCAGAGCCACGGCTACGTGTGACACATCCAACGTAATTTATATGTTGAAGTGCCCATGCGGCAAAATTTATGTTGGACAAACCGAGAGAAAACTCAAAATAAGACTCACGGAACACAAGTCTAACATAAGAACTAAACAAGCTAAATCAGCAGTAGCACAACGTTTTCTTGAAGCAGGTCATGGCATCAGCCAATTGTGCTATTGCGCATTGGAAACCGTCACAAAGGAACCAGGCAAAGACAATCACAATGAACTTTTGAGACGTGAAAATTATTGGATTTTCACATTGTCCAGCATGAAACCACACAGACTCAATGATCGAGTGGAATATTCTTGTTATTTGTAAACCCCGTTTGAGGACATAGGTACTTCCTGAATGCGTCCAATGGCTAGCCCTGTGCATTTTACTTTTATTAATTTCTTCCGATTTTGTGCAGTAACAAGGTTCACACACGCATTGTTTTATATATTTTTTATTATCATTCACTTCACATTATATGTCATATTGTTTTCATCATTCTCTTTATATCATATGTAGTAGTGTTTTCACGCCTGCTACTCACGATTGTTACTATGTAGTGTTACTTGGTTTCCTGATATTTTCCCTTTTTAACATGTCCATTTCTTCGTTACACATCGTGCACAGTGTCTTATATCTTTCACTGAGTCATTTTTCCCTTTCTGAGAAGCCTCCACCTCACCGCATTAACGTCAGCTCCACCTTTAGTTACCCGTAACCTAGCAACCACAACCCTTAAACCACTTCCGAGATTTAGCTAACGCCCTGACCTGGCAGATAACTGCGGTATCTTTGTGAATCCTGTCCGTGCACGCCACGGTAAGCTTCTCATTAACTCCTACTCGTTTACTTTATACCACGTAATAGCGGCATGCTGTCTTTTCTGTGTCCCAGTTAGTTTAGACCTCATTTTTCACCCGCATATTTCACCCGCGTTTACGTCACCTAACGGCTATCATTTCACATTCGTACTTTAACATAGTCACGAACCCGTTCACTGATCATCAGGCACCCGTGTTTTTAAATTGAACTTTGCACCATCTTTTCACTGATATTCTTTCACCAGCACTCCCTCACCGATTTTCCATTTTTCAATCACTTTACTGTAATGTACCAGATACCGAGTATCGTTTTCTTACACACACCCCGTTTTCCTCTTCATTGACAGATATTTATCCCCTGGAAGAAGGCCTTCACGTTATGCCGAAATGCATTGGGATTTATATGAGTGCATTTTGCAAAAATGAAAGATTCATGTGAACAAAAGATTTTCTTGTGAATAAAACAAGATGGAATAATAATAATAAAACAAACAAGCATTTCCTAAGCACAATTCTCAAATTGTTTATATTGGTGAAACCTTCATACAAGGACTATTAAGGAGCCCGGGGGGCACTTCTCACTATACGAGCAGTGCTACCTTTAGCCTCATGGGAACAGTCCAGACCGAACTGCCAAGCCTGGTCTTCCATGAACCGGAAACAAGCATCCTGGGACCACTTTCTGGGTATCACCATTGATCAGCCAGGCTAGCTTGAATCCAGTGGCAAAGTGAGCAAGGGACCCACGTCTGAGCATACCCTGCCAACTTAGGTCGAACTAATAAAACACAAAGAGATGATGGACTGAGCGCTGAAACTTTTCAGACACTCACTCCCAGTCACAGATCTGGGTTGAATCCAATATATTTCTGTCAGCTTGCAGTACTTCCCGATGTGTGCGACTCCAAGGATAACAGCAATGCTTGTTCCAAGGATTGTACAACTGTTCTAGGGTTGTGAAGTTTCCAGGTGCATCAAACTGAACTTACAGCTCCAATCACACTTGATAGGACATACAGTGAGAGCAGCCCCCCCATAAATCCTAACCTGGGAGAGCTGCTTCGAGGAGGTAGAGCTCGTACACCATGACTGGCACAGAGAGTTGTGCAGAAAGGTGAAGCCTTCGACCCTGTCATTAACTGCTTCCACAAAGACACATTTCAGGTGACTTGGCCCAGCCATCCCTTCTCACATCCTCCTGAAAGCATAAATGGATTCTGATCAAATCACCAGGTGAGAAGCATGGGAGGAACAGACACTAGTGAGACAAATGCAACAAGGGAGGGCCCAGCCGTGAGGGGAGAGGCCCAGAGAAGCATGGGAGGAACAGACACTAGAGAGATCAATGCAACAAGGGAGGAACAGATACTAGAGAGACAAATGCAACAAGGGAGGGCCCAGCCATGAGCGGAGAGGCCCAGAGAAGCATGGGAGGAACAGACACTAGAGAGATAAATGCAACAAGGGAGGGCCCAGCTGTGAGCAGAGAGGGCCAGAGAAGCATGGGAGGAACAGACACTAGAGAGACAAATGCAAGAAGGGAGGGCCCAGCTGTGAGCAGAGAGGCTGAGATCAATATTGTCTATTTTTTAATAATTTTTTGTGGTTTTCATGTGATTTTCTGTAACAAATTGAATAAATTGTGTCTATTTGTATTTGTATTGGTGGTCATATACTTTGAGGAGGCTGCTCATCATTCTTTATGGTTATCCTGATTTTAGACAGGAGTGTTTGTGGCCTAGGATTAATATCTGTATTAATACTACCAGAGAGGCAGAGACACCAGAGAGACAAATGCAACAAGGGAGGCCCAGCCGTGAGCAGAGAGGCGAAGGCGAAGAGAAGCGTGGAAGGAAGAGACACTAGAAACAAATGATACAAGGGAGGCCCAGCCGTGAGCAGAGAGACGAAGAGAAGCATGGGAGGAAGAGACACTAGAGACAAATGCAACAAGGGAGGCCCAGCCATGAGCAGAGAGGCCAAGAGAAGAATGAGAGGAAGAGACACTAGAGAGACAATTGCAACAAGGGAGGGCCCAGCTGTGAGCAGAGAGGCAAAGAGAAGAGATGGAAGAGACACTAGAGAGAGAAATGCAACAAGGGAGGGCCCAGCTATGAGCAGAGAGGCAGAGAGAAGCGATGGAAGAGACACTAGAGAGACAAATGCAACAAGGGAGGGCCCAGGTGTGAGCAGAGAGGCCAAGAGAAGTGATGGAAGAGAGCAAGAAGGAGGCAGGAGGCCTGCAGAGTCAGGGCTCCAGGTGACAATGGAGGCCAAGGCTTTGCGGCACGTCTCAGACTCACCCTCTCTCCTTCTTCTCCCCCCTCCTTCGCCCCCTCTGCTGTGGGCCCTCCCTGCCACCTCTGCCCCTTACCCTCCTCCGCCACCCCTCCCCCTCCTCTGCCCCCTCACCCCCCTCCTTCCTTCCCCCTGCTCTGCCCCCTCCTCGCTCTTTCCTCTGCCCCCCCTTCTCTGCCCCCCTCCTCTCCCCCCTCTCCCCACCCCTCCTCTTCCCCCCTCCTCTGCCCCCCTCCTCGCCCACTCCTCCTCTGCCCCCTCCTCCTCTGCCCCCTTCCTCTGCCCCCCTCCTTGCCCACCATCCTCTGCCTCCCCTCCTCTCCCCCCTCCTCTGCCTCCCTCCCCTGCCCCTCCCCTCCTCCCCCCTCCTCTGCCCCCTTGCCCTCCTCTGCCCCCTCCCCCTCCTCTGCCCCCTCCCCCCTCCTCTGTCCCCACCCCATCTCTTCCCTCTCCTCCCCCTCCTCTGTCCCCTCCCCATCTCTTCCCTCTCCTCCCCCTCCCTGCCCCCCCTGTCCTCCTCCCCCTCCCTCCCCGCCACCTCCTCCCTCCCTACCCGCCACCTCCTCCCTCCCTGCTCCTTCCTCCTCTGCCCCTCCCCTCCTCCCCTCCTATCCCCTCCTCCCCTCCTCTGCCCCCTCCCCTCCCATCCCCTCCTCCCCTCCTCTGCCCCCTCCCCTCCCCCCTCTGCCCCCTCCCCTCTCCTCTGCCCCCTCCCCTCCTCTCTGCCCCCTCTCCTCCCCTCCCCCTCTCCCCCCTCCTCTGCCCCCTCCTCTGCCCCCTCCTCTGCCCCCTCCTCCCCCCTCCTCTGCCCCCTACTCCTCCCCCGCCCCCTCCCCGTCCCCTCCCACCTCCTCTGCCCCATCTCCTCCCCTCCTCCTCTGCCCCCTCCCCTCCCCTCCCCCCTCCTCTCCCCCCTTCACCCCCTTCCCCCCTCCTCTCCCCTATCCCCCCTCCTCTCCCCTCTCCCCCCCTCCTCTCCCCCCTCCTCCCTCCTCTCCCCCCTCCTCTGCCCCCTCCTCTGCCCCCTCCTCTCCCCCCCCACTCCTCTTCCCCCTCCTCTGCCCTCTCCCCCCTCCTCTCCCCCTTCCTCTCCCCCTTCCCCCCCCCCTCTTCCCCCCTTCCCCCTCCCCCTTCCCCCCCCTCTTCCCCCCTTCCCCCCTCTTCTCCCCTCTCCCCCCTCCTCTCCCCCTTCCTCTCCCCCTCCCCTCCCCCCTCTGCCCCCTCCCCTCTCCTCTGCCCCCTCCCCTCCCCTCCCCCTCTCCCCCCTCCTCTGCCCCCTCCTCCTCCACCCTCCTCTGCCCCCTCCTCCCCCCTCCTCTGCCCCCTCCTCTGCCCCCTACTCCTCCCCCGCCCCCTCCCCGTCCCCTCCCACCTCCTCTGCCCCATCTCCTCCCCTCCTCCTCTGCCCCCTCCCCTCCCCTCCCCCCTCCTCTCCCCCTTCACCCCCTTCCCCCCTCCTCTCCCCTATCCCCCCTCCTCTCCCCTCTCCCCCCCTCCTCTCCCCCCTCCTCCCTCCTCTCCCCCCTCCTCCCTCCTCTCCCCCCTCCTCTGCCCCCTCCTCTGCCCCCTCCTCTCCCCCCCCACTCCTCTTCCCCCTCCTCTGCCCTCTCCCCCCTCCTCTCCCCCTTCCTCTCCCCCTTCCCCCCCCCCTCTTCCCCCCTTCCCCCCTCTTCTCCCCTCTCCCCCCTCCTCTCCCCCCTCCTTTGCCCTCCCCACTCCTCTGCCCCCTCCTCATCCCCCTCCTCTGCCCTCTCCCGTCGCCCCCCCTCCTCCTCTACCCCCTCTCAGACTCACCCTCTCTCCTACCTCGAAGCTCCCTTCTCCTTCACTGTAAGAGACTGATGAGCAGTTTCACTTCTGGGTCAGCACGTGCCGTTTCTCCCTGGCCTGTGAGAGTAATGACGGCAGAGTCAGTTTCACTTCCGGGTCACCGGGGTCAGAGTCAGCGCCAGCAGCTTACTGGGCTTCTCACTAGCCTTTGTAAGTAATAACGTCCGGGTCAGCGACACCACAAGCAGCGGAGGCTGCGGAGCTCTTCTCTTCCTGTGAGTGTGAATAGTCTTCGGGTCATTGGTGGCAGAGTCAGCACCAGCAGTGATTCCTGCCAGGCCCAGCCTCCACTGACTCCAAAGCAGAGGTTTTTAAATGTATCTTTGTATTAAATGTTTAAACATTTCACCCCAGACAAGAAAAAGAGCAAGAGAAACCAAAGAGCGTCAGTTCATTTATAAATGTTAATATGAGGAGTGACAGCCACAGTTGTAAGAAAGGATCCAACGTTCCATCACACTTAATAAACCTGTCAGTTTCCAAGTCAGCCTCAGTATTGAGTATCAGGTGTGGCGCAGCGGCCAGAGCAGCTGACTCCGGAGCACAGGGCTCCGGGGACAGTGTGGCGCAGCGGCCAGAGCAGCTGACTCAGGGGCACAGGGCTCAGGGGACAGGTGTGGTGCAGCGGGCAGAGCAGCTGACTCCGGCGCACAGGGCTCCGGGGACAGGTGTGGCGCTGCGACCAGAGCAGCTGACTCCGGAGCACAGGGCTTCGGGGGCAGTTGTGGCGCAGCGGCCAGAGCAGCTGACTCTGGCGCACAGGGCTCCGGGGACAGGTGTGGCGCAGCGGCCAGAGCACCTGACTCTGGCGCACAGGGCTCACTGCTCGAGCCCCAGCATTGGCCGCAGCTCAGCATCATGTGACTCTGGGCAACAGTTCACTTAATCTCCCCGACGGCCCCAGCGCCTGGATACCCTTTTGGGGGGATAAGTTACACTTTACAAATCTGCAATTTAGGGACATGCTAGAGTAAAGGAGGAGTTTGCTGAATTCAATCACTTTTAAGTGCTTATTTTTAATCTTGAGGGAAACAGCTTCTGTATTTATTGTTACTGGTGTTTCTTTTCCCTTGGCTGTTGTACTTTATAGGGGTGGGTGCTGATGGCTTCTTCCACTTATCTTCGAGGGATCAGAGAGTCTGCCTTTCTGCATAGCTGCCAAGGTTTCAGATTGCCATGTGTGACATTTGAATAATTTCATTCTAATTGTGAGTGACATTTCAACGAATATGAGTGACACTTTTTCGCGAGCAAAAATCAAGCCATGAAACATATAAATATCAGAAATTACACCTATTTGAGCAACAAGAAACTCTAAGAAGTAATTGAAGTAAAGTGCCCTAACTTAGGATGCAAAAAGCGACGGCGAACTGCTCTGCCAATCAACGCGCCTGTGCTGAGCGGTGGCCTGAGTAAAAGCATCCATGAAAACTAAAAATAAGCCAAACTTAAGCAAATGTTCGACTTACAATATGTGTAGAGAGAAGAGCCAGAGTGGAAATCAGCATATTCAGGAAAATGTCAGCAACTTAGCCGCCCATTATACCATCCCTAATACAAAGAAAGTTATCCTCTAAACAAAGTGATAGTCAGCAAACTCCTCATAAACAACACAGGTGGAAACAATCATTTTAAACATGCAGCGGAGTTAATCTAGAAACACGTGACTGCAAGCTGAGCCAACAAATAAGAGAAATACGTGACTCTGCAGTTATACTCTGCTGATTCACTATGTTTACTACGTGAAAATGAGACCAAGCACAATGCAAAGGAAAAGTGATAATCACAACAATTGTCGAAAGCCCACAATGCAGCAATTGCTGCCTAAATTAACAATAAAGTATAATCCTAAACCAGATGATGCAGAACCCTCAATCTCAATTCAACAGATAAATGATGAAAAGACTTTGGTAGTGCGTCAGACACAAATGTTTAAATGCACCCTTTTGCTGAAAACAAAAGGAAATAGAAAAATGAAACAATGCCCCATGCATAATTATTCACCATTTGCTGTTTGTTGGACCTGCGCAGGCAAGCCCAGCATAAAGGGGGAGGTAGCTTGACTCGAGTGGCTAGGCAGGTGAAGGCTATAGTGTTAAGCCAGCTTGGACCCGATAATAACCCCCTGTACACCACACAAAAAGAAGGACACCACACCACTGTTATGGAAAAATACGATTCATTTATATAAAAGTTCTCTGGGTTTGTAGCAAATTCACTTAGGGTTTCACAGTTACAGTTCTGGTAAGCATTTGTTCAATGGAATACTGGTTTCTCATAAATAAATAGATAGTTGGTCTCTAAGGAATAAATACACTGGATAAATAGCAGATAGGAATACAGTAGAATAAATATTAATTTAGCAATGACTGGAATAATGACTGGAATAAATAGAATAAATACTATCAATGACCAGAATAAATACCACAATAAATATCAGCAATGTCTAGCACAATAATGACTGGCCTAAATATCACTTTAGTTATCACCAATGACTGGTATCGCTGCCACCAATTAATCACTTCTAAATACAGTCACTTTTCCAGTGTGGAGAAAGGAGAGATTACTCTTACAGTTAGTTGGACAGCCCGACAGGCTTTCAGGCTTCTCGGGATACAGAACTACTTTTGGGACTCTTTTGTAACCGCTCGATGCACACGCGTGTATCTAGAAAGCAAGGAAATACATTTAGCAGTTCATTCACACTCGGCTGCCACCGGGAGAGGACCTATACTTGGCGCTGGGGGTCAATATTCGCCTACAGGGCTGGTTCACCCTCAGAACCCTGGCGGCACCAGTTCAGAGTCTTAAGACGACGAACGGGCTGCCGGGGAGGTCGCAAAAACTCCACAGTTCAGTCAAAGTAATGCCGCTGTTTAGCTCTCACACACCGCAGTCTTTTAGCGGAACACACGGCCCACCTCACATCAGTTGTAGCGGACGATGCAGTCAAGCACAGTACTTCTCTAGCCAGCAACGGGGCTCGCAGGGGCTCCACAGACCTCCCTCCGACTTCCTTCTTCGGGGTGGTTCCCGCCCACAGCTTCAGCTCCCGGGTCAACAAGGAGGGGCTGACTCGCTAGTCCCGCCCAATGCAGGCTGGCCTTCCCCGCCCCGGCGCACCACCTCACCTTCGGTCCACGCAGGAGGCGCTCTTCGCAGATGGGGCTCGGAGACGTCCGAGCTCCTCGCGGTAGGCGCTATTCACGAAGGGGGCACTTCAGGGGGGATCACGATCGCGGCGACGTCACTCTTCGCCTAGCGACTCGCTTCCACAGCCGCTTCAGCCACCGGAGGGGGGGGAGAGGCACTCGAACTTGGCCACAGTCTTTTGGGGAATTCAAGGCGGTCGCTGGGCAGGCGCTACAGGCGCTAGGTCACCGCCCACGCTGTTGACTGGAACGCCAGTCACATCCAACGCCAGCAACCTTAGCTGCACTATTGCCTTTGTCACCAGCCGCCTTAGGGGTCAACAGGGCAGGTGTCAATCTGGTGTCAGTCTAGAACTCCTTCCTTGTCGAGGTCAAATCAGGAATCAGGAATCAACTAAAATGGCCGCCAGGGACTGGACCTTATATAGCCAGTGCCCTGGGGTGCTAGCACGAGCCAGGAGGTTCTAGAACCTTCTCTGGGTAGGCCCATGACATGGCACTTTTGAGGTACTTTCTGGTCCTTCAGAGCCACCATCCTGGGGTTCTGGAGCAGCCATTTTGTGTTCCTGAGGAAACTAAAGGAATTCCTGTCAGGAATGCGCGCCAAGCAAAAGGGCGCCAAAACCTCAAAAGGCCAGCGTTCATGTAGGCTCCAATGGGAGTCACTCACATGAGGGAATTATGTGTCCACCATTTTAAGTTTGAACACACACACAGGTTGTCAACCTCAGTTTCCAGGCTCACAGGTTTCGCCAGGTGCCTTGTACATAGGTGCCAGAAACCTCGTGAGTAACTGAGTGTCAAGGAACATCTAGCCCCATGAGTCAATCACACAAAAAGTCCTGGTAGACAAAAATAAAAAGCGACAAATTTTTGGAGGTACAGGAGAACAAAATAAATCATAGTGGTGAGGGGACTCTCAGAAGCAGACGGGTCCAACACGCGTCCCCCCCAGCTGAAAGTGGGGAGAGCTACCCAACCCCTTGGGAGTTCTCAACACTAAGGCGGAAATACCTAGAGAGACCGTCTGCATTGGCGTGGTCAACTCCGGGTCGGTGTTCCACCCGAAAGTCCATTCCCTGTAGGGAGATAGACCACCTCAACAGTTTGGGGTTTTCCCCCTTCATTTGCATGAGCCAACGAAGGGGTCGGTGGTCTGTCTGAACCAGGAAGTGCGAGCCAAACAAGTATGGTCGCAGCTTCTTCAGTGCCCAGACCACCGCAAAGGCTTCCCGCTCAATGGTACTCCATTTCTGTTCCCGGGGAAGCAGTCTTCGTGACAGAAAGACCACGGGTTGATCCAGACCCTCTTCATTGAGTTGCGATAACACCGCCCCAATGCCAATGTCGGATGCATCTGTCTGGACAATGAACTCTCTCGTGAAATCTGGAGCCTTCAGGACTGGAGCTTTACACAATGCTTGTTTCAGAGTGTCGAAGGCTCGCTGGCAAGCCTCCGTCCAAATGACTCTCCTGGGTTGCTTCTTGGACGTGAGTTCTGTAAGGGGTGCCACGATAGTGCCATACCCTTTCACGAACCGTCTGTAGTAACCTGTGAGGCCCAGGAAGGCTCGGACCTCAGTCTGGGTCTTGGGGGGTTTCCAGGCCATGATTGCCTCAATCTTTGCCTGAAGGGGTTGCACCGCTCCCCTGCCCACCAAGTGACCTAAGTACACCACCGACCCCTGCCCAATCTGACATTTGCTGGCCTTGATCGTCAAGCCAGCCCGTTCCAGGGCCTGGAGAACAGTTTGCAAATGCTGCAAGTGATCCTCCCAACTATTACTGAAGACAGCGATGTCATCTAAGTAAGCAGTTGAGAAGGACTCCATTCCGGTGAGGATCATGTTCACCAGTCGCTGGAATGTTGCAGGAGCGTTCTTGAGCCCAAAGGGCATCATACAGAACTGGTAGTGTCCATCAGGTGTGGAGAAGGCTGACCTGTCCTTGGCTCCATCAGTCATGGGAATCTGCCAATACCCTGCGGTGAGGTCAAGGGTACTGAGATATTGGGCAGCTCCCAACCGGTCAATCAGTTCATCCGCCCTAGGGATCGGATGAGCATCGGTCTTTGTGACCGAATTGAGTCCTCGGTAGTCCACGCAGAATCGCAATTCGGGCGTGGTGCCAGGTGGCGCAGGTTTGGGAACCAAAACCACCGGGCTAGACCAAGGGCTACTTGAGGGTTCGATGACTCCTAGCTCCAGCATCTTGGCTACCTCGCTTCGGATGCTGGCCTTCACCTTGTCAGACAGCCGGTAAGACTTGGACTTCACAGGTGGGCTGTCTCCTGTGTCCACATCATGGGTACACAGGTGGGTCTTACCCGGAACAAGGGAGAACAGAGGAGCGAATGACCCCAAGACCTGGCGACATTCCTCCTGCTGCTCAGGAGTCAAAGATGGTGAGAGTTTCACTCCCTCCACTGACCCATCCTTCTCTTGAGACGCAAATAGGTCGGGGAGAGGCTCAGTGTCCTCTTCCTCCGATCCATCAGTCACCATGATTAACGTGACTTCGGGCCTCTCGTAGTGGGGTTTGAGGCGGTTGGCATGTAACACCCGATGCGGATGCCGAGGGGTTTTCACGTCCACCAAATAGGTGGCCTTGCCCATCTTTTCCAACACCTCAAAGGGGCCTGTCCACCGATCCTGGAGGGCACTCAGCTCTCCAGGCTCCATCACCCACACCTTCTGGCCAGGCTCCAACTCCACCGGGTGAGCATTGTGGTCATACCACGCTTTCATCACAGACTGGCTGGCTTCCAAGTTGTCAGAAGCCTGCTTCCACAACTTAGCCATTTGGCTTCGGAAGGCCAGCATGTAGCTCACCACATCCTGGGGGACTTTCCGGGGAGACTTTTCCCAGGAGTCTCGCACCAGGCTGAGAGGTCCACGTACAGGGTGCCCGTACAGAAGCTCGAAGGGGCTGAAACCCACTCCCTTCTGTGGCACTTCCCTGTAGGAAAAGAGCAAACAGGGTAGGAGGACGTCCCATTTCCTCCGCAGGCTTTCGGGTAGACTTCTGATCATACCCTTCAACGTCTTGTTGAATCTCTCCACGAGGCCATTGGCCTGTGGGTGATAAGGAGTGGTGAACCGGTAGGTCACTCCACACTCCTTCCACATTGCCCGCATGTATGCTGACATGAAGTTGGTCCCCCTGTCAGACACAACTTCTTTGGGGAAACCCACTCGGGTAAAGATCCCCATCAGGGCCTTCGCCACCACCGGTGCAGTGATGGTTCTCAGAGGTATGGCCTCTGGATACCTTGTGGCATGATCCACCAGTACCAGGATAAACCTGTGACCGGATGATGTCGGTGGATCAAGGGGCCCAGCAATGTCGATGCCCACCCTTTCGAAGGGGGTGCCAACGACGGGAAGTGGTTCCAGGGGAGCCTTTAGCTTCATCCCTGTTTTCCCACTGGCTTGGCATGACACACACGTCCGACAGTATGTGTCGGACGCCACCCTCATTCGAGGCCAATAAAAGTGGGGGACAAGCCGGGCAAAGGTCTTGTCCTGACCCAAGTGTCCTGCCAATGGAATCTCATGAGCCAACTCTAGCAAGAAGGCTCGGTAACACTGTGGGACTACCAGGGCCCGTGACAATCCGTGCACTGGCGCCCTGGGTTCACTGTAGAGGAGACCATCCTCCCAGTAAACACGATAGTTCCCAGACTGGTTACCTGCTGCCTGGGCTTCAGCCTGTTGCCTCAGACCCTCGAGGGTGGGACATTCCCTCTGTCCCTTGCTCAGTTCCTCCCTGGACGGTCCTCCTTCCACTCGCCACTCGGCGGGGATAGGCAGGTCCTCCAACGGAACCATGTCCTCCTCCGCGGACTCCGGGTCCACCTCCTCCGGTGACCTATCCGTCTCACGGGGCACGGACACCGAGGCAGGCTCCTCCTGTCCTCGAGATGCTCCCTCTTCGGCAGCTGGGTGGGCCATTGTTCCAGGCTCCAACCCACGCGACTTCTCCTTCTGAGCAGCCGCCGACCTGGTACTCACACAGGCCCATTCAGGTGTACCCAGCATCTCAGAATGAGTCCGGTATTCCACCTCCTTCCAAGCATTGTGCTCCATATCATTGCCCAGCAAACAATCGACTGGCACGGCGGGGCTTACGGCAACTCGAAGTGAACCTGCAACCCCTCCCCACTCAAAGGGAACCTCGGCCACAGGATAGTGGCTCGTTCGGCCGTCAGCCATCGCGGCCGGATGAAGTACGCCTGGAATCACCTGCTCTGAGGATACCAGATGACTCCTAACTATAGTCACACTGGCTCCTGTATCTCTCAGAGCCTCCCCTCTATGGCCATTGATGGTGACCCATTGCCCATACTTGGCAGTATTCGCGGGCACCTGGATCTTTGGAACCATCGCCCGATCACCCAGGGACACTAAGGTGACTCCCGCCCACTCCCTTCCCTTACTCAAGGACATCTCCTCCCCAAGCGCTACACTAGCGACTCCCGGGGCCTTTCCTCCAGTGGGAGGGGGTGGTCTCTTTGGGCATTTCACGTCTCCCTTATAATGTCCAATACCACCGCACTCAAAGCAATGGACAACCCTTGGCTGCTGACTCTGGCCAGGATTAGGGTTCTTCTGCGGGTTAGCCTTAGGGTTGGAGAAGGTGTTTTTCCCCTTAAAGCTATTTTGGGGGCCTTTGGAGAACTCCCGCTTCTTGTTATCTCCCCCCTCTTTCCTCTGGGGAGCGCCCTGTCCGGACTTCTGAGTTTCTCCTCCCGTCCCCCTCGTGGACACTCTGGTACTTACCCAGACGTCCGCCTCCTCAGCAAGCTTACGGGGGCAAGTAAGTTTGCTGTCTACCAGGTGTTGCCTCAGCTCGGGAAGACATTTCTCGAGTAGATGTTCCTTGAGTATCAAGTCATACAACCCGTGATAGTCCTCCACCTCACTACCTTGGACCCACCCTTCCAGGGCTTTCTTGGCATAATCCAGGAAGTCAACCCAATTTTGTGAGCTCAGCTTGTGGCTGCCCCTGAACCTTTGCCGGTATTTCTCGGGGGTCAACCCAAACTTCCTGATGAGCGCCACCTTCATGGCGGGGTAATTTACCTGTTCCTCCCGGTCGAGGGCCAATAAGGCATCCCTCCCTGTCGGAGGCATGTACCGGTACAATCCACCACCCCAATGCTTCTCATGGATCCCATGGGCTCTTAAGGAGACCTCATAGGCTGTCAGCCATTTAGCAATGTCGTCTCCAGCAGTGTAGCTGGCGACCACGTCCTTAGGTAAATGAGGTCTGGGCTCCCTGGCAAATTCCTGAGACTCGACACCCCCTGGAGTGTTGTTACGGGACTTGAGGTCGAGTTCCTTTAGCCTGAACTCGTGTTCCATCCTCCTCCCTTCCAGCTCCAACCTAGCCAACTCTAACCTCAGATGTCTTTCTTCCCTCCTGTCGGCCAATTCAGTTTCAGACAACCCTCTAGAGGATACACTGCTGCCCTCCCGTGAAGTTTCCTTGGGGCTAATTGACATTTCACCCACCCCCGGGGGACCTGCAGTCACTACCTCAACAACAGTATCTCTGTCAAATTCCTCCTCCTCCACCGTTCCCTCCGTGTGTGCCTCCACCCAGGCTCGCAGACTAGTACGGAGCTCCTCTCTTTTGGCCCCTCGCCTGACGAACACACCTCTTTCCTGACAGAAATCCTTGAGTTGCGCCACAGTATAGGTCTCCAACTCTGACATATTGAATTCCATCTCGTCAGCGAAAAGTGTGGACCACTACCACGAAGTAGGTTGTAAGGTAAGGACAACTGAGGGTCACTTCCACCCACCACCAGACAAGAATTTAGAAAAAACAAAACGATAATTTAGAGGGCCGCTGGGAGAAAACTCCGGGTGTGTACCTGTGGGGCACACTGAATTATTATGGGGTTCACAACAAGCACGGCTCGCAATCCCACCGCTGAACCACCAATTTTATGTTGGACCTGCGCAGGCAAGCCCAGCATAAAGGGGGAGGTAGCTTGACTCGAGTGGCTAGGCAGGTGAAGGCTATAGTGTTAAGCCAGCTTGGACCCGATAATAACCCCCTGTACACCACACAAATAGAAGGACACCACACCACTGTTATGGAAAAATACGATTCATTTATATAAAAGTTCTCTGGGTTTGTAGCAAATTCACTTAGGGTTTCACAGTTACAGTTCTGGTAAGCATTTGTTCAATGGAATACTGGTTTCTCATAAATAAATAGATAGTTGGTCTCTAAGGAATAAATACACTGGATAAATAGCAGATAGGAATACAGTAGAATAAATATTAATTTAGCAATGACTGGAATAATGACTGGAATAAATAGAATAAATACTATCAATGACCAGAATAAATACCACAATAAATATCAGCAATGTCTAGCACAATAATGACTGGCCTAAATATCACTTTAGTTATCACCAATGACTGGTATCGCTGCCACCAATTAATCACTTCTAAATACAGTCACTTTTCCAGTGTGGAGAAAGGAGAGATTACTCTTACAGTTAGTTGGACAGCCCGACAGGCTTTCAGGCTTCTCGGGATACAGAACTACTTTTGGGACTCTTTTGTAACCGCTCGATGCACACGCGTGTATCTAGAAAGCAAGGAAATACATTTAGCAGTTCATTCACACTCGGCTGCCACCGGGAGAGGACCTATACTTGGCGCTGGGGGTCAATATTCGCCTACAGGGCTGGTTCACCCTCAGAACCCTGGCGGCACCAGTTCAGAGTCTTAAGACGACGAACGGGCTGCCGGGGAGGTCGCAAAAACTCCACAGTTCAGTCAAAGTAATGCCGCTGTTTAGCTCTCACACACCGCAGTCTTTTAGCGGAACACACGGCCCACCTCACATCAGTTGTAGCGGACGATGCAGTCAAGCACAGTACTTCTCTAGCCAGCAACGGGGCTCGCAGGGGCTCCACAGACCTCCCTCCGACTTCCTTCTTCGGGGTGGTTCCCGCCCACAGCTTCAGCTCCCGGGTCAACAAGGAGGGGCTGACTCGCTAGTCCCGCCCAATGCAGGCTGGCCTTCCCCGCCCCGGCGCACCACCTCACCTTCGGTCCACGCAGGAGGCGCTCTTCGCAGATGGGGCTCGGAGACGTCCGAGCTCCTCGCGGTAGGCGCTATTCACGAAGGGGGCACTTCAGGGGGGATCACGATCGCGGCGACGTCACTCTTCGCCTAGCGACTCGCTTCCACAGCCGCTTCAGCCACCGGAGGGGGGGGAGAGGCACTCGAACTTGGCCACAGTCTTTTGGGGAATTCAAGGCGGTCGCTGGGCAGGCGCTACAGGCGCTAGGTCACCGCCCACGCTGTTGACTGGAACGCCAGTCACATCCAATGCCAGCAACCTTAGCTGCACTATTGCCTTTGTCACCAGCCGCCTTAGGGGTCAACAGGGCAGGTGTCAATCTGGTGTCAGTCTAGAACTCCTTCCTTGTCGAGGTCAAATCAGGAATCAGGAATCAACTAAAATGGCCGCCAGGGACTGGACCTTATATAGCCAGTGCCCTGGGGTGCTAGCACGAGCCAGGAGGTTCTAGAACCTTCTCTGGGTAGGCCCATGACATGGCACTTTTGAGGTACTTTCTGGTCCTTCAGAGCCACCATCCTGGGGTTCTGGAGCAGCCATTTTGTGTTCCTGAGGAAACTAAAGGAATTCCTGTCAGGAATGCGCGCCAAGCAAAAGGGCGCCAAAACCTCAAAAGGCCAGCGTTCATGTAGGCTCCAATGGGAGTCACTCACATGAGGGAATTATGTGTCCACCATTTTAAGTTTGAACACACACACAGGTTGTCAACCTCAGTTTCCAGGCTCACAGGTTTCGCCAGGTGCCTTGTACATAGGTGCCAGAAACCTCGTGAGTAACTGAGTGTCAAGGAACATCTAGCCCCATGAGTCAATCACACAAAAAGTCCTGGTAGACAAAAATAAAAAGCGACAAATTTTTGGAGGTACAGGAGAACAAAATAAATCATAGTGGTGAGGGGACTCTCAGAAGCAGACGGGTCCAACACTGTTGTATAAAGGTGACTCCTGCTTATGCACAGAATACAACTCGATTTTTCCAGGAGGCATCTGTTGTTTCGTAATATGTAACTGATAGTTAAAATGCTCAGGGTGCTACATAACCAGGCGGGACAGAATAAGAATGAATGAGAGTCAAAGGCCGAATACACTAAATTTTTCCCCAAATTCTTTTCTTACATGCTCGAAGGTACGAATTTCAGGAACGAGACCCCAGCATACCCCCTGGAGGCCAGAGACCGGCCGCCCGCCTCCTAGGAGGCCACTACCCTGCATGCAGCAATCACACACAGGGCAGCGCGCCTTGAAAACACAACGACGACAAGCCGCAAAAGACAGCCTCGCTTGGATTTGCTGTTGATGATTCATTCATTCACCAGGCTTCGCTGCGCTCCACTTCTCCATCTATTCACAGTCAGACACCGGCATGCTTTCTATAGCACAGTCAGCTCGCTGTTGCAACTCCTTGTTACAAGAAACACAGTTGATGGACAGAATGTAGAACAATGTCATACATTCACCCCAGTACAAGGATCTGGGCCTAAATCCATCGTTTTTTTGCACTCCACACCACCCTGGGTTAGACACTGGCTACATGCAAATCAGCTCTGACCCTGTGCCTCATGGGAACAGTATAGTCCGAACTACCAAGCCATGTCTTTCCCAGACCGGAATCAAGCATCCAAGGACCGGTTTCTGGCTATCAGCCTTCTTCAGCCTGGATAGCTTGACTCCAGTGGTGTGGAGAGCCTAGGACTCACGTCTGATTATACCCAGCACACTCGGGGTGAAAATTGCAAAAAACACAGTTGATGGACAGAATGTAGAACAATGTCATACATTCACCCCAGTACAAGGATCTGGGCCTAAATCCATCGTTTTTTCGCACTCCACACCACCCTGGGTTAGACACTGGCTATATGCAAATCAGCTCTGACCCTGTGCCTCATGGGAACAGTCCAGTCCGAGCTACCAAGCCATGTCTTTCCCAGACCGGAATCAAGCATCCAAGGACCGGTTTCTGGCTATCAGCCTTCTTCAGCCTGGATAGCTTGACTCCAGTGGTGTGGAGAGCCTGGGACTCACGTCTGAGTATACCCAGCACACTCGGGGTGAAAATTGCAAAAAACACAGTTGATGGACAGAATGTAGAACAATGTCATACATTCACCCCAGTACAAGGATCTGGGCCTAAATCCATCGTTTATTTGCACTCCACACCACCCTGGGTTAGACACTGGCTATATGCAAATCAGCTCTGACCCTGTGCCTCATGGGAACAGTCCAGTCCGAACTACCAAGCCATGTATTTCCCAGACCGGAATCAAGCATCCAAGGACCGGTTTCTGGCTATCAGCCTTCTTCAGACTGGATAGCTTGACTCCAGTGGTGTGGAGAGCCTGGGACTCACGTCTGAGTATACCCAGCACAATCGGAGTGAAAATTGCAAAAAACACAGTTGATGGACAGAATGTAGAACAATGTCATACATTCACCCCAGTACAAGGATCTGGGCCTAAATCCATCGTTTTTTTGCACTCCTTGTTACAGCATGCCTGGGGGTGGTCGGGACTCCCTAATTATGCGTGACTAATGCATTTAGTACGGTAATGCGGACACCAGCACTGCAATGCCCTGGCGTCACGCCTGATGCGTGATACTTGGCAGGGCTGCTAAGGGTATCCAGGCGCTGGGGCCGTTGAAGAGATGAAGTGAGCTGTTGCCCAGAGTCACATGATGCTGAGCTGCGGCCAATGCTGGGGCTCGAGCAGTGAGCCCTGTGCGCCGGAGTCAGCTGCTCTGGGCGCTGCGCCACACCTGTTTCCGGAGCCCTGTGTCCCGGAGTCAGCTGCTCTGGCCGCTGCACCACACCTGTCCCCCGAGCCCTGTGCGCCATACTCAGCTGCTCCGGCAGCTATGCCACACCTGTCCCTGGAGCCCTGTGCTCCGGAGTCAGCTGCTCTGGCCGCTGCACCACACCTGTCCCCGGAGCCCTGTGCACCGGAGTCAGCTGCTCTGGCCGCTGCGCCACACCTGTCCCCGGAGCCCTGTGCGCCAGAGTCAGCTGCTCTGGCCGCTGCACCACACCTGTCCCCGGAGCCCCGTGCTCCAGAGTCAGCAGCTCTGGCCGCTGCTCCACACCTGTCTCCGGAGCCCTGTGTTCCAGAGTTGGCTGCTCTGGCCACTGTGCCACACCTGTCCCCGGAGCCCGGTGCGCCAGAGTCCGCTGCTCTGGCCGCTGTGCCACACCTGTCCCAGGAGCCCTGTGCTCCAGAGTCAGCAGCTCTGGCCGCTGCACCACATCTGTCTCCGGAACCTTGTGCTCCAGAGTTGGCTGCTCTGGCCGCTGTGCCACAACTGTCCCCGGAGCCCGGTGCTCTGAGTCAGCTCCTCTGGATGCTGCGCCACACCTGATACTCAATACTGAGGCTGACTTTGGAAACTGATAGGTTTAAGTGGGATGGAAAGTTGGATCCCTTTCTTACAACTGCCCGTTGACAAGAGGGAGGTCATGGACGCCCATCGGCCTCCAGAGAGGCCACTCAAGGCCCCACTGTGCCACTGGCGGCGTCCCAACAACACAGACATCGCCCCAAAAAAACAGATACCAGCCCCATAGCCATTCCCCGAGTGCCCGGCTTTCCAATCCAACCCTGCCTCCAGGGCCTCCGATCCGAAGAGGTGCCGCTTGATGCCGTTTATTCTCAGTTATAGGGAGTGATCCAGCTCTACACTTTATCAGGGGTCGATACCTACTAATAATTCTTACAAAATGGCCCATGCACATTCACCTAGCTCATAAATCCCTATTGCACCGGAGGTCAAGTTTTGAAGACGTGAAAATAGTTTCATTAACAGATTCATGTTTATCATTTCTAAATACATAACAAAATGTTTATATTAGCACTCTCCTCTTGGTCGATGGAGCAATTAGTTGAGTAGTTGATGGTAATAATAATACTATCTAACTAGCTAAATAATCACAGACTCTCGGTCAAGTTTATAAAGTTTATCTCAAATGTTTGTGAATAATTAATGCTCATTGCATACAGGTTACAAATGCAATCAATTAATTCTGACAAGAGGGAGAGAAAAAAATCAGCAAATGCAGTGTCAAACTCATCATCAATTTACGATATGCATATGTAGGATTGGATAGATGAAGAGACAAAAGTTTCAGAGACAAAAATACATTTGTAAATGATTATGCAAAGTATGAAAAAGGAAATAATACAACCCCAAAGGATGCGGGAAATACCACCCCCTGGGCCAAGGAGATGGTGGGGTCACCCAAAATAGAGTCAGGGAACAAAGTTTCCAAGAATCAGAAATGGGACAGGGACAGGAACAGCTAGGCCTCTCTGCAAACCAACAGACAGCGCGCAACTACCCTCTCTCCTCTGCACCCGATCTGAGATCTGCTACGCAGCAATCTAAAACCACACTCCCAAAGGCACCCTAATTATACCCTAAAACCTACATGTCCAACCCACATTGGTTGAAACAATTCACAGGATTCAACATTCTATTGGTCAGTTTGGGAGGTGGTGTATCACACCACTGTGACTGCATCCACAATTTGTACATTCTCAATGCATAATATTTGACCAGTTTATTCAATGTAGTGTCTGTTACATTTCAACATTTTCACATATAATTCTCAGCCACGTCCCCGGAAGAAGTCTTGGGTCCCACGGGCAGTCTCATCTTTTGCAGGCGAACAATAATCTCTAAGCTGTACGACCTTGTACTTTTATTTTTTCTTTGCAGCGTTCAGCACTGTCTGTTAGGTCAGCCTTGCTCGCCTTCCAGCCCCTCATCTATCCGGACAACGAAAGAAATTGCAGGCCCGTTCAGCTCACTATAGCGAATGAAACAAATACATTCACTAATTACTTGAAAATGCACTTGTCACTGTTTACCACCCACCTTTGCACTAGCCCTTATTAATATTTTCCTAGCATAAGCTTAGAGCAAAAGCGGCATTATTTATTATTAATTTTAAAGCAAGAACCAAAATGCGAAATGCTGCCTAGTTCTATCATGAATTAGTTCATATCAGTGCACAAATGTGCAAAGCGGTTACCTCGTGTTCATGTGTTTTGCATGTAAATATTTCACTGCACGCTGTTAGTAAGAGTTATGGGGTTATCAATTTGAGCAGGTTTTCTCTTTGCAAAACCCAGCTCCATCAAGAGGAAGGCACAGGTGCAGCAGAGACCAGAAGAGGCTCACATGCAGATTGAAAAACGTCCTAGTTAACATGAAGGAAGGTTTCAATTCTATTAAGGACACGGAGGCGAGAATTACGCAGTCCTTTCTTCACTTTTATTAATTAGCAGGTCCAAAGGCAAAAAATAAAAAACACTTGCACAAAACTACACCGCCCATGAACCTTGGGGAGCAACCATGGGAACCGATAGACCAATTCTATTACAGGACCGGAGGCTTCGGATTATGCTTTCTCTTTTTTTACAGAATTTTAACAGCAGCCAATGAAAAAACGTTTCAAATACAATACACGACGGGGCATATTATCAAGCCTGTGCGCTAAAATTATCGCCGCTTTATCGGCCGAAAACGGCCGATAAAGCGGCGATAATGGGCTTGATAATATGCTCTGTGGAATTCCAATCGAAGCCCATGTTAGATGTCTTCACATCTAACATGTGCTTCGATTGGAATTCGATAGAGCATATTATCAAGCCCATTATCGCCGCTTTATCGGCCGTTTTCGGCCGATAAAGCGGCGATAATTTTAGCGCACAGGCTTGATAATATGCCCCTACATTTCCCTCATTGCTCAGTAGTACCACCAACGACCATAGAGACTGTCCCTGTATAAGACACCCTTCAATAAGTGCTCCATCTTTGTTTCCTACTTTCTTGCTTATTGGTATTATCATAGTAAATAGGCGCGTTGCCAACATTATTGCATTACTGTATGCTGTATATCTTTAGTGAAACGACTAAACGTTTCTTGCAAGAGGACCCGCGTGCGCTCCTGCATACCTGCGCGGATCCTCTGCTTGTCTGTCAAGTAGTCGGCTTGCAGCATGAGCGGGGGCAGCTCCGGTACACCTTCTGGCTCGCCGCAACTTGTCTGCTAAAATTTACCTCAGGAGGTGCACCTCCATTTAACCCGTTCCGTGCTCGTGACGGAACCACTCCGTCACGAGCCACGGGCGCTCTGTGCTAATGACGGAGTGGTTCCATCGCGCCGCGGCCGCCCCGCCCACACTGCAGCAATTCCGCGTCTGCGCGGCGGAATTAATGAGTGGGTGGGGCCGTGATGGAACCACTCCATTATGAGCACAGCGCGCCCGTGGCTCGTGACGGAGTGGTTCCGTCACAAGCATGGCGGCGCCGCTCGACCCCCCTCCATCCCCCCAGCGCCGTAGCGGAATTACCGCCACGGCCAAGGGATTAATATAGAAATGGTGTCCCTCCCTTCTCAGGCCTGCATCTACGAGAGAGCCAGTCATCGCGTAGCCCATTTGGTCTACTTTTAGGCTAGTATGGGCTACGCGACGCCCAAAATAAACGCTGTGAAGTTCAAATAGCTTCTCAAAACCGCAGAGTTGTCCAGGCAGTGCTTTTTTTTCTGTCAGGACTTACGCCCCTCCTTGGCTGAAATAAAGTGGAAGGCCCAGGCCGGGTGCAGGCCAAGTATTCCAGATATAGCAAGTTTGGGTCTCGCTTATGCCCTGCCAGGCTGGATTAATACTTGACTACATCTGGGCTGAGGAGCCTGTGAAGTTGTGCACGGTAGGGGGTTCCCCGTGTAATTCTTTGGAATTTATTTGATTAATTGCGTTCTTGGCATTTTAACTTCGCTTCCTCAATGAAAAACTCCATTATGGATGACTGGATCGCCTTTGAAGATTAATATTATTCATACTATGAGGAGGAGCAGGGTCCCTTTTTGATGACAGGTTGGTGGATGCCCTCGACGCATCAGTGCAGCAGTCCGTGAACCGAGCTATTGAGACTGCAGTCCCTCAAACAGTGAACCAGGCGTTAGCAGCGACCCTTAAACCCATCACTGCTCAGATGGAAAAATTCGTAGAACGGCACGGTTTCCAGGCCCCTATACTGCAGGCCCGTCGCATAAATAATTGGGCGGTATGGGTAAGGCCAAAGCTCCTTCATGGCCTCATGCACAGGCCTTGGCCTTCCATCCCCAGATCTCAATAACGGATTGCCTATATTCTGTGCCAGCATCAGCGCCGTCCACGCCCACTTAACCCCAAGATACAGATGCAGGTACAGACATGGATTCCTCGGCCCACATGTCCCCCCCTAAGAAGAAGAAGGCCAAGAGAGTGCATGTAATCCCCCCTGATCCCGCCTCATTCCAAACGGGGAGTCTTTTCGATTTTAATCCCCTGACATTGTCCATCCGCAGTCTCGGACTGGGGTCCAGCTCCAGAGGTCTCAGAATATTTCCACCAAAATCTCCGCAAACATTTTGATAAGGAGGTACGTAGTAGATTGCGGTCCGAGTGTCTCCGCCCGACATACCGAATAAGGTGGTTGACACGCCAGATATTGACCCCGGCATGCTGGTGTTCTTAAAGAAATTCACAAAAGACCCGCAAAAAGGGATAGATCACACCTGGCGGGTCTACCAGGACAAACAGCTTGATGTGACAGGGCCCCTGGCCAAGATTCTGGAGATGGCGTTAGTGGCCAAGGAGACCAGAGTCCCAGTGGATCCCGATATTTTGGCGAGATGGACACAGAGCAATTTGTTTTGTGGGCAATGCGAATTGAGCCATCTGAGCTGAGCGGCACAAATCGTTGTTTCCCGGATGGACACCAACCTGATGGAGTTGGCCTCCACGGAGGCGGGCCATTGGTGGAATGCCTGCTGTTTGGGGAACAATTTGTAAAGGATGCAACAAGATACATGGGTACCTTCATCTCGTTGGACAAGGCCCAGACGGACATTAAAAGGGTCTTCCAGGTTGGGATTTTTGGACAGGCGAGGCAGGGGCTGCTCGCCAGGCCACCAATACCATCAATATTTACATCAAGGGGTGGTGAGGGACAGAGTCTCTGAATTAAACAGAATACTCTCACCCAGTCAAGAGATCAGGGCTAGATCCAACACCGTTTTTTAGCTCACTGCACCATCCCAGTTTCAGAACCTGACTGTATGCAAATTAGTCTGTTCCTGTCCCAGTGCATGATGGGAACAGGGCAAACCAAACTACAAAAGCCAATTCTTACACTGGGAAGGAAACAAGCTACCGGGGACCGGTTTCTGGCATTTCAGCCTCTTCGGCCCGGCTTGCTTGAATCCTGATGGTGCAATGAGCAAGGGACTCACATCTGAGTATACCCTTCCACGCTTAGGGTGGACAAAAATATTTACATCAAGGGGTGGTGAGGGACAGAGTCTCTGAATTAAACAGAATACTCTCACCCAGTCAAGAGATCAGGGCTAGATCCAACACCGTTTTTTAGCTCACTGCACCATCCCAGTTTCAGAACCTGACTGTATGCAAATTAGTCTGTTCCTGTCCCAGTGCATGATGGGAACAGGGCAAACCAAACTACAAAAGCCAATTCTTACACTGGGAAGGAAACAAGCTACCGGGGACCGGTTTCTGGCATTTCAGCCTCTTCGGCCCGGCTTGCTTGAATCCTGATGGTGCAATGAGCAAGGGACTCACATCTGAGTATACCCTTCCACGCTTAGGGTGGACAAAAATATTTACATCAAGGGGTGGTGAGGGACAGAGTCTCTGAATTAAACAGAGTACTCTCACCCAGTCAAGAGATCAGGGTTAGATCCAACACCGTTTTTTAGCTCACTGCACCATCCCAGTTTCAGAACCTGACTGTATGCAAATTAGTCTGTTCCTGTCCCAGTGCATGATGGGAACAGGGCAAACCAAACTACAAAAGCCAATTCTTACACTGGGAAGGAAACAAGCTACCGGGGACCGGTTTCTGGCATTTCAGCCTCTTCGGCCCGGCTTGCTTGAATCCTGATGGTGCAATGAGCAAGGGACTCACATCTGAGTATACCCTTCCACGCTTAGGGTGGACAAAAATATTTACATCAAGGGGTGGTGAGGGACAGAGTCTCTGAATTAAACAGAATACTCTCACCCAGTCAAGAGATCAGGGCTAGATCCAACACCGTTTTTTAGCTCACTGCACCATCCCAGTTTCAGAACCTGACTGTATGCAAATTAGTCTGTTCCTGTCCCAGTGCATGATGGGAACAGGGCAAACCAAACTACAAAAGCCAATTCTTACACTGGGAAGGAAACAAGCTACCGGGGACCGGTTTCTGGCATTTCAGCCTCTTCGGCCCGGCTTGCTTGAATCCTGATGGTGCAATGAGCAAGGGACTCACATCTGAGTATACCCTTCCACGCTTAGGGTGGACAAAAATATTTACATCAAGGGGTGGTGAGGGACAGAGTCTCTGAATTAAACAGAGTACTCTCACCCAGTCAAGAGATCAGGGCTAGATCCAACACCGTTTTTTAGCTCACTGCACCATCCCAGTTTCAGAACCTGACTGTATGCAAATTAGTCTGTTCCTGTCCCAGTGCATGATGGGAACAGGGCAAACCAAACTACAAAAGCCAATTCTTACACTGGGAAGGAAACAAGCTACCGGGGACCGGTTTCTGGCATTTCAGCCTCTTCGGCCCGGCTTGCTTGAATCCTGATGGTGCAATGAGCAAGGGACTCACATCTGAGTATACCCTTCAATACCATCAAGGCCTTCCCAGAGGCCATTACGGTCATGGTAGAGGATACTGGAATGATTCCACTAGGGGCGGTACTCTACCCGACCAGAAGATTCTCCCATCGCCGCTATCAAAGAGGAGGCCAGCGGGGCAACATCCAGCCTTAATTACCTCAGGTAAGCGTGCTTGGTCTAGAATCCTACCCTCTGGGGAGGTCGTATCCGTTTGTTTCTACACAATGGGTCAGCGCATATACGGGATGCATGGGTCTTACAAACCGCCCGGGGTTTTCACATAGAGTTTTTCCAGACCCCAGCACAAGAGTTCATCCCACAGCAGTTGTTTTTTTCCCAGCAAGCAGAGCCTTTTTAGAGCACAAAATTGCAGACTTGCTGGAGAAACCTGCAGTGGTGTACTGCAACAGCAGTCCTGTGGGTTTCTGCAGCAATGTCTTCCTGGTGCAAAAAAGAGGAGGTGGACACAGGTTGGTTTTAAATCTAAAGGAGTTCAACCTATTTGTCCAATACAGACATTTTAAAATGGAGAGTATCCATTTATTGACAGACATTCTGAGACAAGGGGATTGGATGGTCCGTCTATTTAACTGTGCCGATCTTTCCTCCCCACCGACGCTTTTTGCAGTTCCGGTGGCAGGACAGGTGGCTGGAGTATTTGGTCCTACCTTTCAGTCTTTCTTCAGCTCCTTGATGTTTCACCAAGTTGATGAAGCCAGTGACCGCCCACCTCCGGAAACAGGGCGTGCGTCTGATAATTTACCTAGATGACAAACTCATCATGGCAGCAACTCCCTAATTAGCAGCCCAACATCGATAGACGGCAATTCAGCTTTTGGAGATTCTAGGCTTTGTGATCAACACGTCCAAATCAATCCTATGCTCGAGTCAGTCGATAGAGTTTCTGGGTTTTGTGATCAATTCTCAGACAGCCCAGCGTCAATTGTCCAAATCCAAATTGAGAGATCTGAAGAAAGAGTTGAAGGTGACATTGAACAAGCAAGTCATGTCTTTGAGAGCTATCTCGCACCTGGTAGGGCTTCTAGCCTCATCAAAACAGGCAATTTTTCCAGGCCCTCTACATTACCAGGCCCTTCAGCGGTTAAAGATACAGCATACTCAGAAGGGACTCTCATACTCCGATAAGGTTCCCCTTCTGGAGGCCAGGGAAGAGCTCAAGTGGTGGCTAGCCCATATGGATGCCTGGAATGACTGAGCCATATTCGGCTCTCGCCCTGAAGTAGTGATAGAATCAGATGCCAGCAGGTAGGGTTGGGGGGCGCTATGCAGGGAGGTAACAACAGGAGACAGATGGTCTCTCAAGGAGTTGGCACTACATATCAATTGCGTAGAGCTCTTGATGGGATCCCTTGCGATCCAAACCCTCTTTTTCAAGAAGGTATCTTGTTGCATCCTTCTCAGAATGGAAAACATATCAGCTGTGAAATACATCAAAAAACTGGAGGCAGAGATCGCCAAGGACTTTTGGAAATATTGCCTGTTTCACCAGCTTACGGTGATAGCGGAGTACTGTTATGATCTTCCTGTCATTGAGGATGCGCGTCGCTCGCCTCTGTAGAATGTCGATTGTTCCAATATTCTAATGTAGTTGGTCCTGTCAGTTGCGCGGCTACTGGCTGTAGGATGAGGAGTGCTAATGCTATGTGCTAATAGAAATAAACTTGTCAAATCAACAGTCTGGCTTTGTGTCGTGTTGTGATTACAACATGTTTATGGCGGCGAGCTTCAGTCAGTGGAGCACATAGCATACAGCAGTGAATCTACGCGTGCTGTGCGCTGATCAGATGTAATTTGTGGAAAGGTGTGAGGCACTCTGTGTGAGAGGACTACACTGCGGGGTGAGACGACGCCTGAAGTGAAACCCCAACTCGTCGCTCTCGTGTACGTCTGCCTGGAGAGAACACCTTCTATGAAGTAACGGCGTACTGGGACCATGAGTAAGTGAAGTGCTGAGAGGTGTGAAAGAGCGTCAAGTGGTGCAGGGTGAAAAGACGCCTGAAGTGAACCCCCAACGCGTCGCTCTCGTGTTTGTCTGCCTGGATACAATATTTTCTTTGAAGTGACGGCGCACTGGGATCGTGCGTAACCGAAGCGCTTAAGGGTGTGAAAGAGCGTTAAGTGACTCCAGCGTACTAATCTATCTCAATTTCTCAGCCGTGCATTGAGTGTGGAGAGTGCCGCATGTCTAACAACTACTTTCAGGAACACTGGTCCTGGACTGATTTATATATAGAAAAAGATAACATATAGACCTTGATGGGTACTATAAATTTTTCAATGTCCAGCCGGACAAAGAATTTTATTAAGCTATATATGTAAGGAGTATATGAACACATACACTGAGACAGATTTGATGACAATGGACACAATCCTGCATCCAATTTGGGAGAAGAGGAGGGTTACATAAACAACATAATGAATACAAAAACATACATATACAGAGTTTGAACAGGCAACAAAAAGGAGCAATGGTCGCTTGGTAGAATCATAGAGTGTGGCAAGCTAACCATCAAGAGTAACCACCACTTAATAAAAATGTAGGCAGAAGTGGTACTGAACAGTGTCGACGGCGTTTCGATCCCAGGCTCTTATATTAAAGGGATCATCATCAGGACTAAGAAAATACAGTGCCTGATGTTTTAAGAATAATGCCTATGAGGGAAGAATACGGGGGGGGGGGGAACAAGGTATTTTGTCATAGTATGTACTAACAATAAGAGTAAACATATATATTACTCAAAAGGGACATGCAGATACCCGGTTCAACATGCATTTTGGTGTTGTGACACACGAATTGCAAAACAATGACTTATTTAGTAAATAAAACAGACGAATTGGCTCGCATGATTGAGCAAAAACATGCATCATGTGCTTAAATGACATCAATAAACTCTCTGTGAAGATTCTCGTTGGTATAGACTATGAAAGTTCAAGCTAATGTTGTAAAGGAGTGACTGTTTTAAAACCACGGCAATGAGCGGCAAACGGACGAGTGAAAGAATGTTTGTATAGGAATAGAACAAAAGGAGGCCATTTAGCATTGGCCAGGGTGGATAAAGAAAAAGAAAAAGAAAAAGCCAGCCGGGCGTAGCGGGAGAGGCAGGAAAGCCGTGTTATAGGCAGCGATTGACAGGGGAGTGAGGCCGGTGCATAAGGCTGTGAATTGAGCGGAAAAAATGAAGGCGCGCATACCTCTATGGGCACAATTGTTCGAGGCAAGGTTTGATGGAGTGACGATTCACTACAATTGGGAAGGAAACCGTGTTGCGTATTAGTGAGCCGCAATTTAACCGGAACAATGGTGAAATGCTAAAATGAAATTGTGGTGTGGTGCAGCAAAATACCTGTCAACCAAGTGATTAGTTTCAGAATAGGTCCAAGACACAGAGCCTCTAATGTCTGTTCCGTGGTTGTGGAGGCGTTTGTCGAGCTAATGGAGTTCCATCAGGTGCTCGTTGGGGCTGGGAAAACAATGGGATGGAGAGGCGTGTAAGCATGGGGAGGCGAGTGACCCTTAAGGGAATGCGTAACAAGCTGGGAGGGGTGGTGGCTTACCTCAATGGCCGGTAGCACGGAGTTGTGTATAGTTCGAGTGCACGATGGCAGGAACTAAAGTGGTGTTTCACCCAGGTGTATTTAGGAGGTGGGCCGCTATCTTGGGTGTGAGGATGAACACTATAGAAAGACTAAAGTGAATTAACGCGAATGGTGGTTATAAAAACTAAATCGAGGCCGAGAGTTAGTGACGCTGATTGCGCAAGGGTTGGAGGCAAATAGGAAAAATAAGGATTTGTGTGAAAGAGAGATTAAGGGTCATAGAATATGGTAAAACATGGTAAAACCACAACAATTATACAGTCCTTGGAGAGTCTTATGGAGGATTGTTATAGCGACATTTCAAAACAGTTAAAACAATGGGGCACAGTAACTGCATGTAATTTCCATTAAGTTGGCTTATCAAAAGGAAATTTGATTCATACTTTAAGAGCAGGAAATGGAGTACTGAGCAGAACATGCAGAGGCTTGCATTGGACATTTTTACAATAGTGTGGCCCAGTCTACAGTTCTATTGAGCCCATTTCTAATAGAGTCAAAGGTAATTATAGATTTCAGTTCTTCTCTGTTCAAGAGTTGGCTCGTGTTTCCACCTCTGTGGGGGAGTTTCAAGACTTTCAATATTGTCCATTTTATGTCATCTTCATTATGATTTTTCAGCGTGAAGTCTTCCACCAGTGGGGCATTCAATGTCTTGCAGCGTACCCTGCTTCTGTGCTGACAGATCCGGGTCTTGATTTTTTGGGTGGTCTGTCCAATGTATATTTTCAAAAATGGGCAGTAAATCAAGTAAATTACATTTTCTGTATTGCAATTAGAGAATGAACGGAAATTTACAGTAACATTGTTAAAAGTGAAGGATTTGCCTTCCAAAGTAAATTCATACAAATTGCAATTGCCACATTTGGTATGTCCGGTGAAGGGGGCTAAGCCCCACAATGAGTCTAATGTGGACGGAGCAGAGGGAGCTGGGAGTGCGGCCCTGACCAAATGATCCTTGAGGTCACGGCTTTTTCGGAAAGCAAACAGCGGCCGCTCGATGTTTAGGCTACCAACATTTAGTGTAGGCCAGTGGTGGAGTATGGTTTTGCGCAAAATGTTTGAGACAGGTGAGAATGTGGTTACACAGGTTATCCTTCCTGTTTCTTTTTTGGTGCTGGGGCTAAGAAGAATATCGCGAGGGCAGTACCAGGCTCTTTTTGAAGCATTCCTAACAATTCGTTTTGGGTAGCTTTTTTTCGTTTTGGTGGACAAGTTGTTTGCCTCCCTAAAGTAATCTTCCTTATTAGAACAGTTGCGGCGTATTCTTAAAAATTGTGAGTATGGAAGGGAGTCTCTTAGTGCCCTGGGGTGATTGCTTGTGTAACTCAGCAGAGTATTGCGCTCGGTTTGTTTCCTATAAAGGCGGGTGATCAGTTCCCCCTGTAAGTGAAAAATAGTGAGATCCAGAAAGGCAATAGCAGAGTTGTCAGTGGTAATGGTAAAGGTCAATCCGGCACAATTATTGTTCAGCCAGTGGAGGAACTGTGACAAGCAATCAATGCTCTCCCGCCAGATGAAAAAAATATCATCTATGTATCGGCGCCAGAGGACAATCCCTGAGAAGAATGGGTTGATCTGTGTGAGAATAGAGGATATTTCTAGGGAGTCCATAAACAGGATAGCCAAGTTTGGGGCAAAAATAGCTCCCATTGATGTCCCCCGGATTTGTTGGTAATAGTCACCCTCGAATGCAAAGAAATTTCTTGTGGAAAACAGTTCTAGTAGCTGGAGAATAAAAAGTGTCGGGATGGCATGGGGGCATATGTGGGAATCCCGTATCCTTAGAATCACCAATAAGGCAGCAGTTTGGGGAATGTTTGTGTATAAGGACTCAATGTCCATGGTGCAGAGTCTGTCTATGGCAGGATTGAAGGGGTGATGTTTGACAAGATTTATCATACCCATGCGTCACGGATATAGCATGTTGTTTTGGGGACAAACTCCTTGATGAAGAAGTCAACGTATGACCCTAGAGGTTCTAAGATAGAGCCGCAAGCAGAAACTATAGGGCGTCCTGGGGGATTTTCAGGATTTTTATGCACTTTAGGGAGAGTGTATATAACAGGTGTGTGGGGAGATTTTACATTAAGGAATTCAAATTCTTTTTTACTTAAGAAACCTTCATTAAGTGCTTCAGTGGTGATTTTAGATATTAGCCCCTGCAGTTCTCTGCTGGGATTGGAGGGGAGTCTTTGGTAGTGTTCCCTATTAGATAGTTGTCGTATGATTTCCTCTTTATGTGTCTCTCTCTTGTAGCACTATCCCGCCACCCTTGTCTGCACTTTTGATGACGAGTGAGGAGTTACTTTTTAGTGACTCAATGGCCTTTTTCTCTTAAAGAGATAGATTGTAAGAGATGAAGCGTTTTGATTGGGCTAGATTGCCTAAGTCTTTCAATATTAACTTTTCAAAAGTCAAAACGTCAGTGGGGATCATTCCAGCAGTTGGTGAGAATTTAGAGGGAGGTTGGAATGGGGTGTTAAATGAATGTGTGGGGCTTGGATTGAGTTGAAAGAAAGCTTGCAGCCGAATAAGTCTGAAGAACCGGAGTAACTCAGTCTGCAGTTCCAGAAAGTTGGGGGAATGGTGGGTACAAAGGATAGGCCTTTTTTGAGCAGTGATAGTTCAGGGTCAAGGAGTTGGTGTTTTGATAAGTTGAAGATAGGGATAATCTCTGGGGATATGGTATTCACTACTCTGGTATCTACCACTGATAGAACTTGTGGCGTGTTTGTCGTTCTCCTGGCTGGTTGTACCATCGTTGTGCCCTTTTGACTCTCCCGCCCGTGGTGTATCTTGTTGGCCCCGGGCTAAAAAATGTCCAGTATTATTTCTACCTCTGTTAGAGGTACTAGGGCCCTCACTGGCGTCTGATGCGTCAGAGGAGTCAGCTGAAGTATCAGAGAAACCTACAAGGTTCTGTCGTCTATTGAATCGTCCCCACGGTCTTGAGTTTTGTGGTTAGAGTAGGCTCTGTTGTTGTAAAAGTCTTTCTGTAAGTAGGGAGTGGACCTTCCTAGCATTTCTTTTCCTGTATGAATTAATTTCTTTGGAAATTTTTTGTCACTAATACGCAACACGGTTTCCTTCCCAATTGTAGTGAATCGTCACTCCATCAAACCTTGCCTTGAACAATTGTGCCCATAGAGGTATGCGCGCCTTCATTTTTTCCACTCAATTCACGGTCTTATGCACCGGCCTCACTCCCCTGTCAATCACGGCCTATAACACGGCTTTCCTGCCTTTCCCACTATGCCCGGCTGGCTTTTTCTTTTTCTTTTTCTTTTTCTTTATCCGCCCTGGCCAATGCTAAATTGCCTCCTTTTGTTCTATTCCTATACAAACATTCTTTCACTCGCCCGTTTGCCGCTCATTGCCGTGGTTTTAAAACCACCTTATGATTTGGTAACTTTTAGATTTTCGGCTGTTCTTGTGATTGTCTGTCATAAATTATAGAGCGTGGCTATAATACAATATTTTCCGAGAGAAAATTGTAGTCATTGAGGTCTGAGTCAGTGGCTTGAATGTAGATCTATGGGAACGGGGACCCGTTCCAAGATGGCCGCCTAAATGATGAAGTTAGTATTCAATTCATTTTTTGACATTTTTTTATGACATTTTTTGACTACCTTGTCCTGTGCTGTAGTGTTCATCTCTGGCACGCTAAGAGTATCGGTCATGACCGGTGGTTTGAGTGAAGTTTTTTCACTCGTAGAGGACTTTAATTTACTTTACTAGCTTTACTAAGATGGCGCTTTATTTACACACGCATGACGCCATACGCCTTCAGCGTTTATACAGGGAAGTGGCGGCATTCATTTCTTGGGCGCGGAAGTCGAACTAAGTGACATTGCCGGTCCTTAACCTCAAGTTTTATAACGATGGTTTGGGGTCTAATGAGTGTACTTTCATAGAGCGAGTTGTGCTGGGCACTAATGTGAGGTTTTTGATTTAACAGGTAACGTGTAAAGCTCCTGTGTATGGGTGGCAGTCTGATTCCGATGTTCAGGACGATTTAGGTGTAGATACCTTGACTTCATCTGTGAGTGCGGATTCTTTAGTGATTTACGCTGTCTAAATGCTATAGATGTTTGATAATTTAATTTAAAGTGGGACAGCATGTCGCTGACAATGTGCTGTTGTTGGTTTCTTTTCTTTTCTTTTCATTAGATAATTGGATATTTGAGTTTTAAGTCTTAGGACTTCCGTCTGGAGGTCTTTGGTAAGATTCTGTTGACTTGATTGCACTGATTTTTAAGTAGTAGGCTTAAAAAGTGTCGGGATGGCATGGGGGCGTATGTGGGAATCACGTATCCTTAGAATCACCAATAAGGCAGCAGTTTGGGGGAATGTTTGTGTATAAGGACTCAATGTCCATGGTGCAGAGTGTGTCTATGGCAGGATTGAAGGGGTGATGTTTGACAAGATTTATCATACCCATGCGTCACGGATATAGCATGTTGTTTTGGGGACAAACTCCTTGATGAAGAAGTCAACGTATGACCCTAGAGGTTCTAAGATAGAGCCGCAAGCAGAAACTATAGGGCGTCCTGGGGGATTTTCAGGATTTTTATGCACTTTAGGGAGAGTGTATATAACAGGTGTGTGGGGATATTTTACATTAAGGAATTCAAATTCTTTTTTACTTAAGAAACCTTCATTAAGTTCTTCAGTGGTGATTTTAGATATTAGCCCCTGCAGTTCTCTGCTGGGATTGGAGGGGAGTCTTTGGTAGTGTTCCCTATTAGATAGTTGTCGTATGATTTCCTCTTTATGTGTCTCTCTCTTGTAGCACTATCCCGCCACCCTTGTCTGCACTTTTGATGACGAGTGAGGAGTTACTTTTTAGTGACTCAATGGCCTTTTTCTCTTAAAGAGATAGATTGTAAGAGATGAAGCGTTTTGATTGGGCTAGATTGCCTAAGTCTTTCAATATTAACTTTTCAAAAGTCAAAACGTCAGTGGGGATCATTCCAGCAGTTGGTGAGAATTTAGAGGGAGGTTGGAATGGGGTGTTAAATGAATGTGTGGGGGTTGGATTGAGTTGAAAGAAAGCTTGCAGCCGAATAAGTCTGAAGAACCGGAGTAACTCAGTCTGCAGTTCCAGAAAGTTGGGGGAATGGTGGGTACAAAGGATAGGCCTTTTTTGAGCAGTGATAGTTCAGGGTCAAGGAGTTGGTGTTTTGATAAGTTGAAGATAGGGATAATCTCTGGGGATATGGTATTCACTACTCTGGTATCTACCACTGATAGAACTTGTGGTGTGTTTGTCGTTCTCCTGGCTGGTTGTACCATCGCTGTGCCCTTTTGACTCTCCCGCCCGTGGTGTATCTTGTTAGCCCCGGGCTAAAAAATTTCCAGTATTATTTCTACCTCTGTTAGAGGTACTAGGGCCCTCACTGGCGTCTGATGCGTCAGAGGAGTCAGCTGAAGTATCAGAGAAACCTACAAGGTTCTGTCGTCTATTGAATCGTCCCCACGGTCTTGAGTTTTGTGGTTAGAGTAGGCTCTGTTGTTGTAAAAGTCTTTCTGTAAGTAGGGAGTGGACCTTCCTAGCATTTCTTTTCCTGTCTGTGTTAATTTCTTTGGAAATTTTTTGTCACTAATACGCAACACAGTTTCCTTCCCAATTGTAGTGAATCGTCACTCCATCAAACCTTGCCTTGAACAATTGTGCCCATAGAGGTATGCGCGCTTTCATTTTTTCCGCTCAATTCACGGTCTTATGCACCGGCCTCACTCCCCTGTCAGTCGCGGCCTATAACACGGCTTTCCTGCCTTTCCCACTATGCCCGGCTGGCTTTTTCTTTTTCTTTTTCTTTATCCGCCCTGGCCAATGTTAAATTGCCTCCTTTTGTTCTATTCCTATACAAACATTCTTTCACTCACCCGTTTGCCGCTCATTGCCGTGGTTTTAAAACCACCTTATGATTTGGTAACTTTTAGATTTTCGGCTGTTCTTGTGATTGTCTGTCATAAATTATAGAGCGTGGCTATAATACAATATTTTCCGAGAGAAAATTGTAGTCATTGAGGTCTGAGTCAGTGGCTTGAATGTAGATCTATGGGAACGGGGACCCGTTCCAAGATGGCCGCCTAAATGATGAAGTTAGTATTCAATTCATTTTTTGACATTTTATGACATTTTTTGACTACCTTGTCCTGTGCTGTAGTGTTCATCTCTGGCACGCAAAGATTATCGGTCATGACCGGTGGTTTGAGTGAAGTTTTTTCACTCGTAGAGGACTTTAATTTACTTTAGTAGCTTTACTAAGATGGCGCTTTATTTACACACGCATGACGCCATTACGCCTTCAGCGTATATACAGGGAAGTGGCGGCATTCATTTCTTGGACGCGGAAGTCGAACTAAGTGACATTGCCGGTCCTTAACCTCAAGTTTTATAACGATGGTTTGGGGTCTAATGAGTGTACTTTCATAGAGCGAGTTGTGCTGGGCACTAATGTGAGGTTTTTGATTTAACAGGTAACGTGTAAAGCTCCTGTCTATGGGTGGCAGTCTGATTCCGATGTTCAGGACGATTTAGGTGTAGATACTTTGACTTCATCTGTGAGTGCGGATTCTTTAGTGATTTACGCTGTCTAAATGCTATAGATGTTTGATAATTTAATTTAAAGTGGGACAGCATGTCGCTGACAATGTGCTGTTGTTGGTTTCTTTTCTTTTCTTTTCATTAGATAATTGGATATTTGAGTTTTAAGTCTTAGGACTTCCGGCTGGAGGTCTTTGATAAGATTCTGTTGACTTGATTGCACTGATTTTAAGGTAGTAGGCACACGAGTGTTGGCTTTTTCATTTGTTTGGTGACGGTTGATCTATTTCATACACTGAGGGTATAGGTCATTGCTTTGGTAGTAGGCACAGAATTGTTGGTCTCTTTTGGTGGTGGCTGATCTACTCTGCACACGTAGGATGTGGGTCAGAGGTCCATTTTTCCTTGGGTTAAGTAGACGATACTGGTTTTGCAAGGATATTATTATATTATATTTATATGTATATATATATTTACTTTTAGATTTATATGTGCAACGTATGGTCCTGATGATGGTCCTATGGATTATGTAAACTAACGGGACCGAAACGTCGACGCTCGACATCTTTTTGCTTATGGATGTATCATCATTTGAATTTCTATTGATTGCATTATGGAAAGTAATTTCTAGAACATGGTATTGGTTTTCTCCATGTTATCAGCAAAGGTTGTCATAAACTACTGTTAATTGATTTTGCAAATGTAGTAGTATTTTCTGTTGCCATATTATACATTTTGTGTGAGAAAAAGAAAAATTACTCAATAACATTATTTATAACAGAAAAATAAAGAACAGTTTAATTCTGTTTTTTCCTTGCTTGTATTAAACCATTGATCGCTTAGGCGACTAACTTATAATTTAAACATTACTGGTGTAATAATTCCTACAGGGACATTTTGTATTTTGTTATTTAATATACCCAGTCCCTTTGGGAATATTGGGTGGCTCTGTTTTGTATAACGTGGTTTTAAAACAGTCACTCCTTTACAACTTTAGCTTGAACTTGCATATACCGACGAAAATCTTTCACGGAGAGTTTATTGTTGTCATTTAAGCACATGATGCATGTTTTTGCTCAATCATGGGAGCCACATCGTCTGTTTAATTTACTAAATAAGTCATTGTTTTGCAATACATGTGTCACAACACCAAAATGCATGTCGAACCGGGTATCTGCATGTCCCTTTTGAGTGATATATATGTTTACTCCTATTGTTAGTACATACTATGACAAAATACCTTGTTCCCCCCCCCCTATTCTTCCCTCATAGGCATTATTCTTAAATAATTAATAATAATAATTCTGAAGCTTATAAAACGCATGGTTACACTTACCAGTGTGTCCCCGCGCTGAATAAACCGCTGAGGAACCCGTCCTGGCCTGTTCCTGTGAGGCGCCCAACTCCTGGGCACCCCCCTGGTGAAGCCAGGCATCCTTAGCGATTAGGGCCGGTGTGGAGACTAAGCAAGCTATTGCCCAGAGTTGCAGCGTGGGACCCCCTGATTAGAGTAGGCACCGTGCCAAGAATTATCGGGTCCGCAGACATTTGAGCTCAAGACCCTGCCGCGACGGGAATTGAACCCTGGTCCCGGGCCAGACCTCTGCATCAGGGTCTGCCGCTCTAATCAGTGAGCCACACTCCAAACACCAGGCACTGTATTTTCTTAGTCCTGATGATGATCCCTTTAATATAAGAGCCTGGGATCGAAACGCCGTCGACACTCTTCAGTACCACTTCTGCCTACATTTTTATTAAGTGGTGGTTACTGTTGATGGTTAGCTTGCCACACTCTATGATTCTACCAAGCGACCATTGCTCCTTTTTGTTGCCTGTTCAAACCCTGTATATGTATGTTTTTGTATTCATTATGTTGTTTATGTAACCCTCCTCTTCTCCCAAATTGGATGCAGGATTGTGTCCATTGTCATCAAATGTGTCTCAGTGTATGTGTTCATATACTCCTTAAATATATAGCTTAATAAAAATTTTTGTCTGGCTGGACATTGAAAAATGTATAGTACCCATCAAGGTCTATATGTTATCTTTTTCTATATATAAATCAGTCAAGGACCAGTGTTCCTGAAAACAATTGATACCCAGGGCCCTTGCCTACTCATTGGGTTCCTTTGTCTTTGTTAAAGCACGTCTAACAACAGCGCATCGATTTAATTAAGTGCACTTTCTAAGTATACCATTCACCTCACGCTACATAACTGCATAGTGTACCTTGTGAGTCTTGAGTTGAGGTCCTGAACTGCTGATTTCACTGACGGAGTTTAGAAGCATACACTCTCACCTGAAAGAAATGCGTCTGTTCTTACGATGAAGCTTGCTGATACACATCCACGGAGGAAGAGTTTGATTCCTTAAAGAGACAGGTTATCTTTGTTTGCCTGTTCTTATTTGTCAGCTTTCTTTCTAACCTTGTCATCACATGTTAGCCAATTTTTTTTTATTCATTCTTTTTGACATCCTGCTCATTCAATATGGATGTCACAGCGTTAGATGTTTCAGCAGTTTCTTCTTCTCCACATTTTCTCAATCAACCAGGTAGTCCAAGTATAGCATAGGATGAATGGATTGAAATGTTTGATAATTACTTGGAGGCATTGGATGCCCAAGATTTCAGCTCAAATAGGAAAAAAGCGATTTTACTCATCAATTTGGGTAAAGAAGGTCAATATATTTTCAAGTACCTGCCTGCTGTCACCAATTAACGTGGTCAACCCATTGAAGATGTCTTTCAAGAAGCACGTAAAAGGTTGGAGGTTAGATTTGCAAAGGAGACTAATGTCGTCATGAGGAGATACAAATTTTATACTCAACCTCAGAGAGTTGGAGAATCCATTGATGACTTTGTTACGAGACTCCGTGAACTTTCAATTAAATGTAAATTTGGTCCCATGGCTGAAGAAATTATACGGGATCAACTCATTGTGCAATGTAGAAGCAGAAAGACCCAGGAACACTTATGGGCTGCTAAAGACCCCTATCTTAAAGATACTATTGACATAGCAAAAATAGTTGAAGAATCATAGTTCTGTATGAAGGAGATGGATCGCAGAGATTCCAAACTGAACATTACTAATGAAAGTGAAACATCCATTGTAGAGGGTGGTGAAGGGGATGTGGCTGCCTCTACCAGATTTAAAAGTGTGAGGAGTATTTCTGGCAGCAGGTTGTATACCAGTAAGTTTGGTAATATGACTTGTGGCATTTGCGGGAGCGCTTATCACACGCCGGACTCTAAAAATTGCTGGGCCATTGGTAAAGAATGTAGAAAGTGTGGCCGTAAAGGTCATTTTGCCAGATTGTGCAGAGATGCCAACAAGGGAAAGGTAGCAATGTTGTCTGAGGAGACACATGTTAGTGAATGTTCGTTCAGACCAGACAGAATTCTTTGTGTGTAACCTTCCCTGGATGATATTGTAGACAATGAAGATGTTTTCCTCACCAATTCTTTCTGCTTCGCTGATAAGAGGAGACGTAGACCCAAAGCAGAGTTTGTCATTGCTAACAAGAAAATTGATCTAATGGTTGATTCAGGATCCTTATATACCATCAAACCAAAGAGAATATACCAACAGGAATGGCCCCACATGAACTTATCACCCAAAGATATAAATCCCGGTGTGTATCAAGGTGAGCAGATAGACATATTGGGTTACATTTTGATGGACATCTTCTTCAAAAACAGGTCTGTCAAAGGAAAAGTTTATGTGGCTGAATCTGGGCCCCCATATTGGGTTGGTATCACCAGTATGACCTCCATATTAGGATTGACCCTCACGCTGTTGAACAAGAAACGGTGGTGGATGACCTCTCAGTTGAAGATATTTTGGAGGGAGGTAAAGGAGTTTTCAGAGACCAACTCTGTAATTTAGAAGGTTACGTTCACAAAATAAAACTTAAACATGGTGCCATCCCTGTTCAACATAAGCTTAGGAAGGTTCCCATCATGGTGAGAGGCGAGGTCAAGAAGATGTTGGATGAAATGTTATCCAGTGGTGGATTTTTAACATAGCCAGCTGAATTTTATCTACTCTTTCAATCATTTTTTATTTTTAAAACTGTACACAATGTGATTTGTGCAACCTTTTAAAGATATGTTTTATATCTAAATAAAGGAATTATTATTATTATTATTATTATCCAGTGGTGTCATTGAGCCCATTGAGTGTTCTGCTTGGGTTTCTCCTGTCATTATTACAGAGAAGGCAGATGGAAATTTGCGTTTCTGTGTTGATTTGAGGAGTTTAAACCAGAATACTATCCCTGACACTTTTCCTCTACCCAATATCAACGAGTAATGGTATTGTTACAAGGAGCAACATTTTTTCTCCATGCTAGACCTTCGTCACGCTTATCACCAAATACGTTTGCACGACTCCTCTAAAAATTTGACTCCTTCATCACCACGGAAGGTACCTTTCAATTAACTAGGATGCCTATTGGCTTGTCCTCTTGCTAGTGTTTTTCAGAGGATGATCTCAAAAGTGTTTAAAGATCTAAACAATATTATCTACTTTCAAGATGATATCCTGGTTTTTGGTGATAGCGTGATCAGCCACAATTTAGTGTTAAAAGATGGCCTTGCCAGAATTTTGGAATCTGTTTTAATGCTACATGGAGAAAAATATTCCTTCCTTGCAACAGAGGTGGAGTACTTAGCACACTCCCTCTCTTCTGAGGGTGTCAAACCCAAGAGAGATTTTGTTGCATCCATAAAATTGGCTCCCATTCCCAGTAACAGAGATCTGCTGCATTCCTTCCTTGGATTAATTGAGTAATACTCTGAGTTTGTGAAGAACTTTGCGAGTAAAACTGAAAATTTTAAGGTACTTATGAGGAAGGGTGCCAATTTCATTTAGGGAACTGATCAACAAAATTGTTTTGATAACATCAAGCTTGAAATCTGTAATGCAGGTATTCTGGTTCCTTTCGATGTTAATGCAAAAACCATTGTCACTGTTGAAGCCAGTGACACTGGTAATGGTGCTGTATTATCTCAGAATGATGATACCTCAGAGAAAACTGTAGCGTTCACCTCCCGGACCTTGACTACTATTGAACGTCATTACTCTGAAATAAAGACAGAAACCCTAGTGGCCACATGGGGTGTCGAATATTTTAGAACGTATGTTTGGGGGCGCAGTTTTCTCCTTCGCACCGACCATAAACCATTACCTAAAATTCTGTCACCAGGTGGAACAGGGAAAGGGCCAGCTAGACTAGCTCGCCTAGCCTCCAGGTTGCAAGAATACAATTTGAATATCGAGTATATTTCTGGTTTGTGGAATGTTCAAGCTGACTGTCTGTCGCCTCTGCCTTTAGACTCAGAGGAAGTGGACAAAAGTGGTGTTTCAAAGAGTGAAAGGGAAGGAGCTATCTCCAGTGTGGATGATGTTGTCCAGTGGAGTTGTGGTGTAGTCAGTAAAGAAGAATAGGCGGAGGTCATGTCCCAAGATGAGGTCCTCAAGGGAGTTCTCAACCTCATTTCGAAGGTAGGCGTAGGGAGAGTAAATTACCCAGTAGTGTTAGACTCTTTAATGCTGTCATTGACAAGCTATCTACTGTCGCTGATCAGATTATCATGCGTAGCGATAAAATATTTCCCCCGTTTGGCATTTGCAAAAGATTATTCAACTTAGCCCATGAAGGACACTTAAGGCAGACTATTAAAATAAATGTTTGCGAAGTGTATTCTGGTGGCCGGCATGGATAGTGAGGTGGTTGATAGGGTTGAACGATGCAGTGAATGCAGAGAGTGTGAGAAGAGACTTAAGGTTGGGCCACAGTCTGTCTGATAGCATTTGCCTTGACTTCATTGGACCTATGCCAGGAGTTCACCCCAGCAAGAGATTTGGTATGGTTGTAATGGATCTTCACTCTAGAAGGCTTATTGTGTATCTGCTCTGTAAGATTACCACTAGAGTCACCATTAAATTGCTGCGCACCATTTTTAAAGAGGAAGGTTTTCCCACTGTCCTTATTACGGACAATGGCACACAATTAACTTCCATGGAAATGTTTGAGTTTCTATGTACCTGCGGTATTAAACATTCCCTCACCACATTGTACAATTCTCAATCCAACGGTATTGTGGAAAGAGCCAACCGTATGATTAAAGAAGCTATTGGTCTTGCTCGCAGCAATAATCTTGACATTGATGAGACCTTAAATGAATTAGTGTGGGCTTACCATACCACAGACAATTCCACCACTAGTGTGGTTCCCTTCATTGCCATGCAAGGTAGAAAACCTTCTTCCAAACTAGTACCTTCATGGGTTAGTGAGTTGTTGGAAGGGAAGAATGTGAGTGGCAGTGATAAGGGTACCTCTATGTATGTACCCTCGCTTGTACATTCTCAAAACAAGCCTTCTGTCAACCTACTTATTGGAGACAGGGTCAAAGTCAGATCTGGTCGTTGGATCAAAGGCCTGTGCAAGTTTTGTGGTCCTTTCAAAGTTCAGGAGGTGCATCCTTTGTATGTTATGTTGGCCAATGGAGAGAAATAGAATTTACGCAGAGTAGCCAAGTATCGCTCACGAGACAAATCTCCCAAAGCCATTGTCGACAGATATTCCTGTTCGGGTTACATGATAGCTCATGATCACCATTTGCTCAACAGTTCCCGTACCTGTGCAGAGATGAGAGTGTCAGGTCCCAGTGGTGACAATTTTGGTAATAGCCTAAGGTTCAATGTTGAGAATCCAGATTCTCATGGTCCTCAAGCTACACAAGCTACCCAAGGGTCTTGGGCTCAATGTCCGCGGACTAGATAATTCTCTCGCCTCGGCGCCTACTCTAATCATGGGTCTCACGCTGCAACTCTAGGCAATAGCTTGCTTAATCTCCACAACGGCCCCTACAACACTGGGATGCCTGGCTTCACCTTGGGGGTGAGCAGGAGGGGCATTTCACAGGGCAAGCCAGAAAGGGTTGCACAGCGTTATACAGCGCCGGGACGCCCGGTTGCTGGGGCAGCTGTTCGCTTTACAAGTATACTACATTTACATTTACATTTACAACTGTGTTAGAGACCCTTACGGATCAGGAGACTTCCTCATGGTGGGGTGATTTGCCCTCATTCTTCTTTATTCATGGTGGGGTGTTTTGCTTTCACTGTTATTTCATTGCCCCTGTTCTCTACTCTCCTCCTCTGTTTTTCCTCTATGCATTTGCTCTACCTGTGTGTAGAGGAAAGGGGGGTATAATCTTCCTGTCATTGAGGTTGCATATCGCGCCTCTGTAGAATGTCGATTGTTCCAACATTCTAATGTAGTTGACCGTGTGCTCGCGTCCTGTCAGTTGAGCGGCTGCTGGCTGAAAGATGAGGCGCGCTGATGCTATGTGCTAATAGAAATAAACTTGTCAAATCAACAGTCTGGCTTCGTGTCATGTTGTGATTACAACAAGTACCTTCTGGGTCAGGACAATACAATAGCAGACAGGAATTCCTGTCACTTGAGGGACTACAGCTATTGGCAAATCCACCCCTCGCTTTTTCACATGATCCATTCCATTTGGGGTCCCTGCGAGATTGACCTCTTTGCCTCCAGACTCAATCAGTTGGAGTCCTTTTTCAGTTGGAGACCAAACCCTCTAGCAAAGGCCACGGATGTCTTCACTTAAGACTGCTTGAAGGCGCTGAGTTACACGTTTCCCCCCTTCGTCCTCATTCCCTGGGTAGCGAACCAAGTAGTTCACCAGCAGGAGATTCCCGTAGTCACTCTAGTGTGGAAAGCACAACCCTGGTTTCCTATTCTATTGGAGCTAGCGTGTGACTTACCGCTGCTCCTGCCATGCTCTCCGACGATGCTCCGGGGCCCTTAGGGGCACTGCACCCACTAGTCACTTAGGGTCAGTTATCTCTGACGGCCTGGAGGCTTTCAGGCACCACTGGCGTTGGTAGGAATTTCAAAAGAAGCTTCAGAGTTCATTCAGCAGGCCTGGGCTCCCTCTACCAGGAAAAGATATTCCTCAGCATGGCGATCATGGTTGGGTTGGTGCTTGGAGAAACACATGGATCCCGTGGAGGCTGATCTCTCACAAGTATTACACTGTACTTGTGTTAGCCTGAAGAAGAAGGCAAGAAGAAGACATCTGAAGCTGTTGAAAGAATCAGACGTGGTATGGCTGTCTCTTCCCCTTTCCCCCGTGGGGTTTATTTGGCTTACAGGCTTTGAAGTATATGTGGCTGAGGAATCCTAGGAAGGAATTGGGAACATGGGACATTCTGCTCCTGTGCGTTGAGAAGAGCACGATCTGACACCCACACCACTACTAAAGCTTTGCTGAGTCCACTCTCCTGGCATTCATTTTCATGCCACTGCTTTTAATCAAATCCTAATGGAACTGAAACCCACAGATGATCTAGATTTGATTGTTTCTAATTATTATCAGTGGCTGGACAATGCTCTTAATCGGTTGATTCCTAATAGAGACCACATCAGCCACAGAACTACACCGTCTGAACCTTGGTTCACCATCAGCCGTAGGCTTCAAAAGCAAAAATGTTGTAGGGTTGAGAGAAAACAGAGGAGTAAATATGACCCACTGATTAAAAACCATACAAACAATCCCTCTAAACCTACAAGGCTTTGATACATGAGGAGAAAACACAATATTACTCTCAAAAAATTGACTCTGCACAAAAGTCATCTAAGGAACTCTTTGCAAAAATTAAAAAACTGATCAAGCTGCCTGAAAACAAATATAATATGATAAATCAATAGTTTGTTAATAGTCTAGACAATTTCTTTCAAGACGAAGTTAGAGAAGTGTATGACTCTTTTTTAACCAGCACTAGTTCATCTCTCAGTAGACGACAATACCTCATGATGGATCCTGAGTTCAAGGCCTCTTGGGCAATGAGCCTCCCCCAACTCTTGCCTTCTTTTCTCCCTTCACCATCGACCAAACCTCAGGATTGCTAAAAACCATTACATCTGGTGCTCCTGCCTATCCCTGCCCCCACCCCACCCCCTATGATAATGCATTCAGCCCCTGATTCTATAGCTATTTTCCTTACTGATATTTTCAATAAGATATTCAGTACTGGCTACGTCCCAATAGAATGAAAGAAAACGTGAATCTTACGATTGATCAAAGAACCTAATCTAGAATCTGCAGACTGCACCAACTATCGGCCAATCACAAGGCTACCCTTTCCAGATAAGATTGTTGAGAAAGCAGTCAAGATGGAACTCCCCTTCTTCAATTCTAAGAATAATCTCCTCGGTGAAGCTCAGTGTGGCTTTAGATGCCCTCGCAGCACAGAGTGTGCTCTCAATACAGCATCCGAGGGAATCTGACAGATCCTCGATGCTGGAGGGAAAGCAGCACTGATCTTATTAGACCTCTCAGCAGCATTCGATACGGTCAATCATCTACTTATTGACACCTTACAGCGATAGGTATCAAAGATAAGGCACTCTTACTTTTACAATCTTTTCTATCACAACATGAGCAAGTTGTGGCTCTGGATGGGTTCAGCGCTCTGCCTTTTTTCTCTTCCGTGGGGAGTCCCACAGGGATCGGCCTTGATTAATTTGTATGTGCCTCCACTGTCTACTCTAATTAGATCCTTTGGATCAACAATATTTTAGACAAAAATGTCAGTGCTACTCTCCAGCGAAATCCCTGTGATTCTCCTCCTCCTCCAATCAAGTGATCCCCAGATTTAAAATATCATCTTGAGGTGGCAGAAGTTTTGCACTACTAGGCTGTGGAACTCTCTGCTCCTCAATCTTAAAAGAAGTATGGATCTATTGGCCTTTAGAAAGACATTAAACCCTGGATTTTTAACCAGTAAATTCCCTCTGCTATCATTAATTCTTCACAAGTGTTATCTTTTTTTTGTGGCTAGTGCCTAGAGACGTTCGGGTATTAGGAGCACTTTAAAAATCCTTTTATCATTTAATTTCATTTTTCATTCATGAGATGTGTATAGTCTACAGAAACCCGACCTTTAAGCATGAGAAAATGTATTGTCTTTTGTTCTCTGGAATTCGTGGTAAAATAATGGAGTTAGAACAAAGCTGCTATAATGTATCTCTTTTGGAGTGCAGCAACACTAAATCAGAATCTGACACTTTAATGTAAACAAAGATGCTCAGCAGGGCGGTTCGGATGGGTCTTCCATGTCCTTTCAGGTTGGCCTATTTGCTCTGGAATTCATTTCACACCTATTATCCTCAAATCCAATCTTCATCTGACTATTACCAAACTAATTAACATCGGGATAATTGAAGCCATGTACTTCTCTGTCTCTAACTCTGCGGCAACTATATTGGCTGGTACCCTAGTTTACAACCCCCCAACTGCCGCTTCCCCATCACTTACTGCACTTACTCACCAGTTGGCTGATCTTTCCCTTAAACACCAACACTTTTTAGTGCTAGGTGATTTTAATCTCCACGTTGACAACTCTCTCTGCGTAAAAGCCAATAATCTGCTGGAAACTATGGAAAGTTTGAATCTTAGACAATTGGTTACTGGCCCCACTCACGTTGCTGGCCACACTCTGGATCTCATTTTCGCTAATTTCTCCACTATCACAGTCCTCCCCCCCCTTCGCCTCACCTGGTCGGACCACTATCTTATCCCCTTTGTTCTTGCTCTTGGCTTGAAACCTGCCCCCGCGGCCCCCAGGAAAGAGCTGGGAAGAAAGTGGCACAAAGTCACAAGTTCCACTTTTGACCCAGTATTCCACTTCCAGGCGGAACACCTCACCACTGACATTGATGGAAATGTCTCTTGGCTTAATACCGCCCTATTCAAAGCTATAGATGCCATTGCCCCCCAGAAAATCATTTCCTCCGCTAGATCCCGTCCATCTGCCCCCTGGTTCTCCACCTCCCTCCGTGAGGAAAAAAGTAGATGCAAGGCACTCGAACGTAAGTGGAGACTAAATTACGATCCTGAAGCCAAACTCACTTATAAATGTGCTTTGAAGAAATTCCTCAAACAAAAAAAAAACTACTATGAGAGACCATTTCTCTCTTCAAATTGCAAATGCCAAAAACTCTTCAAAAATCCTTTTCACCATTGTTAAAGACTTCATTAGCCCCCCCGCAAGGGCCACTCAGACCTCTGCTAATCAGGCCCTATGCGATGGACTCTCTGACTTTTTTCTCGAAAAAATAAACAAACTCTGTACCTTCTTCCCTAACGAGCTATCTCCCCGGCCTTCCCACATTAGGTCCCCAGCCTCCCCGTCTCTCCTATCCTTTAATCAACTTACCTTGGACACTGCTATTAGGCTACTCACCCACTGCAAATCTGGTGCCCCCTCCGACCCGGTCCCTGCTAAACTTATGGGCGAACTAGCTCCTTCACTAGCCAGCCCCTTCCTTTCTATCTGGAATGCTTCCCTTCACCAGGGCTTTTTCCCCACCACTTGGAAGGAAGCTCTGGTGATTCCTATCCTGAAAAAGTCAGATGCCGACCCTACTATTTTCGCCAACTACCGCCCCATTTCCCTTCTCCCTAAACCCGCTAAAGTCCTGGAAAAAGCCGTGCAGCTGCAACTTACGGAGTATTTGGAGAACAACTCTCTGCTGCACGACTCACAATCCGGATTTCGAGTGGGATTTAGCACAGAGACAGCTCTGCTGGAGGTTTCGGAAACGATCCGGGAGTGTGTGGACAGGGGCGAGGAGGCCATGCTGGTCCTCCTCGACCTGTCCGCTGCGTTCGATACGGTCTCCCACCCTATCCTCCTTGACCGGCTCAAGCGGATAGGTATTGGCGGCACTGCCATCCGCTGGATCGAGTCCTTCCTTTCAGGAAGAAGTCAAAGGGTCTTGCTGAGGCCGTTTAAATCCGAGGCTAAACCCTTGTCATGTGGTGTGCCACAGGGCTCTGCCCTCAGCCCTCTATTTTTCAACGTCTATCTTGCCCCACTGGCTGACGTTGTGGAGTCATGTGGAGTCAGAGTGGTCTCATATGCTGATGATACCCAGCTGATGTTTTCCTTTAGAGACCACTCGGACTCCACCTTCAGCGGCTTCCGCCAGTGCCTCGACAACATCAGTGTCTGGATGACTAACAATCATCTAAGACTTAATGCAGATAAGACAGAGGTGCTGTTTTTTAATCAGAAAAATCCCATCCCCTCCTCACGGTGGTGGCCCACGGCACTTGATCCCGCTCCCTCTCCCGTTCACTCTGCTCGTAACCTGGGTTTTCAGTTCGACGACTCTCTCTCATGCAAAACTCAGGTCAATAAAGTTACCTCTGCCTGCTTCCTGAAGTTGCGCATGATCAAAAAGATACTCCCCTATCTCCCCTTGGACTCCCGCCGAACAGTTACCCATGCTCTTATTACGTCCCACCTGGACTATGCTAACAGCCTCTATGCTGGTGCCCCTCAATACCTGATAGATCGGCTTCAGATTGTCCAGAACGCGGCTGCCAGACTGATTGGAAACATTCCCTACCGCCAGTCAGTCACCGCCTACCGTAAAGAGCTTCACTGGCTTCCTGTTGCCAGCCGCATCCAGTTTAAGATCCTCACCTTCGCTTACCGAGCGGTCAATGACCTGGGACCCAACTACCTGAAAAAACGAGTATCAATATCCCACTCTATTAGATCCGTGAGATCCAACGACCTCCGCCTTCTAATTTCTCCCCGTTTCAGACTCACTAGAATGGGCGGTAGAGGGTTCAGCGTTATCGCTGCCAAATTGTGGAACACTCTGCCAATCGATCTTAGATTCTGCCCGTCTGAATCCATCTTTCGGGCGAGACTCAAAACCTGGCTATTTTCTGGACTGTAATACTCACATTGCTGATTTCCTCCCCTTCTTCTCCCTCTGAGGCTCAGGTTCTAGCGCCGGGACACCCCCTTGGGGGTAGCTGCGCACTCTATAAACTACATAAATAAATAAATAAATAAATAAAATATTAAAAAGCTAATCAGTGGCTTGGAGACGTGTGAGATCAAAGGAAAATTAGCTTCCAGGAATTACAGACCAGGAAAAGGTAATTGTCTAAAAGTTATTTTTCCGTAATGTTTAGTAAAAAAATTAACTTCACCATTTAATGGAATACTTAGATTTTTAATTATTTTGCTAGTGAATCCTTATTTTTGAGATACAGTATTAGGATTTTTAATTTGTACCTTTTTTTTTCTACGTAGGACAGCTAGGCCTGCCACTGAAAAATAGCTTTTGGGTGCTAGTCATGTTAAGGTCATGCTAACATTATGTTTTTAAATATACTACTTTTAAATGCCATTATCCCTGCATTGTAAAAAAAAAATTGTAAATTGATACTTGTATAGCGCACTACTCACCCGCAAGGGTCTCAAGGCGCTTGTACGAATACCGCTGTGGAACCCGTCCTGGCTTTCCCTGTGAGGCGTCCACTCCTGGGCACCCCCAAGGTGGAGGCCAGGCATCCTTAGCGTTGTGGGGGCCGTTTTGGAGATTAAGCAAGCTATTGCCCAGAGTTGCAGAGTGGGACTCCATGATTGGAATAGGCACCGAGTCGAGAATGATCAGGTCCGTGGAATATTAAGCCCAAGACCCGCTGAGGCGGGGAATTGAACCCTGGTCCCGGGCTAGCCCTCTGCATCAGGGTCTGCCGCTCTAACCATTGAGCCACACTTCTCCACCCTATGTAGTGATGATTTAATAGTATTTAAAAGAGAGATACCTGTCTCGGGGTTTGACAGGTTGAATGCCATTTTTTACACAGCTACCGTCGGTCAACTCTGCTGGGCCCTAAAGCCATGAGTTGGACTTGGTCCTCTCTGTAGGGTCACTACCAAATCTGTTGCCTTCACCCCTCCTGTTTTCTCAAACCGTTTTTGTTAGGTTTTCCGACCCTGTGCTTGTGCTCTCCCATACCATGGTACAATTAGCTTACGCCGGATTGGTTTATTTAATTTACTTGTACGTTTTTTTTAAATGGTATCACGGAGACCCAGTGCGTATACATTACATGCTGGTGGTCGGCACCAGCACTCATTGCGCCACCAATTAAAAGTAGCATTTTAAAACATCCCTCAGGCCGGCCATTGCGGCCATATCGATTTGTATGTATTGTAAATAATATCGAGTTAAGTAATGTCGAGATCCGAAATATCGATATATATAATATCGAAATGTCAAAATATCGACATGTAAAAATATATGTGTTTAATATTTTTTAAATTAGAAATGTTAAATATATTTGCAATAATAGTTAATAATAATATAAAAGATTTTTATAATGTATTATATATTTTTAGGAGCGGGTGTTGGGTTTATAGGGGATAAGGGTGGGGAGTGTTTTGAAAATATATATAGAGAATTTAATAATTAGTAAAATAATTAAATAGAAATATGAAATTGAAATAAGAAAATTGAAAATAATTAAAAATTTTAGGAGCGGGGTAGTGGGTTTATAGGGGATAAGGGTGGCGAGTGTATTAAAAATATACATAGAAAATTTAATATTTTTTAAAATTTTTTAATAGAAATCAGAATTAGAAATTTAAATTTAGAAATATGAAAATGAAATTAGAAATTAGAAATTATTTAACATTTTTAGGAGCAGGATGTTGGGTTTATAGGGGATAAGGGTGGGGAGTGTTTTAAAAATATACATAGAAAAAATAATATTAAAAAAAAAATTTAAATAGAAATAAGAATTAGAAATTAACATTTAGAAATCAGAAATCAAAATTACAATTTAGAAATTATTTTACATTTTTGGGAGCGGGATGTTGGGTTTATAGGGGATAAGGGTGGGGAGTGTTTAAAAAATATATATATAAAATTACATTTTTGGAAACATAAAAAATTTAAAATAGGAATTAGAAATGAAAATTTTGAAATAGGAATTTGAAATTTGAAATTTGAAATTATATTTAATTTTTAACAGTGGGATGTTGGGTTAAATGGGATAAGGGTGTGGAGTGTTTAAAAAATATATAGAGAATTTAATATTTAGTACAATAATAAAATAGAAATATGATTTAGAATTTAAAATTTAGAAATAGGAAATTGAAATTTGAAATTAGAAATTAAATAAAATTTTTAGGAGTGGGATGTTGCCTTTATAGGGGATAAGGGTGGGGAGTTTAAAAAACTCCCCACCCTTCACATTTTATCTTTCATATAAATAAAATCACAAACAAAACACAAAAAAGATCGAGGCATTACCGTGTAAAAACTGGCTGTCCCTCGTGGCAGTGGGAGGCGGGTGAGAGACGTGTTACAGTATAAGAGAGGAGAAATATCGGGGAGGGTAGGGGGGGAACTGGGAGCATAATCATACAGTGTAGTCAACGAAAACTAAGTACAGGGAACGCATGGTCAAGGGAGAAGAAGTGGATCCGGAAGGTCGGTGAATGGGGGGGTGCAAATCTCTCCACGGTATGCGTTCCATTGACCCCAGATCCTGCCCCATTTCTTGGGTCTGCCGCGGGAAACATATACTGTTTTCTCTCCGAACATGGACCAGTCCATATTTTCTTTGCACGTTAGGAGCGTCGGCGACCTTGGTGAACCCCATAACTGGGCTATGTCCCGTTTAGCAACCATATTACCCAGTGTAACCCATTGAGTTTGAGCAACAGTACAATCATTCGGTTCCCAGACATTCAACAGACAACGTCTGGACACAGGCAATAACACTACCCCAGTCACTTCACCCATAACCGCATGCACTCGGCGCCAAAACGTCGCCACCTCCGGACATTCCCAGAGGATATGCAAAAAAGTAGCCAGCATACCACATCCGCGCCTACACAATACATCCACAGAAAAACCCATATGTATCATTCGTGGACCCGTGACATACACCCGATGCAGTATATTGAGTTGCACAAATCTAAGACGTGCCGGAATCGCAACCTCCTTAGGGGAAGATATCGCCGCCTGCCAGTCTTCATAATCCAGTTCTAACCCATCACTGGTCCAAGCATTTCGCAGTTGGAGACGGAGATCTGAACGATCGTTGATCAGTTTCTTATAAATGAGAGATATAGTGCTGTTGGGGACGTATCCATCAAGCACTCTATCCTCAAGGGGGGAGAACTCCGGGATAGAAGTATCAGCCGGGAAAACCGAGTTAATCGCATGGCTGATTTGGAGGTACTGGTAATATTCCCTATCGCTCAGTTTATATTCCCGCTGGAGTGCCTCGAAGGTCTTGACTTTGCCCTTGGCCCAGAGGTCGCCCACCCTGCTGATACCGATGAGGTCCCATCTGTCAAAACCCTTAGACGACCACAGGCCACCTAGCGCTTCCGCAGCATATAATGGGGTCGATTTCGTCAATTTATCCGTCCACCCCGTGGCGGCGGTAGCGCTTCCCCAAGCTTGGAAAAGACTATAGCACGCACGCGCGCTATGCTGCTGGATTTATCAACTTACAGCGCTGCTTATTTTTAAAATACCGCTTTTTGTATTTTGGTGATTCTTAATTTCATTATCCCCTGTTTTTAACTGTATCTTGTTCAGCCCACACACTTGCATATAAATTGGGCCCCTCACCGCTCTTTTAGCGGAATTGTTTTCTTCTTTCTCCTGCCTTCGTGTTTGGCGCTTGGTCGCCATCTTGGGGGTGGCGAGTTGCAAGGGAGACACGTGTTTGAGCGCTCTAGCGCTTGCGAGGACCACAGGTGAGCCCTATTTAAGGTGAGCTTGCCAGTAGCTCTACCTTGGAAAAGACTATAGCACGCACGCGCGCTATGCTGCTGGATTTATCAACTTACAGCGCTGCTTATTTTTAAAATACCGCTTTTTGTATTTTGGTGATTCTTAATTTCATTATCCCCTGTTTTTAACTGTATCTTGTTCAGCCCACACACTTGCATATAAATTGGGCCCCTCACCGCTCTTTTAGCGGAATTGTTTTCTTCTTTCTCCTGCCTTCGTGTTTGGCGCTTGGTCGCCATCTTGGGGGTGGCGAGTTGCAAGGGAGACACGTGTTTGAGCGCTCTAGCGCTTGCGAGGACCACAGGTGAGCCCTATTTAAGGTGAGCTTGCCAGTAGCTCTACCTTGGAAAAGACTATAGCACGCACGCGCGCTATGCTGCTGGATTTATCAACTTACAGCGCTGCTTATTTTTAAAATACCGCTTTTTGTATTTTGGTGATTCTTAATTTCATTATCCCCTGTTTTTAACTGTATCTTGTTCAGCCCACACACTTGCATATAAATTGGGCCCCTCACCGCTCTTTTAGCGGAATTGTTTTCTTCTTTCTCCTGCCTTCGTGTTTGGCGCTTGGTCGCCATCTTGGGGGTGGCGAGTTGCAAGGGAGACACTTGTTTGAGCGCTCTAGCGCTTGCGAGGACCACAGGTGAGCCCTATTTAAGGTGAGCTTGCCAGTAGCTCTACCTTGGAAAAGACTATAGCACGCACGCGCGCTATGCTGCTGGATTTATCAACTTACAGCGCTGCTTATTTTTAAAATACCGCTTTTTGTATTTTGGTGATTCTTAATTTCATTATCCCCTGTTTTTAACTGTATCTTGTTCAGCCCACACACTTGCATATAAATTGGGCCCCTCACCGCTCTTTTAGCGGAATTGTTTTCTTCTTTCTCCTGCCTTCGTGTTTGGCGCTTGGTCGCCATCTTGGGGGTGGCGAGTTGCAAGGGAGACACTTGTTTGAGCGCTCTAGCGCTTGCGAGGACCACAGGTGAGCCCTATTTAAGGTGAGCTTGCCAGTAGCTCTACCTTGGAAAAGACTATAGCACGCACGCGCGCTATGCTGCTGGATTTATCAACTTACAGCGCTGCTTATTTTTAAAATACCGCTTTTTGTATTTTGGTGATTCTTAATTTCATTATCCCCTGTTTTTAACTGTATCTTGTTCAGCCCACACACTTGCATATAAATTGGGCCCCTCACCGCTCTTTTAGCGGAATTGTTTTCTTCTTTCTCCTGCCTTCGTGTTTGGCGCTTGGTCGCCATCTTGGGGGTGGCGAGTTGCAAGGGAGACACTTGTTTGAGCGCTCTAGCGCTTGCGAGGACCACAGGTGAGCCCTATTTAATGCTCGCTCCCTGCGCGCAGCGGTGACGCGCAGCGGTAGCGCCGGACTCTCGCCGGAGTCAAGCCAGAGTCCTGCCCGTCTGCGCCCGTCAGCGTCCCGGAGGCGGGCGGAGCGGCGGGTGGGACTCTACCATCAGGGATGTGTCCCCCGTCTTGCGCTATTCCTCCAGCGATCTTCGCTCTTTCCATCCTCTTGTCTCTGGCTGTCGCATTGTTTTTCCCGGTCGATATCATGGGAAATCCCGTTGCCCGGGTTGTGGCTGGCACCCGACCCGTTTGCTTACCTCACGGCCGAGCAATGACACCTTCAGGATGGGCTTCGGTTGCATGCTATTAAACACCAGGTCAGCATGCAAACATGCGCAGGACATTTATGAGCTTCTCGACATAGAGAAGCCACTATGCCTCATGCTTACTGAGACATGGTGGACCGACTCTGCTAACCCTGACGTTGCTATGGCTATCCCGCCTGATTATAACATCTTCAGAAAGGATAGAGCCAAGGGAAGGGGAGGTGGAGTGGCGTTAGTGGTCCGGAAAGGAACCCCCTGTGTGATCCTGCCAGCTATTGACATCCGTGGCTCTGAGACCCTAGCCTTCTCTATTACTCTATCGCCCCACCAATCCTTTAAGGGACTGCTTATATATAGGCCACCTGGTGCACCCGGCACCTTCTTTGAAGATCTGGATTTGGTGTTGGTTGAGTTGGCCCTGAAAGCTGAACATTTTATCGTGGCTGGTGATCTCAACTTTCGTTTGGATGATTCATCCGATCCGGCTGCCACCAAACTCTCTGAGGCGCTAACCCCTCTGGGACTTGTCCCTTACCTTCAGGAGCCCACGCATGAGAAGGGGCACACCCTTGACCAAGTGTTCTCGTCTGTCCCTCTTGAGGGTATAGAGGTTGCTCCTGTCCTTTGGTCAGATCACTTCCTTGCCAAATTTGTCATCAAGGGCATAGGTAAGTCAGTGCCTACCCCTGCACATCAACAGGGTCGTGTCCATAGGGCACTCCATCGAGTAACCCCAGAGATGCTGGCTCAAGCAGCTGTGGCCCATCCCTGCCTCCTATCAGGCGACCTAGACAGGGACTTGCAGACCATGCAGGATTGGTTTTTGGACAGGCTAAACGATCTCGCCCCGGAAGTAACATCTCGCCCGACACCGAAACGGGTCTCCGCGCCCTGGTTTACCGCTGCACTGTCGGCTACGCGGCAGCAGTGCAAGGTAGCCGAAAGAGCTTGGCGGGCACAATATGACACTGTTGCCAAGCTGACCTATAAAACGGTGGTCAAGGCTTATCACCGGGACATTCGCCTGGAAAAAAAAGCGTATCTTGCCAGGAGAATTGATGCTGCTTCCAACTCCTGCAAGGAGATATTCTCCATCGTGAGAGAATTCACCTCACCTTGGTCGAACATCTCGGACCAAAAACCATCTGGTACCTGGGCGGCGGATCTTGCTGACTTCTTTACGAGCAAGATCCAACGCATCCAGGAGTCATTCCTGGTACCAATGTCTGTGGGCCAAACTGAATGTGATATCACCACATTGCCACAGACCGGGCCAAGGGCGACGTTGAGTGTGTTTCCTCCGATCTCTGCTCCGGACTCCCTGGCTCTAATGGGCAATTTAAAATCGGGTTCTCCCCTTGACCCATGCCCGGCTAAATTTCTAGCGAAAGTCGCGGAGGTGATCAACCCGCTGGCTAATCCGCTTTTGAATCTTTCGCTGAGGCTAGGTGTGGTCCCGCAAACCTGGAAGCAGGCGATGGTGATCCCTTTGCTTAAAAAATCTGGCCTAGACCCGAAGGCCCCAGTTAATTATAGGCCCATCTCTTTGCTGCCGGCCCTCACGAAGATTCTGGAAAAGCACGTTCAAGGCGTGCTCTCCAATTTCCTTGAATCTAATGAGATCTTGCACCCCACCCAATCGGGCTTTCGTCCCCATCTTAGCACTGAGACTGCGCTCCTGGAGGTTTCGGAAACCATTAAAGGGGTTCTGGACTCTGGGGGCAAAGTCATGCTGGTGATGCTAGACCTGTCGGCGGCTTTCGACACCGTTCCCCATGATGGTCTCCTCGCAAGACTTCGCGAGATAGGCATACGGGGGACGGTGTTCGACTGGTTTTCTTCCTTTCTTGCCGGCCGCCGGCAAACGATCTGGGCCCCGCCTGATTCCGCCGTGATGCCGCCTCTGGGAGTCGGGGTCCCTCAGGGCTCTATTTTGAGCCCGACCCTCTTTAACATCATCATGACCCCGTTGGCGGCACTGGTGGAGTCGCATGGTGCCCAGATCGTATCCTATGCGGATGACACCCAGCTCCTCTTCTCTTGTTCGAGAGGAGGCGACTTTGATGGGGAGAGTATTCGGGATTGCCTTGGGGCTGTTTTTCATTGGTTCCATCTAAACAGCCTCAAGTGCAATTCCGACAAGTCCGAAGTACTTTTCTTTGGGTGTGACACCGAGCCTGAATGGCAGACTTGGTGGCCACGGGATATGTTCCCATCCTGCTCCTCCCAGGTTGCAAAGAATCTAGGGGTGAAGTTGGATAACAGGTTAACCCTGAAATCTCAGATCCTGGGGGTGTCGGGCATGTGCTTTGGCATCCTTAGGATGCTGCGGAGGTTCCTTCCTTTGTTATCCGTGGAACATAGGACGCTGACAGTTCAGGCTCTGATTGGGTCCAGGTTGGATTATTCCAACATTCTCTACCTGGGCCTTCCAGAGTACTTGCTGCAGCGCCTTCAAGTGGTGCAGAACGCCGCGGCCAGGGCAATCTTCGGCCTTAGTAGGCGTTCCAGTGCCTCGGGCTTGCTGGTAACGCTACATTGGTTGCCCATTCGCAAGAGGATCGCCTTTAAGGCTTTGACCTTGGTCTATAAAGCTCTTCACAAGGGGGGAGCTAAGTACCTCCAAAAGAGAATGGTCTTTTATCATCCGACCAGGTCTCTGAGGTCGGAATCCCTGCACCTTGCTGTCGTCCCTCGGGTAAAGAAAGCGCGCCTTGGTGGGCGCTCTTTTGGAGTGCTGGCATCTCAGCTATGGAACTCTCTGCCGCTGGCCCTGCGGGGTGCCACTAGCTTATTGGCTTTTAGGAAAGGCCTTAAGACGTGGCTTTTTACTCAGTAGCCGTTCTTTTTGGTTTCTCTGGCTCACTACTTTTTTAGTCTTTCATTTGGTGTTATGTTATTATGCTGCAGTTTTCTTGTATTTTCCAATAAAAGCGCCGGGACACTCTTTCTGAGTAGCCGTGCGCTATAAAAATGAACCAATAACATAACATAACATAACTCGCACCGCCACTGCAGTAGGGCCTGTGAGATGCTTCCGGTCGGCTCTAGAATAGAGCGCTCGATTGTAATCCCCCCCGGGAGTTGCCATCTGTCCATCTCAAATGCGGGGTTCGGGACAGGGCTATACATAGCGTGGTTCACAGCACTCAACTGGGAAGCCCAGTAGTAGCGCTTGATGTCGAGCAACGCGATACCTCCATCGTACCATGGCAAGGTCAATTTCGCCAGTGCGATACGTGGTCGCCCACCCCATACCAACCGCCTCTGCAAGCCCTCGATCTCTCGGAAATAGCTGGCAGGTACCAAATCAAGTGTGTTTTGAATGGCATACAAGAAGCGGGGGAGAGACATCATTTTGAACAGGGCCGCCGGTCCCAAGGGGGAGAGTGGCAAGCCGCACCACGCCGCAACATCCGACCGAAGCCGGGAGAGCGGAGGCAACAAATTCCGCTCATAGCAGGCCTTGGGGTCGAGTGAAATATAGATCCCCAAGTATTTAAAGCCATCCCTAGAAACCGGTATCGGACAGTTGCGGGGAAGAAGAGGCTCATCGTCCGTGAGTGGATAAATACAGGACTTGGTCTAGTTAATGACCAGACCGGAATTCCTCCCAAAAGAGCGTAATACATCAAACAGGACGCCCAACGACTTACGAGGAGAGGTAAGATACAACAATATATCATCGGCATAGAGTGATATCCGGTCCTCGAAGTCAGGCGACCATCGGATGCCCTTAAGCGACAGTTCCCACCGCAACCATGCAGCCAGGGGCTCAAGGGCAAGCGCAAAGAGGAGCGGCGACAAGGGGCACCCCTGTCTCATTCCCCGTCCGAGGGCGAAGGGCTCCGAAGCCCTACCATTAACCACCACCTGTGCCAGCGGCTGCTCATACAAAAGCCTAATCCACCCAATGAATTTAGGGCCGAAACCAAACTTAGCAAGAGCAGCCCACAAATATGGCCACTCAACCGTGTCGAAAGCCATCGAGGCATCAAGAGAAACCAAAATGGCCGGCTCTCGGAGAGACCCCGTCCTTGCTAAAGCGCCATGGAGGCGACGTAGATTGAGCGCGGTATTTCGGTGGGGTATAAATCCAGGTTGGTCCGGGTGGCGTTTTTTTTTTTTTTAAAGAAGTGTGTTTCAGTTGTTTTAACTGATATGTATTTTACACTTCTTTTATTTTTCGGGTTTCCTGGAGCGTTTATTTAAATTTTGTACCATTTTCGGGTTTGAACACATTAGTTCAACATTTAACCATAACATCACTTTATAATTTGTTTGTTTTCAGTGAAGATATATATAACAATCTGGTCCCCACTGGGCAGTTGTAGTTCGGACCAAGTTTCCATATCGAAAGCATTTTTTGGTTTGCTTATAACTTTGTATTGCTCATAACTTTGGTGCACCTTGACAAATCTTCATAAATCTTTCCCAAAAAAGTCTCATCCAGCTCAACTCCTTCGGTTTTGGGTGGTCGTTCAACCGGGGGCTGAGAAAAGGGGGGATTCCAAAACATGTTTTCCCCATTCATTTTTTCATAGAGAAATTTAGACACAGATACAGTCCAAGCGGCTGAATGGATTACACTACATTTGGCCTTGAGCTCAATCATGGTCCAGAAAGCGTGCCTAGGCCATCCTAGGCTACAAATGTGTGTGGGTTTTTTATTTTACCACAAATTCTGGGTTCATCTGTAAATCCACAGTAATAGTTTTGTTTCTAAACATGGGCTCACAGAAAGCATGACAAGGTGAGACTTTACTTTCATTTTCAAACATTCCCCAGGTTGGAACTTTTGTTCCAACCTGGGGAATGCCTGGGACTGCAGAACATACAGAGGCCGGTTTATGACTGCATGTTATGTGGCTTAAAGGTGTTTAAAAAACACACAAGCGCAGTTCAGTTCCTTTTAAATGCTTTATTAATAATATATGGCTTACAGTGTTTTTTTTGTGTTTTGGTCAACATAGAAATGCTTTACTAGTTGCATTTAAACATAATTATGGAATATGATTCTGTAAAAATGGGACTTTTCACAAACGGTCATTAGTCTTTTCATGTGGTGATACTTAATATAGCCCACATACTTATTATAATATAAATATTATATCTATATATAGATGTGGTAACCCTGGCAAAGCCAGTAAACTTGTCTTGTATTATACTGATATGAGCCCTTGACAAAGCCAATAGGACAGCTTTATTGAAAGTGATACCCCCTGATATTGGGATGTCCTATCTGGTATAAGTGGGGGCCTTGTGATTGTGGGGGGGCATGACCCCTTAGCGGTATAATGTGATTTCAGAATGCCACTGAAGGTATTTCTATCTGCCTGATGTTCTCTCTGCATTGCACAAGGGTTGGCTGCCAGCAGGGGCTGTTTGCAGGGTTTGGCAACAATACCACATGCCCTAAAGTAACTATAACTCACGCCCTTGCCATGCTCTACTTATGACCTCACATATTACATCACTCATGACATGTTCTATGACAACACTGCACGTGTGCTGGAGAAAGGTTTGGACATTACGAGGAGCACGCATAGAAAAAGGATATACCTTGGGGGATTGTTTTATGCAGGAAGGTACTCCTGTCTGCACAAAAACAATCCTACTCGACATGCAGGCGCCCTTGCATCATTCCGCAAGGATGCAAGCGCTGGTGCTAGGATGCAAACTGTGTGCCAGGGCAAGGAGGGACCAGAAGTGGGCCATACATTAGTAGATAAGGTGCATTTCCTGTCCATATCACCAGTGCAAGGGCAGCACCACAGGCTCTTGAATGAGGGGGTGAAAGGAGGCGGGGATTGTAATAATAGAAACACTTAACACACGCCGAGCTGGGAGCATATTTAGCACGAATGCCAATTGTGTACTGAATGTTCAGCAAACATATGGTAAACACTTTTCAATATTCAATGACTGCATTACATTAACACCCGGAAGCGTTTCACATTAATATATTAGATTATATCACTGCAGTGGGTGACATTTATTAGAAGAGCCTTCCCCACGATGTCGGGCGGGGTAGGTCAACCACTCGGTTTCTACTTGAACCAGACACAAATCTTCAATGTGTCCAGAGTCCGCTGGAACTGATGAGGCACTAACTAAATAGTGATTAGGTTGCCCATTGAACCTGCGGGTACATATACTGCTGATCCACAAAGTGGTAGGTAGGTTCTCACCTTACCACTGGGTGTAGATAATTTTCACATTAAGGTCCTGAAGAATCGCCACTGAACCCCCAGACAAATAGGCGAGAAACATGTTGACGCACCAGGAGCAGAGCACCCTTATTGTGACCCATTATAGTCAGATAGTCGCCTCTACCGTTTTTCATTTTAATCAAGCAGGGACCCTGCTTGAATAAAGTTGGTTCCATAGGACCCCTGACATGTTTTAACTACCTCATTCACTACTACATCCAAACACACTAGGGCCCTCACACCCACGGCACCTAACGGCAAGGAACAAAAGATCTCAGATAAGGAGCCCCTTCGAGAGTGCCCGCGGGTATTGCAGTGCCGACCTGACTAGGGGCAGGCTCATATGTTGAAGCATGACACCTAGCTTGCTGGGTGAGTGAGGGCACTAGTTCCGAAAGGAGGAATTCCTCTCCTCCCACTACTTAACTGACAGGCCAGCCTGCCATCGTGACCATAACTAGGTATCTGACTAAGATTTTTAACGCACCAAGGAACTTCTTACCCTACTTCCTTTGACAGTCCAGGTGTTGTAGCAAGCCTCAGCCAGACCTGCTAGTGCAAGGGGTTCGCCCTTCTCTGCACAAAGTCCTCAGACCAATAGGAAGAAGTTGGCACAGAAACTGGAATAAAAAAGTAACATTTATTACACCTCATGAGGTGGTGCTACAGTTCAGACAGTACCCTTCGGTATTGCAAGAAGTAGCACCACAAGCTAAGAAAGCATGGTTTATTTATACCCGCACAGGGGCTCAAAAGAAGGCGGTACAAAACACAAGAGCACAACTTATGTACATATAAGGTAATATCGAGTGGGAGGAGCTAACAGTTTTGGGGGGCTGACAAACACATTCCTACCTGGAACTAATCACTTACAGATGTGGACCATAATAGACATGAGCAAAGTGGGGGATGCTAAATATAACTTGTTGCCGGGCGGATTCCAAGTGCCGTGAACAGGAAGATAGGACAAATGAAATGAAATGAAGAAAGTTCTTAATAAAGCGCACTGCGACCAAGCGGCTTCCTGGCGCTGAGAGTAGAATATCTAAGGAAGATGGAGAATGCTGAAAGTACTTCAGCCGGAGTACGCTATGGAGAACAGATGTGTCTTGAGGGCTTTACAGAATTGGGAGTAGGTTGGGATAGACCTAATTGACAGAGGGAGGCTGTTCCAGAAACGGGGAGCCAATACCGAGAATCTGGTGCCTCCCGTTTTAGATTTACGAAACCGCGGAACATTAAGGAGGAATTGGTTGGAAGAATGGAGGGCGCGGGTGGGAGTGTAAGGGATGATGAGTGAGTTGATGAAGGCTGGGGCAATACGAATACGGGCCATGAAAGCCAGGCATCCCATCTTAAAGAGAGATCTTTGGCAGATGGGAAGCCAGTGAAGGGATTTCAAAACAGGCGTGATGTGAGAAGATTTGGGAAGGTGATGAATAATTTGAGCAGCCTGGTTCTGAATGGCCTGCAATCGGCGCAGTTCGTAAGCCGGGATGCCCGCGTAGAGACTGTTACCGTAGTCAAGACGGGAGAGAATCATTGCTAGCATAATAAGTTTGATGGCATCGGTGGAGAAGAAGCGGGACCCTTTCCGAATAATGCGGAGGGAAAGAAAACAAGAAGAAACAACGGAGCTAATCTGGGCATGCATGGAGAGGTCCCCACTGACTTTAATGCCCAGGTACTTTGCAGAGGCCGCTGGTATGGGCGAAGGGCAAAGGTGGAGGGCCAAAAAGCAGGCGACCAGGGGGAGATGGAATGGCCAGTCAGGACCAACTCCGTCTTGTCCAGATTGAGCTTAAGTTGGTTACTATTCATCCACTCCGAGATGAAAACAAGAATGAAATGAAATTTAGGTAGGGAGTGCAAGGGAGAGGAGAGGTCAAAAACAAGCTGGAGGTCATCCGCATAGTTATATACGGAGACCCCCATGTCAAGGAGGGAAAGAATAAGGGGACGAATGTAAAGATTAAAAAGAAGAGGGGACAGGGAGGAACCTTGGGGGACCCCACAGGGGACCAAATGGGTTGGGGCAATGTGGCCAGACAGATGGACAGCCTGAGTCCGTCCATTAAGGAAGGAGGTGAGCCAAGAGAGGGCGGTACCCTGAAAGCCCGCTGCGCTGACCCGGTCGAGAAGGATGGAATGGTCAACCGTGTCAAACGCAGCGGACAGATCAAGTAACACCAAAGCTTGAGGCAGGTTGGAATCCGCCTTGCTCTTGAGCTCGTCTAGGACGGACAGGACCACTGACTCGGTAGAGTGAACTGGGCAGAAACCCGCTTGATGGGAGGCCAAGAGATGGTTATCCTCAATGAAGGAGGAGAGACAAGAGATAATGTGGCTCTCCAATATCTTACCAAGGTAGGGAAGAAGGGAAATAGGTCTGAAATTGAAAGGAAGGGAGGGGTCTGCCCCAGGCTTTTTTAAGATGGGGCGAACTATTGCGGATTTGAAAGATTGCGGTACTAGACCTGAGGAAATAGAAAAATTAAGAAGCGACAAAGCACATGGTTGGCACGAGGCAGCATGTAGCAGACAACATGGCTGCTGTAAATACAAAATGGAGTCCACTAAATGGCAAGATAAGGGCTAGAACTAAGATGTCTTCTGCTAATGCTTAATCTAATCGCTGTTAAATTACAACAGATGACCCTTTCAGCATTAGCTGAAGACATCCGCTTTTCTGGGATAGTCTAAATTTTCATCCTGTATATCTATACGCATCATGTCAGCTACTTCCTTGTCTAGCATGTGTTGTGCTTTTATTTCTACAGAATCCTTCCTGGTTGGTATGCAAGCTGTAATGCACATAGAACATAGCATTGGCCCACAATGGATAGACATACAACAGATGAAAATCACTGTAATTACAATACAGAGAATAGTCAGTAATTTCCAACCTCAGGCAGAGATTAGAGCCCAAAACCATCTAGCAAAAGACCAGGTGCCATTCTTAGTGTGAATATATGTAGCTATCTTATGCAGTTTAAAAGTTGCGTCATATACTGAGAGCGAATTATCATGAATTAAAACACAACAACTACTACCGATAATTTTACATGCACTACCTGTATCGGCTAACATCACATCTAAAACCATTCTGTTCTGGTGTGCTACAATTCAGGCAACTTGTAATTCTTTAGTGATGTTTCCAAGTGCTATAGTGGTCTGATTAGTAACAGCTTCCACAACCCTAGTTAACCGTCTCACTTTCCTGCTATTTCATGCAGCACCCACAAAAGAAAACAGACCCAAATTAAAATCAACATATTGCTGTAGACTAGTATCTGTAGGGTCTACTTCATCAGTACTTATTGTCCTTTTGTTTCGATTCAATGAAATATTCTTGAACAGTTTAAAATCTCGATGATATGATGCAGGTGCCAGAAAAACAGGAGGTAAAAAAAAGATACATAACATACACCTGACCACTCAACTGGTAGTCGATGATATCCATGACTGCCACATACTAGATATGTGTTATGCGAAGCTAAGAAAGAACTATTATTTATTCCATCTATATTTAAAACTGTAATACAATCACTTATTCCAACTGGGATTCGTCCAATACTTTGTACACATAAATCTGCTTTAGTCTTCGTAACAGTAATCACAAATTGTTCACTTGTGACAAAGTCTCTTGTGTGGGTGAAGACATATGGCGTAGAAACTGGTTAGAGGTGGCAGACCCGAGAGCAGAGGACGGCCCGGGACCAGGGTTCGAATCCCGGCGCGGCAGGTTTCTGGACCAGGGTCAGCGGACTCGATAATTCTCTCGCCTCGGTGCCCACTTTGATCAGCGATCACATTCGGCAACTCTGGGCATTAGCTTGCCTCATCTTCACTAACGGCCCCACCAGACCGCCGGGGATGCCTGGTCTCACCCTGGAGATACCCATTAAGGGACCATCTCTCAGGGAAGCCAGGAAGGGTTTCGCAGCGGTCGAAGCGCCTTGGGACCCTCCGGGTAAGTAGTGCGCTATATAAATGCCTATACATACATACATACATACAAATATTGTCCGGTCGGTATTCCTCCCATTCCCATTTAGTTCATTTTGCTTGAGGATACCCATCTTTGTCCTGATAACACTCCTTATTTAGACGGAAAAGAAGTTCACCTACTGCAGGTTTTCTAGTTGCAAACAAAAGAGTGTACCAGGCTCGACAAGAACCATTATGCGAGAAAGGAAGTGGGATAAAAGGCGTTCCTCCTTTCTTTTGATGCGCTGGAAGCATTCCACATACCCAACAGTTAGTAGTGTTCGTGGCATTATGGGTGTGATGCAACATCTGAACAAATGTGTTATTGAGATAAGATTAACAGTGTTTCTGCTCATGATACGGGAGAGTGAAATGCTGGCGTTCTTCTGGGACTGGAGTAGTAACTATAAAAAACTCATGAGCAGGAGCCATCATTTCAACAGACTAGGTGATTACTGCAAAACAGCAAAAACCCCTATAACACCTTAGATTTTCCTTTGTTTATTAATTTCAGCAACAAAATCAACTCTTTCTAAAAGCAAAACAAACAAAAACAAAATAATCGTAGGAGCTCTTCTCCCGTGGGTAGACGTTGGTGTAACTACAGTACGCAGGGCTGCTCCCCCCCCTTGTCATATCGGCACTCTGTTTCCACTACCCAGGGCGGTTGCTCAACCTGTCTTTCTCAAAACTGTAGATTCTTTCCTAGGTCTCAAGTTGTATCGTGATGCCAGGGATCATCTGGTCCGGGAAGAACTCAGCAGATTCGTCAGGTGACACAGCATAGCCTTTCTCCGTAGTCAGGATCTCTCGATGATCAGTCAGCACAGCAGGTTCCACCAAGGTCGACAATACCTTTCGATAATGGCTACTATGCACCCAGTTTTTCTTGTTGGTGACTCGAACTGCTGTTCTCGTAGCAAGGAGCACCTGTTCCGGTCCAAACAACCTCGGCTCCAGGCTGCTTGACCTCTCAAATGCCTTTATCATGACATGGTCGCCAGGTCAGAGCTCATGGCCTTCACCTGCAGATCTGTCGGGAAGTGCTTCAGGAACCTGTTGATGAATAGAAACCAAGCTGTCAGTTAACTGTGCCAAATAGTCATTCATCAAGACACAAGGTACATCATACACAGAACTCGGTTTCGGAACACCCCAAATGTTCATCGGTCTCCCAAATACAACCTCATAAGGAGTAAGACCTGTTCTGGAGTGTGGTACTGATCTAATAGACAACAATGCCAGTGGCAGTGCATCTGGCCAAGTCAAGGATGTAGAAGCTTGGATTTTCGCTATTTTCAGCTTAAGAGTAGCATTATACCTTTCCACCAATCCTGCTGATTGTGGATGAAACACTGCATGGAACTTCTGTTTAATTCCTAATCCCTTCAGAACATATTTGATAACTTCCCCAACAAAATGAGGTCTGTTATCATTCCATAGGAGTCTGCAAACACCACACCTCGGGAAGAATTCCTTCAATAACACCTTTGCAGTAGTGATAGCAGTATTGTCCTTTGTGGGGTACGCCTCAATTCATTTGTTGAAGGCACAGACCACCACTAAGACATACTTCAAGTTGTTACAATGCTCAAGTTGAATATAATCCATTTGCAAGACTTCAAAAGGTGCAGTTGGTGTAGCAAAACCTCCAGCTGGAACTCGCGTCCCTTTTCCAGTGTTATATTGTAAACAGATCAAACAAGACTGTACTACTCTCTTAGCTGTGCTAGAAATTTCTGGATGCTCCCAAACTTGCGTAAGCATTCTCGTTATTGCTGAAGCTCCAACATGTGCTAGTCCATGTGCCATCTGAACCATAGGTTGTACAAAGGCTATAGGCAGCTTCCATCTATCCATCTGCTTATTCTGCCAACAACCTTCATCATCCAACTCTCCTTCTTCAGACCATTGTTCACGTTCCTTTACAGAAGCAGATTTCTGTATCACTCGTACTTCTTGCCTAGCATAGTGCCAACGCTCAGCTTGTGACTTCACTACATACATAGAAGTAGTGCTTCTTTGTGTCGCAGTTTCACGTGCCACGTGATCTGCAAAGGCATTACCTTGTCCAATCTTATCTGTCACTTTCTTGTGCGCACTACACTTCACAATAGCTATTTTCTTCGGGTATGTCAATGCAATGAAAAGATTATGTAATAGGTCTTCGTGCATTATTTGCATCCCGTGAGATGTAAGAAAGCCTCTTTCTTTCCAGAGCAGGCCAAAGTCATGCGCCACTCCAAAAGCATAACAGCTATCTGTATAAATATTCACACATAAGTCAGTGCTAAGCTCACATGCTTGTGTCAAGGCTATCAATTCAGCTGCTTGAGTCGATTTCTGTGGTATGCGAGATGTCTCCACTATTGTTTCAAGCGTGGTGATTGCATATGCGGCTGAGGTCGTGCCATCTGGCAATTTCAAACAAGATCTGTCAACCCACAATTCCCCATCCACACATGGAAGGGGCGTATCTTGCAAATCAATGCGACCCTTTGTCTGTTCCTCAGTCAAAAATATACAATCATGTGTTTCTTGTGACTGAGGCTGAGTCGCCAGATACGGCAATAAAGTAGCTGGGTTTAAAGTTGCACATCTCTTCAATGTAATGTGAGGAGCTAACAATGCCAGTTCATATCCTGTCAGACGAGCACTATTTAAGTGCTGCGTCTTTGTTCGATTTAAAAGGGCATCAACCGCATGGGGTACCAACACTAACAGCTTATGTGACAAAACTATTCCTTCACTCTGTCGTATTGACACAGCCGTTGCCGCAACTGAGCAACGCTCGGGCAACAGGATCAAGAACTGCTGAAAAATAAGCAGTGGGACGTTGCTTATCACCATGTAACTGGACTAAATCTGACAATGCGCATCCATATTTCTCATGCACGTAAAGTATAAAAGACTTCGTGTAATCTGGTGTACCTAACACTGGTGCTGAACAAAGGGCTTGTCGTAACTGTCAAAAGGCAGTTTCACATTCATCTGTCCATGGAAGGGGTATTGGAGTGTCTTCTGTCAAAAGTGCTAACAAAGGCTTAACAATATACGAAAACCCCAAAATCCATTGCCTGCAAAAAGAAGTAAGACCAAGAAATGCATGCACTTCTTTCTGTGTAGTAGGTACTGGAGTATCTAAAATTGCTTGTATATGATCTGATGTCAATGCACATCCCTCCTTAGACAAAAGATGACCTAAATAGGTTACCTTTGGTCTACAATATTGCAATTTCTTTCGTGACACTTTATGATGATGTGAAGCAAGATAAGAAAGCAAAGACAGAGTGCACGTTTCACATTGTTCTGGGGTATCGGCTGCCAACAAGATGTCATCGACATATTGTAGGAGAGCCACACCTTCAGGCAAAACTAAGGAATCAAGTTGTCTTTTCAATGCTTGACTGTAAATACTCGGGCTCTCAGTATAGCCTTGAGGAATTCTACAAAATTTATACGATGGATTATTCAAAGTGAAACCGAACAAATATCGGCTAACAGGATGAATAGGGATCGAAAAGAAAGCGTTCTTCAAGTCTATAACAGAGAACGTGGTTGCAGTCAGGGGAACCAAAGTAAGAAGTGTCGTAATGTCAGAAACCACAGGGTACTGTGGTACAACAATCTTGTTTACCTCTCTCAGGTCTATGATAAACCTGTAAACTCTAGTGTCAGTGTCCCTTTTCAAAATTGGATGAATCGGACTGTTGCAGACATTAAATGGAACTTCCTCAAAAACCCCAACCTGAATGAGATCATGTACAATTCGTATGAGTGCTTCTTCACCCTCCTGTGAAATTCTGTATTGACGCTAATTTGTACCAGTGGGATAACCATTTGACCCACATCAGTGTCTGAGGTAGCCCACAAAGTTGTAGGAAGTGAGGCCAATGCAATATCCTCTTTAACAAGACAAGCTCTTTCAGTCACGGGATGATTATCATTCGAAATGACACGCACTCCTTCAGGAGAACATCGTATTGTGGCTCTAAAATACTTGAGCATATCGAGACCCACAATATTGTCTGGTGTGTTTGGAGAAAGCAAAAATGGACAAGGAGCACTAAATTTATCAACATGGAATGCAAGTGGTTGTGACAATGGGCTAAGGGAAGGTGTTCCATCGAAACCTATCGAAGTAATAGTTACGCCAGACAGGGGAGCCCTTGGAACCAATTGTTAAGACAAAGCGCTACAAGTAGCTCCTGTATCAACCAGAAACTGATCAGTAGAAACCAAAACATGTGCTGTATCACAGGGACCCGTCTGATCTACTGGAACTTCAACTGATTCCTTACCCCATCCTAGGCAATCCTATGCATGAACAGAATCGTAAAGGTCAGGCTGAACATAATCAGACATTTGATACTGATTTCGTCTGTCAAAGGTATTAAACCCATCCTGTGTTCGCACATTAGTATCAAATTGAGCATGATCATTCGTATTTCCCCTAGAACCTGAATAACCTGAACGATTTCTCATTTATCCCCGTCCTCGTGAATTCTGTTGGGCACGCAACACTGGGCAATCGGCCATCCAATGACCAAATTTCTTAAAATACGCACATTGAATAATAGACAGATTCGTACGAGTATAGGGGGGATTAAAAGATCCACATCCGCCTCTATAATAGCCTCTAGAGGGCGGACCATAAACTTGGGCTAACATAACCTTCGTTTTCAAATCTCTAGATTTCTTTTCTTCGTTACCTCTCGCTTCTAATTCCTGACGCTCATAATATTGAGCCATCGTTAAAACAGATGCTGGAGAAGAGGTAGTCCAATAACTTTCACTGGCTTTTAAACGGCTAGCTATCCCTGGTAACAGATTCGTAACATATTTGTCGACAAAAAGATGTCTGCCTGTATCATCCGTCAAAGACTGATCGCTAAAATCGTGAAAAGCTTCCTCAAAGCGTGTAAAGAAATCAGAAACCGATTTGTCTAATTTTTGTTTACACGATGCTAAAACAGTCCAATCTATATTTTTAGAAGGGATAACTGTTTTAAGCTTAGTTAATATGGCTGCAGGAAGATCTAACATTAACTTATGTTGCTTTTGTGCGGGCTTCCTCTCCACATCCAATTGTTCTAGATCCTTCCATTCCGCGCCAAAAGTAGCACGATCATTAATTTTACGGACGGTCCTCCACATATCCGGTGGTAATATTAATCCGAAAAATGAATCAATATCTCACAAAGTCATGATACAAGAATTTATAGCGCCTTCAACTTCCTCATAGAAAGCGCTGGGTTTTTACGTGGATCGGGTAATGCTGCTTTAAGCACCATTACATCTGCCCTATTCCAAGGAGTATACACCCAATTATAAATAAAATAACCTTTAGCATCAACAGAATTTTTATCATCATTGTCACCTGCTCTTTTAGGGGGAACATACAAGGGTGCGGCTTCCCGCATAGGCTTCATATCGACTGTCATTATCTTATCTGTTCTGAAGATAGAGGACTGCGACTCTCCGGCCTGAGATTTCTGCGCAGCTGCGTCTGCAAGCCTTTTTTTCTCCTTCAAGTGAACCACATCAGTTCGTAATTTATCCAACCGTCTAATCGTATCAGCCACCTGAGAAAAAATAAAAAGACCATCACGCATGTTCTTACAATCAGCTGCTACATCATCAGGTTCTAAAGCTGGAGAGAATTTCCGAAATAATTCAACAACTTCTGAAGCAAACGTCTCAGTGAAATACTTCTGCTCTTTCTCCAACCACCCCTGTATACCAGCTAAAAGATCGGAAGCAGAATCAGTGCTACGTAATACTTTACGTGCAGCCTGTCTGATATCGGCCACACCTTAAGTAGGCAGCATAGAACGAGTGTCCCGCGCCTTTCGTTGATCTACATCAGAATCCTCATCGCCTTCGGATGGAGTGGACGGAAAGGCATACGGAGGTGGAGGTTGATCTAATAACAAAAAATCATCTTGAGGTTTATTAAGGACAGGATAGAGAGGTTGTCGGACAGAGTATTGGCCAGATACCTGCAATCTTTCTCCTCTCTCTCTTTCAACTCTTTCACTTCTTTCTTTCTCAACTCCAACGCTTTCTCATACACATTCTTCCGCTGCTCTTTCTCAATCAATGCTTGCTCACGCTTCGCTTGTTCACGCACTTCTTTCTCCCACATACGCACACATTCAAACATATCACGTCTAGACTTCAGCTCAAACATACATTGCTCCACATACTCAATCTTTCGTATATCAAATGACCCATGCATAGGCCAACGTAATTCAGGATCCTTACGAGTGTATTTATGCCATAACGTGCTGTACATTATGGGAGAAAGACCAAATTTTACATACATATCCCTATTAGGCATACCCTCTGGGGGAGCCGGTTGCGATTCTTCGAGTCTCAGTCTGGTACCATTACAAAAGTAACACATCCTTCGAAGTGCGCTAAAAACAGGCATGAAAAAAATAATGCAAAATATGCAGTATTATACACAAAGTAGCACTTAAAGTACTTTTAGTACGTTGCGCCGTTCAAATTTGACTCATTGAAGAAAAATCTCCACATTGCCTGCCTATATGAGTTGCAACACATATATTTACCAAATACAAAATTCAAATTAGACTAGTCTTTTCCAAATACAAATATGCCACAGTAAGTGTTCCTAAAACTACCTTACCATACAAGGGCATCCAAAACCCCGTAGTATGTGCTGCAAAACGGCTCTTACCAATCATAGGGTGTCCAGATTCCAACTGCCAAGTTCTAAATTCGACCAAACGGCCACTGCACAGTGAATCGACAGAAGAGATCTCAGTCGAGGACCGGCGCCACCTGGATGGTCAGTTCGGAAAGAAGGGAAGAATCGCCTTGGATGCCAAGTCTCGGTCTCTTCTGGCAGTGATCACGTCCGCCGCAAGATTGCAAACCTCCGTCACGACCAATTCTTCGGGCATCCGAGTCGCCGATGAGCCCCACGTGTCGGGCGCCAATTTGTCGTAGCAAGCCTCAGCCAGACCCGCTAGTGCAAGGGGTTCGCCCTTCTCTGCACAAAGTCTTCTAACCAATAGGAAGAAGTTGGCACAGAAACTGGAATAGAAAAAGTAACATTTATTACACCTCATGAGGTGGTGCTACGGTTCAGACAGTACCCTTCGGTATTGCAAGAAGTAGCAACACGAGCTAAGAAAGCATAGTTTATTTATACCCGCACAGGTGCTGAAAAGAAGGCGGTACAAACACAAGAGCATGATTTATGTACATATAAGGTAATATTGAAAGGCACAATCGATCAGTGGGAGGAACTAACAGTTTTGGGGGCTGACAAACACATTCCTATCTGGAACTAATAACTAACAGATGTGGACCCTAATAGACATAGGCAAAGTGGGGGATGCTAAATATAACTTGTTGCCGGGCAGATTCCAATGCTCCGTGAACAGGAAGATAGGACAAAGCACATTGTCGGCACGAGGCAGCATGTAGCAGACAAAATGGCTGCTGTAAATACAAAATGGAGTCCACTAAATGGCAAGCTAACGGCTAGACCTAAGATGTCTTCTGCTAATGCTTAATCTAATCGCTGTTAAATTACAACAAAGGGCATGTACGTTGGACCGTCCCAAAAGCCCTTTGTCCCCCCTTTTTGAGTAATTGAAAACTAGTCCTGGCATCATAGGCACCAGGTGAGTGACCAAGATTTTAGCGAAGATCTTCGCGTCTGAGTTTCAAAGGGATAGCGGCCGGTAAGAGCTACGCTCCTTGGGCGGTTTAACCTTTTTTTAAAAGAAGACTATGTTAGTCATGTTCCATGATTCAGAAGCCACCCCCTAGCCTCTATGTGCTGTATACCCTCAACCAGTAGTGGATCAATACTGCTCTTAAAGGCTTTGTAGAACTCAACTGGTATCAGCCCTCGTCAGCCGCCTTCCCAGAGGGGAGCCTAGATAGCACTTCCACAACTTCATCCTGCGAGATTTCTAGTTCAAGTGAGGCCGAGTCTTCCTCGCTCAAAACCGGCAGGCTGCGCCCCTTGATATACTTCTGGAGGCCACCCTCATCTAGTGGTAGAGATTGCGTATAAAGCGCTTGATAGATCTTGGAAAATTGTTCGATTATAGCTTGATGGTGCGAATACAGCACCTTGTTCTCCCCTTTTGTGGCCTTTATCTGGGTTTAGCTCTGTTGTCTGCTACTGATGGGAAAGCACCTTCCCGATGTGATCACCGTATTCATTTTGTAAGGACAGGTGCTTGTTATAGCTCATAGCTACTTTCTCCCTTACCATCCTGCTCATGGACAGCCGGTCATCTTTTAAGGAGGTATACAGTAGAGCCTGGTCTTGGGTGCCTCCCTGGACTGCCTCTACTTGATGTAATTTGATAGTTGAGAGTGTTTGAAGAGCAACCCTGTCCACAGCCTCCCGATATTTAGTTTGCTGCCAGGTGTACTGCTGGGTTATCCCCCTTATAACTGCCTTCATCGTATCCCAGACCATGCAAGGAGAGGCCGTCTCCACATTGGTAGTTAGATGGTAGATAGTAAGGAAATGTTTGTTTTGCTTGTGTTACCACTTTTATTATTCACATACTGTCATATGGTTACTGCGTTTCTATATATTGTGTTAAGTTAGCATGAGTTTATTAAATGTTTAAACAACATATTTTCCTTCGGCTTCAGTTTGCACACGACACCTAATTGTTATTGTAGCTTTCAATCTAGACGAAAGATGTGATTTATTTGAGAATAATATGTTATTGCTCTGATATCAGTTGTGCTTGGTACACTTGGTACAACTGTCTGCACACTGAGAACTGCACCCTCTAAGAATAACCTAACACAAGGTTGCTGAAGGCCTGATCCTCGCACCACATTAGACATAACACAAATAATGTTGCTGCCAACTTTGGGCTCTACGCGGGTTTAAGATAGAGTTACAGGGAATGAATCAACACACTTGATGCTTCGCATGCAGAGAGCTGGTAGCTGTTGATGTGATCTGCTCCTACTGACCATTAGAGGTATGGGCCCGCCCAGCTAGAACCCAAACGAGACCTTCTTAGATATAATATAATATGCTAAATAGGGTGCGCGAAATATAGGTGATACAAACTTTATATAGATATTGCATTATAATATGCTATCACCATTCGCTTACTATGGATTAGTAACTATGCTGATAACTTTGATTTTTATAATATGTATGTTGGTATTATATAAGATACTGCGTTTGAGAACTTTGCATTGAAAAATAAACATTTCAAACTTGCACGTGTGTTCTTTGCCTCCCAGTTTCGGTTTGTAATGATTATATAACGAAAGAGTGTTCATGTGTTCCACGATACCTGAGGTACCCTAAGTTCATGTTCTGGATTGTTTAAGTCATTGGGAAGTTATTACTACCGATGAGACACTGTAGCTAGCTTGGTAAGGGGATTTCTGAAACTAAGGTGAGTTTTGGGTCACCCTAACTCACCCAGGTTTTAGATCTCTGTGCACAGTTCTGTGGGAAAACGGAAACCCTGCTACATGGCGCCCATACGTTGTTGGCCTTATATCATGACACTCGAGTAGTATGGCATTCAAACCTTAACCCCTTCATTCCCGTTTCCGGAAAACGGCAGTGTTGGAAAAACCTACCTATTTTTGAAATAGGTAATTTTCAAGCTTGAATCTATCTAAAAACGGTTTCCTTGAATTACTACCCAGTTGTGCTAAAAAGTAATCTTTGTTTTTTCACTTTCCTGTGCTGACATGGCACAAGCCGTGGACATCCCGCAGCATAGTCGCATTGCGGTGCGTGACCATTTGCGGGCTTATAATGTCCCTGTGGACGGCTTGGCTGTGGTTCTGGTGGTGAGTGCGGAACATGCTTACCCGTACGAACTGTTTTATTCGTGGGTGACATTTCCGGCGGTGGACGCTAATTCTGGAGTGTTCCATTCATACACTGCTTCAGCTATACCGGTTGCGTATGCTCCGTACAGGGCTCTGGAAGTTCCTATTGATGCTTGGCAGCATGGAGTTTGGTTTGGTGGCGCCCTACCACACGCTTTAACCGCTCCGAGGTTAGGTCCTTTGTCCATTCCGGGCACACCTTGGCCCGCTTTGGCTGGATTCACTCCTCACCCTAATCGCGCCACTTGTAACGTGGCTGATCTGCGGCGGCTTCATGAAGTCCCAGTGGTGGTGATTAGAGCGCTTGTTCATTACACTAGCCGTAATGTTCAGGACGTAGCCCCTAGGGGTGCACAGCTTCGTGCAGAACAGGCTGGTTTGAAAATCAATCCTGTCATGGTGAATTCCGTGATGGGCAAAAAGCCCCAGGACAAGGATGATTTTCCGTTCTGGCTTGCTGAGAAATTCGGCCAGCTGGAAGCTGTGTTTCCCAACACGAGTCCTGGTGATAAACACAGGATTCTTACACTAAGTTTACCGAAAGATTTGGCACCTGAACTTGTTGACTGTGAGACCTGGGGTAAGACTTTTGCAGCGGTCTATTCGAGGTGCTATGGTACCCCGTCTGTGACCAATCTGGGTGCGGTCCTTAAATGTGTTCAGGATGAACACCGACCGGAGTCGGTGGTTGACTTGGGTATGCGCCTGTGTGGCACCTTTGATGTAGTTTGCGATCTGATCCTTGCGAATGTCTAGGGGGATGCAGTGAACTTTCGGGGTTGCTAACACATTGGCGTTAGTTCCCGAGGCCGAGAGACCCCGTCGGTTGGCAAGGATTATTGTGGCTGCTTATAAAACGGTTGGCCGCAATGCGAAGGGGCTTAAGGCTTTTCCTGATAAAGAGAAAAAGCAGCCCCAGGGCCAGTCTTCTGATACTAGTGGTCAACCTAAGTCCAAGAAACAGAATTGGCCTAAAAAGCAGAATCGGGGTAAGCAACAACAACAACAAACACAGGTTTCTGCTCCTGCGTCTCCGTTGCCTGCGCAGTCGGATCGAGTTTATGATTTGCGCGATCGCGCGATGATTAAATCACCTGAAAGGTTTTAGGCTTCTGACCAACGCTCTCCTCGTTCCTTTCAGGACTCATCGGCTCCGTCAACCGGTGGTGGAGGGGGCGGCAGGGGCCGGGGTGGCCAGCAAGGACGTGGTCAGCCCCGCCCACGTAACGGTGGAGAGCAGCAGGAAGGCACTACGCCCAAGAGACCACAGTTTGCCACGAAGAAAGTCGCCGCACTGACAGCGCATCGATATGCCCCAGATAGTGAGAACGTGGCTTCGGAATCTGACGTGGGCTCCGACCTTGCTGGACAGCGCGGCAGAGATTACCATAGTGAGAGAGGCCCTCCGTGCACTGTTGAAGGTGACAGCGGCTGACACTTATGTTGTGATTGAAACTGCTGATACGCATGTTGCTTCCCCTGAACGTCTTTTTGAAATTGTCCTGTTAATCGAAGGTGACATGCAGCGAACTGTAAAAGGGGTATTTTGGGGAAATCTCTCGTCTACGTATGACATTTTGCTTTCGGAGGCTGACTGGCCCCCACCTTTTGTTCTCGCAGCTCCGCGAGGGGAGGAGGTAATCCTCCCCAGTTTCGCGCACACTGTATCGAGAGTGGAGGCGCTGCATTTTGCAGAAGAGTGGGCTCTGGCGCTTGCGCCGGCTGTGTACCGCAATCAGTGTGGCTGGGATAAATTGTCTCCAAGCCATGAGATTCCGTTACGGTCTCAGCCGCAGCCTCAACCTCAATATCCCATACGGCGTGAAGCCAAAGCTTCAGTCGCGGCTATCCTTGAACAATTAGAATATCAAGGTGTAATTGAAATGTGTGTGTCACCGATGAATAACCCCCTTTTTACTGTTAACAAGCCGGACGGCTCATATCGTTTGGTTTTGGATTATAGGCATTTGAACTCGCATTGCCGTAACTGCGCAGTACATAATACTCATGGCTCTGCGTTAGTGAATAGTCTTGAGCGTAAACGGTTCAAAACCACGCTTGACATTTCCAATGGTTTTTATGCCCATAGATTAGACGGTCTAAGTTCCCAGTGGACCAGCTTTACATGCGGCGGTGTGCAAAAAATGTTTTGGCGTCTCCCAATGGGCTATAAGAATAGTCCTGGAGTATTCTCCGCCCGCATTGTCTCTCTTTTGGAGGGCATCGACCCAGTTGCTTGTTCGTATGTGGATGACATTTATCTGACAGACGACGATCTTTGGGAGCATCTGTGTCGAGTAAATAGCATAATTTGTAACTTTGCAGACATTGGTTACAAGTTTAACTTTGCAAAGTCGCACATTGCAGAGTACACAGTGTTGTTTCTCGGCTACGAGCTAAACAACGAGGGAAAGGGTTTGGCACCTCACTTCCTGGAGAAATGCGCACAGTTGCGCTCTCCGACAACACTGAAAAAATTACAATCTTTGCTGGGTTTTTTTAATTTCGGGAGGACTTACATTCCGGAATATGCCCAGGGTATCAAGCCTTTGTATGCTTTGATACAACCATCTTTTTTCAAATCATGCTGGCTGCCTGAGCATTCAGCTATTCTGCAGTCTTTGCAGGCTGATTTGCTCGCTTTTGAATACTTACAGACTCGTGATAATAAAACCAACCTGGTGATAAGAATTATCCCTGGGGCGGTGGGTTTCACGTACCTGACTTTTAATGAAGGAAATACAGTACCTATTGCTTACAAGTCACACTTGTACACTTTGGCTGAACTGCGTTTTTCCACTGTGGAGAAAGTTTTAACGGCTGTACAGATGGCAATTCTTAAGGAACGTGCCCTGTCGCAAGGAAAACGCATGTTGGTTGTTACCCCGTGTCCTGCCTTGGAGGCGGTTACGAAAGCCAGTGTACCTAATTCCAAAGCTTTGCACCCTAGGTGGATTCAGTGGGCTGCATCCTTGACATCCCAGGATGTCACGTTTATTTTTGACGCCACTTTACGGTCACAGGAGTACTTACAGTATGAGTTTGTTCATCCTGCTACTTTAGCAATGCAGCCGTTGGAGGATTTCCATTGCATCATTTACACTGATGGTTCGGCGCAGGTTGCACATGGCTCTAAACATGCCTACGTTTCCGCGTGCGCCATTGTGGTCGGTGCCATGGTGAACGATGAGTTCAAGTCCAGTGTCGTGCACACGCAGACACTTGGGGACTGCACCGCACAATTAGCAGAGCTTTGTGCGCTGATGCTTGCATTGGAGTACGCAGATCCTAGTGTGACGACTTTGATCGTAAGTGACTCTTACTACTGTGTCCAGTCTTACAATGAAAACTTGTTCTTTTGGATTTAGAATGAGTTTCGTGATTCCAAAGGTAGCACAATAAAACATAAAATGATCTGGGTCCGTGTGGCGGAACTTAAAGAGAAGTTGCCACTCATGTTTGTGATTCATACTCTCGGCCATCAGCGCGTGGGGGTCCACGCTGTTGGTAACTCGCTTGCTGATGAAGCAGCGAAGTCAGCGGTATCGAAATACTTAGTTGCAGCAGTCACGAGATCCAAAAGCAAAATAGATGATGACATCTTGGCAGCTGTTGCTGCAACAGAGAAGGGAGGTAAATATCCTGCGGGGTTCCCTTCTAAATACACATACCACTTAAGTCCCGATAAGGTTCCTTATGTGAAAATTCCTGATGTTGGCGAGCGTCTAGTTCCCAACTCGGATCGTAGGGCTACTTTGATTACAGCGGCTCATGAAGGTGTGGCGTCTGCGCATGCGGGCGTCTCAGCCACTGTAACTCAGCTACAACAGAGGTTCTGGTGACGGGGACTGTACAAACAGACGCGCGATTATGTCCTTCAATGTGACATTTGCCAGCAGATTAAACCTTTAACTGCTGCGCATCCGCCTCAGACACAGTTGTACATCTCTAATAAACCACTTGGATGCATTTATTTGGATCACTGCGGTCCATTTTCTTCTGATACTGCATACAAGTACATCTTGGTAGCAGTTGATTCATGCACACGCTTTGTGTGGGTATGGCCACATCGGAGCGCTGATTCACGAACTGCCATCAAGGATTTGCGAGTCTTTATAGGGATTTTTGCCTGTGGTACCTTCCATTCACGTCAGGGTCCGGCTTTCGCCTCTAAGGCGTATAAGGATGCTATGGTTTCGTTCGTTGGGGGTCCAAGTCAAGTTTTCAAGTCCGTACAGACCCGAGGGTAACAGTGTAGTGGAACGAATGAACCGTGACTTAAAGCAATCTTTGACAGCCCGAGTTATAGGCACTGGCAGAAACTGGTTAGCCCACCTCAATGGCGTGCAGCGTGCGCTTAATAATCTCCCTAGAAGGTTTCTGGGTGGGCGGACCCCGTACGAAATGCTCTTTGGTATCAAGATGTACGTCCCTGACCTCGATGGGCTAGACTGCAAGGCCCAGGCCACGGCCACGGCCTTTGACGTAGATGAACATTGCAATGTTTTACAGGATCTACAAAAGACCAGAGACAGTCTAGCAAAGGAACATTTGCCCTCCACATCGGATGATGGGTTGCAGATCCCGGTAGTTGGCTGGCTACCCCAAGTTGGAGAACTGGTTCGAGAGAAGATCGATAACAAGAAAGAGTTTGGTCCCTCATATCGTGCACCGGTTCGAGTTCTTGGAGTGAAGGGCACAAGAACAGTCATTTTACCACCACTTCCAGGTCGTAAGGAAAACAGATTTATTTCTATTGACAATGTCAAGACACACAGGGTGGCCGATTCTTCATAGCATGACACCGGCTGTATCCTGTCCTTCCATGGTGAGGCACTCTGTGCTAGCAATAACTTCTGGTGCAGAACAGGAGGTGTCCCTCGAGATGCCTGCCATATCCAGTCCTTTATTAAATACTATTCCTGTTACTAACATTGATGAGCTGAACTACACCTATCCTGCTGATTTATCGATGCCTGATTTACAGACTCGTTTGGCCGACCAGTCCAGATTCTCTTTTGACTCTGTTTCGGAACTTTCAAAGAAACCCTCAACTATTGCGAAATATGCCACGTTGTTTAAAAACATTTTTTAATTCCCCCTTGGACATACGTTTGGTTGATCCTATTTTCATTTTACCTTTTTATGTCAATTGGTTTTGTGTTTTATTTTTTCCGCCTGATCGATGGTCACTACGTTGAAGAAAGAACAGGAATTTGGTACCTAAATGGAACATTGGCCCCTCTTTCCTCTTCACATTCAGCACACAGACTGAAATGAAACTTGAATACAGTCAACATTACTGCTTGGCCTGTCCTTGATGGGATTGTGTGGGATGCGGTTAGATTTCAAATACATGGGCCCACTGAAGTGATTAATGTTCCGAATGTGCTTAGCGTAAACATGGGAGATGTGATTAAACAAAATATACGTTCTGATGATTGGGATATTCAGGCCGTAGAAGCATTATTCTCTGATTTAAAGTACTATGCGGCTTTTGATGCTGAAGACTTATATTTAGATTCTATTAATTATGGTGATTTGTTTTGCTTCCAACATTATGGTAATCATTTTCTCCATAAGACGAATTCCAGGAGGGTTGCTATGAATTACACGCAGTGGGAGCACTGCCCAGCTCCTTTAATTGGAAGCTCCAATACATTTCTGAAAAAATATAGTTATTTTACAGATTTCAATCAATCAAATCCTGAGTCATTTTATTTCAGGATGACGGAAAAGTCCATGTCCAAAGTTAGACTTACCGATACAAAATTGCTGTATTCGAAGTCCTTTCTAGACAAATTGGCTGTAGATGGCTACGAGTTCTGGAAGGGAATAATTGACCTTAAATCGGTTTGGGGTACCAAAGATTGGCAGGTACAAGGCACTGAGGCTTTGCACCGTGCATGTCTCATCCCGAATCACATGTTGTTTCTAAATTCTACTATTTCCCAAACAACATGCTTTGGATTGGCTACTTCTAAAAAATTAAATACACCAATTATCCCCGAATTGGAAGAATATTCAGGTTGGGTTATTTTTCAGAATTATCTACACGAGAGATACAGTCTCTACTATACAATTCGTCCTTTAATATATCCAGTTTGGATCCAAAGGGTTGGCTAGTGTGGCAAAAGAGTTCTGATTCTTGCCAACGTCGATTTCTGGGGTTGGCTGAAGGGTTCACACAAGTACGACCAGATCCCCATTTTGAAACTGATTATACTGTCACCACTTACTCTGTGGGGAAACTGTGTCAAAATTGGTTACAACATTCCACTTTAGCTGCAGTTAAACTGCATCTGTCTCAATTAACTGAAAATGTGGATTTGAACGATTTTGTTAAAGGCCCAGCTAAAGGTAGATCTAAACGATGGATTTATGCGGTATACAATGAAATTTGGAAAGTTTCTCAAATTGTGGCTGCTAAGCGCCTAAGGGCAATTGATCAAGCAAATTTAGAAAAAGTGCTTGCGGTTGTCGATAACAGCATTAACACACTTTCCTCCCGAATTTACACGTTGAACAATATTGTTTCTTCTGTTGTTGACATTGTACATGATGAAGTGTCCGTTTTGTATCATGGTCAAAATCAATTGCGTTCTGTAATGCAGTTTGCTTGGACACGACAGACTCTGAAGGCTGGTCGAGTGCCTTGGAGTTATATGAACGTCACATCACTATTTGCCCCTTTTAATTTGACTGACAAACAGCGCATGCTTTCCATGCGAGATGCATCATTTTCTATGTTACACATTGAAAAGTTAGAATCTTTGCCCTTTTCTGTGGCTGAGGCAGCCGCTGCTACATGGCTTATCCATGGGATTATTACTTTGCCATTTGCTCTGTATAAATTTACAAATTGTATGCGATATATTGCTATTGGGAGATATGAACCTCTAGGCAGTGCTTTCCTACATGAGACCTGGTCCTTACCATACACATACAGATGTCTGAAAGAAGGAAAGGAAGTGAATCTGAATGGTGAACAATGCACGCAGTCGCCTGACCGTTCACTGATATGCAGGCACATCCAGTTGCATGGTTCTTGTAATCAGGACAGGCCAAATTTAGCCTGTGTTTTGAAAGGCACACCGGTTCCTGCAATAGTTCCCACATTCACTTTATTGTCAAACGGTAGTTATTTACTTTTGAATAACGAGATGTGTTGTGGGTTAATGGTCGGTATCGCCTATGTGGTTACTGTATCAGAACGTGTGGTGTGTTGCAAGAATGTGTTATGTCCACCCACGCATGGGAATTCAGATGTTTCCATTTGGCCACGAATACCAACCTTGAGAGCGGAGTTCAATGGTTTGAGCCGAATAAGAGCACTATTGTCTCAAAAAGAAGTGGCCCTGAGCTCTGCCCGTGAAACTTATGTCCTTCACATAGCTAACACACGCACAGAGGTGCAGGCACTTTTAAAAACTGATTTGCCGTTTCATTTCTGCGAGCTGGTTCATCAAATCTTTAATGCCTCCTCCACAACTGGACTGGCACATTTTTTTAAATTGGTTAGCAGTGGTCTCGTGACTACGTTTGAAAAAGTTTATGGTATTATCCCTGCGTTTTTTCATTCTATATTCGCAAGCTTGTTTGGCGGATTCCCTGTTTTGCTGGCTTTGGCTGCAGGCGTTTTGTTGATATTTTGCTTTATAAAACATGGATGCCCATCCTGCGCAGGGACAGACTGATTTGCATATAGCCAGGTTCTGAGCTGGGATGGGGCAGTGAGATAAATAACGGTGATGGATCAAGCCCTGATCTTTGGACTGGGTAAGAGTGGTCTGCTCAATTCAGACACTCTGTTCATCACCACCCCCTTTTGTAAATCGATTTTGGCCACTATAGGTGTGGCAGGGTATACTCAGACATGAGTCCCTTTCTCACTGCTCCATCAGGATTCAAGCAAGCCGGGCCGAAGAGGCTGAAATGCCAGAAACCGGTCCCCGGTAGCTTGTCTTCTTTCTGGTAAAGAATTGGCTTGGTAGTTTAGTCTGCCCTGTTCCCATGATGCACTGGGCCAGGGACAGACTGATTTGCATATAGCCAGGTTCTGAGCTGGGATGGGGCAGTGAGATAAATAACGGTGATGGATCAAGCCCTGATCTTTGGACTGGGTAAGAGTGGTCTGCTCAATTCAGACACTCTGTTCATCACCACCCCCTTTTGTAAATCGATTTTGGCCACTATAGGTGTGGCAGGGTATACTCAGACATGAGTCCCTTTCTCACTGCTCCATCAGGATTCAAGCAAGCCGGGCCGAAGAGGCTGAAATGCCAGAAACCGGTCCCCGGTAGCTTGTCTCCTTTCTGGTAAAGAATTGGCTTGGTAGTTTAGTCTGCCCTGTTCCCATGATGCACTGGGCCAGGGACAGACTGATTTGCATATAGCCAGGTTCTGAGCTGGGATGGGGCAGTGAGATAAATAACGGTGATGGATCAAGCCCTGATCTTTGGACTGGGTAAGAGTGGTCTGCTCAATTCAGACACTCTGTTCATCACCACCCCCTTTTGTAAATCGATTTTGGCCACTATAGGTGTGGCAGGGTATACTCAGACATGAGTCCCTTTCTCACTGCTCCATCAGGATTCAAGCAAGCCGGGCCGAAGAGGCTGAAATGCCAGAAACCGGTCCCCGGTAGCTTGTCTCCTTTCTGGTAAAGAATTGGCTTGGTAGTTTAGTCTGCCCTGTTACCATGATGCACTGGGCCAGGGACAGACTGATTTGCATATAGCCAGGTTCTGAGCTGGGATGGGGCAGTGAGATAAATAACGGTGATGGATCAAGCCCTGATCTTTGGACTGGGTAAGAGTGGTCTGCTCAATTCAGACACTCTGTTCATCACCACCCCCTTTTGTAAATCGATTTTGGCCACTATAGGTGTGGCAGGGTATACTCAGACATGAGTCCCTTTCTCACTGCTCCATCAGGATTCAAGCAAGCCGGGCCGAAGAGGCTGAAATGCCAGAAACCGGTCCCCGGTAGCTTGTCTCCTTTCTGGTAAAGAATTGGCTTGGTAGTTTAGTCTGCCCTGTTCCCATGATGCACTGGGCCAGGGACAGACTGATTTGCATATAGCCAGGTTCTGAGCTGGGATGGGGCAGTGAGATAAATAACGGTGATGGATCAAGCCCTGATCTTTGGACTGGGTAAGAGTGGTCTGCTCAATTCAGACACTCTGTTCATCACCACCCCCTTTTGTAAATCGATTTTGGCCACTATAGGTGTGGCAGGGTATACTCAGACATGAGTCCCTTTCTCACTGCTCCATCAGGATTCAAGCAAGCCGGGCCGAAGAGGCTGAAATGCCAGAAACCGGTCCCCGGTAGCTTGTCTCCTTTCTGGTAAAGAATTGGCTTGGTAGTTTAGTCTGCCCTGTTCCCATGATGCACTGGGCCAGGGACAGACTGATTTGCATATAGCCAGGTTCTGAGCTGGGATGGGGCAGTGAGATAAATAACGGTGATGGATCAAGCCCTGATCTTTGGACTGGGTAAGAGTAGTCTGCTCAATTCAGACACTCTGTTCATCACCACCCCCTTTTGTAAATCGATTTTGGCCACTATAGGTGTGGCAGGGTATACTCAGACATGAGTCCCTTTCTCACTGCTCCATCAGGATTCAAGCAAGCCGGGCCGAAGAGGCTGAAATGCCAGAAACCGGTCCCCGGTAGCTTGTCTCCTTTCTGGTAAAGAATTGGCTTGGTAGTTTAGTCTGCCCTGTTCCCATGATGCACTGGGCCAGGGACAGACTGATTTGCATATAGCCAGGTTCTGAGCTGGGATGGGGCAGTGAGATAAATAACGGTGATGGATCAAGCCCTGATCTTTGGACTGGGTAAGAGTGGTCTGCTCAATTCAGACACTCTGTTCATCACCACCCCCTTTTGTAAATCGATTTTGGCCACTATAGGTGTGGCAGGGTATACTCAGACATGAGTCCCTTTCTCACTGCTCCATCAGGATTCAAGCAAGCCGGGCCGAAGAGGCTGAAATGCCAGAAACCGGTCCCCGGTAGCTTGTCTCCTTTCTGGTAAAGAATTGGCTTGGTAGTTTAGTCTGCCCTGTTCCCATGATGCACTGGGCCAGGGACAGACTGATTTGCATATAGCCAGGTTCTGAGCTGGGATGGGGCAGTGAGATAAATAACGGTGATGGATCAAGCCCTGATCTTTGGACTGGGTAAGAGTGGTCTGCTCAATTCAGACACTCTGTTCATCACCACCCCCTTTTGTAAATCGATTTTGGCCACTATAGGTGTGGCAGGGTATACTCAGACATGAGTCCCTTTCTCACTGCTCCATCAGGATTCAAGCAAGCCGGGCCGAAGAGGCTGAAATGCCAGAAACCGGTCCCCGGTAGCTTGTCTCCTTTCTGGTAAAGAATTGGCTTGGTAGTTTAGTCTGCCCTGTTCCCATGATGCACTGGGCCAGGGACAGACTGATTTGCATATAGCCAGGTTCTGAGCTGGGATGGGGCAGTGAGATAAATAACGGTGATGGATCAAGCCCTGATCTTTGGACTGGGTAAGAGTGGTCTGCTCAATTCAGACACTCTGTTCATCACCACCCCCTTTTGTAAATCGATTTTGGCCACTATAGGTGTGGCAGGGTATACTCAGACATGAGTCCCTTTCTCACTGCTCCATCAGGATTCAAGCAAGCCGGGCCGAAGAGGCTGAAATGCCAGAAACCGGTCCCCGGTAGCTTGTCTCCTTTCTGGTAAAGAATTGGCTTGGTAGTTTAGTCTGCCCTGTTCCCATGATGCACTGGGCCAGGGACAGACTGATTTGCATATAGCCAGGTTCTGAGCTGGGATGGGGCAGTGAGATAAATAACGGTGATGGATCAAGCCCTGATCTTTGGACTGGGTAAGAGTGGTCTGCTCAATTCAGACACTCTGTTCATCACCACCCCCTTTTGTAAATCGATTTTGGCCACTATAGGTGTGGCAGGGTATACTCAGACATGAGTCCCTTTCTCACTGCTCCATCAGGATTCAAGCAAGCCGGGCCGAAGAGGCTGAAATGCCAGAAACCGGTCCCCGGTAGCTTGTCTCCTTTCTGGTAAAGAATTGGCTTGGTAGTTTAGTCTGCCCTGTTCCCATGATGCACTGGGCCAGGGACAGACTGATTTGCATATAGCCAGGTTCTGAGCTGGGATGGGGCAGTGAGATAAATAACGGTGATGGATCAAGCCCTGATCTTTGGACTGGGTAAGAGTGGTCTGCTCAATTCAGACACTCTGTTCATCACCACCCCCTTTTGTAAATCGATTTTGGCCACTATAGGTGTGGCAGGGTATACTCAGACATGAGTCCCTTTCTCACTGCTCCATCAGGATTCAAGCAAGCCGGGCCGAAGAGGCTGAAATGCCAGAAACCGGTCCCCGGTAGCTTGTCTCCTTTCTGGTAAAGAATTGGCTTGGTAGTTTAGTCTGCCCTGTTCCCATGATGCACTGGGCCAGGGACAGACTGATTTGCATATAGCCAGGTTCTGAGCTGGGATGGGGCAGTGAGATAAATAACGGTGATGGATCAAGCCCTGATCTTTGGACTGGGTAAGAATGGTCTGCTCAATTCAGACACTCTGTTCATCACCACCCCCTTTTGTAAATCGATTTTGGCCACTATAGGTGTGGCAGGGTATACTCAGACATGAGTCCCTTTCTCACTGCTCCATCAGGATTCAAGCAAGCCGGGCCGAAGAGGCTGAAATGCCAGAAACCGGTCCCCGGTAGCTTGTCTCCTTTCTGGTAAAGAATTGGCTTGGTAGTTTAGTCTGCCCTGTTCCCATGATGCACTGGGCCAGGGACAGACTGATTTGCATATAGCCAGGTTCTGAGCTGGGATGGGGCAGTGAGATAAATAACGGTGATGGATCAAGCCCTGATCTCTGGACTGGGTAAGAGTGGTCTGCTCAATTCAGACACTCTGTTCATCACCACCCCCTTTTGTAAATCGATTTTGGCCACTATAGGTGTGGCAGGGTATACTCAGACATGAGTCCCTTTCTCACTGCTCCATCAGGATTCAAGCAAGCCGGGCCGAAGAGGCTGAAATGCCAGAAACCGGTCCCCGGTAGCTTGTCTCCTTTCTGGTAAAGAATTGGCTTGGTAGTTTAGTCTGCCCTGTTCCCATGATGCACTGGGCCAGGGACAGACTGATTTGCATATAGCCAGGCTCTGAGCTGGGATGGGGCAGTGAGATAAATAACGGTGATGGATCAAGCCCTGATCTTTGGACTGGGTAAGAGTGGTCTGCTCAATTCAGACACTCTGTTCATCACCACCCCCTTTTGTAAATCGATTTTGGCCACTATAGGTGTGGCAGGGTATACTCAGACATGAGTCCCTTTCTCACTGCTCCATCAGGATTTAAGCAAGCCGGGCCGAAGAGGCTGAAATGCCAGAAACCGGTCCCCGGTAGCTTGTCTCCTTTCTGGTAAAGAATTGGCTTGGTAGTTTAGTCTGCCCTGTTCCCATGATGCACTGGGCCAGGGACAGACTGATTTGCATATAGCCAGGTTCTGAGCTGGGATGGGGCAGTGAGATAAATAACGGTGATGGATCAAGCCCTGATCTTTGGACTGGGTAAGAGTGGTCTGCTCAATTCAGACACTCTGTTCATCACCACCCCCTTTTGTAAATCCATCCTGCGCAAGGAGCCGCTCAGCCCCTTCTAACACTGTTTCGCAACCGGATGCTTAATTGCTATGGAACCTTGCCGCTTTCGACTTTAAGCACGGCATTTGGATTATCATTTCGGTTTTCCTATTTCACATGTGTCCAGCCTGTGTTTCATTGCCTGAGCTGTGATTTCGACTGGGCCATTGATTTGTGTCTCTGCTTGACGACTTCTCCTGACGTCGATTTTGATCAGCTGATGAGCCCCGTAGTTGCTCACGAGTTGGTTTGTTCTGGCGAAAGGGTTATGGCCCTGGCAGCGATGCATGGACTAATGGGTCAGTGGGACATATCCGCAGCGGCGCATGACTTTCTGGCACATAGCGTTCTCGAGAACCCACTGAGTTGTCCTCTGATGTTGCTAGAGGATTCAGTGCTGGAGGAGCACGTATGTTCTTTCCCATTGCTTAATTGGATGGCTGAACTGTTTTCAGATGATGACAGTGATTTCATGTTGGAAGCTGTGGCTACCTATTTTGCATATTCTATCCACCCATGAGTGGCTTTGGAGACTTTCGCTATTATGGCACGTGACTTTTTAGTAATTCTGAATGGTGCCTGTTCTGTTACGAACATTCAACTTTTTGTACTGGGCCTATGATTTTATAAATGGCCTCAAGTTCAAGTTTTTTTTATATTTTTGTGTGGCCACTATAGGCATTTATACATATTTTGTATTATTAATTCTTATATACATTTACATACATTTAGCTTGGCTCAATATTGCTGAACTCTGCTTTCATGTTTTGCCTTTCTTGTAGTATTGGCTGATTTTTTTTCTACTTTTTTAACCGTCCTCGGATCATTGGGGGGGGGGGTGTCATATGGTTACTGCGTTTCTATATATTGTGTTAAGTTAGCATGAGTTTATTAAATGTTTAAACGACATATTTTCCTTCGGCTTCAGTTTGCACACGACACCTAATTGTTATTGTAGCTTTCAACCTAGACAAAAGATGTGATTTATTTGAGAATAATATGTTATTGCTCTGATATCAGTTGTGCTTGGTACACTTGGTACAACTGTCTGCACACTGAGAACTGCACCCTCTAAGAATAACCTAACACAAGGTTGCTGAAGGCCTGATCCTCGCACCACATTAGACATAACACAAATAATGTTGCTGCCAACATTGGGCTCTACGCGGGTTTAAGATAGAGTTACAGGGAATGAATCAACACACTTGATGCTTCGCATGCAGAGAGCTGGTAGCTGTTTATGTGATCTGCTCCTACTGACCATTAGAGGTATGGGCCCGCCCTGCTAGAACCCAAATGAGACCTTCTTAGATATAATATAATATGATAATAGGGGGGCGCGAAATATAGGTGATACAAACTTTATATAGATTTTGCATTATAATATGCTATCACCATTCGCTTACTATGGATTAGTGACTATGCTTATAACTCTGATCTGGCGAGATTTAATGACTTGGAGTAGCAAGGTTAAGCCCCGCCCCTCTTCTCCATTAACTGGCCTCCGAAACGGTGGCCAGCCATTGGAGAAGAGGTCCCAGTGACGACATTCTTTCGATCTAAGTCCAGTCCTTTTCGGATTGGGGGGCGTGTTTTGGACTTTCTTTCTACCCTCTTCTCTATTGGCTGGAACAGTCAAAAACACGCCCCCCAGTCTGAAAAGGACGGGGCTTACAGACAGTGTGAGCCCTTGGTGGGAGGACATTTGCACACCCTCGCCCAGCCCTGCACAGAGGGGCCTGCCTGGCTCTGCCTGCGCCATCCTCCCTGCCATCCCTACCCATCCCCTGGCTGAGCCCAGTCAGGGGGAGGGGGCGGGGACGCTCCCTCTTATCCCTGTTGTGGCTTTTGCATCTCATTTCTTTGCTCCTGGGGAATAGCAATGCGCACCAGGGCCTCTAGTCTTGACTGTGAAAGGTGGGAGAAAGGAGACTACGCATGCGTGTGCCGTGGGTCGGAAACAGGCATCCAAGAGTGTCACGTCATGGGCTGCACAGAACACCTTAATGTGTTAGCATTGTTTCATCCGAGAGAACTGAAGGGACATCTCTGTGTCCATCCACGTCTTTCTAAAGTTCTAATGCAACTTTGTATCGCTTCTGTGGTAAGAAAGACTTATTTACTGCAACGGTGTGCCAGCTCTGTGTAACAAGACGTGACTCATGGTGAACAGAGATCCACAGCTACAAGTGAAACACTAACCACACACAGCTCACACGCATGAACGGTGCACTGCACACCACTGGCGACAGTCCAAGTTTCGTCATACATGTGTAAACACTGAAGTCCTGAAGTTGTTGGTCGGTCAGGTGTGGTCTTCGGACAGTCCGCCGTCTGAAGAATCGATGTGAAGCATCAGGCATCCATTTCAATATCCCGCCGCCAGCACCGTGCACTTCATGACGGCTGGGCTGCTCTCTCGCCTCTAGGCGCACCGGCCGTCCCTTTCCACGAGCTTCACCTCCTAAAGCCCGGCGAGGGTAGGTAGAGAGACCCACAGTGGCTCACACAAGTCCTAGAAAAAGAAGTGGGGGGACTGACAATATGCAAATGACCTCGTGACTTGACTGTGAGGCCCAGCTTCTTGGCAGGGGGGACGGCGTACACCCAGTGAAAAGAGTGGGGGGACGCCGACTCGAGCCCTGCAAACAAACACCCTGTGCATGCCAGCCTGGGAGCAGACGAAGCCCGGGGCGGCGGCTGGTGCTGGGACCCGGGCGGCTCCCAGGGCGGTGTGTGTGTCCGAGACACCTCTGCCAGGTTCCCCGGGCAGCGCACTGCTCATGCCCACCGCCGGTTTCCATCAGCGGGGTCGGGAGCAGCAAACAAGCAGCGAAAAGCCTTTGTATGCTCTTAAAGGAGGCGCGGACCATTCCCCGGAGCCCGAGGCAGGGCAGAAAGTGACAGCTGGGGCCGTATGAACCCACACAGCACGGCAGGCACTTGAGGGCGCAGTGCCAGCCCGAGCACCCCCGGGCGGCTGCTGGAAAAGTTCTCCTGGTGGAGGCTGTGAGTTCGCCGGATGAGGAAGTTGGGCTCCTGCTCCAGGACACGCTCGCCCCTCGCCTCCGGCCGGTGCCCCTGTTCTATGAGCCTCTAGCCACTCCGGGGGCACCTGTCCAGTCCCCGGGAAAGCCTCCCGCTGCCATGGCCAAGGTGATCCAGAAGAAGAGCCACTGGACGGGCAGGGTGAACCGCTGCGCAGTGAGCCAGGCGCTGCTGCTGCTTGGGGGCAGCGGAGTACGGGGAGTTCTGCTACCTGGTGGTGGGGGATGAGCTGGCCGACCAGAGCTGGTCTGGGAGAGCAAGGAGCCTGTGTCGCTCAAAACCGTCAGACAAGGCGAGGGGCTGCTGTGTGTGTGTGTGGCTCTGTGTGTGTTTGGCTGTGTGTGTGTGTGTGTGTGTGGGGGGGGGGCTTTGTGTGTGTGTGGGGGGGCTCTGTGTGTGTGTGCAGCTCTGTGTGTGTGTGCGGCTCTGTGTGTGTGTGGCTCTGTGTGTGTGTGTGTGTGTGGCTCTGTGTGTGTGTGTGGCTCTGTGTGTGTGTGTGTGGCTCCGTGTGTGTGTGGCTCTGTGTGTGTGTATGTGTGTGTGTGTGGCTCTGTGTGTGTGGCTCCGTGTGTGTGTGGCTCTGTGTGTGTGTGTGGCTTTGTGTGTGTGTTGGGCTCTGTGTGTGTGGGGCTCTGTATGTGTGTGTGCGTGTGGCTCTGTGTGTGTGTGTGTGTGTGGCTCTCTGTGTGTGGCTCTGTGTGTGTGACTCTGTGTGGGTGTGTGGCTTTGTGTGTGTGTTGGGCTCTGTGTGTGTGTGTGGAATTTGCGAAAGATTAAGCTATTGACATTGTAAATGACAATGCCATTTATTTTTCTGTTTTCAAAACCAACACATAAAAAAATTAATTGTCATTTACAATGCCAATAGCTTTAACTTCTGCAAAGGCGAGACCGTTGCATTGTAAATGCTTGTTATCGCAACCAGCGGGATGCATCCTCTGTGAAAACAATGTCTGAGATTCAGACTGTTGTGGATACTCACATCGCAGAGGACAATACCAAAACATGTACTTTGGACCTTTCAGTTGTCATTTTTTGAATTCTCTTTCTTCTTTTTTACAAAAGCGCCCAGCTGGGTCCTACATGAGTAAAATTCCCTTAGTAGCTCTCACTTTGCCTGGGGCACACTCCATGGTATGGGACACCTTGCCCATTTATTCACCAGGCCCATCTTATATCCTTCTTTTACCTCCTTTATCAAAATCACTTGAGTCTTTCTCCCTCTAAGCTAAGTATCTATCTTATTGTTTCATTACAGATGTCCCTAATCTATCCTTATGGGTGGAGAACCCGTGACTCATGTTATAAAGAACCATTTTACGGCATCTTTGAAATTCAAAAGTGGCCCTTGTAGGATATTGGTCTTTTGCGCCTGGTCATTATTGTATATTTAAGAAACCTTTTGTATATTGTATTGATTCACATTCTATTTTTGGTTCTTTTTTCACATGGGACACCGAGCACTATATAATTCCCAATGTAGTCATCAATTGTATAAATTAAGAATTGACCTCCTCATTATTTTGTGTGTAACAATTTCTCTTTTCCCACATCCTCTTCTCTGGTTAGAATTTTCCCTCTGAAGATATGTATCACTTATGCATACATTGCCCACAAGAACCATTGTTTTTGTAATACATTATATGCCCTGGTGGGAGTAGGGTTACCCTTGTTTTCTATAATGACGCATGATTAGTTGAAACACTGTTATTTTAGGGAAAATGTGATGTTTTCTTTTCTGATAAAACTGAGAGAAAATTACATTTTAGGCTTTGCGGCCAGTGAAAGGAAAGTTAGGAGATTTCGCACTGCATTGCTTTTTGCTGAACTTTTACCTGAGATGATTTTTATTCTTTAGTAATATGGTTTGTGACAGTCTAATTATTTCTCCTTTGGGTTTTCTAGCAGATGGATTGTTAAAAACACTAGTTTTGCTGTGTGATCTGTAAAAATATTTTTCAAGACAAAACATTTTGTGAATGGAATTCTTTAAAATGTATTGTGATTAATATCTCTGTTAAGGGATAATGGTTTTGAATGGTTATTTCAAAAACTGTATTTATGGCGAAAAATTATTTTTAGCACAGAAAAAAATTAGAGATGTTTTAGTCTTATTGTTTGTGGCCTGTTTAAAGAAAAATGTTAGCTTTGGTTGTGTTTAGTTTAAAAAAAATACTATTTACCTGACAAGAGTTCTGTCCTTGCATGTACTAGTTGTGTTGCTTGGTTAATTTTTAAACATCTCTAAGACTTTCCAACTTATTAGAGAGATTATATGGCCTGTGAAATCAAAAGAAAATGTAATTAAATCATACTGTAACATTAGTCATTTCTCCCCAGTCACTGTCCAGCACCTGCCCTGAGGTAAGCACCCGGAGGAATTGGAATGCCCCGGTTACTTACCGGTAATCTTCATTACTCCGAGTATAGTCTTCCTCGCCACATGAGTTACAAAGTGAGCTTTAGCTCCACAACAGAACCCTCCAAAGCAAAAAGAAACCACCTCCCACCCCCTCCCAACATGGCCGACCAGTCCCACCTGACCTCTATAAGAGGCGGGCCGGCCCCACCAATCAGCCTGATCTACCAAGCAAACAATGAAGCCGATAGCCAGACAGGGAGGGGGGGAGGGAACTCATGTGGCGAGGAAGACTATACTCGGAGTAATGAAGATTACCGGTAAGTAACCGGGGCATTACCTCCTCGTTAGTCTTCCTCGCCCCCTGAGTCACAAAGTGAGCCAATACCCAAGCCAACAAGGCTTCATTGACCACCCTAACAACAACACCACACGGTGATGCAGAGAAACCAACCCAAGGTTGAAGTATAACAACTGACAAGAAACCAGGGATCACAGGAAACCTGAAAACAAGACCTCCAGGAAAAGGAGGCCAACCAGGAGTCGCAGCTCCTGCACTCAGAATGGCCCCAGCGAAGTCCCCCCGGGACTGCTAGAGACCCACGTACCAGGCGGGGGACGACCACGCCCAAGTCAGATAAAACTCCACAGAGGAGACACCCACTAAGGGGGCCCCGGGAACAGAGCCACACCTCGCGGACCGACCCTGGGCCCCCGCCGGATCCACCGAACCCAGCGAAGCGTAGGGAAGGATGCCAGCCTGTGTAAGCCCGCGAACCAAGGAGGAACGAGGGCTAGCGGCCCGAACGAACCGGGCCAAAAGGCATAACACAGGCCATCCCACCGGGAAAGGAAAGACGTGCGGCTAAGAGAAGCCAAAACAGCACCCCGAACAACCAGCACGGACAAGGGAGGAACCACGTCGGCCGGGAAAAGCGGTAAGATACCACCTGAGTCCGAGGCCCCAGGGAAGGGACCCCGGGAAGGACACGGGGGACATGCCGGAGGAACAACCCCGTCCGGCAAAACCCGCAAGAAGGGCGGGGAGCGGAGGAACGACCCCCGCACGCCCATCCGCCCAGCAGACACCATCGCCACCAGGGAAACCACCTGAAAGGCGAGGAACCGCAAAGCCACCGAGGGCCGGGGCCCAAAAGGGCGGACCCCGAAGAGTTCGTAGAACGAGAGAGAAAACTCCTGTGGAACGCCTCACGAATTTGTGAGTCACCCTCGCGCAGGGGCCCTGCAAATCTCCTCAGTAACGTTCCAATATCAGTATATGTGCAGCCGAAGCGAGCACCCAATGGGGAGACCGGCAGAGCGCCCGTGGGCGAAGGAGAAATAACATCGGAGCCAAGCGAGCCACCAAGGAAACCAGGCCGTCGAACACCGGACTGTGGAAGGCCCGCAAGGCCGCCCACCGGGCCCACAGGAAAGAAGGGGCCACGTTCCAGGAACACCCCCAGACCGGAAACCCAAGACCCGCAAGGGGACCACGGAGGCGGGGACAGCACCAAGCCGACCGCGCCAACGCGAGAAGGGCGCCCAGCGCCGGGCACAGGCAGAGCACGTGGAAGACCTGCGGGAACCCCGTAGCAAGCCACAACCCCGAGCATCCGCACAAGAACCGGGCCTGCCGAAGGAGGCAGGCCAGCCGACAAGAGCCGGCACAACACCGATGCCGAGAGCGGGGGATCCAACCATGGTAAGGGAGGATCCGGGACCGGCCAGGAGGCTCGAACCGCCAGCTCGCCATAGGAGAGGGTACCCGGGGCGGCGGACCCCGCCGGGAACCAACAACAGGAACGCACCACGACTTGCGTGGCAACCACGCGCGGGTGCCAGGCACCACACCACTGCAACGTTCCCAAACAAGGCCATGTGCAGCTGAGCCGAGCGCCCATGAGCACCCCGGCCCTGCCCAAGCGCATCCCGCCGAGGACCCGCGATCTCAGAGGGCACGGGGGAGACGCGTACAGCAGACCGAAAGGCCACGCGAAAGACGGGCAATAAGGACCCGGAAGGAGGAGTAGAATCCGGTCTGGAGGGCCGAGCCCCTCTCCGTGAACAGAGACCTCGGAGGCAGACCGAGCCGAGGCCCCAGGCGCCGAAACACCACCGGGGCAGGGCGAGACCAGGCAACGAAGGCCAGAACCGACTCCGTCGGACCCCGGGGGAAGACAGCCCGAAGGGCCAGGACCGGTGACACCCCCACCAGGGCGCCCAACCTGACCACGACCCGGGGACTTAAGCACCGGCAAACGGAACGCCACACGAAAACGTGCAGGGGCCAAGCCAGTCAACTCCTCCAATTTCAGTAAATGTGCTGCTGAAGTGAGCACCGCAAAAAGGCGGCCGGCCAGGAAGACATTCAGCAACCCCTGAAGCACGAGGTGCTGAGCGGCCGCAGGAGAACCCAACGACCTCCAACGACCCGGCGCCAAAGGACGCCCCCCGCCCTGAAAGAACCAGAGGGAAGTACCGGGACCCGGCACAGACCCCCCGAAGGAGGACAAGCCCGAGACGAGGACCGAAGGGACCCCCATACACAGGCCAGGAAGCCGACGGATGAGAGACACCGCCAGATGTGAAGCCACACCCATGGGGGGGGACAAAAACGAGGCCGTGAGGGAGCACACGGCCAGACAGGGAACCCCAAGACCCACACCCGGCGACTAAGATCCACCAGGCGGGCCAGGAGCACAGCTCCCCCCCGTTCGGGCCAGAAGGCAAGCCCAACGGAAGCACCTGCAACCGAGAGCGGGGACCCCCACGCGCAGGCCGGCCCCATAGGCCAATCCATGGTCCCAGAAAAACCAACAGGCGAGACAAGGTAAGGAGCGGGGACCCCAACCCGTCGAGACGGTGGGCACAAAACGGACATCCAGTGATTGCAAAGCGCTCAGCTACCCGAAGGCCTTCCTGCACTGGGTGCCTTCGGGAAGATCAAGCAAGCCATAGCCCAGAGTCAAATGGTGCAGGGCTAACCTGCCTCCGGTGCCGGGGATTGAATCACTTCCCCCGCGGCAAATCCGCAAGACCGGGCAGCAAGCCCGAAGAGCCCAAGAACCGGGACAGCCACGTCCCAGGACGGTATGCAACGGAGGCAACCGCCCCCCCCATCCCCCCCAGGGGACCCCCTGGAGAGATAGAGCCGGAATCAGTCTCCAGGGGTGAGACAGGGAGCGGCAGAACCAGCACGAGACCGGGTACCGCCGAAGGACCCCACCCCTGCAAGGTCGGGACGTCCTCACCTGAACTGCGCAGGGGCCAAGCCGGACATCACATTAGCGCAACACGATGCCCCCCCGCAAGGGCACAAGGCGTAAGCACGAAGGTCGCTGTCACATAACATAACATATGTACTTGTAAGACGTTTATAGAAAATAGTGCGAAATATCAAAGCTAACCATTCCAGCAGCCTTAATCCACCGAGTCACTAGCCCCGGTAGTCCCAACCCGGCTAACTCCCCTAGGCTCAAGGAGGAGTCCAGGCAACCAAAGCCCTGTGGGGCCGCCGCGGAGAGAAAAAAACCAGCAATGCCCAGAGGCAAAAACTGATCCCTGGGAATACGAGTCCAAGACCCGCCGAGGCGGGGAAACGAACCCAGGGCCTGGGCCAGACCTCTGTACCAGGGTCTGATACGCTAACCCAAGGGCCACCTCACTCCACAGGTGCAGAATGGGACTTAATTAAAAGCATGAACTTGCTCTGCTGATTTAACAAGCTATTGCCCAGAGTTGCAGAGTGTGAACCCACGATTCGAGTAGGCACCGAGGCGAGAATTATCGAGTCCGTGGACATTTTGAGCTCAAGGCCCTGCCACGTTAACGATTTTAAAACAGCAAGCAGCAGTATAATGCCCGGTCGCGAACCAGGGACCCCTCGCGTGTAAGGCAAACACAATCACCACTACACAAAATATACAATCTCCACCTGGGAAACCACTACCGCATAGGTAGGATACGACCCCTGGCCTGTGAGGGCCGCCCGTGTGAGCGACAGCTCCTTTCAATGACAAGGGCCACCGGACCCGCCGAGCAGGGGACAGACGCGCCGCCTATAGACCCAGCACGCCGCCTTCACCGCTGTCCAGTCGCACCTGGTGGCAACCAAAACCCCGCCCCCTAGAGGCGGGAGGCGTCCGGGGCCAATCACAGCGCGGCAAACCGCCGCGGCCCGTAGGGCAGCCACACTCCACGAAGGGAGGCAGAGGCGAGACACGGCAGCGACCCGCGACCCAGGCCTGCAGGATGGGAGCACCCGGCCCGGACAGCAGAGCCCCCGAGGACCCGCCGAAAAAACGAAGGTAGGACCGAGTCTGCCCCTTGTGTACCAGCGGGACTCCCAGACCAGAGGCCGGACAAGCGGCCTCACTACATGCGTCCCTAGCCTCTGCGAAGGTCATTCACGCGCCTGTCGCCGTAGACCACTCGGCCAGCCTGTCGGCCGCTGCAGAAGCGCCGCCGGCCGCACACTACCAAGATCAGTTCACCTGCGCACAGGCACGTCTCAACCCCCTCGTGCGCTAACAGCTGCACCGGGAGAAGCAGAAATTCAGCGTAGGCAGTGCAACAGCGCCATCTGGTGACCCGAGTCCGCGCCCCTCTCCACCCTTACAGTGGGAATGGCGGCCATCAGCAACAGAAAGAGAACACACTTATTAGAAGTGATCTGTGTCTTGGGGCAGTCAGATGTAAGCACTCACCTCTCGCGGCCATTAGCCGAGCGCATTTCCAGGCGGCCCAAAGCCAGGACCGAGGCCCTTAACGACTTGGCGCAAACACCTGACAATGCAACAAACGGACACACGAGTCACACACCGGACTCGAACCTGGGTCCCCGGCTACAGCGGACATCCCAGGCGTAGAGTCACCGCTGCTGAACCCCACCAACACGGTAGTGACCAGGCAGAAACAGCACATGAATAGCCAGGAATATAAGAACACCTCTCAGAGGGGTGTTTCAACCACCCGCATGAAACAACATACAGGTGAATGCGCAGGGCCCCAGTGCCCACCTAATGGCTAGGGCCCCACAGTAACGACCGGGGGAGCCACGGGAATGTACAGCCACCCCACACCCCCGGCCGCCCCCCCCCCCCTGTAGACCCTTGGCACGCTACAGCAGCACCTAACCGGCCCCACAGGACCGGGGGAAGGAAGAGGGGGGGGGAATTTTTAGGCATAAGGCACCAGAGACCGCTAGAGCAGGTCCACAACCCTAAAACCCCAGGGCCAGCTCACGCCGGCCCATCTTACCTGAACAGCTCTCTGGAGAGAATCGTGCAGAACAAAAAAAACAGGCTGATTGGTGGGGCCGGCCCGCCTCTTATAGAGGTCAGGTGGGACTGGTCGGCCATGTTGGGAGGGGGTGGGAGGTGGTTTCTTTTTGCTTTGGAGGGTTCTGTTGTGGAGCTAAAGCTCACTTTGTAACTCAGGGGGCGAGTAAGACTAACGAGGAGGTAATAGTACATTTCCCCACCAAGTCTCTGTCCAGGACCTGCCGTGAGGTAAGCACCCGGCAAAGTTAGGGTAGTAATTTTGCCACCAGAAGGAGTTAAAATAGTAATGTTGCCTTGCAGTCACTGTCCAGCACCTGCCCTGAGGTAGGTATTGCACCCCAAATCATGTCTATCAAAGTAATAAATAAAACATTTTATTTAAAAGGTCTAGTTTAATTCTGAATTTGATTTCAGAAAAAAATGCTTTCGATAGTGGCTTACATTGGTCGGAGTCTAGTCAATATCCTCAAAATAAAGTCTACAGAAAGTCTGCAAATAACCTGTGAATAAAACAAAAATGTCATTAATGTATGGTATTGGGATTTATGTGGTTAATTGTAAGTAAGCAGATAGATGGCCCTGTGTGAACAGCAAACTGTGACTGGGCTCCTCCTCTATATCAAGCGTCTGGTCACGAGCAAAGTCAGCGAACCACTGAAGACAAATGGTGGACGGCTGAATTTATACGTTTAAAATAACGTATGTTTTGGAATGTGTTTTTAATGTGGTTTTGAATCTGACCAAATTTATATTATTTTCGTTTGGTGATTTATTTTTTAACCTTTCTCACATATAACAGATTTTGATTGTAGACTAGCTTTACATATAGGGATAAAAGAAATGAAGGACTACAGTACAAATGAAAACAATGTAAACACACTGATTTAGGCGTTAGTTGTATTGTGACATTATTTTATCAATGTTTTAATGCAGAATATTGTTTGTAAAATATTACTGGGCTGCCTCTTTTTACATACCTTACTTAAATAAAATGCCTTTTATTCTTTTTATAATAAAACTGTATATTTTCATATATTTTGAAAATGAGATGCAAAGGTATGCATGGCAATGGTATGCGTGGTAAAGGAACTTATAACGTACCCCTATGTAGGAGGGCGCGGCCTGGCCGGCTGCAAGATGGCTGCACTCTAAGTGGGCTCTGCCGGCCAAGCTAACAATCCGGCATCATCCGCAAGCAGACAGCATTATCTCTGTCATTCACCTGTCTATACCGAAGCGGCGGCACCCTGGGAGTCGTTTGGTGCCATTTTGACTCCCGTACGGCCTGTGTGGACCTAGATCCGCTGCCCGCCTGCCTCAGGGGGCCCGCTTCTCGCGGTGGGCCTGGTCTACCTTACGCTGCCTGCTTTTCTGATTGCTGCCTGGGAGCGCCGAGGGCCTCTCCATATCCTGCTCTGGTGAGTGTGGCTGCTGCTGGGGCTGCTCGTGGTGGGGTTGGGGGTCCGTGTGCTGTACGGTCCGGCCCGGGCCTGCAGCAACACTAACTCTGCCTTGATTCCCAGCCGGGCACTATCCTGCAGCTGCTGGAGCCCGGGCCTGGTGCCTTGTGCGGCAGAGCACCCGCGCCTCCTCGTCGCGGCTTCTTCTGCTTGGCAACTGCTACCGGTTGACTACAGGTGATCCTTTGTGGCACGGTCAGCGGGGTACTGCGCTCCGGCCGCCTGCCTTCGTGGCCCGTCGCGCCCTGCTCAGGCCACTCCTCTGCGCTTGGGATCAGCCGCCTACCCACCTCTCTGCAGTATTAGCCCTGGGACTCAGCGGCAAGTTCTGGGCGGACTGTGCTGACGGCGCCTATCCCTCTGACCGGCATGTCTCCTCGCTGGCTGCTTTACTGAGGGTGAGGTGATCGGGCGTGATGCCCTGGACCTGCACTTTCCGCCAGCTGCATATGGTGGGGCCCTGCATCCACCGCATCGCCCCCGCTTTAGGAGCTTGGTGCCACCAGTGCATCCTGGACTCGCCCTGCTCAGGGCTGCTGTGGCTCTTATAAGTTGCACTACACGCCTTTCCCTCCACATCACACAGTGCCACTCTGGTCCTGAAGCCTACCTGACGCCAGCGTTCTGTAGCGCAGTGTACTCTCTGGACATCCTCACCACACGCTGGGAAATTCGCCCCTGGGGAGCCACACTGCAGCTGTTCTATGATCCCTAGGTGTCGGTGCCTCCTGCCCTTTGGCACCCTTCTGTGCCCACTGTGGGTTGCAACTGACTGCTGCTGCTGATTGGCGCTGTGTTCTCTACCAGTTCTGCTACCCTGACTGCCCCATCTGAGAGGTGGTGCTCGACCCGCTGTCCCCTGCGCTGCTGCCCCTCCTGACCGCCGTCGAGCTTCTCTTCTGCCGGCGACCATTCGCCATGGGAAGGACTGACTCGAAACAGCCCAAACTCGCCTTTGACCAGCGTGAATCGACTCGCCAGGACTGCACAGGTCCGGATGGGGGCGACTCTGAGGCCAACATGGAAGCTCCTCCGGCACGTGACGACGACCTAAAGGTGATTATGCAGGACGTTAAATCAGCGGTCAATGGTTTCGTGGCTCAACTCGACCAACTCTCTGCACGTCTGGACTCGGTTAAAGCCCGGGTGGACTTTCATGACAATCGCCTACTCCATGCGGAGTCCCGGATCTCGGACATTGAGGACGCTGCCACGCAGGATCGTCCTCGTCAGAAGATGCTCCAGATGGATAAAATACTGGACGTTATTCGAAGTAAGAATGAGGATTTGGAAGCACGTTCCCGCCGGGGCAACCTCCGTATCACGGGCGTGCCAGAATCTACCAATATCTCCCGCATGGAGGATTTTGTGGAACAACTGGTTCGGGAATTATTTGGGGTAATTCTTTCTTCAGTCTTTATTGTGGAATGCGCCCATCGCTCTCTTGGTCCCTGCCCTGGTCCGGGGCTCCCTCCTCGCCCCATCATTGCAAAAATATTGAATTTTAGAGATCGAGACGCGATCCTTCGTGCAGCATGCGACAGGGGGAAAATCAACCACCACGGAAATTCGCTCTCATTTTTCTCGGACTATACTCTAGCAGTTCAGGCCGCTCTACGTGAATTCCTCCCAGGAAAACGGATCCTCCAAAAACATGATGTTGCTTACTGTTTGACCTACCCGGCAAAGCTGAGAGTCCAGCAGGGTACCAAACCATTTGTGTTCAGTGACCCGTGAGATGCACTCGCACTTGCCAAGAAACTTGATAAATCCTCACCCCAGTCACCCTTCGGCTCCCAGCTCGCTGCTTCCAAAAATCTCAGTGACAATGACTGATTGGTTCTGACTTATTGGTGAACTCTTTGCTGTATTCTGTATGCCTTCCCAATAGCTTGGCCACCCTGCTTTATTGCGGGGTGTACGCTGAGCCCTGCCATGTCCTCAGGGGATAAGTTATTTTCTTATTGTTGTTTTCCTTATTCCCAGTTGTGGGTCCCTTGGGTGGGTCGGGGAGGTATTTCAGCCTGATTGGGGGGTTGGAGTGGGGGTGTGGGTGGCGGGTTTCCTGGGAATGTTTTTGTTTGGTTTGCAAAGGCGGGTGGTTCTGATGGGCAGGGGGGTTCGTGCACCACAATTGCCTGCACTCTGTCAGCTCTTACTTTGGCCGATTTTGGATTCCAGATCACTGAGGGTTTGGTGGAGCGGGTGGGGCCGGGGGTGGGGGTTTCTGCGGGTTTGCCCAGCATTTTTTGGGTGTTGGGTGTTATTATTGGTGGGCTTAGATCTCAGGAGGGAATCTCTATCGTAGAATCTTGCACGCTTATATGAGTCCCTGACTAACCTGTGAGGATAGCCTCTGCATAACTAAACATTCTACCCTTGACAACACGGTCCGACATATTGTGAATTCTAACTGGCACATTTTAAACTCGAACCCAACCCACTGCAAACTAGATAAACCCATGTTCGCCCACCGTAGGAACAAAAATCTTAAGGACTTGATTGTACATTCTCGCTTCACCTCTAAGAAAGACTGTTCCGAATTTGTCCAAAGATCTCTTACAAACAATTTTCCAGTCAGAGGCACAGTTAAATGCTCATCCTGTAAGTCCTGCAATAATATCATCACGGGAGAATCCTTTGAACACAATGGCTGCCTTGTTAACGCCAAAGATATGTGGAATTGCAAAACAGCAAACTGCATATACTTCATCATGTGTCCTTGCCAGCTAGGGTATGTGGGTGAAACCTCAAGACCCATACAGACCAGACTCACTGAACATCGGTCTGCCATCCGCACAAATAAAATACTAGCACCCCTTGTTAAACACTTTGCAGAGAAACAACATGGACCTGAAGATTTTAAATGGCGCATTCTGGAAAAGATCAGACTCCCTGACAGCAAAGGTGGAGACAAAGTCAGACGAAAAAGAGAAGTCTTTTGGATTTTTGCTATGGGTACTTTTAAAAAAGGATTAAATGCTGAAATCCCGTGGGAGAATGCTATAATCTAATACTGACATTTGTCAATAGACAATTGACCGTCTTGATTACTAGCAGCTTTAAAGCTTATATTACTGTCACTAGCAGCTTTAAAACTTATATTACTGTCACTAGTGTATAGGCTCTTTTTTAGTGATTATTCCTCTGAAGTTTACAACATTCCCCCAGTCAATGATACGTCTCTACTTATACTGGTATAATTCCAACTGACCTTATACACCGTATTATCAGGTTATCTCGGTGACACGTTTCTTCGATATCTATCAATTATATATCTTTACATATCAAACAACTATAAACTTAATGGCATACCTATATGCCGTTTCATGGACTAAGGATTATCTCTAATTAGTTTTTCCTGGTTCATATGGTTAACTTTTATAATTATGTTCATCATTTATATTTTTCTTCATATGCCATAGATCCTTTCGCTATAAAACATATATTAATCTATAATGGATAGAAACTTGTCTCTAGTTAATAGTTTACTGTGGACACCTCGTGTCGACATGGTATCTGACTAGACTATACATTAGGGAACAGTTACTTTAGGCCGTTTTTTGTCTTATAAATCAGTAATCATCTGTATACATGCTGACAGCTACACCGAGCGCCATCTTGTAGAGAACGATGGCTAAGAGATCACCATAGAATCCATATTAACCATCTTTTCTCGACACCTGAATATTGCCATGTTTACATATTGTTGGGCAATTAATTAGCTACCTTTAGGCTTCTATATAAAAAGTAAACCGCAATGATGATCCGCTTTTCAGTTTCTGAACTCACTAATGTAGCGGCGATTTGTAGCGCCATCTTAGAACAGTCTGCGTTAGCAATATCTGATGGCCCATAGACCGTCATCTTTGTTTACCATTTTCTCGCACGGTTCGCGCCAATATCGGGACCTTTAAATGCGAGCCCTTTTCATACTGAACTCATCTTATCAGTGGAAGATCGATGTGACGGTTTATGCTGTTTGGAGCAGCACCATCTTGCTGTCCGCTCGTTCCGTATCTCGAATAAGGTAAGGACTAACGTGGATATCTTTAGGACTCTTGTATTCTGCCAGTAATATCCCCTTATCCCGTTCCCTTTGTTAGTAAGCTGCATTAGCAAAGTAATACCACCCTGACAGATTACTCTTATCCTTCCAGCTATACTTTTACCTATCTTCACATCGCCATATCCACTCTATCGCAATCAGGAATCCTCTACGATATTATCTATACTAACACAAAAGGTATGTTATTGCCTCTATCCACATGTAACATATACTACTAGATAATAGCCACCCGGCTCAGCTTATACTGTTATATTGTTACCACCGTATATCCGCTATTCGCCCGTTTTCCATACCAATTATGGTTGTTTTATTTTACTGCAACTCTTTCCTTTTCTTAACAGTCGTATTGGCCACATTATCATCAAATCGTCGAATTTTATCAGCCACGTTTTAAGAATCCCGATTGAAATATCCTTTTGTGAAAGCGAAAGGTATGTGTTCGCTCTTTCCCACATGTAGTGATAATCACTAAGTAACAACTACCGTATTTAAATCTCATACCATTGCACATCCGTTATTTAGTTATAAATACCGATTACGGTTTTTGTCTTTAACTCCTCAGCTATAAACCAGCTGCTTCACTTGACAATATCAGCTTTCATGGCAAGAAACTTGCCTTTTCATCATTAGAATTTTAGAGGTAACCTAAACATTCTTTGTCATCGTGTATATATTGCTCCATTCTCAATTCATTGATATGTACATGTTATTAAGAGAGATAGACCTACACCCTATTATCGAGTCTCTCATGCTTGGTATCAATATGGCACTAATATTGTTGAAATAATTAATCATTCAACAGTTGAACCTCAACTCTGTCCAGGCTGCGGTTGTCACTGAATAAGTTAGGCACTTTCTCTCGCGTTATAGCAATCAGCTAAGATATAATAAATATGCGAAGTATAACACCAGGAACAGTGAAATATCTCATACTTTCTTCCTGTGTTTTCAATGGCACCATGTGTTCAAAGTGATTTCATTTTTTATTTTGTTATATGATCCCCCCTTCCTAACTCCAGCTATTCATATTATCTTTGATCAGGTATCAGCCTTTATCAAGTGGCTCTGACTTTATGTATATAAGAAGATATCTACGACTGCTAGAATAATACATCAATGTAAGTGTATACTGTTGATATGGGTACTAATGCTATCCCTGTTAAATAGGAACCCACTGTGTCAAGAAAAGGTTTATATACATCTAGTGATAAACTTCAAGACATCTAATCTGAAAGCATAAAACAACTAAAGTCCCTGATAACTAAGTACTGCACAATGAGTTTACATATATCTGTCAACCATACGACATGAGATGACCAAATTAGTAACATTTAGATCTAGTGTGTTGTGAAGGTTGACGAAGATGCTATGCATAAATGTACCTGTTGTGTATAATTAATGTGTAATTGTTATTTTAGTAATTGTTCAATAAATATGTTAGTCGGATGAAAAAACATAGCTTTATGTGACATATATGTTTTTTTCTTTCCTTGTATATGCTTCTCTAGATTATCAGCAGAGACTCCTGAAGAAGGCAGTTTTCTGCCGAAACGCGCGTCGAGTTGTCTCACAATTGTATTCCTATGTCATTGAAGTATATGAATGTATTGTTCTTTACCATGTATATGATTTTTAGGAACTGTATTGCATTATGATGTGTGTTGTCTGTTTTTAATGAATTGCATTTTTACTTGATCATATAGTTTGCGTCTCTATATGATTTTTATTTAACCCTTATTAAATATATATTTGTATACAAGTTTATTTTTTCGTTTTTCCTTCGCACCTCCTGATTTATGTTAATTGGTCACTCACACTTGCTGATGTCCTAGGTTTTTACCCACATAGGCTTTCCCTGATATCACCACAAACATTGCTTGCGGCACACGCACATGTATGTAGTCTGTCGTACCCAGGCACGACGGAATCATGTGACTGTGCACCACAAACATTGCTTGTGGCACACGCACATGTATGTAGTGTGTCGTACCCAGGCCCAACGGAATCATGTGACTGTGCACCACAAACATTGCTTGTGGCACAAGCACATGTATGTAGTCTGTCGTACCCAGGCCCGACAGAATCATGTGACTGTGCACCACAAACATTGCTTGTGGCACACGCACATGTATGTAGTCTGTCGTACCCAGGCCCGACGGAATCATGTGACTATGCACCACAAACATTGCTTGTGGCACACGCACATGTATGTAGTCTGTCGTACCCAGGCCCGACGGAATCATGTGACTGTGCACCACAAACATTGCTTGTGGCACATGTATGTAGTCTGTCGTACCCAGGCCCGACGGAATCATGTGACTGTGCACCACAAATATTAATTGTGGCACACGCACATGTATGTAGTCTGTCGTACCCAGGCCCGCTGGAATCATGGGACTGTGCACCACAAACATTGCTTGTGGCACACGCACATGTATGTAGTCTGTCGTACCCAGGCCCGCTGGATTCATGTGACTGTGCACCACAAACATTGCTTGCGGCACATGCACATGTATGTAGTCTGTCGTACCCAGGCCCGCTGGAAACATGTGACTGCGCAGCCACAAACATTTATTTATTTTTATTTTTATTCATTTTAAAAGTTTTATATAGCGCTGGCTAGACCCGGAGGTATCAGAGCGCTTTACATGAGCATCGGATCATAGTTACAGGTTACATCGTTACAAAGGTTACACAGTTCTTAGAGCATGGCAACATAGTTACTTGTAAGGTCGAGATAAACAATAAGCACAAATACGTAAGGGGAAAAGAAGGCAAGGTGAAAGATTCAGGGGAGGGGGGTTGGAGTAGGGGAAGTAGACAGATAATGAAGGCGGGAAAGAGGAGGGGAGGGTGAGAGACACAGCATAGGGAGAGGAGGGGAAGGGTGACGGGGACACAAACCGGTAGATGAGTCAAGGCAACGTCCAAAGTCCAGTAAGCTGTGATCCCAGGGGAAGTGGTATCACTTCCCTATCTCTATTGCGAGAGGCACCCTTTACGCAGTGGACTCTCTCAGAGGGGTCTCTGAGACTCCAAGGGCTACATACTGGATCCTTCCCCAAAAAGGGGAGAGGGAGTGCTTTGGCAAGGGGTGCCAAACCATACCTCAAGTGTGAGTGGCTCCCTTGGCACAGTGGACTCACTCAGCGGGTTCGCTGAGACTTCAGAGTATAAATATTGGATCTTTCCCCAACAAGGGGAGACGGAGTGCTTAGTCAAAGGGCACAAAGGACAGGGGGTAGGCAGAGTAGCAGGCAAGGGGAGAGAATTCGGGGGAGAGGGGATAGGAGCTAGGGATGAGACAATAAGGAGAGATGAAAAGAAGTCTGTCTAAAGACCGACTGGGTAGGTGACGACCAAGGAGGGAATCCAGGCCCATCTCCCCTATAGCTAAACTAAGTTGCTCCATCGGGCGTCAGACAAAATAGTTCAGTCTCAATACATTGAGAGAGGAAGGAAGGAGAGACAAAAATAGAGGGCGGATGCGGTAGGAGACTGCAGGAGAGACGAAAGGAAGTGCAACAATGTGGTTCGACAATATATAGGAAAAGATCAAACAAGTAAACATATCAAACAGTCAATACCTTAGGGGGGGAGAGAGAGGAGGGAAAAAGTAGTGAGGGGAGGGGAGGAGGGAAAGTGAGGTTGGCAAGAACCAAAGGTATCAGAGCACTATACCTGAGGATCAACAATGTACCAGACAAGATCAACGATTACACAATACATAAAAAATTATAGGCAATACATTAGGAGAGGAGAGAAAGGAGAGGGAAAAGCATTGGAGGGGGCGAGGGAGGTGGGAAAGGGAGGAAAAAGAGAAAAGATAACAAGGAGAGACAAGAGGAAGTCTGTCTAAAGAAAGACTGGGTAGGTGATGACCAAGGAGGGAATCCACGGTCCATCTCCCCTATAGCTAAGCCATGTAGCTCAGACAAAATAGTTCAGTCTCAATACTTAGAGAGAGGAGGGAAGGAAAGACATAGGTAGAGGGAGGATGCGGGAAGAGACGACAAGAGAGACGCAAGGAAGTCTGTTTAAAGACCGACTGGGTAGGTGACGTCCAAGGAGGGAAATCCCGATCTGTCTCCCCTATAGCTAAACCAGGTAGCACCATCGGGCATCAGACAAAATAGTTCAGTCTCAATACTTAGAGAGAGGAGGGAAGGAAAGACATAGGTAGAGGGAGGATATGGGAAGAGACGACAAGAGAGACGCAAGTAAGTCTGTCTAAAGACCGACTGGGTAGGTGACGTCCAAAGAGGGAAATCCCGATCTGTCTCCCCTATAGCTAAACCAGGTAGCACCATCGGGCATCAGACAAAATAGTTCAGTCTCAATACTTAGAGAGAGGAGGGAAGGAAAGACATAGGTAGAGGGAGGATATGGGAAGAGACGACAAGAGAGACGCAAGTAAGTCTGTCTAAAGACCGACTGGGTAGGTGACGTCCAAGGAGGGAAATCCCGATCTGTCTCCCCTATAGCTAAACCAGGTAGCACCATCGGGCATCAGACAAAATAGTTCAGTCTCAATACTTAGAGAGAGGAGGGAAGGAAAGACATAGGTAGAGGGAGGATATGGGAAGAGACGACAAGAGAGACGCAAGTAAGTCTGTCTAAAGACCGACTGGGTAGGTGACGTCCAAGGAGGGAAATCCCGATCTGTCTCCCCTATAGCTAAACCAGGTAGCACCATCGGGCATCAGACAAAATAGTTCAGTCTCAATACTTAGAGAGAGGAGGGAAGGAAAGACATAGGTAGAGGGAGGATATGGGAAGAGACGACAAGAGAGACGCAAGTAAGTCTGTCTAAAGACCGACTGGGTAGGTGACGTCCAAGGAGGGAAATCCCCGATCTGTCTCCCCTATAGCTAAACCAGGTAGCTCCATCGGGCATCAGACAAAATAGCTAGGTCTCAAATTGACTAGCGGAAATAGACAGATAGACAGGGTGGGGGCTAAGAGCCAGGACAAGAGAGGGCAAAGGTCAGTAGCAGGGAAGTGGAGAAGAGTTGAGCGGGGAGGGGTAGGGTTAAGGGGGAGGAGGGAGTATACATGATAGGTCAGGAGATAGCATTAATCCTAAAACCAGCGAGAGTATGCAGTGAATATCCTGTTGATTATAGCACCCATAATGTATATATATAGATATGCAGCTGATGGGAGAAAAACTACAGTTTAAATCAATTTCAAGAACCCTGAGTTACTGCAAAATAAAGTCAATGAATAACAGCAGATCGGCAGAAGGATGGGACACACCAGATTAGCAGATGGGCGTAGGTCCCAGATGGATGCCCCTGAGTCAGTAGCCGTTACAAGATGGCTGCCAGTTGAGAGTGGGAACAACCTAGTTTCGAAATTGCCTGTGAGAAAGTGGCTGAAGTAGATTTTCAGAGTCAAAGTCAGGGGAAGTGGTCTAGCCCGAGATTTGCTGTGCAATGAGCAATTTAACACAAACAAAAACAAAATCACGTGATGTCTGTCCGTGAATTCCCATTGCCAGAGCCAGATCTAAACAATCAGCAAGCAATGCGGGGAGACGATCGGGTAATCTGAGCAGACTGGGCCGGTATCGGGGCCCCAAAGAGGAGCCACGGGCATAAATTATGTGAGCAACGATGGGCTTTCCGGTGGATGCAGGTGGATGCAGCTGAGAGAGCGCGCCAGGCCGTGTGGAGAGGGCAGCCAGGCTGTTGAGCGCTACAAGGCTGAGGCCGTCGAGACCAAATAAAGCACCCAATCAGAATGCAGAATGTCGGGGTGTCCCCGCAGCTTGCCGAAGGCGTGCACCAGGGACCAAACCTCCGTCCGAGGCCCGCTGATGAAAAAGGCGAGTCAGGCGAAGGAGGTCCTCGCAGGAAATAGCGCACTGCATCGCGCCGCCAACTTTCAAGCTCGATGGATCCAATAGGAGCAGCCCAAACCGCGCCAGTCCCTATCCATCCCCATCAGCTTGCAGGGGGATCTGGTCGCGGGAGGCGCCACAGCGTTTTCAGCGTGCAAGCCGCCACCGCCAGGCGTTTGGGCGATCGGCACTCACCGGTTGCGACTGCAACAGAGGATGTTGTGTTCGGTCTTTCTTTTTGACAAATGCTTAGACACATTTGTTGTGATATGCATTCTTGGTATCATGGCTTTCTTCCCTGTGTGGACTTTGATCGCGCATTAGCGGTGCTTTTCTAATAAATGTTTTGTTGCATTTAGTACATTCATATCATTTCTCTCCACGTGAACTTTCTGATGTTGTGTTAGTGTGCTTCTCTAACAAATGCCTTGTCACAGTAAGTGCACTGATGTGATTTCTCCCCCGTGGACTTTCTAATGGTACAATGGCTGTGCTGTGCCCTTTGAATAAATGCCTTGTCACTGTCTGTACATTCATGTGGTTACTTCACTCTTCACACTTTGTCACATTCTGTACATTCATACAGATTTTCTCAATGGGGACTTTGATGCTGTTTTAACTTTTCGTTGCTAATAAATGCCTTGCCTCATTCAGTGCAGTCTTCAGTGTGGACTTTTGCTGTTGTGTTAGCATTTCTTATACATGTATTGTCATGTTCAATACATGTATATAGTTTCTCTTGCATGAACATTTAGAGATCATATAAAATGTGGTTTTGTAATAAATCCCTCGTCACAATCCGTACATTAATAAGCGTTCTCCCTATTGTGGATTTGTTGACTCTGCATTAGCTATTCTTCCTGCGGAAGACTTTATCACATTCTGTATGTACATAGCGTTTATGACCAGTGTGGATTTTCTGATGTCACTTCAGTTCAAAATCTGTTACGAATGCGTTGTGACATTCAATACATTGATATGGTTTCCCTCCTGCATGAACTTTCTGATGTTGTATTCAATTTTGCTCTGCAATAAATCCTTTGTGGTATTCAGGGCATTCATAGGGTTTCTCCCCAGTGTGGACTTTTTGATGTCGAATTAGATGTGACTTTCTAATAAATGCCTTGTCACATTCAGTGCAGTTGAATGGTCTCTCTCCTGTGTGTATTTTTTTTGTTTTTTTATAAACCTGCTGCTATTTTATTTGTTCACAGAAGGAGACACGTTTAAAGCTGCTATGTGTACATGCAATTGTTAATAATACACATAATCAATCACCCACACATTACTCTAAGCTCGAAGATACTGAACTGCTATGTATTTTAGGGGTAGTGCTGTTCTACTCTGCACTGGCTTCAAGATGAATTTGTTTCCTCGTGTATTATTAAGTAGAAGTAGAGTATTTAATAACTATATAGTACATATGCAGTATTTAATAATTGCTTACTACATGTACAATATATATATTTTTTTTAATTAAATAAAGGCATCAAACAAAAAGACACAATACAGACGAATCACATTATGATCTGCAGTACATTTGTAAAAATAACGGGGAGGTCGGGGGGGAGCAAACACAAAATACAAATTTGCCAAAGGTTCTATGGGGATGAGGGGATCTCAAATAGTGAATTTCTGGGTGGTACGCAGATCTCTCCTCTATATACATTCCATTGATTCCAAATTAAAGCCCATTTGCGGGGACGCCCTCTTGCCATGTACACAGTTTTTTCTCTGAACATACTCCAATCTAAGTCGTTTTTCCAATTTTAGAGGGTGGGGGGTATCTAAGCGCCCCATTGCTGAGCAATATTTCTTTTCGCTATCATATAGCCCAGCGTGGTCCATTGTGTCTGTGCATTGTTCAAATCAGTAGGCTCCCATATATTGAGAAGGCATCTCCGCGCCTCCGGTAACAAAGAGACCCCCGTGACCTCCCGGATAATATTATGAAGCTTACCCCAATACTCAGTCATGTGCCGACACTCCAGAGGATATGAAAGAAAGTACCCTCTAATCCACATTTACGTCTGCACAATCCATCCTCCTACAACCCCATCTGTACTAGTTTTGGGCCAGTGACATACACCCTGTTTAATATCTTTAATTGTACTAATCTCAATCGTGCAGGAATAGCAACAGTTTTAGGGGAGGATACCGCTGATTGCCAATCTTCATCGTCTAATTCTATCCCATCTCTAGTCCACTGAGCCCTCAATTCTGTAAGTAGATCCGCTCTATTATTAATTAATTTCTTGTAGATCAGGGAGATAGTTTTATCGGGGAGATGACTAAGATTCTGTCCTCAAGAGGCGATGCCTCCGGTAGCTCCTCCTCCAACGGTAGAGTGGCCATTAAGGAATGTCGAACTTGCATATAGCGGAAATATTCGGCACCTGAAAGCTCAAATTCTGCCCGCATTTCCCTGAACGATTTACTCTTCCCCTTGCCCCATATATCCTTTATAGTAGAAATCCCTATCAGTTCCCATTTATCAAATCCCTTTGTGTTCCGGCGCTTACCTAATCATTCCGAGACAAAAAGTGGAGTTGCGAGTGTCAGTTTATTCTTCCACTCTAGAGAGCTTGTGGCATCATCCCAGATTTTCAAGGCAAGTTTCGATGGTCCCGTGAGAGCCAGCTTTGCTTGCTTAGAATTCAGTGCCCTATTATAATTACCTCCTGGGAGAAGCCATTTGTCCATAGCATTCCCTGGATCAGCTAAACGCCCATATGTTCCATGATTAATAGCAGCCAGTTGGGATGCCCAGTAATAATGTTTGATGTCTGGGAGGGCGATCCCTCCGTCATACCATGGGAGCGTTGGCTTAGTCAAAGCGATACCAGGCCTCCCCTCCCATAAAAGACTACGTAGTAGCCCCTCTACCTCGCGAAAATAACTAGCAGGAACTACATCTAAAGTGTTCTGAAGGGCATAGGGAAAGCGAGACAACAACATCATTTTAAAAAGGGCCGCTCGGCCCAACAAAGAGATCGGAAGCTTTCGCCAATGGATGGAATCACTCCTGAGCCTTTGCAAAGGGGGAAGTAGATTTTCTACATATCTGGCTGTTGGATCCAGAGAAATAAAAATTCCAGGATATTTGAAACCACTCGTATTAATTTGAATGGGACAGTTTTTCGGGGGAATCGGGGCTTCCCCATGTAGGACATACAAAAGAGATTTACCCCAGTTAATGGAGAGTCCGGAATTCCTGCCGAAAGAGGCAAGAACATTGCATACCACCATGAGGGATGTCCGAGGGGAGGTCAGATAAAGCAGAATGTCGTCCGCATATAAGGAGATACGGCTTTACCACTCAGGGGACCACCGAATTGAAGGCTCCCAGCGGATCCAAGCCGCCACGGGCTCTAACGCCAGGGAGAAAAGGAGTGGGGAGAGGGGGCAGCCTTGCTGCGTGCCTCGCCCTAGACAGAATGTTGCCGAAACACGTCCGGTAACTACTACCTGGGCGAGTGGTTCAGCATATAATACCACACCCAGCCTATAAAATCGGGCCCGAATCCAAACTTAGCCAAGACCGCCCATAGATAGGACCATTCAATGGTATCAAAGGCCATGGTCACATCCAGGGAGGCGACCACGGCTGGTTCCTGCAGAGTATGGGCCCTGGCAATCACACCATGCAACCGTCTTAAATTAAGGCAGTATTTCTATGGGGGATAAACCCCGATTGGTCCGGGTGGATCAACCCGTTTATCACCTTCACCAGTCTATTAGAGAGGACCTAGGCAAAAATTCTGGGCTCAGCATTTAGTAAAGAGATAGGCCTTTACGAGGCACATCTATTCTTCGGTTTACCATCCTTATGAATTACTACTACAGACGCCACTCTCTGGTCCCAAGGCAGGATCCCCTTCTCCCGTGCCTCATCAAACATACCCTTAAAATAACAGACCAATCTATCTGGCCTAAGATTATAGAATTCAATTGGGAGTCCGTTTGGCCCCATCGCCTTACCTGAGTGCAACGATCGAATATCCTAAGCTCTTTCATTAGTAGTCAGAGGACTAACCATAAAGTCACTATACTCCTTTGACAAACAGGGGAGCTTTATATCCCAAAGCAGTAGATGGGAGTCCTCCTCCGGCCAGTCAGAAACCGAGGCATAAACAGTTTGGAAATAACTCGCAAAGCTATCCACAATAATCTGGGGTTCTGTAAGCGACTCTCCTTCATCTGTGACAAGTTCTGGGACCACACGCTCAGCCCCCTCTCGTTTATCCAGCCAAGGGATTAACTTCCCTGCCTTATCTCCGAGGTCATAGAGCCATCCTTTCTGTTCCCTGCCGAGAGTTTTGGACCCATCTGTGACTAGAGACTTATAATCATGTTGTTTTAGGTTTAAGAGATGTAAATTAGTCTGCATCACCCCTTGGTCCAGTTCCTCCTCCATTCTTCTAATCTCAAATTCCGCCTCAACGATCTCTTTATTCCTTTCCTTTTTCGTCCCTCCTATTAAGAGTAACGCTTGACCCCTAATCCCCATTTAAAATGCTTCCCAAAGAGAAATACCAGAGGACACAGACCCTACGTTATCTTTAAAATAACCTTCCAGTGCCTTTATAAGGGCCTTACGGATCTTTGGATTCCGCAAATACCATTGGTTAATAGGAGCTATCCTAGCAGCTGAGTGCGGTGCAACACAAAAACGAAGCCAAAGTGGGGAGTGGTCAGAGATGCCCCTAGCAAAATGCACAGCTTCAACAATATAGGATGCCTGAGCCGCTGGAACCAGACAATATTCCAACCGCGAGAGGCTACCATGTACACCAGAGTGGAAAGTGTATAGCTTCTTGTCGGGATGAAACAGTCTCCATGCATCCACCAAACCCATTGCATCCATAAAATCAGTCAACCACCTTTGGGCACGCCCTGTATCCCGGGGGCGGGGGGGGGGGCATCTATCCAAAATCCCAGAAACAACAGCATTGAAATCACCGCCCACAATCAAGATTTCCACCGGTAGCTTGAGTAACAGTTGCCCTAAATCAAAGAATGAGGTAGATTGCAAACCCGGGGGGGACATATACCGATAAGAGGGTAAGAACACGCCCCTCCCATCTGCCCGAGATCCCAACATATCTCCCTCTGTCGTCCACCCACGTGGAGTCTATCACTAAGGGAACTGTCTTTCGAATCAGGATACCCACCCCCTAGACCCAGAAGTAAACCCAGCGTGAGCAACCAATTTGTACCCCATTCTATGCATAGCCATACATGGGTTCCCAACTATATGTGTTTCCTGAAGCAAGACCACATCCGATGCATGGCGTCTAAGATACTGAAGAACCACACTACGCTTGATTTTGTCCCACAATCTATTCACATTCCAACTTATAATCTTAAGCTCACTACCCCCAATCATCATAAGAGAAAACAAAGTGATCAACTGGTGTCTGTTGCAAGTAAATCAAGTCAAAATATTGATGCCATCGATAATACAAAACTTAAAGAAACATAACCCCTTACAAAAAACTCGTCAACTTTCCTCCCTCCACCCCAACCCTGCACCCCTGCAAATCGCTTATGCGCATCCCCAACTAACAGTGTGCCTGTCGCCCCCTTGCACCCCGATACTAATCTACAACTAACTAGAGGTAGAAAATAGAGGGAGGGCCTACATTCGGCCATCCCCTTGCCCTGTTCCCGCACTTCGTCGCTGCCGCCTCAATCTATGTCTTTATATCGCAGCACCCGTGCCATTTTCTCAGGTACTTCTAGAATGCGGACGTTATTGCGCCTCACCCTTCCTTCATAATCGTCCAGTTTACGATTCGTGAGTGCTCTTGAGGCCTTGAGATCGTGCACTTCCCGCTGCAACTGGCTCACGTCATCAATTAGGCTTTTAGACTTGAGTTCCAGTGATTTTATCTTTCATTGGTCTTTGCGAGGTCAGTCCGGATTAGCCCCATCTCGATCGTGACCGTATCTAGTTTAGCATCAAGGGTTTCCATCTTCTGGCCCAATGATGTCTTCTTTATTTCCCCCGGGGAGCCCTTGGAGACAGTGTATCGGTCCAGTCTATTGGATTGAATAGTCCTGGATCTTCTGGAGGAGCACTGTTGGGACTTGTCCGATTCTGGTCGCGCCGCCATTTTGTCCCAAAGTATCACCAACTCCGATCGGGATAAGCAATTTTCCGAAAGATCTGCTGGCAGCGTCCCAAGGCTCAAGGGTAGATGATACACAACACACTGAGTTCTTACTCACAATCTGCCCAGGAGGAACCAGCGTCAGTTGGGCCCTCAAAACACTTTTCCACTGGCCCGCAGCTCCTTGCACAAACAGCGGACCCAAGACAATAGGGGTTATAACGGATGAATACCGGTATCCGAGGCAACAATAGCTCCTGAAGAGCTCTTCAAGTCAGCCCAGAAGTATCAGACCCCCGGGGGCCATACACTCCTCGTTCAATTCTATGTCCAGGTGGGGCGATCTAGGCAGTTACACCGCTTCTTGCATGTCGTGGCTCATTGTTTTCGATTAGGCCGCATCTATCGAGGTCGGGAAGAGGGTCCAGTCGCTCATGGTCCACCTCACACACCGTGATCCCCAGAGAGGGGCAACAGGATACCTCAGTAGTTTAAAATCAGCAATTTACACCTCCGATTGGGCAGACTCATTCGGCATCATCCGTTGTTGTTGCATTAGGTGCTGGCTGCTCTGTTCACGTGAGGTCCCGGCTCTCCATCGGGCTAGGCCCCAAACTTCCGGACTGTGCCATTTCGGTTACGAGCCACGGAGGCGAATCAGAGGAGAAGGCAGGTGCGCCGCTTGCACTCCCGAAGCAGGAGGTGATTACTGCTTTCAGGATATATTTCAGGATATTGTGTCTGGGAGCGGAGGTCGGCGGAGCCGAGTCTCTATGCGACCATCTTGGTCGCCGGCTTGGCTCCTCCTCCTCCTGTGTGCACTTTTTGATGTTCCCTTAGGGCTCCCTTTGTTATAAATGCTATGTCACATTCTGTACATTGATATGGTCTCTCTCCAGTGTGGACTTTTTGATGTCACTTCAGATCTGCAATTGTCCTAAATGCTTTGTCACATTCTGTACATTCATAGGGTTTCTCCTCGATGTGGATTTTCTGATGTTGCATTAAACGTGATTTTCTACTAAATGCTTTGTCACATTCAGTGCAGTTAAATGGTCTCTCTCCAGTGTGGACCTTCTGATGTTGCTTCAGCTCTCCATTTGTTATAAATCCCCTGTCGCATTCTGTACATTTATAAGGTTTCTCTCCAGTGTGGATTTTCTGATGTCGTTTTAGCACTCCATTTGTTATAAATGCCTTTTCACATTCTGTACATTCATACTGTTTCTCCCCAGTGTGGAATTGTTGATGGTGCTTTAGATTCCGCTTCCTTCGGAATGCTTTGTTACATTCAGTACATTCATACGGTTTCTCCCCAGTGTGGATTTTCTGATGTTGCAATAGGTATCCATTGGTAATAAATGCCTTGTCACATTCAGTGCATTCATACGGTCTCTCCCCAGTGTGGATTTTCTGGTGTTGTTTTAGCACTCCATTTGTTGTAAATGCTTTGTCACATTCAGTACACCCATATGGTTTCTCCCCAGTGTGGATTTTCTTATGCCGATTCAACTCTCCATTTGTTTTAAATGCCTTGTCACATTCTGTACATTCATAAGGTCTCTCTCCAGTGTGGATTTTCTTATGCCGATTCAACTCTCCATTTGTTTTAAATGCCTTGTCACATTCTGTACATTCATAAGGTCTCTCTCCAGTGTGGATTTTCTGATGCCGATTCATCTCTTGATTTGTTATAAATAATTTGTCACATTCCGTACATTCATACAATCTTTCCCCAGTGTGGATTTTTTGATGTTGTTTCAGCTCTCTATTTGTTTTAAATGCTTTGTCACATTCTGTACATTCATTTGGTTTCTCATCAGTGTGGACCTTTTGATGTCGCTTCAGCTCTCCATTTGTTTTAAATGCTTTGTCACATTCTGTACATTCATAAGGTCTCTCACCAGTATGGAGTTTCTGATGTCGTTTTAGCTCTCCATTTGTTATAAATCCCCTGTCGCATTCTGTACATTTATACGGTTTCTCTCCAGTGTGGATCTTTTGATGTCGCTTCAGGTCTCCATTTGTTATATATGCCTTTTCACATTCTGTACATTCATACTGTTTCTCCCCAGAGTGGAATTGTTGATGATGCTTTAGATTCCGCTTCCTTCGGAATGCTTTTTTACATTCAGTACATTCATACGGTTTCTCCCCAGTGTGGATTTTCTGATGTTTCAATAGGTCTCCATTGGTAATAAATGCCTTGTCACATTCAGTGCATTCATACGGTCTCTCCCCAGTGTGGATTCTCTGGTGTTGTTTTAGCACTTGATTTGTTGTAAATGCTTTGTCACATTCAGTACACCCATATGGTTTCTCCCCAGTGTGGATGTTCTGATGTCGTTTTAGGTCTCCTTGTGTTAAAAATACTTTGTCACATTCTGTACATTCATAAGTTCTCTCTCCAGTGTGGATTTTCCTATGCCAATTCAAGTCTCCATTTGTTTTAAATGCCTTGTCACATTCTGTACATTCATAAGGTCTCTCTCCAGTGTGGATTTTCTGGTGTTGTTTTAGCACTCTATTTGTTGTAAATGCTTTGTCACATTCAGTACACCCATATGGTTTCTCCCCAGTGTGGATTCTCTGATGTTGTTTTAGGTCTCCTTGTGTTATAAATACTTTGTCACATTCTGTACATTCATAAGTTCTCTCTCCAGTGTGGATTTTCTTATGCCAATTCAACTCTCCATTTGTTTTAAATGCCTGGTCACATTCTGTACATTCATAAGGTCTCTCTCCAGTGTGGATTTTCTTATGCCGATTCAACTCTCCATTTGTTTTAAATGCCTTGTCACATTCTGTACATTCATAAGGTCTCTCTCCAGTGTGGATTTTCTTATGCCGATTCAACTCTCCATTTGTTTTAAATGCCTGGTCACATTCTGTACATTCATAAGGTCTCTCTCCAGTGTGGATTTTCTGATGCCGATTCATCTCTTGATATGTTATAAATACTTTGTCACATTCCGTACATTCATACAATCTTTCCCCAGTGTGGATTTTTTTGATGTTGTTTCAGCTCTCTATTTGTTATAAATGCTTTGTCACATTCTGTACGTTCATATGGTTTCTCACCAGTGTGGACCTTTTGATGTCGCTTCAGCTCTGCATTTGTTATAAATGCCTTGTCACATCCTGTACATTGATATGGTTTCTCCCCAGTGTGAATGCTTTGACGCCGCTTTAGATTCTTCTTCCTTCAGAACACTTTATTGCATTCTGTACATTTATTTGATTTCTCCCCTAGGAGGACACTTTCTTGTTGCATTAGGTATCGTTTGGTATTAAATGCCATATCACATTCTGTTCATTCATACAGTTTCTCCTCAGTGTGGATTTGTTGATGCTGCTTTCTTCGTAATCAGGCTTGCTGCGGTACGTCAGTGTGTTATATCTTCTATGGATATCATCTAATGCCTAAGAGCCAAGTACAGACCTCATTGGGCACTTTGGGTTTCCTGCTGTACAAAGACTCTGGCGAGGCATCAGCCTTCAAGGGACGAGATTTTGAGGTATAGTGTTTTTACATCACTTCTTACATGAGTGATGTTTAACGCATTTCCCTTTTTCATTTATTACGGCATTTATTTCACCTGTTAGATTAAGAAAAAGAAACATTGAATGAGCTGCAAAGCAGAGTCCATCACAAAATATCTTTGGCATTTAATTAGACATTTAATTGTCCATATAGACAAGTGCGCTTAAGAAATTCTAGATCAAACTTTCAATGTAAAGATGCAACAGGCAGAGTAAGGGCATACGATCCTTCCGTAGCCCCCTTCTATCGAGGACTGTGAACTCAAGGAGCAAGAAGACACCAGAGAAGGTTCAATGTTCAGTGAGTGAGACCCTCTCCCATCAACACACTACAATGTTAATTCCATAGCGACAAGATGCCTCCCTTCCTGTCCAGAGAATGCTTCCAATTATCACAGGGCCTAACAATAATATAATAAGCTGATCTTATACAGCGCCTGGTTACACTAACCAGTGTGTCCCCGCGCTAACAAATTGGCCGCTCAGCTTCCTATACCATCATGTCCTCCTACACCGGAACCCCACTATAACAAATAATACAAGATGGAGCCTTTTCCAGCAAATGGACCATGCAACAACGAGCATCACAATAACAGTGGGAAACATAAACAACTACTGCAAGGGAGTATTTTATACTTTCCGAAAGCCTGGGATAGGACCCAGACAGGTAATCTGAGCATCTTCCACACAGTGTAACTCCAGAGATCCGAGGCGCTGACCAAATCTACACTAGAAGGTTTAGAACCATTTTAAACACACACTGGCAAAGTCAATACGTCTCACCTTTTAGGTGTATAGGCTTTCCCAATGCTGCAAAACATCGGAAAAAAAGAAAAACAAAAAGTACAGTGATGTTGCTCATATTGCATCCTTCAGCAGGCATGCAGATGTTTCTACAGAAATGTGCACACCTACAGAATGACACTTGCACCCTTATTCATTTTTGATGTGGTGTAAACCAAGACCTTTTATTTTACAAAAATTACATATATAACATACTTACTTTTGGGGCTTTCAGCTCTCCATACATTGGTCGGTTGCTGTGCCATTCACATTTTGCTTCCGCCCACTACATAATACAGCATGGGGCAGTGGTTCTGCCTACTTCAGCTACTGGCTAACTTCATTTTGAGTGGCAGCATTTTACTCTTTCACAAGGAGGTAGTTTCCTTTAGCGCCAGTGTTTTTGTTTTTACTTAATAATTGTGTTAGTGTTGCCTGTGTGTTTAGACTCATGTGATAGAATGACACTTTCTACCTTCTCATCACAGCACAGGACACGTTCCAGATTTATCAGGCCCATCCTCCTGCTAACGATGTTGTAAATTCCTTTTGGAGCCGCCTTTGTTTATCAGATTGCTGCTATATCAGAGTATACCAGTTGGTGTCCATTTGAATCTGTCATTCATAAAGTAATTCTCTTTGTAGAATGTACGCAATGAAATGCACGTATAACTGCACTGCTGTATGTATTTTAACAGAGGAGCAATCCAAGAAAAGACAGCTCCTTGAGTAAAGCTCTATGTTTATGCTGTGTGTTTTGTAAATCCTTCAGAGTTTTGTTCCTGTGTAGGAGAGCAATGGTTCTTGGGGGAATTAAAATGGGAAAGACCCTTGCGTTCCCCCTTGGAGGGTCTGCACAAAACTTACAATGCTGAACCCAACTGGATGAACTCTGAAAGGAAAGTTTTGTGCAGCTCGTTTAAGGAATTACACCCGCACCTGGCACTCTACACTGGCATCTAATAGGAAGATTATGTGATTCAGAGCATTTCAAACTGAGCCTTCATGAGATGGACCAACCATCACAATCTTAACTCAACCTGTGCACTCAGAGGAGACCCCTCATTTCAAACTGAGCCTTCGTGAGATGGACCAACCATCACAATCTAAACTCAACCTGTGCACTCAGAGGAGACCCCTCATTTCAAACTGAGCCTTCGTGAGATGGACCAACCATCACAATCTAAACTCAACCTGTGCACTCAGAGGAGACCGCTCATTTCAAACTGAGCCTTCGTGAGATGGACCAACCATCACAATCTAAACTCAACCTGTGCACTCAGAGGAGACCCCTCATTTCAAACTGAGCCTTCGTGAGATGGACCAACCATCACAATCTAAACTCAACCTGTGCACTCAGAGGAGACCCCTCATTTCAAACTGAGCCTTCGTGAGATGGACCAACCATCACAATCTAAACTCAACCTGTGCACTCAGAGGAGACCCCTCATTTCAAACTGAGCCTTCGTGAGATGGACCAACCATCACAATCTAAACTCAACCTGTGCACTCAGAGGAGACCCCTCATTTCAAACTGGGCCTTCGTTTGATGGACTAACCATAACAATCTAAACTCAACCTGTGCACTCAGAGGAGACCCCTCATTTCAAACTGAGCCTTCGGTGGGATGGACCAACCATCGTAATCTAAACTCAACCTGTGCACTCAGAGGAGACCCCTCATTTCAAACTGAGCCTTCGTGAGATAGACCAACCTTCACAATCTAAACTCAACCTGTGCACTCAGAGGAGACCCCTCATTTCAAACTGAGCCTTCGTGAGATGGACCAACCTTCACAATCTAAACTCAACCTGTGCACTCAGAGGAGACCCCTCATTTCAAACTGAGCCTTCGTGAGATGGACCAACCATAACAATCTAAACTCAACCTGTGCACTCAGAGGAGACCCCTCATTTCAAACTGAGCCTTCGGTGGGATGGACCAACCTTCACAATCTAAACTCAACCTGTGCACTCAGAGGAGACCGCTCATTTCAAACTGAGCCTTCGTGAGATGGACCAACCTTCACAATCTAAACTCAACCTGTGCACTCAGAGGAGACCCCTCATTTCAAACTGAGCCTTCGTGATATGGACCAACCATAACAATCTAAACTCAACCTGTGCTCTCAGAGGAGACCGCTCATTTCAAACTGAGCCTTCGGTGGGATGGACCAACCTTCACCATCTAAACTCAACCTGTGCACTCAGAGGAGACCCCCTCATTTCAAACTGAGCCTTCCATGGGATGGACCAACCATCACATTCTAAACTCTACCTGTGCACTCAGAGGAGACCCCTCATTTCAAACTGAGCCTTCGTGAGATGGACCAACCATAACAATCTAAACTCAACCTGTGCACTCAGAGGAGACCGCTCATTTCAAACTGAGCCTTCGTGAGATGGACCAACCTTCACCATCTAAACTCAACCTGTGCACTCAGAGGAGACCCCTCATTTCAAACTGAGCCTTCCATGGGATGGACCAACCATCACATTCTAAACTCTACCTGTGCACTCAGAGGAGACCCCTCATTTCAAAGTGAGCCTTCGTGAGATGGACCAACCATAACAATCTAAACTCAACCTGTGCACTCAGAGGAGACCCCTCATTTCAAACTGAGCCTTCGTGAGATGGACCAACCTTCACAATCTAAACTCAACCTGTGCACTCAGAGGAGACCCCTCATTTCAAACTGAGCCTTCGTGAGATGGACCAACCATAACAATCTAAACTCAACCTGTGCACTCAGAGGAGACCGCTCATTTCAAACTGAGGCTTCGTGAGATGGACCAACCTTCACAATCTAAACTCAACCTGTGCACTCAGAGGAGACCCCTCATTTCAAACTGAGCCTTCGTGAGATGGACCAACCATCACAATCTAAACTCAACCTGTGCACTCAGAGGAGACCCCTCATTTCAAACTGAGCCTTCCATGGGATGGACCAACCATCACATTCTAAACTCAACCTGTGCACTCAGAGGAGACCCCTCATTTCAAACTGAGCCTTCCATGGGATGGACCAACCATAACAATCTAAACTCAACCTGTGCACTCAGAGGAGAACCCTCATTTCAAACTGGGCCTTCGTTTGATGGACTAACCATCACAATCTAAACTCAACCTGTGCACTCAGAGGAGACCCCACATTTCAAACTGAGCCTTCGGTGGGATGGACCAACCATCACAATCTAAACTCAACCTGTCATCTCAGAGGAGACCCCTCATTTCAAACTGAGCCTTCCATGGGATAGACCAACCATCACAATCTAAACTCAACCTGTGCACTCAGAGGAGACCCCTCATTTCAAACTGACCCTTCGGTGGGATGGACCAATCATCACAATCTAAACTCAACCTGTGCACTCGAAGGAGAACCCTCATTTCAAACTGAGCCTTCGGTGGGATGGACCAACCTTCACCATCTAAACTCAACCTGTGCACTCAGAGGAGACCCCTCATTTCAAACTGAGCCTTCGTGAGATGGACCAATTTTCTTACAATCTGAGCTCAACCTGTGCACTCAGAGGAGACCCCTCATTTCAAACTGACCCTTCGGTGGGATGGACCAACCATCACAATCTAAACTCAACCTGTGCACTCAGAGGAGACCCCTCATTTCAAACTGAGCCTTCCATGGGATGGACCAACCATCACATTCTAAACTCTACCTGTGCACTCAGAGGAGACCCCTCATTTCAAACTGACCCTTCAGTGGGATGGACCAACCATCACAATCTAAACTCAACCTGTGCACTCGAAGGAGAACCCTCATTTCAAACTGAGCCTTCGGTGGGATGGACCAATCATCACAATCTAAACTCAACCTGTGCACTCAGAGGAGACCCTTCATTTCAAACTGAGCCTTCGTGAGATGGACCAACCATCACATTCTAAACTCAACCTGTGCACTCAGAGGAGACCGCTCATTTCAAACTGAGCCTTCGTGAGATGAGTCAACCATCACAATCTAAACTCAACCTGTGCACTCAGAGGAGACCCCTCATTTCAAACTGAGCCTTCGGTGGGATGGACCAACCATCACAATCTAAACTCAACCTGTGCACTCAGAGGAGACCCCACATTTCAAACTGAGATTTCATTTGATGGACCAACCATCACAATCTAAACTCAACCTGTGCACTCAGAGGAGACCCCACATTTCAAACTGAGCCTTCATTTGATGGACCAACCATCACAATCTAAACTCAACCTGTGCACTCAGAGGAGACCCCTCATTTCAAACTGAGCTTTCGTGAGATGGGCCAACCATCGCAATCTAAACTCAACCTGTGCACTCAGAGGAGACCCTTCATTTCCAACTGAGCCTTCATGAGATGGACCGACCATAACAATCTAAGCTCAACCTGTGCACTCAGAGGAGACCCCTTATTTCAAACTGAGCCTTCGGGAGATGGACCAACCATCACAATCTAAACTCAACCTGTACACTCAGAGAAGACCCTTCATTTCAAACTGAGCCTTCGTTTGATGGACGAACCTTCTCACAATCTAAACTCAACCTGTGCACTCAGAGGAGACCCATCATTCCAAACTGAGCCTTCGTGAGATGGACCAACCTTCACAATCTAAACTCAACCTGTGCACTCAGAGGAGACCCCTCATATCAAACTGAGCCTTCGGTGGGATGGACCAACAATCGCAATCCAAACTCAACCTGTGCACTCAGAGGAGACCCCTCATTTCAAACTGAGCCATTGTGTGATGGACCAACCATCACAATCTAAACTCAACCTGTGCACTCAGAGGAGACCGCTCTTTTCAAACTGAGCCTTCGTGAGATGGACCAACCTTCACAATCTAAACTCAACCTGTGCACTCAGAGGAGACCCCTCATTTCAAACTGAGCCTTCGGTGGGATGGACCAACCATCACAATCTAAACTCAACCTGTGGACTCAGAGGAGACCCCTCATTTCAAACTGAGCCTTCGGTGGGATGGACCAACAATCGCAATCTAAACTCAACCTGTGCACTCAGAGGAGACCCCTCATTTCAAACTGAGCCATTGTGTGATGGACCAACCATCACAATCTAAACTCAACCTGTGCACTCAGAGGAGACCCCTCATTTCAAACTGAGCTTTCGTGAGATGGACCAACCATCACAATCTAAACTCAACCTGTGCACTCAGAGGAGACCCCTCATTTCAAACTGAGCCTTCGTGAGATGGACCAACCTTCTCAATCTAAACTCAACCTGTGCACTCAGAGGAGACCCCTCATTTCAAACTGAGCCTTCGTTTGATGGACCAACCATCACAATCTAAACTCAACCTGTGCACTCAGAGGAGACCCCTCATTTCAAACTGAGCATTCGTGAGATGGACCAACCATCACAATCTAAACTCAACCTGTGCACTCAGAGGAGACCCCTCATTTCAAACTGAGCCTTCATTTGATGGACTAACCATCACAATCTAAACTCAACCTGTGCACTCAGAGGAGACCCCTCATTTCAAACTGAGCCATTGTGTGATGGACCAACCATCGTAATCTAAACTCAACCTGTGCACTCAGAGGAGACCCCTCATTTCAAACTGAGCCATTGTGTGATGGACCAACCATCGTAATCTAAACTCAACCTGTGCACTCAGAGGAGACCGCTCATTTCAAACTGAGCCTTCGTGAGATGGACCAACCATAACAATCTAAACTCAACCTGTGCACTCAGAGAAGACCCTTCATTTCAAACTGAGCCTTCGTGAGATGGACCAACTTTCTCACAATCTGAGCTCAACCTGTACACTCAGAGAAGACCCTTCATTTCAAACTGAGCCTTCGTGAGATGGACCAACCATCACAATCTAAACTCAACCTGTGCACTCAGAGGAGACCCCTCATTTCAAACTGAGCCTTCGGTGGGATGGACCAACCATCACAATCTAAACTCAACCTGTGCACTCAGAGGAGACCCCTCATTTCAAACTGAGCCTTCGTGAGATGGACCAACCATCACAATCTAAACTCAACCTGTGCACTCAGAGGAGACCCCTCATTTCAAACTGAGCCTTCGTGAGATGGACCAACCTTCACAATCTAAACTCAACCTGTGCACTCAGAGGAGACCCCTCATTTCAAACTGAGCCTTCGTGAGATGGACCAACCATAACAATCTAAACTCAACCTGTGCACTCAGAGGAGGACCCTCATTTCAAGAACGGCTCTGCACCTGGTACGGACTCTGCATGGAAGGGAGGTCTTTCTCCGTACAGACACACAACCCGTGGAGCAAACTTCCAAAGAGAATACGGAGCATCAATACGGACCAAGAATTCAGAAAAGCAATAAAAAGCTGACTGTTCCCAAAACCATGGCAAGAAACCACAAGTCTCTTTCAGGGGTGCATCTTCATGATGGATGTGTGGGGTGTCCTGGCCAGAGATAACACCATCCTGTGGTTAATAGTGGAGTTTGTGAGTGTTCAATGGGTATATCAATGTCTTTGTAAGGTTTCAGTAGCATCACACCACACAACAGGCCTCAGGGAAAACAAGTGTGTCATTTTATGTTTAAGTTTGGCTTTGCATGGGTATTATATTTGTATTATAACTGTGTGCCAGCAGATCAGAATGATCCAAAATGTAGTTTAAATTATCATTAACCTTTTACAATGAGGCTTCTACCTTAAAGAGTACATGGTGCAGAGAACACTACTCCAGCATTACTGGGACAGTTCATTTCCAATCTGTACAGTCCCGCATCTCAACTTGTGGTACTGAAAATTCTGGACCCTGCTATTGTGTGGTACCGAAGCTCTGCACTAGTGTCATAAATATCATCATATCATGACGAATTTGGTATCGGCAGACCGGTAATGATTGGGATATTATACCTATGCATTTGCGTCATGATTGAACGACGCAATCACCTTGAAATCGTAGTTTTTGTCTTGAAACCTTGGGTTCCATGTTGTGAGCAGCATCCACATTTTGTTTCTTGCCCTTACATAGTCAAATAACTAAAGCCAAATTCGACCTCAAAGGACACGTACTCCTTAGCTTGAGTTCTTCCTGACTCCTATTTGACCTGAACAAGCTGACTCTGCCTACGTGACACTGGCCTCGTCAAGCCAGTTCCTGCCTCTGGTCAATCTATATTAAAGATCTGAAGCAACAGACATTGCTATGGTTTATGACCCATTCATGCCTCCCTATCTTACTTTCCTATCTGTTTCTGTTCCTGCCTCGTGGTCTTTTATGATGGGGAGGTGACCAGTTTTATGGTGGGTTGCCCGGCCTGCACAGGAAAGAACATTTATCTTTGACATGTGTTCATGATGGAATATGGGCTGGACAAGCAGAATGTGGTTTGACATCAAATAATGTATTGTTGTAGCAACATGGGAGTGATCTGCAGTAATATACTTCAAAGCAAGAATGTGCCCAGGGCATAATAGAGTGTATAAAAGGCCTGCCTGAGATATCCCAGGTAGGCTGCCTCTTTCAGTTGTCAAGTACAGTTGGACGACGTAGCCTCACAAAAAATTGTAATAAAGATGTCTTTTTCATATTTCAGATTCTCTGTTGATTTCTTTGCTGTATTTGAATGGACTACTTATTGGTAAGACCCCTGGGTAGAAGTGATGAAGAATTTGAGCATTGACTGTGGTTGGTGTTGAAAGGTGTATGAATCTGGGACATATTCACAATGGGTTTAGCCTCTATGAAGAGAAAATAGACATCCGGGATAAACCCGAGATGGGCGGGTGTATGTGCTATCTTTGGCACATTGGGTCTGGGCGCTATCTCTCACAGAGCGACAACAGGTATAACCAGAGGACAGCAAGTTACATCCCGAGCAGATGAGAGTGCTATGCAGAGCAAAGTGGATCTAGGTACTATCTATAGTAGAGAGAGAACAGGATTATTAAGGGAACAGTAAGGTAGGACCCAGAGCAGGTGTAGATGCTATTCAGAGCAGCAGGTCTAGGCGCTAATCTATAGCACAGCAAGTGTAGGCACTATGCACAGAACAGTGTGTCTAGGCACTATCTATAGCAGAGTGGATATAAGACTATTAAGGGCACAATAAAGTATGACCCTGAACAGAACACATGTAGATGCCATCTAGGGCAGCAGGTCTAGGCGCTACCAATAGTGGAGCCAGAGCAGGGGCTATGAAGAACACAGTGGGTTTAGGCGCTACCTACAGCAGAGCAGGTGCTACGAAGAACACAGTGGGTCTAAGCACTAAGTAGAACAGGAACATTAAGGCCAGAATAAGGTATGACCCTGAAAAGAACAAATGTAAGTGCCATATAGAGCAGCAGGTCTAGGCGTTACCAATAGTGGAGCCAGATCAGGGGCTATGAAGAACGCAGTGGTTCTAGGCGCTACCTACAGCAGACTGAGTCTGTGAAGATTTCAGAACAGACAGAGTGACAATGATATTAATGAGGCAGTGTGTGGACTGTACGGCTGTGATTAAAAGAAGAGCTGTGGCGGTGTCTAGGCGCTATCAATATTATATCCACTGGGTACCTTTGATGTCTTCAGGAATTCAATTAATCAAGACATTGATTAACAAGAATGTAAATTCATCTCAGCATTATTAGTAATGGATGAGTTAAGTGGGCCTGATCAATAAATTGATTGGTGTTACACTGACCGGCGATGTATCAACAATTCTGAATCACTAACTTAAATTACTCCATTTTGTTAGACCTGGCACATTGGCGTGAGTCTCCCTGCCACTTTTTGCTGATGTGCCTCAGATGTTTTGATGGTGTTTGCTGCTCAGGGCACTGCGCCACGGCCAATCCGTGCCGCAGTGCAAGTGCTCCCAATGTAAACTGTACCTACAATTGATCTCCCCGACTGGCTCATTGGATTTACTATCAGTCCCCAGTAAAGTGCACCAGGAGTGCCAGGGCTTGTAAATGCCAATACTGCTAGTGGGCCTGCAGCGCTGGTTGCGCCACCCACAGTAGCAGCCTTTTAAAATGTGTCTAGGGTCTGCCATTGGAGAACCTGCGTGCAGCCTGGTACTGTCATGCTGGCTGGGCAAGTGCACACACTTGCCAGCTCCTAAACCTTCCCTTTACTTCATGTGAGTCACCCCTATGGTAGACACAAGGGCAGGGTGCATTGTAAGCATAAGGTAGGACAAGCCCTGATGTGTGTGGCATGTCCTAATAGTGAAATACAGTCATTTTCGTTTTTCACTATTATAAGGCTACCTGTTCTCATAGGCCAAGATGGGCTGCTGGAATTATTACACCCTATAATCCCAGCAGGCTCAGGGAACATGGTAGAAGGTCGAATTTAGTATGCCTGAACTCCGAATAATAAAATACTTCTTTTAGTAAAGTTTATTTCAATATCCTGTGTTTGCAAATGCTACATTTAGAAAGTTAGCATTTGCTTGCCTAACCATTTCAGCCCACCTCTGCCAGGATGTGTATCTGCTGTCTGGGTTGTGTGAGTACAAAAAACAGAAGGGGGAGGTAGAGTAAATAAAGAAGGATTCTTACTCCACAGACTTACATAAACAAAAAGAATCCAACTAAGGTCAGAGGGGAGTGTTCAGCACAGTGGTGTGGGAGCACTTACTGTTTTGTAAAATACCCCTCACACACCAAAAGGCCCCTTGGTGTCATGCTTCATCATCGGGGTCTTCGCACCCCTCTATCTGAATGCGGCGTGCTACGACCTACGACTACGCGGGAGCACTTTTTAGTTTGACTATATGCGGTGCATGTTTGTGGGGATATTATTATGTGAGTTGTGGGACGTGGTGGAAGGTTAAAAAGTACCTGGCTCGTGAGTATAACGAAAAAAAAAAATTATTTCTAACTCCGGCTGGTACTGTTAAAAAGAAGTGCAGTGCAAGGTCAGATCTGTCGTGTTAATGGACAGGACCTCAGGTGTGCGTCAACATGTTTCGGAGACAGGGCTCCTTCTTCAGGACAGGGGCACAACTTCCCCACCTTACTCACGTTTCATTAATATTACCAAAATGTATTAATGTTGACAAAAAGTGAAAAATAGTAAAAATGATGTGTAGTACTTAAGGCTATGGTGTGCCTACAGCGGTCTGTTACAAGTTCAATGCAATTTGCATGACCTGAGAGGAGAAAAATAAATTAATGGTTACCCATGTACCGGGTAGTTCAGACAGGTGCAGTCCCCTGGAACCAAACCATGTGCTTTAATAAGCCCTGTAAAGAAAAAACACTGACAAGAACACATAACATAGAAACATATATTACTAGGAATATACTAGAAGTTTTTGGTCATACTTGTAAGACTTGCTTGCTTGCTTCATGAGCAAAGGGAACGTCTAGGGGGTGTATGCTAATATGCAATCTGAAGTGAGAAGTAATGCAGGTACAAAATATTCATTCTCAATTACTTAGTTGGTCTTAGAATTGCTTGTTTTTTCTTTTATACTCACGAACTCGGGATGAGTTATTCTCCGTCTTACCCCACACGCTGCTCCGCTGAAGTGAGGAGAGCCCAGGGCGATCGCTATTTATACCCTGTATGTTGTTAATTGTTTGCCTCGTTAGTTTAGAAAGCGGAAATAGTAAGATGACCAAAAAAGGGTTTTCCGCCGCTTATTAGGTCAAGCCGATGGTAAATTGAATGAATATAGGCCCTTGTATGGGACGTCCGGTGGCGCTCGGTGAGTATCACAGCTCTACATGGGCTGCTCATGACCGAGTACCTAAGGAACAAGATGGCACCACCAGGCTTAATCGTCAAAAACTAACCATTCATATTCCAAACTGACATGCAGTTTAAAAAGGAATGGTCGCTCATCTCCTGGCACTGTACGAGAGACTGGCTCGTCCTAATAGTGAAGACAGCTGCCAGGAACACTCATGAACTAAAGATAGAGATCCAAAAAATAGAGGTACAATTGAGCACTTACATAACCCCTGCTGACCTAAAAATCAGGTTAGATGAACTTAACCAACAGATGACGGAGTTTGAATTTACGTTAAAACAAAGCAAGTTCAACAAACTCCGTAAGGATAAGGATAAATTTACACCAGAGGGGGCATACCCTTATACCAGGCCCGACTATGTCTCTAAAAATCAAAACAGTGACATCGACAGCGATGGCTTTGACAACGGTTCATCGGGCTCCAATTCCAGTGGCAACCAACGATATCGACCCGCAAGGGGCGGTTGGAGACAGAAGAGGCAGCAGTTCCCGAGACAGCGAGGTTGGAGAGGATACCAACCCCCACCTCAGTTCCAATAGTATATGGGACCCCCACCATTCACTCCGTTCCAGTTCGGCCCTCCAGCCGCTGGTCATGGTTACCCACAATGGAACCCGGAATTTGATGGTGGTTTCTATAGTCCACAACCTTTTTTAGGTACCCGCCCAGGACAACGAAGGAGGAACCGGAAGGGCAACAACGTTGCATGGGAAGATCAGGATCAGGGCAACTCCCGAATGACCAAGAACATGATGGGCTCCCTCCCCAACCAACCCTCAACCAGCGAGAGAGGGACCTAGTAGTGAACTTGACCCCAAGGCCCTTAACTGAGATACAGAAAACAGTGTTGAACAAAGGCTCGGGTTTTGTGCCAACACAAAAACCCGACATTTTCAGACTAAACATGGAGATACAAGACTTCGTCAGGAAACTGAAATTACAAGCCTTTTTTATAGACAAACCATCCACTACACCAACTGACACAGGCCTCCGACCTAAGTCCACTTTCACTCCACCAGATTCAATGCTCGTTATCGAACTACTAACGTTTGAAACAGCTATCATGACTGAAGTCAACAACTTAAATCCGTCTAACACCAATACCTTTTACAATACCAGTAAACTGGAACAACAAGCCATCAAAGCATTGGCTGAAGAAAAAGACGTGATAATAAAACCAGCAGATAAAGGTGGTGCAATTGTCCTGCAAACCGCAGAGGCGTATGACAATGAGTGCATGAGACTGCTAGCAGACAGACGTAACTACACCATCCTGCAGCAGGACCCCACCGAGAACCTCCGTATAAGAATAGGAGGCATGATTGAAGAGGGTTTAACGCATGACTGGCTGAGTAAGAAGTAAGGCGAATTCCTGGCACAGACTGCGCCGCGTATTCCCTACTTCTACTGTATCCCTAAAATCCATAAGAACATCACGAACCCACCAGGGAGACCCATATTATCGGGCATTGGCTCAATACTAGAGCCTCTGTCAAAATTTGCAGAAGCATTTTTACGTCCCCTGGTACAGTCAACGGACACCTACCTAAAAGATACCAAATCTGTCTTGCAACTCCTACAAGACTTGACTTTTGACGCCAGTACCCAACTTCTAATAAGCCTGGACGTTGAAAGCCTTTATACTAGTTTGCCACATGATGAGACGCTCCTGATCATCGAGGAGGTCCTCTTCACAACACCCTGGCAGTACCAAACACCCAGAGGGCTGGTCCTAGAATGTATATCCCTGGCACTACAGAAAAACATTTTTCAATACAAATCAACAAATTATCAACAAAGCCATGGTACCAGCATGGGCAGTACTTTTGCTCCCAGTCTGGCTGGGTTATATGTACATCATTTAGAAACAACTAAGATTCTCCACACCCATAACCCTTACAGACAAAACATTAAGTCGTGGAAGAGGTACATAGATGACATTGTGGTCATTTGGGAAGGTGACCAACAGTCTGTAAACGACTTTCTCATTTGGCTAAATAATCAGAATGCTTTCTTGAAATTCACAAGTTCAGTCTCTAACCAAACACTGTTTTTTCTGGACTTAAACATCTATGCGGAAGGTGGGATGCTAAAAACGACGATCCACTTCAAACCGACAGCAAGGAATTGCCTGCTACGGTTTGATAGTTTTCATCCGAGACACCTCAGAGAGAACTTACCATACGGCCAGTTTTTATGCCTAAGGCGTAACTGCACTGAGGTTTCGGAATTCAGAACACAGGCTTGTGATCTGAAAGAGAAACTAAAATTACGACAGTATCCTGTAAAAATCATCGATAAAGCTATGAAGCGAGCCAGGAATAACCACAGAGAGGCTCTACTGGAGGATAGACAGAAGGCTCCTACAGAAGTCACACAACCTATCTGCGTGACGACTTATAATACCATGTCTAACGAAGTCTCCAAGATTATCAACAAACACTGTGGCATCCTCACATGTGGTAATCTCAAACTTCAAAAACCTATGTTTGTATATCGTAGAGGACGGAACCTTAAGGACATATTAGTGCATACACGACCCAAGCCTGCCCTCGAATCCAGACAGTCCACCACAGGAGTACAAGGCCATTTCCCATGCAGCATTGCAGCAGTTGCCATCTTACAGAAAAGAGCACCACATTAACTTTCAGGAATGGCACCACATGGGAGCACTGTAGAATGACAAACTGCAATACCAAGAACGTGGTTTATCTCATCACATGTCCCTGTGGCTTAGAATATGTCGGGATGACTACCAGGGTCATAAAGTCACGCATGAACGAGCATAAAAGCAATGTACGTTGCAAAAAGAGCACAACAAAAATGGCGACGCATTGCCTCAATGCTCAACACTGCGTGAACGACCTAAGGTGGACAGTGATTGAACAATTGCCATCTGATGTAGGTCTTTTTAAGAAAGAACAAAGATGGGTGTTTCGTCTAGGCACCCACATCTCAGGTTTGAACGATGAAGTACCTTGGGGACAACTGTCCCACTAAACTCTGTTACATCTATCATCCACCTGACCTTTTGGTGAAATGTAGTTTTGTTTCCATATCTTTATAATGAATGTGCATCGTAATACAACCTTACCCCTTGACCTGGGGCCCCACAACATCGATCATTATGATATACGGCACAAAAACATTCACAACCATTTAAAAATTGTACTTGATCTATAGCACAACAATAGTTATCGGCAATTGCCAGAATAACCTTCTCGGGTCATGAAAATACCAGTCTCCGGACCTACTCTGCCCATAACGCATGTGCGGGTGATTACCGGCACACCTCGCGCATGCGCAATAGGATAACACGCGCATTGGGCATGCGCGAAGGCAGTACAGCGCTCAGGATCACACGGAGCTGCGATACTCACCGAGCGCCACCAGACGTCCCATACAAGGGCCTATAATCATTCAATTTACCATCGGCTCGACCTAATAAGCGTCGGAAAACCCTTTTTTGGTCATCTTACTATTTCCGCTTTCTAAACTAACGAGGCAAACAATTAACAACATACAGGGTATAAATAGCGATCGCCCTGCGCTCTCCTCACTTCAGCGGAGCAGCGTGTGGGGTAAGACGGAGGATAACTCATCCCGAGTTCGTGAGTATAAAAGAAAAAACAAGCATTTCTAAGACCAAATAAGTAAGTGAGAATGAATATTTATACCTGCATTACTTCTCACTTCATATTGCATATTAGCATACACCCCCCAGACATTCCCTTTGCTCATGAAGCAAGCAAGCAAGTCTTACAAGTATGACCAAAAACTTCTAGTATATTCCTAGTAATATATGTTTCTATGTTGTGTGTTCTTGTCAGTGTTTTTTCTTTACAGGGCTTATTAAAGCACATGGTTTGGTTCCAGGTGACTGCACCTGTCTGAACTACCCGGTACATGGGTAACCATTAATTTCTTTTTCTCCTCTCAGGTCATGCAAATGGCATTGAACTTGTAACAGACCGCTGTAGGCACACCATAGCCTTAAGTACCACACTACCCCCTTGGCAGCTCGTGCCTAGCCGCCCACGCCTCGAGCCGCACCGCTCCTCCTAGAGCGACGTGCCCCGCTCCGCCTGGGCCGCCCGCATCTTGCCCCTGGCAGCTCGTGCCTGGCCGCCCCCGCCTCGAGCCGCACCGCTCCTCACAGAGCTGTGTCCCGCTCCACCTGGGCCACCCGCATCCTGCCTCCTTGTTCCCCCGAGCCACACTGCCCCAGGTCGCCCCCGCCTCTGAAACTCTGAAGTCTTGTGCGAGGCATTGCCAGCCCGTACGCCTGTAGCGTACCGGCCGCACCACTCCGGAGCCTCGAGATCGTCACCCGCCTTGATCCCCCTCTGATTCGGACGGAAGGTACGGTGCGTAGGAGGAAGCGTCCGCACCGCACCTGATTCCGCCGCCGGTACTGGACGAGTACCCGCCGCGAGGTGCCTGTGTGGGACGCCTACGATTTTACCTCACATTCAAGAAGTACTCTTGCCTTTTCCAGCGCGCACCTCAACAGTACATCACGTACGATGGGCGCCTTTCTACACAGTGTGCTGAGATTCCATCACGCACATCAACAGTACGCCTGTGCCTGAAGCGCCCAGAACCCCTTCCCAAGGACTATTGGGCTATCACCGGATCCAGGGTCTGCACCGTTTTATTTCCCTGTTTGCACACATGAACCAGCGGGTCAAAACACCAGTATCTGTGGAGCACACGGGACCCAGCAACAAGCCTTGGTAAAACCCACAAAGAACCTCTTATTACTAACTAAGCACTGTGGTCATATTCTAATAGCGTTATCTGTCTTGTGATAATAACTGTAGCATATCTTATATTTTTTACATAAGTACCAGTATTTTTGATACAACTTACAGCCTGGTGTCCATTTGTGGGGGGGTCATTATTCTTACTGTGCCTGACCATAAATGCTTAACTGACTTTGCACTCTGAGGATTAGCCTTGACTGCTCACGCCACGCAACCTAAAGGTGGAGCAGGGGTTATTCTTAAGGGGGTAGTTCCCTTGCCATGACTAGAGGAGAGGGTCCCTGCTTCTCACAAGTGCATACCTGCGCCAACCAGAGACACCCATATCTAACATAATTTGCATTTATGATTTAGAAACAGTAAGGTATTGATTACCACATAGTGAGAGCAGACTGATAACGCAGCCACAGATTTTTTTTTAATTTCAATTTTTTATTTTGTTTGCTTATTATTTTTTAATTTTGCTGAGAGATCTCCACTCCTTGAAATCATGCCTGGTTCACGCCGTAGTGGAAGGGCAGCCTCTGTAATTTCTGGACTAGATGACGTAGACTGGGAAGGACTTGATAGTTACTCAGTGGAGCAGTTGTGAGGCTTCTGCAATCAGTTTAGAGTTTCAAAATCAGGATGTAACAAGAAGCCCCACTACCTAAAGGCGCTGAAGGACTGGAAGGAATCCAGGGCACCAGAGAATAGGGTGAAAGTAGAGCTACCAGAAGGCCCTGTTGAATTTGGGAGAGTCCTATCACCATAGGAGCTGGTAGACAGGGCAGCAACAAGGGCCCACGAAGTGGAGATGGCAAAATTAAATGGGCAAATGGAAATGGAGAAACAAAAATTGGCAATGGAGGAAAAAAGAATCCAAATGGAGCACGATATGAGATTGAAGGAGTTGGAACTGAATGCAAAAAGTTTGGAGACAACTCCCTCTGGTGGCAGCACAATGCCGGTACAGGTAGAGTCAAGGGTGTACATGCCTAAGGATGTGGTAAAAGAATACCTTAAGGGGGATGACATAGGGCAGTGGTTCAGAGCCTATGAGGTAGCCATGTCCTCCCACCGGGTCCCCGAGAGAGATTGGGGAGTGGGGTTGTGGGGGAAGTTCCTTAGCGAGGGGCGGGACACACTGCTAAACTTATCCTCTGAGGTATACAATTCCTATCCCCATATGAAAGATGTCTTGATGACCAAGTTTGGATTAACTCCTGAAATGTATAGAAAGAGGTTCAGGGGTTGTACTAAGATTCCTGGGGGTACGTATGTAGAGTACGTAACTTTCTTTTGCAGAGCCCTGGATGGTTGGTTGAAGGGTAGCAAAGTAACTGATTTTCAGGGTCTCCTTGACCTAATGGCTTGGGTGCCCTTGTCCAGTAATTGTTTTCCTGAGCTACGCCAACACCTAATTGATAGCAAGCTGTCCAACCCTAGGAAGCTTGCTGAGGAGGCGGACCGCTGGCTCAGCACCATGCTCCACAAGGGTCCAATGGGAGACTCAGCCAAGAATGGGCAGGGTCCCCAGCAGAGGAGTGGGGGGGACAGGGGAAAACCGAGGGAGTTCCAAAAAGGGCCCCAAAGTAACACCCAAGGGAACCAAGGGAAAGGTTCTCAGCCTCCCCACCACAGAAGCAGACCGGTGCCCCGACTAGGTAATCCGGTTCACAGAGGGCCCCCAACGTGTTATAAATGTGGCAAACCAGGTCATGTGGCCAGTGACCCCAGGTGTCGCCCCTTTGTCAAACCCACACTCACTGGTGCTCCCCCTGACAGATGGCTAGTGTAACCCTGGGAGAGGAAGAAGTCCAGGGTGGAGGGGACCCCGTTCACATGACCCTGGTCTCTCTAGAAGACAGTGAGATGGTCCCTGAGAGCTACCTGCCCTCTAGCACTAAGAAATATGGGCAGGTGGTGACCATCAATGGTAAGAAAGCAGAGGCTCTTAGAGACACAGGAGCCAGTGTGACTGCCGTCCGGCAGCACCTGGTGTCGCAGGAGCAAGTTGTATCCAATGCCTATTGCTGTGTTGTCATTGCTGACAACACAGAGAGCTGTTGTCCAATGGTTCAGGTTCCCTTTGAGTGGGGGGGGGGGGGTCTCTGGTACTCCGCAGGTTGCTGTGAGAAATGCCATGCCTGTTGACTGTTTGCTAGGGAATGACTTGGAGAGCTCCTCTTGGGAAAAGGTGGAGAAGGCAACTCACCTGAGGATGGTGGGTTTACCTGACTGGGCGTGCGTGACCACCCGGTCAATGGCAGCCAGTAGGGGTGTTCAAGAGCTCCTGGAGCATGAGGGAGAGGCCCAGGAACCGGCCTTAGAGAGAAGGCACAGGGGGCACGGGAAACCGGCACCTGAAGTTCCCACAGCCCAGGAAGAAGCAGACCTTGAGGGGGATGCCCTGGAACCTACAGGGGAACAGATAGCTGAACTGGGGGGCCTGCCTGAGCTGACCCATTGGCAGCAGGAGGGAGGCCCCTCCAGGGAGGAATTCTGCAGGGAGCAGAAAGAATACCCTTCTCTTGTGGGTGTGCAGCAGCAGGCTGCAGACCAGGCCAATGGTGTTCAGTCTGGAACACATTTTGTCTACTGGGAGAATGACCTCCTATATTCTGAGCCTAAGGTTGCTGAGCCTGGGTCAGCCCGGGCGCTGGTGGTACCCCAGAAGTTCAGAGCCTTCCTATTGGGGCTGGCTCATGATGTACCTTTAGCAGGACATTTGTGGATGGACAAGACCTATGACAGGCTTGTCACCCACTTTTACTGGCCCCAAATGCACAGGATCTCAGATGCTCACTGTAGATCCTGTCAGACTTGCCAGGCAAGTGGAAAGAGTGGAGAGAGGCACAAGGCCCCTCTGCAGCCCTTCCCCGTGGTCAGTACCCCATTCCAGCGAGTGGGCATTGACATTGTGGGGCCTCTGGACCCCAAGACAGCCATGAGCAACAGGTTCATCCTGGTCTTGGGAGACCATGCCACCCGGTACCCTGAAGCCATCCCTCTGAGGACAGTGATGGCCCCCGTGGTGGGACGAGCCCTGATGAAAATTTTCTCCCGAGTGGGATTACCTCTGGATATGGTGAGTGACAGGGGCTCCAATTTCATATCCAAGTATATGAAATCCATTTGGCAAGAGTGTGGTGTAACCTACAAGTTCACCACACCTTACCACCCCCAAGGAAATGGGTGGGTTGAGAGATTGAACCGCACTCTGAAAGTCATGATTATGGGTCTGGAAGGGCACAAGAGACGTAAGTGGGATGTCCTCTTGCCATGCCTTCTGTTTGCATACCGTGAGGTGCCACAGAAGTCTCTAGGGTTCAGCCCCTTTGAGCTCCTGTATGGTCACCCAGTGAGAGGACCTCTGAGTTTGGTAAAGGAAGGCTGGGAGCAATCTCCCAGGAAACCTCCCCAGAATGTATACAGTTATATGCTGGCCTTCAGAAACCAGACAAGGCGATTCAGGCAACTTGCTGAGGCAAATCTGAAAGCCAGCCAGGAAGAGATGAAGCGGTGGTACGACCAGAATGCCACTCTGGTAGAGCTTCAGCCTGGACAAAAGGTGTGGGTCTTGTTCCAAGGGGAGCCTTGTACACTTCAGGATAAGTGGACAGGTCCATTTGAGGTTGTGGAGCGCAAGAGTCCTGTCACCTACTTGGTGGACTTGCGGTCTCCCAGGAACCCGTTGACGGTCCTACATGTTAACCGCCTTAAGCCCCACTTGGAGAGGTCCGAAGTGGGCATGCTGCTGGCCACAGATGATGGGATGGAGGAAGAGACTGAGCCTCTTCCTGATCTACTGGTGGCCTCTGAGAAAGATGGGTCAGTGGATGGAGTTAACCTCTCGCCCACACTGACCCCTGAACAACAGGAAAACTGTCGCCACTTACTGGGGCAGTTCCCGGATCTGCTGTCCCTGGTTCCTGGTGTCACAGATTGGTGCGTCTATGATGTGGACACAGGAGACAGCTTGCCTATAAAGCACAAGGCTTACAGAGTAACTGACAGGGTCAGAGCCTGCATCAAGGAGGTGGTCTCCAAAATGCTTGCTCTTGGGGTAGTTGAGTCCTCCAGCAGTCCTTGGGCCAGCCCAGTGGTCTTGGTCCCAAAGGCTGCCGCGCAGGGAGCCACACCTGAAATCCGGTTCTGTGTGGACTACAGAGGACTCAATTAAGTCACCAAGACTCACCCCATCCCCAGAGCTGATGAGCTCCTTGATCGGCTAGGGGCTGCCCGGTTCCTCAGCACGTTTGATTTAACGTCTGGGTACTGGCAGATCGCCTTGACCGATGGGGCCAAAGAGAGGTCAGCATTCTCCACACCAGATGGGCATTTCCAGCTCCGGGATATGCCATTTGGGATGAAGAATGCCCCTTCCACCTTCCAGAGATTGGTCAACCAGGTGTTGGCTGGACTGGCTGAGTTCAGCGCCGCCTACCTGGATGACATTGCAGTGTTCAGAAGCACCTGGGGAGAACACTTGCAACACCTCTGGGAAGTGTTGATGGGACTGCGCAAGGCAGGCCTCGCGATCAAGGCAAGCAAGTGTCAGATCGGGCAGGGTTCAGTGGTGTACTTGGGACACCAAGTGGGGTGTGGCGAGGTGGCACCCCTGCAACCCAAGATTGAAACCATCCTTGTTTGGGAACCCCCAATACCCAAACTGCAGTGAGAGCCTTCCTGGGGCTCACAGGGCGCACCACTCCCAAGCCTCGAGAACGTCACCCGCCTTGATCCCCCTCTGATTCGGACGGAAGGTACGGTGCGTAGGAGGAAGCGTCTGCACCGCACCTGATTCTGCCACCGCCGGTACTGGCCGAGTACCCGCCGCGAGGTGCCTGTGTGGGACGCCTACGCTTTTACCTCACGTTCAAAAAGTACGCTTGCCTTTTCCAGCGCGCACCTCAACAGTACGCCGCGTACGCTGGGCGCCTTTCTGTGCAGTGGGCTGAGATTCCAGCGCGCACATCAACAGTACGCCACATACGCTGGGCGCCTTTCTACACAGTGCGCTGAGATTCCAATGCCCACATCAACAGTAAGCCACGTACGCTGGGCGCCTTTCTACACAGTGTGCTGAGATTCCAATGCGCACATCAACAGTACACCATGTACGCTGGGCGCCTTTCTACACAGCGCGCTGAGATTCCAGCGCGCACATCAACAGTACGCCACGTACGCTGGGCGCCTTCCTGCACAGTGCGCTGAGATTCCAGCGCGCACATCAACAGTACGCCTGTGCCTGACTATTGGGCCATCACCGGATCCAGGGTCCACACCGTTTTATTTCCCTGGTTGCACACATGAACCAGCGGGTCAAAACACCAGTATCTGCGGAGCACACGGGACCCAGGAACAAGCCTTGGTAAAACCCACAAAGAACCTCTTATTACTAACTAAGCACTGTGGTCATATTCTAGTAGCGTATCTGTCTTGTGATAATAACTGTTGCATATCTTATATTTTTAAGTAAAGTACCAGTATTTTTGATACAACTTACAGCCTGGTGTCCATTTGTGGGGGGGTCATTATTCTTACTGTGCCTGACCATAAATGCTTAACTGACTTTGCGCCCTGTTGATTAGCCTTGACTGCTCGCGCCACACAACCTAAAGGGTGAGCAGGGGTTATTCTTAAGGGTGTAGTTCCCTTCCCCTGACTAGAGGAGAGGGTCCCTGATTCTCACAAGTGCATACCTGTGCCAACCAGAGACCCCCAAATCTAACATACTTGCAAACTACAGACCTTATTCTTGCATTCCTGGGAAGATATCAGATTCAGGAGCTATGTTGTGCTTTTATTTATGCCAATAGGAGTGAGGTGCCTTGTAATATAATTTTCTAAGATGCCACCCATTGCGGTATTATGCTACTGAGAATTTGACACAGTTAAGTGTGAGAAGTGAACTCTTTCTAGCTTTGGCTTTGAAGAAGGGTCTAGTTTAACCATGTAGTGCCCCAGACCCATTTTGTCCACATCTGAAGCATGAGCGTCTCAATTCTCCCGCCAACCCATAGACAGGATTGTGCTAACATTGTCCACGTTGCCTTGAAAGTCTACAAAGGCAAGAGGCCTCAGGCCCTCCTGTAACCTCAGATGTATCTCTCCTATGAAGGCCAATAACCTCCGATCACTGTCTTTCTGATGAACAAGGCTCCGAGCGCCTGTCCTTTGCATGCACATCTTTCTGAACATCAAGAAAGTGTAGCAATAACGGGATGCATACACCATCTAGAAGAACAAGATGGGCTAAGAGTAGGACTGGGGCCAACTGGGACTTTCCGCAGCTTCTCACCTGATGTTTTGCTAGCTTTGGAAACTAAGATAGCGACAAGGCTTAAAATAAACATTGGCCTTATAAGTAGCTTTTTCCTTAAAGCTTCCGAGATGTGACGCAAAACGTTTTTGATAAAGTGTTCAACTTTTGTTATGTTCTGCGGTCACACGCTTGCTAAAGTTAGACTTTGTGGTCAACGGTACGGCATTAAAGGTTTATAAAAGGGCTACCTACTGGCCCATTCATGGACCACCTCTCACAGTGTATTTTTTTCACAACTGAGGTGCTCCGTTAACTTATTTATTAAGCAATTTTTGTTAAAGGTTATAATGCTTCATTGGACTTTAATATTCAATCTCTCTCTCTCTCTCTCTTTATTTGAATTGCCGCGATTTTAAACGTATTAGATTGCAAGTTTTTGCTTTTGTTCTTTGACATTTATTGTTTAATTGTTTGAATAAACAGTGTCAATCCTGACTCAATTCCTGCATTTTCAGACGTGTGTGTTGTTATTTTAGACAGCACATTTCCGTGCCAGATAATGCGGTAAAAACCACCCTCGACCAGCTTCACAGCAGAGAGCTTTTTCTTAAATGCTGTGTATAATACCTGTGTCCTATATTGTTCTAAAGACAGAGTGTCCCCAGGTCTGTTAGAGGGGAGTCACAGCAGAGTACAAGGGGCCCTCAGAGGTGCACATGACTTCTGTCAAGCGCCTTTCTCGTGTCTACATCTCTTGCTCCCACACCTCTCTCATGTCCCCATCTATTTCACCCACGCCTCTGGTGTCCCCATCTCTTGGACCCACACCTGTTTTGCGTCCCCATCTCTTGCACCCACACCTTTCTCACATCCCCATCTCTTGCATTCCACACCTCTCTCATGCCCCCATCTCTTACATCCACACCTCTCTCATGCCCCCATTTTTTACACCCACACCTCTTGTGTCTCCATCTCTTGCACCCACACCTCTCTCGTGTCCCAATCTGTTATACTCACACCTCTCTTGTGTTCCCATCTCTTGCTTCCACACCACTCTCTTGTCCCCATTTCTTGCACCCACAACTCTCTCATGTCACTATCTCTTGCATCCACACCTCTCTTGTCCCCATCTCTTGCACCCACACCTCTTATGTGTCCCCATCTCTTGCACCCACACCTCTCTCATGCCCCATTCACTTGCACCCACACCTCTCTCGTGTCCCCATCTCTTGCACTCACACCTCTCCCATGTCCCCCTCTCTTGCATCCACACCTCTCTCGTGTCCCCCTCTCTTGCACCCACACCTCTCTCGTGTCCCCATCTCTTGCACCCACACCTCTCTAGTATCCCCATCTCATGCACCCACACCTCTCTTGTGTCCCCATCTCATGCACCCACACCTCTCTTGTGTCCCCATCTCTTGCACCCACACCTCTCTTGTGTCCCCATCTCTTGCACCCACACCTCTCTCGTGTCCCCATCTCTTGCACCCACACCTCTATCGTGTCCCCATCTCATGTACCCACACCTCTCTTGTGTCCCCATCTCTTACAGCCACACCTCTCTCATGCCCCAATCGCTTGCACTCACACCTGACTCGTGTCCCCATCTCTTGCACTCACAACACTGTCATGTCACAATCTCTTACACCCACATGTCTCTTGTGTCTCCATCTCTTGCACCCACACCTCTCTCGTGCCTCCATCTCAAACACCCACACCCCTCTCATGTTCCCAAATCTTACACCCATGCCTCTTGTGTCCCCATCTCTTACACCCACACCTCTCTTGTGTCCTCATCTCTTGTACCCACACCTCTCTCATGCCCCCATCTCTGAAACCCACACCTCTCTCGTGTCCCCGTCTCTTACACCAACAACTCTCTTGTGTCCCCATCTCTTACACCCACACCTCTCTTGTGTCCCCATCTCTAGCACTCACACCTCCTTTTCGGGAGGTTTGATTTACCGCCCCCCAGGTAATGCCTCCAGATTCCTAGATACGCTTAGCGACTCTTTGGGACACCATCTCCTTAGATACCCACACTTTACTCTCACGGGGGATTTTAACCTACACCTCGAGTCCAAAATGGACCCACAAGCCAATAACTTTCTACAGACCCTAGAAATTTTCAACCTGCAACAAAGAGTTACCCAACCCACTCACCTTCTGGGACATATACTCGATGGGGTATGTACGAACTTCCCCCTTCTAACAACCCTACCCCCTGTCCCACAAATATGGACTGATCATAGTCTGATCCCATTCTATATTACAACCTCCCGCCCGCAGATCTCCAGTAATCCCAGCTCACACTCGGATAACTTTGTTAACTGGAAAAAGATAGAGGAAAACTTCGAACTCAAACCCATTACCCTTACACAGATCCCTAACCTTACCGGTGACACCGAACATGACTCTCTTCCATAGATGGATACAGCAAGAGATCAGAGCACGAGAACCTCCCAAATGACCTCGAAAAACAGATAAGAAACTTAAGACTAATGCCCCATGGTTCACCCCAGAACTAGCAAAAGCCCATCTATCTTGCAGAAAAGCCGAACGCAAATGGAGTAGAACGTACGACACGACAGACAGACTTTCATATATCCAATTGAGGAAAATATATCATTCCAACATTAAAACAGCTAAAAAAGTCTTCTATACTAACACCATCATGGAGTCTAATCAGAAACAGAAAACTTTGTTTTCAATAGTAAAGACCTTCACTCAGCCCAGAGCGTTACAACCTGAAATCCCCCCAACACAAGAGCTCTGTGACCAAATAGCTGACTTTTTTGAGGATAAAATCGACGCAATCCAAAAAAACTTCCCTCCACCTCAAAGGGCCCAAAGCTCTTGCATATCTGCGCAGAAAGTAATCCCAGCCGGAAGCCTTAAAAACTTCACTCCGGTCAATTTAGATCAAACCAGAGAAGCTATTCTGGCATGCAAATCAGGATCACCCTCTGATCCTTGCCCCCCCAGAATTCTCCATCAACTCATTGATGTGGTAAACCCTCAGTACGGGGATCGTGCCACACGAATGGAAACAGGGAACAGTTAAGCCCCTGATGAAAAAACCTAACAAATCCCCATCTGACCTTACTAATCTTCGTCCAATATCTCTGCTCCCTGCCCTAGGAAAAATTACCGAACAAATGGTTTATAGAGAACTTAAAAGGCATCTTGAAGCACATGACGTACTCCATCCCCAACAATCAGGTTTTCGCCCCCACCACTCTACGGAAACGGCACTGATTGAGTTAACAGACTCCATAAAGCTACTCCAGGATCAGAGGAAGAACGCTGTGCTCATTCTTCTAGACCTCACAGTGGCGTTTGATACCATCTCGCATTCCATCTTGCTTAGCCGACTGAAAGATATCGGTATCTCAGAGGTGGTTCTCGCATGGATAACTTCTTTTCTAACCGACAGGTCTCAAACGATCACCCTAGGTCCCTTCCTCTCCAAAGAGAAGAGGGTCCCATCAGGAGTCCCCCAGGGATCCATTTTGAGCCCTCTACTTTTCAATATTTACCTAATCCCTCTCATCTCTCTGAGTCATTCGGCATACTTGTAACATCGTATGCCGATGACACGCAACTCATCGTACCCCTAGAGGAACACTCTACTAAGGCAGAGCAAAACCTCAAAAACTGCCTAAAGGCTGTATTTCAGTGGATGGATATAAACCATTTCAAATGCAATTCCAGCAAGACAGAAATCCTCCCAATGGGAAAAAAAGCTAACTTCTGTCCAAGCCTATGGTGGCCTGAAGACTCAGCTGCTCCCCCTCAGACCGTAGCAACAGCAAGGAATCTTGGAGTTCTGTTTGACACTGATCTGTCATTCGACCAACATGTTAGGACTGTGGCTGGCCGCTGCTTCGGCATTATAAAGTCTCTGAAAAAATTCTTTCACTTCTTACCAATAGACTCAAGAAAAACCGTAGCAGTGGCTTTAATTCTCGCACGCCTAGACTACTGCAACGGTCTCCTGGCCGGCGCTAAAAAATCCACACTTAAAAAACTCCAAAGTGTGCTACACGCCGCAGCCAGATTAGTTTTAAAACTACCCAGGAAATCTTCCATATCGCAAGCTTTAAAAACTTTACACTGGCTTCCACTACACAAGAGAATATTCTTCAAGATTCTTATTGTTGCTTTCCGGGCATTCAATAACACAGGCCCGAAGTATCTTGTCAGGCGTTTTCCCCACTACAACCCTAGCAGAACCTTGCGCTCCGCCAATGACAATCAAATCCTTCAAGCAAAGTTTAATCTCAAAACCAAAGGTGGCAAAACCCTAAGCTATCTGGCCACTAAAGCCTGGAACTCCATGCCTAAATACCTTAGGTCCCAAACACAGGAAAAACAGTTCAGGAAATTACTAAAAACCTGGATTTTTAATCTCCCTGATGACTACACCAGGGCAGCCATCTAACTACTAGCTTGTATGAAGTAATGTGATCTCTTACCAAGAAATCAGCGCCAAGATGCTCCTTCCGGAGCAAATGTTGCGCTTTACAAATACCCACACAAATCACAAATCACCTCTCTTGTGTCCCCATCTCTTGCACTCACAACTCTCTCATGGCACCATCTCTTGCACCCACACCTCTCTCATGTTTCCATCTCTTGCCCCCACACCTCTCTCTTGTCCCCATCTCTTGCACCCACACCTCTCTCCTGTACCCCTCTCTTACACCCACAACTCTCTTGTGTCCCCATTTCTTACACCCACACCTCTCTTGTGTACTCATCTCTTGCACTCACACCTCTCTTGTGTCCCCATCTCTTGCACGCACAACTCTCTCATGGCACCATCTCTTGCACCCACACCTCTTTCATGTCTCCATTTCTTGCTCCCACACCTCTCTCGTTTCCCCATCTCTTACGCCCACACCTTTCATGTCCCCATCTCTTGCACCCACACCTCTCTTGTGTCCCCATCTCTTACACCCACACCTTTCGGGTCCCCATCTCTTGCACCCACACCTCTTTAGTGTCCCCATCTCTTGCACCCACACCTCTGTTGTGTCCCCATCTCTTGCACCCACACCTTTCATGTCCCCGTCTCTTGCTCTCACACCTCTCTCGTGTACCCATCGCATGCTCCCACACGTGTCTGGTGTCCCCATCTCTTGCTCCCACACCTCTCTGGTGTCCCCATCTCTTGGATCCACGCCTCTCTTGCGTCACCATCTCTTGCTCCCACACCTCTCTTGTGTCCCCATCTCTTACAACCACACCTCTCTCGCGTTCCTATCTCTTGTATCCACACCTCTCTCGTGTCCCCATCTCTTGCTCCCACACCTCTCTCGTGTCCCCATAGTCCTCCTGAGGCTTGAGCCGGGAGAGACCAACGGTTTGACATTTTGCTGAATCTTGCCCTTTTAAATACTATTGATTTTAAAATTACTTTGCACATAACTTTTTAATAGCGTTGGCACTTGCACTTTAGCATGGCTTTCACTCCCGGGTTCCGCTGTTAGAACACGGGACCGCCATTTTGGGAGTAGTTTTGTTAGTGGGCTAGTCTTTGCAGCCCGGGGAGATAAAAGGGAGGTTGACACGAGCAGGCTTTCTTTGTCCTCCTGAAGCTTGTTAGAAGGGGCGATCCCAGAGGAGGCCAGAATATGTACCTGACCACCCTGTGACCCACCTCTCCTAGGAACACAGCCGAGCACTGGCGGGAGACGCTTAGGGAGAGGATCTCGGATCTAGGATTGCACGGGCTGCGCTAGCACCACTCGACAAAGGAACACCACACCGTAGGATTTAAGAGAAAGTATTCTTTATCTCTTCAAGCAAATGGATCTTTTTTGATCCGCAGATTCTTATGTACAGGAGAGCAAGGGCTCAAAGAGTCTCGGTAGGGGTTAGGGTAGCGGGACAGTCTTAAGGTTTCAAAGGCAACTGCGGGTGCGTATCCGGCGCACAGCTCTCAATCCTCGAGCTCGGGGATACGGGATGATCTTGGGTCCAGCCGTACCAGGATAGTCTCTGAGCCGTGGTCGAATCAGCAGGGCTCGAGCAAGGAGGAGGTAGTTCTTATGGTCGTAGGGAGCCGCGATCGAATCAGCAGGGCTCAGGAGTTCTCAAGGTTGCAGGGGAGCCGCGACAGCGTCAGCAGGGCTCAGGTGGTCTCGGGCAGAAGTCCTTCTCTGCCAGGTGGGAGCCGCGACAGCATCAGCAGGGCTCAGGTGGTCTCAGGCAGAAGTCCTTCTCTGCCAGGTGGGAGCCGCGACAGCGTCAGCAGGGCTCAGGTGGTTCTCGAGTAGAAGTCCTTCTCTGCTCTGTAGGAGCCGCGACGAGGTCAGCAGGGCTCAAGTAGTCCAGGATACAACTGGTTTGATCGTCCCAGAGCAACCCTTGATATAGGACTGCTCCCCTTTGATGTCCGGAGTCCTCGCAGGCGGAGGTCTTAGCACCTGGGGGCTGGTTGTTGGGGGGGTCAGCCTCGGCGGCTCCTTTAATCCTTTCAAGTTGGGTCTGGGGGGATCCCAGACACTCAGCAGGCCTGGAGCCAGCCCTCAGGGAGGCCGGATGGGTGATCGAAACTCATCTCTCGAGGGGAGGTGGGAGGTGTGATCGAGCTACTCCTCCCTCTCTCGCTCACAGGGAGCGTTCTACCCCCTGGCCGGGTATGGCGCCGAAGGCCGAGGTCGGGCTGGGGCCGGGGCGGCCATCTTAGGTGCAGGGACATGGGCCTCGGACTCGGGTACCAGGAAAATGGAGGGAGAGGACTGGGAAGCCCAATGTTGGGGATGTGGGACATGGGGGGAATGGTCGGGTGAATCAGGGTCATGGGGAGCTGCACGGGTCAGGAGGGGTTACTACGGGTCAGGGAGGACCACGCCACGAGGCCGGGTCCAACAAAGCTTGAGCTGGGAGAGAACAACGGTTTGACATTTTGCGGAATCTTGCCGTTTTAAATACTATTGATTTTAAAATAACTTTGCATATACCTTTTTAATAGCGCTGGCAGTTGCACTTTAGCATATCTTTCACTCCCGGTGTCCACTGTTACAACGCGGGACCGCCATTTTGGGAGTAGCAGGCTAGTCTTTACGGCTCGGGGAGATAAAAGGGAGGCTGGCGTGAATGTGCAGCGGACACGCGCATCAGGCGCGCCGAAGGCGCTCCTACGGCAAGCCCGTCTGTGCCCGTCCGCGCCTGGCCCACATCTAGCACCATAACCCCTGTGCATTTTTCTACAGCACTGTGAAGTTATAAGACAGTGAAGGTAGGGATCATTCAGGAAAAATCAACACTTATGGCTAATTCGAAAATGTTTAAAGCGGTGCTAATCAATGCATGCTCACTAATAATACATAAACATAATACAGAATTAGCAGAATTGATAGAAAGTCATAACTTAGATTTAGCTTTTATAACCGAGACCTGGGTAGATGTAGCATCGGATCCAGAGCTGACATCAGCACTTCCTGCAGGTTACTCTATGACTAGAGCTGATAGAGAACACAAGCGGGGGGGGCTTGCCATCATCTCCAGAGAAGGATTGAGAGTGGTTGGGTGTGCGAAAGGTAGCTCACCGGACCGTGAAACACTATTTTTCCAGATAACACTCAATAACTATATGCTAAAAGGACTTCTTATATATCGCCCACCGAAAGCATGAACTTCGCTGATGGATAATATTAGACCCTTTTTGGAGTCCAGTATAAACTGCTCAGACTTTACAGTATTAGGAGATTTGAATTTTCATCTAGAAAAGGACGATGATAACAATACTGCTGCGCTCATTGGTGCAATGGCAAGTTTCTCTTTGGGGCAGATAGTTAGGCAAGAGACGCATATTACAGGGCATACCCTGGATGGAATTTTTACTTCCAATCCTAGGGTAGAAGTGTCGGAAGTTATACTGGTCTTACGGTCAGATCACAAAGCCATAATATTTACCGTACAGGATAACTGGTAATCAACAATACCAACCGATACCCAGGCCACAGTCATCTATCAAGATTGGGAAAAAATTAACATCATAAATCTACAGGCTGTATTAGGGGCATCAAAGCCAAATCTAGAGCCAGACTCGAACGCTATGGTTAATAGAGTAAACTCTTGGGTTAAAGCAGCTGTAGATACAGTAGTTTCCAAAAAGAGCTCTCTATCCAAAAGGAAAAGACCCTCCGAACCTTGGTTCTCAGAAAAACTCAGAGAACAGAAAAAGGCATGTAAAAGGTCTGAAAGAAAGTGGAGAGCTAACTATGATGAAGTGAGGAAAGTAGAATATGCACATACCTTGTCAGATTATAAGAAAATGATTATTGAGGAAAAAAGCAAATACTTTACACATACAATTCTGGAAGCCAAGAACTCCAGTAGAGAGTTGTTCGATACAGTGAAAAAACTTGATAACCTTCCTGGAAATTCACAGAAGGTGACCTGACCTCTGGTCACTCCCCAGGCCGCACGGCTCCTCCTGGTTGCCTGTGACTGCCCCACTGCTGCTGCTGCCAAGGGTTCACCGCTGGTGTGCCCCTGATACCTGTCGGTACTGTATTGTTGCTCTGTTTTCCCCATATCTCTCTGTTATTTTGTATTGCTTTATTTAAGTGTCCCTCTGATTGCCGTCCCCTCTGCGCCCTTGCCCTCTGTCCCCGCATCCCGCCGCTGCTCCCCTTTGGCCCCGCCCCCTTTTGCCTTCTGTGCCCCCTGCCCTCGCCCATTGGCTGCCCCGCTCCCGCCTCCCAGCTGATCCTCCCTCCCACTTTGCTTCTTATGGAGGGCGCCGTGCGGAAGCGCAGCGGTCGCGCGCAGCGGGCACGTCAAAGGCAAGCCCACCTGCGCCTCTCCGCGCCTGAACCACACCCAGCACCAGAACCCCTGGACCCCACAACCCCTGCAACGCCAGACTGCTCTACGACTCCAGCACCCTCCACGCACTCAACACCGAACGAGATCACTCCTGCCACCGAGCCACCCCAAAGCACACCCAAGGGCCCTTCACCTGCCGGAACTGCAGATTCACCAGCATCCAGCTCTCCAAACCACCAGCCAGAGAATCCAACCACCTCCGCTGCATCCTCCTCAACACCCGCTCCACTCGCAAGCACGCCATCGAACTCTGGGACCTCCTAGACCCTACCGCACCCGACGTCGCCTTCCTGACAGAGACCTGGCTGAACGCCACCTCAGCACCAGACATCGCCATAGCCATCCCACATGGCTACAAGATCTCCCGCAGAGCCCCCACCAACGGAGTGGGAGGGGGAATCGCCATCATCCACAAGGACACCATCAGAGTCTCGACCAACACCGGCGACACCCTCACCACCGCCGAGCACATGCACTTCCAGATCCACACCGACCCCAACATCACCCTCAGAGGAACACTCATCTACAGACCTGCCGGACCACGATCACAGTTCAGCGACACCATCGCCGACCTCATCAGCACCCACGCCCTCGCCTCCACGGACTCCTCGGGGACCTGAAATTCCACCTTGAGAACAACAATGACGCCAACTGCACCGCCCTGATCGACAACCTCTCCAACCTCGGCCTCAAACAACTCGTGACGACACCCACCCACGCCGCCGGACACACGCTAGACCCCATCTTCTCCACCAGTCCCCACGTCTCCTTCAACCACACCACCGAGCCCCACTGGACCGACCACAGATGCCTCCACTTCCCCTTCAGGAAACCCACCACACACCACCGCACTCAACAGCTGCCACGCTGCTGCTGGGGCAAGATCACCAAGGACCAACTGACTACCACCCTTGACCTGATACCACACGCCGACCCCACCGACCCAGACACCGCCGCGACCAACCTCAAACAGTGGATCAACGACTGCACCGACACCCTCTCCCCTCTCAAGCCCTCCACAACCAACCACACCAACAAGAAAGCCGCTTGGTTCACTGAAGACCTCTGGATCTCCAGGCACACCTGTCAGAAGCTGGAGAAGAAATGGCTCCACAACCGAACACCTGACAACCACACAGCCCACAAGAGCGCCACCTGCAGACACCACCAACTCATCAGGAATGCCAAGAGGACCGCCTTCAAGGACCGCTTAGACAACAACGCGCACAACACCAAAGAGCTCTTCTGCATCGTGAAAGAACTCTCCAACCCCAGGTCCAACGACATCCCACCATCACAAGACCTGTGAGACTCCCTGGCCGCCTTCTTTCACTGCAAGATCGCCGACATCCACAACAGCTTCAACTCCGACACCCCCGCACCCACCACCGAGTCCACCACCCTCGCGACCACCACTCACACCACCCGCCAGGCGCCTGGTTCAATGTTAGCGACGAAGACACCATCAAAATCATGAACTCCATCCACTCCGGATCCCCATCTGACCCCTGCCCTCACCACGTCGTCAACAAGGCCAGCACAACCATCGCACCCCACCTCCGAAAAACAATCAACAGCTCCTTCGAGACAGCAAATTTCCCAGAAATCTGGAAGCACGTCAAGATCAACGCCCTTCTGAAGAAGCCTGAGGCAGACCCCAAGGACCTCAAGAGCCTCCGGCCCATCTCCCTGCTCCCGTTCCTGGCAAAAGTGACAGAGATGGTTGTCAACAAACAGCTGACCCGCTACCTCGAAGACTACAACATCCTGGACACCTCCCAATCCGGTTATCGCAGCAACCACAGCACCGAGACCGCCCTCATTGCCACCACTGACGACATCAGGATCCTGATGGACAAAGGAGAAACAGCCGCCCTCATCCTCCTGGACCTATCAGCAGCCTTCAACACAGTCTGCCACCGCACCCTATTAGCACGCCTCCATGACGCCGGAATTCAAGAGAAGGCCCTGGCCTGGACCACATCCTTCCTCTCCAGCAGAACCCAGAGCGTCCGCCTCCCACCCTTCCGCTTGAAATCCACCGAGATCATCTGCGGCGTCCCACAGGTATCCTCCCTCATCCCGACGCTGTTCAACATCTACATGGCACCGCTCGCCCACGTCGCTCGACAACATAACCTCAACATCATCTCCTACGCCGACGACACCCAGCTGATCATATCCCTCACCGAAGACCCCCACACCGCCAAAGCCAACCTCCACAAAGGAATGAAGGCTGTACCCGACTGGATGAAGGACAGCAGACTGAAGCTGAACTCAGACAAGACGGAGGTCCTCATCCCCGGACCCACCCCATCAGCCTGGGACGACTCTTGGTGGCCCACATCGCTAGGCACAGCCCCGGAAACCACAGACCACGCACGCAACCTGGGGGTCATCCTCGACTCCAACCTCTCCATTACCAGGCAAGTCAACGCCGTCTCCGCGTCCTGCTTCAACACCCTCCGCAGGCTCCGCAGGATCTTCAAATGGATCCCTCCCAACACAAGAAAAACTGTCACCCAGGCCCTCGTCCCCAGCAGACTCGACTACGGGAACGCCCTCTACTCAGGAACAACAACCAAGCTTCTGAGACGACTTCAACGAATCCAGAACGTCTTGGCACGACAGATCCTCGAAGTCCCCCGACGCAGCCACATCACACCCCACCTGAGAGGCCTACACTGGCTCCCCGTCAACAAGAGGATCACCTTCAAACTCCTCATCCACGCACACAAAGCCCTACACAACACCGGACCTACATACCTCAAGAACTGTCTCAGCTTCCACACCCCCACCCGAAATCTCCGCTCAGCCAACCTAGCCCTCGCCACAGTTCCTCGTATCCGGAAAACCACCGCCGGCGGCAGATCCTTCTCCCACCTCGCCGCAAAGACCTGGAATGCTCTTCCCACCAGCCTACGACAGACTCAGGACCTGCTGGCCTTCAGAAGACTCCTCAAGACCTGGCTCTTCGACCAGTAGCGGCACCACCCTCCCCCCCAGCGCCTTGAGACCCTCACGGGTATGTAACGTGCTTTATAAATGTATTGATTGATTGATTGATTGAACAACCCGGAGTTTTATTTATTTATTTATTTATTTATTTTATTAGTACAAATTGTCCTAGAGTATTGACTCTAGGACAATTTTTACTAATAAAGTGAAGACAGTATACAAAACATTTAGAGATAGTAATAATTTGTCCTCTGATAGAACAAAGCCAGGCGTTCATACACCAGCATCCAACATTTGTTTTTTCTTCCTCCCACCCACGGAGGAACAACAGATTATCCAAGTGGTAATGACTATAAGTCTGGAGCCCCATCCGACCTTTGCAGTCCTAAAGTTTTTCATATGTTCACAGAAACGATTAGCGAGCAACTTACAACAGTATTTTCGGAAATAATACTGTCAGGTCTGTTTCCAGAGGCTTGGAAAACAGCCTCAGTTCGGCCTCTACTATAAAAAAAAAAAAACTCGACCCCACTGAACCGGGTAGCTACCGGCCGATTTCCAGGATCCCCTTCTACTCCAATGTGTTGGAGAAACTACTTAACAGGCAGATTACAACCTTTATTTCTGATGGGGATCTCTTAGACTACTTGCAATATGGGTTTAGAGAAGGCCATGGAACAGCGACAGCTCTGGTGATGGCAGTAGGGGAACTCAGAAGAACATTGGAGGAAGCAAGGAAAGCCGCTTTGATTTTGTTAGATCTATCAGCGGCCTTCGATACGGTCAGCCATGGAATCCTAATTGCTAGACTAGAGGAGTTGGGATTCCAAGATACTGCCCTTACTCTACTGTCATCATATCTAACTAACAGAACGTTTGTTGTAGAAATGGATGGACTAGCTTCTAAATCTTTCAAACTGCCATGTGGGGTGTCCCAGGGTTCATCACTGAGCCCCACACTTTTTTATATTTATTTGGCCCCTCTAGCAGCAATGATCAGGCAATGTGTTTTCTCGGTTGTCTCTAAGGATGGGCGAAATTTGCGCATTCGCGGTCCACGAATTCCTGCGAAATCGCAAAAAAATCAGCGAATTCGCAGATTTTCCCGCGAAATCGCAGATTTTTTTGCGATTTGCACTGGGGTACTTTCTACTGGCTAATCCAGTAAGTGCTCCCTCATTGGGTAAATGTATAGTGCTTTTACTACACTGCAGCTGCGTAAAGGGCCAGAAGATGTGTCTCCAGTGACCATGTGCGCCTGTAACAAACATGCAGTTTGTTACAGGCGCACGCCGCTCGCAGCCGTGTGTGTGGGAGCTGTGACCTGTGCTATTATCGCTCCTGGGACCATTTGGTGCTTTGGTATTGAATTTCGCCGACTTGGGCTGAACTTTTGAACCCTAGGAAGGAGCCTCGAGGGCGCGGGACTGCGAGGACCAGAAATCTGTGCGTGCTGCCATCCGCCGCACCTGGGTCTTCTTCCCTCCCCCACCTCTCTGCAAGTACTTTACAGCTCGCGGACCCTGCTTCGTGGGTGCCGCTCGCAGCCATGTGTGTGGGAGCTGTGACCTGTGCTATTATTGCTCCTGGGACCATTTGGTGCTTTAGTATTGAATTTGGCCGACTTGGGCTGAACTTTTGAACCCTAGGAAGGAGCCTTGAGGGTGCGGGACTGCGAGGACCAGGAATCTTTGCGGGCTGCCATCCGCTGCTCCTGGGTCTTCTTCCCGCCCCCACCTCTCTGCAAGTACTTTACGGCTCGCGGCCCCCGCTTTGCAGGGGCCACTCGCAGCCGTGTGTGTGGGAGCTGTGACCTGTGCTGTTATCGCTCCTGGGACCATTTGGTGCTTTGGTATTCAATCTCGCCAACTTGAGCTGAACTTTTGAACCCTAGGAAGGAGCCTCGAGGGCGCGGGACTGCGAGGACCAGAAATCTTTGCGGGCTGCCATCCCACGCACCTTGGTCCTCTTCCCGCCCCTACCTCTCTGCAAGTTCTTTACGGCTCGCGGCCCCCGCTTCGCGGGAGCCGCTCGCTGCCGTGTGTGTGGGAGCTGTGACCTGTGCTATTATCGTTCATGGGACCATTTGGTGCTTTGGAATCGAATTTTGCCGACTTGGGCTGAACTTTTGAACCCTAGGAAGGAGCCTCGAGGGCACCGGACTGCGAGGACCAGAAATCTTTGTGGGCTGCCATCCGCCGCACCTGGGTCCTCTTCCCGCCCCCACCTCTCTGCAAGTACTTTATGGCTCGCGGCCCCTGCTTTGCGGGAGCCGCTCGCAGCCGAGTGTGTGGGAGCTGTGACCTGTGCTATTATCGCTCCTGGGACCATTTGGTGCTTTGGTATTGAATTTCGCCGACTTGGGCTGAACTTTTGAACCCTAGGAGGGAGCCTCAAGGGCGAGGTACTGCGAGGACCAGAAATCTTTGCGGGCTGCCATCCGCCACACCTGGGATCTCTTCCCACCCCCACCTCTTCCTATTTAGCAGGGTCCACACCTGCAATACTCGGGACGCACGCAGGTGAAGCCCGTTCTAGACCGGGGGAGACCGGACCGGGCCACCCCTCTTGGTTTTCCAGCTCACATCTTGGTGAGGTAAGACTGGCCTAGGCCTTAGAAATTTTTTAACTGTTTGCCTGTACAGAGCAAGATCGCAGGTCGGGAACTGAGGAGCAAAACTACAACCCCGGGTGGCTTCGGTGTAGGCACTTTGGATAACTTTATTGGAAGAGCCAGCTCTCTCCTATCCAATGAAATTACCCTAATGGAGCGGCGGATCTCACAAGAACTTGTTAATGTCAAAAGATCCTCACTGGGACACATAATGAATGTAAGAAAACCGGAGAGGCGTGAGGTTACCACCACTGACTGTTCAGAGAGGACAGACACTGCATCATTAAAGGGGCCTCAATATTCAGGGGAGGGTGTAGTACCTCCTTCCAATGATTCTGTTTTATTAACCATACCTGAGAGTAATGTCTTGTCTAACGTGCATGTGGACCTTGTAAATGATAGTTTAGAAAAATGGAATGGTAGGCATACCCAAAAGGAAACGTGCGGCTCACAAATCCGGGGGGAGAAAAGCCAAATTAGCAAAGCAATCGAGCTGCTCGGAACCCCGCAGCACAGCTAGCGTGGGGCCCCCTGCAGCTCCTGCCCCCCTAGTGATGAGCTCGCCTACCACAATTCTGGGTGATCTAAACACTAGCATTCCAACATCGACAGATGGTGATCTGATGATCGCTAACTTGGGCGTACTTTTCAAGGCCCTCCTTAACCCCCTGGAAGCTAGAATTGCACAGTTGGAATCAAGGCTCTCAAGCATAGAAAGGGCCACTGTGTTGACCGGTGATGGCCTGGACAAGGTTAAACATTGCTGGAGGAGGGAGGGAGAGGGAAGGGTCGGGGGGGATGAGGGTAGATAACTCTCACCCTATAGTTGCTGAGGAACCGCCAGCACAGTGTACTCCCACCACGACTGTCCCGCCCGACGATCGGTGGTGAATCCGATTGAAGCTATTAATCATGATCAACCCCAGCGAAAGAATCCCTATGAAGATAATGCTATGTCAAGTAAGTTGACACTAAATTTACCCCCGGAGGCAAGCCCTTTTGTAGTTGTAGTTGTTTTAACTGGCGTTCCGGAGCTGGAGGCATCGGCCAGAGAATCCTTTGCATCACTTAACAAGCACTGGCGTTGCCAATAGGTCTCGCAGTAGGAAAGTTGGAGCTATTAAAATTGCAAATGACAATGCCTTTTATTTTTGTTTTCATTTTAAAAACATAAAGGGCTTTGTCATTTACAAAACCAATAGCTCCAACTTTCCTACTGCGAGACCTATTGTGCACTGCACAGTGTGTGTGAAAGCGGCACTGCGTGGGTGTGAGTGGCTTTGAGTGAGTGTCGTTGCGTGGGTGAGTGGCGTTGCATGTGTGAGTGGCGTTGCATGTGTGAGTGGCGTTGCGTGTGTGAGTGGTGTTGCGTGTGTGATTTGCGTTGCGTGTGTGATTGGCATTGCATGGGTGAGTGTGGCGTTGCATGTGTGAGAGTGGGCTTGCGTGGGTGTGAGTGGCGTTGTGTGTCTGAAAGTGGTGCTGTGTGGGTAAAAGTGGCACTGCGTGGGTGTGAGTGGCATTGCGTGTGTGAGTGGTGTTGCGTGTGTGAGTGGCGTTGCGTGTGTGAGAGTGGGCTTGCGTGGGTGTGAGTGGCGTTGTGTGTCTGAAAGTGGCACTGCGTGGGTGTGAGTGGCGTTGCGTGTGTGAGTGGCGTTACGTGTGTGAGTGGCGTTGCGTGAGTGGTGTTGCGTGCGTAATTGGCGTTGCGTGCGTGAGTGGCGTTGCGTGCGTGAGTGGCGTTGCGTGTGTGAGTGGCGTTGCATGTGTGAGTGGCGTTGCATGTGTGAGTGGCGTTGCATGTGTGAGTGGCGTTGCATGGTTGAGTGGCGTTGCATGGTTGAGTGGCGTTGCATGGTTGAGTGGCGTTGCATGGTTGAGTGGCATTGCATGGTTGAGTGGCGTTGCGTGGTTGAGTGGCATTGCGTGGTTGAGTGGCGTTGCATGTGTGAGTGGCGTTGCATGTGTGAGTGGCGTTGCATGTGTGAGTGGCGTTGCATGTGTGAGTGGCGTTGCATGTGTGAGTGGCGTTGCATGTGTGAGTGGCTAAATGTAGCACAGGGAGACCTCCAGCGGTAAGACAATCAAAAACAACTTAGAAAACATTTCACAGTATGAAAAGATCAAACTCATGAACGAGCGTGATACACCTCAGCTAAACATCATGATAAATAACAACACACATTAGAAGTGAAACTGCAAGTACAGAAGGACCAGCTTTGCTTGTTTAAAACTCAGAGGCAAAAGAAGAGGACATATGTACTTATGACATATGCTCTCCCACTTCAGGCAGATGAGTGTAATGTGTAAAGCGTCTTGTGGAGCAACCATGTCACATGAGCAGATCGTGGAGTCTGAGAATGGCAGCCAAAGCAAATACAAACAAGCAGCAATTGGCCAGGCCTGCCTGCGAGGCTCAAAGTGTTAGAAGGCAGGTCTTGGGCAGAGGCAGAGTACTGACTTAGGAATGACTGTGAGGCGCATTGGTGTGAAGCACATCAAAGGGCTTCTCCTGCCCTAAGCCGTTTCGGGAAACTGAAAGTACGGCCGGCCTGTGGCCGGCCATGAATAATCAGGGGAGGAGAAGCCCTTTGATGTGCTGGGCTCTGAAAAGATCCATGCCTTCAGAGCAGGATAAGTTGCGGCCAGGCCTCATCGGAGAGCTGTTTGGCAGCAAAGGGCCATCTCCCAGCACTCGTGCTGACGTTGCATACTTGGCGAGGCACAGATTTGCTGGCTCTGTTTTGGGTGGGGAAGGACCCAACCCGGCTGATGACGCATCAAGCTGCAAGAGCCAGAAGATTCCAGCACACAAGAATGAAGTTGGCAAAAATCAATTATCAAAGGAAAAGAGTCTTTCAGTCTTTAAAGCGGTAAATCACACAAATGCGTGGAATAAGCCCAATTACGCACTCCGTAAAAAAAATGAAATAAAATAAAATAACACTCCCTTTTCTGAATGCAGCTCCGCTCAGAAAGACAGCTAGTTCCGCCCTTCACGGGAAACATATTGTTTTCAGGCTTAAAGAGCAATCCAGGAAAAGCACGTGAATTAAAGGTTTACAAGCTCCATGCTCGGTAAACAGTACTTACATCAGGAAGCACACCCTGATGCAGATGAAGTGAGGGGCTCCGGCAAAAAGTAACGGAAGGGCCGAAACACAGCACCATTTGCACTACTAAGTTACAGAGTGAAAAGACTTGGCAGACTGCTGCATCCTTTCAAACTGTCTTTGAAGCCTACGTGTACCTAAGCAGTCAACGCTAGTTCTGTAATAGGAAGAACACCATGGCAGGCACACTCATTGCAATCTACGCCGACTTTTTAGAAATATTCAATGACCAGAGAGAAGAACAATAATTACAGACCTATTTACAGGGGAAGCCTGGAATGAGTGCTGCAGGGATAAGAGGAGCAGAAGTGACTGGATGTCTTTAAGCTGCCACGACAAAGATGAGAAAGAAAGGAATAAAACAAGGCTGTGATTGCGTGGAGAGAGAGGGGAGGTGCTGGTGTGGGAGGGGGAGGCTTTGATTGCGTGGAGAGAGAGGGGAGGTGCTGGTGTGGGAGGGGGAGGCTGTGATTGCGTGGAGAGAGAGGGGAGGTGCTGGTGTGGGAGGGGGGAGGTGCTGGTGTGGGAGGGGGAGGCTGTGATTGCGTGGAGAGAGAGGGGAGGTGCTGGTGTGGGAGGGGGGAGGTGCTGGTGTGGGAGGGGTAGGCTGTGATTGCGTGGAGAGAGAGGGGAGGTGCTGGTGTGGGAGGGGTGTGTTGCTGGTGTGGGAGGAGTGCTGCTAGGGGAGGAGAAGCCTGATGCCGGATGGGGGCGGGAGAGGCTGGGCTTGCATGCGATGCGCGTGCATGTTCACGTGAACTTCATGAAAACCGCGGGGCTGAAAGCCATTTGGTTTGAAGAGAAAATAGCCGACTTGAATTCTCCCCATTTCCCATTCCTGCGGAATGGTAAAGGCGAGACCTAAAAATAAGGTAGTCAGCAGACCTCTCCTCCCCCCCCCCCCCCCCCCCCCCAAACCTCAAGTGAGATTCTGATGGTGCGAAGGTTACCTTGGGTAGGCAACATCTCCAAAAAGATCAGAGGGTATTGTGTTGGGGTTAATTTTAGAGACCCTAGAACAGTCTCCCATATATGCTCCTGGCCACACCAAGACATTGATACTGTTATCCAGCCCCAACCCCTGTCCTTTTTCTATCCACCAGGTCTCTTGAGCTCAAACTGGGAAGTGGAGGTAGGCTGGACGAGAGTGGGAGCCGATGGAGGGAGAAGAGGGCACAGGTATAGGTTTGGTAATACCCACCACCTAGGTCCCTTTCTGACTCACAATCGCTTTAGCTGCTTGGATATGGTGGACTAACTTCCCTCGAAGGTGGTAGAGGAGGGCTGCCTTGAATCTAGGGATTCTAACAATACTTGCACGCAGCCCAGAGTGATCTTCGTATCTGACTATGATGCTGGGTCCCAAGGTACTAATCAAGGCATTAAGCCGGTGGTGAGCAATAATACAAGCTGCCCGGTCTACCCTCTTGCTGACACCACTGACCAGACTAGCCAGGCCGAAAGTGTTCATACCACCACCATGGTGTTGGAGCTACATGAATCAGTGGAAGCCAATAAAATGGGATTGAGTGGGGCCTTGGGGGGATCGGCTAACCATATCAACCAGGGTTCCCTAAGGTTACTGTCATGGAATCTGGCAGGGCTTTGCAACAAGATGGATTGTCCAGAGTGGGGCTCATTTATAGATGGGAACGATGTTTGTCTCTTCCAGGAAACATGGGCCAGGGAGGATAAAACACGCATTGGTTATGCTTCCTACTTTGTCTCGGCAAGATGGGGGGGGGGGGCGGCCATCGGGGGGCCTTACAGTATGGGTGGGTTCCCACCTGGGCTGTACGGCTAAGCCCGTCAATACAGCATCCGACGATGTCCAGTGTGTGCTTTTTGAATGGCCCAATGGCCATAGGCTTGCAGTGGTCAACGTGTATTCGAGACCAGTGAGTATCACTGGAGAGTCCAAAACGGTTGAGGAACTGTCTCTATTCCTAAGTTCTATTCCTAGTGGCACCCAGTTCGTTATCAGGGGTGACTTTAACTGTCACTTCGAGCCTCTGTCAGGCTTGACAGATGGTGCCGTTACGGAAGAGGACGACCACTGGGCAATACCGCCATCTGCGGCTCCACCTCCCAGGTCATGGACACCATTAGCAGTCCAGATAATGGCACTAACGCTCAAGCACTCAGTCAGACATTGTAATGGACGGGTGAACTCGGATGTCCCCCCAAAATGTACATACAACAAATTGGGTCAGGAGTCCCGCCTGGATTATGTATTTGTTGAAACTCGCTCCTGGGCTACAGTGAGGGAATTCACTGTGATTGCGAGGAACGATAGTGATCACAATGCGCTAAGTTTAGAAATCTCCATGCCTGGCATCACCACAGAAAATGAGGGGGACGACCCCGATTATCCCGATCCGAGACTGATCCTGACTAATGACAGGCGAAGAGTTAAGTCGGCTAAATTAGTGACCCAGCCAGAGCACATTTTGGAGCTTTATGCCCAAATTCTTCCTGTATTCGATGAGGTTAGTGCCTTAATCGTGAGTGCTCACTCCCCCGACACGCCCTACAGGCTCGGGCCCTGCATGAACAGCTAATAAACAAACTGGTAGAGGTTTTTTATCCACGTATGACTAAGCGCCTGACCAAGGGCAAGAGAGTTACATGGTTCAATTCCGCCTGCAGAAAGGCAAAGGCAGAATTAGTTTCTGTCTTAAAGCAGAACACGGACAAGCCAGCAATACAGGCTACTGGAACCCCTCTGAGGCGGAAAGCCGGAGGTTTTGTAATCCATTTCACTTTTCTTCTTTTAAAACTGTCACCTTTATGATGTGTTTTTAAAATAAGTCGAAATTAGCTCACCTGTGTGAAAGCGCTGTTGTCACGCGCTAAGACAAACCCTCCAGAACCAGGAAAACGCCCTCACCGCCAGCCAGCGCGGCAAAGGCGTAGCCACGCCCACTGCGAGGCCACGCCCACCGACCTAGTACTTAAACGCTCGAAAGCGCAACGATCACCACCTACTGGAACCCCTCTGAGGCGGAAAGCCGGAGGTTTTGTAATCCATTTCACTTTTCTTCTTTTAAAACTGTCACCTTTATGATGTGTTTTTAAAATAAGTCGAAATTAGCTCACCTGTGTGAAAGCGCTGTTGTCACGCGCTAAGACAAACCCTCCAGAACCAGGAAAACGCCCTCACCGCCAGCCAGCGCGGCAAAGGCGTAGCCACGCCCACTGCGAGGCCACGCCCACCGACCTAGTACTTAAACGCTCGAAAGCGCAACGATCACCACCTACTGGAACCCCTCTGAGGCGGAAAGCCGGAGGTTTTGTAATCCATTTCACTTTTCTTCTTTTAAAACTGTCACCTTTATGATGTGTTTTTAAAATAAGTCGAAATTAGCTCACCTGTGTGAAAGCGCTGTTGTCACGCGCTAAGACAAACCCTCCAGAACCAGGAAAACGCCCTCACCGCCAGCCAGCGCGGCAAAGGCGTAGCCACGCCCACTGCGAGGCCACGCCCACCGACCTAGTACTTAAACGCTCGAAAGCGCAACGATCACCACCTACTGGAACCCCTCTGAGGCGGAAAGCCGGAGGTTTTGTAATCCATTTCACTTTTCTTCTTTTAAAACTGTCACCTTTATGATGTGTTTTTAAAATAAGTCGAAATTAGCTCACCTGTGTGAAAGCGCTGTTGTCACGCGCTAAGACAAACCCTCCAGAACCAGGAAAACGCCCTCACCGCCAGCCAGCGCGGCAAAGGCGTAGCCACGCCCACTGCGAGGCCACGCCCACCGACCTAGTACTTAAACGCTCGAAAGCGCAACGATCACCACTTACTGGAACCCCTCTGAGGCGGAAAGCCGGAGGTTTTGTAATCCATTTCACTTTTCTTCTTTTAAAACTGTCACCTTTATGATGTGTTTTTAAAATAAGTCGAAATTAGCTCACCTGTGTGAAAGCGCTGTTGTCACGCGCTAAGACAAACCCTCCAGAACCAGGAAAACGCCCTCACCGCCAGCCAGCGCGGCAAAGGCGTAGCCACGCCCACTGCGAGGCCACGCCCACCGACCTAGTACTTAAACGCTCGAAAGCGCAACGATCACCACCTACTGGAACCCCTCTGAGGCGGAAAGCCGGAGGTTTTGTAATCCATTTCACTTTTCTTCTTTTAAAACTGTCACCTTTATGATGTGTTTTTAAAATAAGTCGAAATTAGCTCACCTGTGTGAAAGCGCTGTTGTCACGCGCTAAGACAAACCCTCCAGAACCAGGAAAACGCCCTCACCGCCAGCCAGCGCGGCAAAGGCGTAGCAACGCCCACTGCGAGGCCACGCCCACCGACCTAGTACTTAAACGCTCGAAAGCGCAACGATCACCACCTACTGGAACCCCTCTGAGGCGGAAAGCCGGAGGTTTTGTAATCCATTTCACTTTTCTTCTTTTAAAACTGTCACCTTTATGATGTGTTTTTAAAATAAGTCGAAATTAGCTCACCTGTGTGAAAGCGCTGTTGTCACGCGCTAAGACAAACCCTCCAGAACCAGGAAAACGCCCTCACCGCCAGCCAGCGCGGCAAAAGCGTAGCCACGCCCACTGCGAGGCCACGCCCACCGACCTAGTACTTAAACGCTCGAAAGCGCAACGATCACCACCTACTGGAACCCCTCTGAGGCGGAAAGCCGGAGGTTTTGTAATCCATTTCACTTTTCTTCTTTTAAAACTGTCACCTTTATGATGTGTTTTTAAAATAAGTCGAAATTAGCTCACCTGTGTGAAAGCGCTGTTGTCACGCGCTAAGACAAACCCTCCAGAACCAGGAAAACGCCCTCACCGCCAGCCAGCGCGGCAAAGGCGTAGCCACGCCCACTGCGAGGCCACGCCCACCGACCTAGTACTTAAACGCTCGAAAGCGCAACGATCACCACCTACTGGAACCCCTCTGAGGCGGAAAGCCGGAGGTTTTGTAATCCATTTCACTTTTCTTCTTTTAAAACTGTCACCTTTATGATGTGTTTTTAAAATAAGTCGAAATTAGCTCACCTGTGTGAAAGCGCTGTTGTCACGCGCTAAGACAAACCCTCCAGAACCAGGAAAACGCCCTCACCGCCAGCCAGCGCGGCAAAGGCGTAGCCACGCCCACTGCGAGGCCACGCCCCCAACAACCTCTACAAATGTGTCGACCCCCCCAGCGCAGCGGATGAGCGCAGCGGGAGCGCCTAAGGCAAGCCCGTCTGCGCCCGTCCGCGGCAGACCGGGGCCTGGGGCCACAACCCCTGGTCATTTATACACATATTCCACCCTCTCCTTGCTGTCACTTAGGCCCACTGACAGCGCCGGACCCGCCCCACCCGCTTTTGTTCTAAAGCGCGCTGCCACTAACGGCATATTGAAACCCGAATTCTCTCTCGGCAAGGCCCCTAAACCCAGGTCCTACGCACCTCATCCCATTCCTAATGAATCTGAGGCCACTTTCAAATGCCTATACCTAAACACGAGATCCATGGTTAAACACCATCTGGACATCTTTCTCCTGCTCCAGGAGGAACAACCTGATTTTTTGTTTCTCTCTGAGACTTGGCTTACTGAGGGCTCCCTACCTGACATCTTAGCGGCAGTTCCCTCAAACTACTATATTCTACATGTCGACAGACCTGCCGGCAAAAGAGGCGGGGGAGTTGCTGCGATAGTTCGCAGCACCCATAAAGTCTCCTCTTTACCATCCTTTGACATATCTGGAACAGATAATCTGATCTTTAAAATGGATACCAATACGGGATCATTACTTCTTATCCTTATATACCGCCCCCCCCAAAACATGCCCTCTTTTTCGGCCTCCCTAGCTGAACAACTTGCTCCTCTGATAATCTCCCACAATAAAATTGTACTGTTAGGAGATTTCAACCTTTGGCTGGACTGCGCTGAGTCCGACTCTCAGGCAGCCACGCTGAAAGAAACCCTTCTCGACATGAATCTTTCTCAACATATCCACCTCCCCACCCATGACAAAGGGCATAGCCTAGACCAAATCTGGTCCCAAAACATCTCTTTGGCTATTCAGTCTATCACGCCTTGTGTTTGGTCGGACCATTACCTGATCAATTTTACTATGACTACCGGGAGAAGTAGCAACCCCCTGCCCAAGCCAGGAGGAAAAACCAGAAGGTGGAAGAATGTCGATGTCCCTGCCTTTATTGGTTCATTAACTTCTTCCCTTCCCCCGTTTGATCGGGACATTGAAAATATGGAAGAAGCATTCTCAGGGTGGCTACTTCAGGCAGCGGATACTCACGCCCCCTGTACCTACTTCCCTCGCTCTCGCCCCAATGACGCCCACAGGTGGTTTACACCTCTCCTGAAAACTCTCAAACTTGAAGTCCGCCAATTGGAACGCAAGTGGCGTACAGCCTATTTAGAACAAGACAGGGCTAACTATTGCAAGGCTCGCAAAAATTATCAAAAGCTCATCCTAAAACACAAAACTGATTATTTCTCGGAAAAAATTCTTAAGGCTCATAATCAATCCAAGGAACTGTTTAATATTGTGGAAAATCTTAGCACCAGTGACAGAACCTCCCCAAGGCTCCTCGTTGTCCCCCCTGCTTTTTAATTTATATCTACGCCCCCTTCTGTACTCCCTCAGGCACGCTAAGGTCACCATTTTCAACTACGCCGATGATTTGCAGCTCATCTTTCCTCTGAACACCAAGGACTCTGTGGTAGAATTCCAAAACACCATGTCCCACATTTTTAGTTGGATGAGCTGCAATCACCTTAAACTTAATCCAGGCAAGACCGAACTGGTCTTGCCTGGACAGAGCACCCTCAGCTGGAACCCCAGCTTCTGGCCCTCCTGTATGGGTGCCCCCCCGTCTAAATCATCCTCGGTAAAGAGCCTTGGCATTTTTATCAGCGAGGATCTCTCCTTGAAAAAACAAGTTGGAGCTGTCGTCTCCTCCAGTTTCTTTCAGCTGAAGAAAATAAAAAAAATCGCTCGCTTCTTTTCCCAAGCTGCCCTCACTCAAATCGTCATCTCCCTGGTTATGTCCAGATTGGACTTTTCCAACAGTCTGTACCTCGGGCTCCAAACTGGAGAGCTAAAACGCCTCCAGCTGGTCCAAAACCAGGCAGCCAGACTTCTCTTGAACATCCCTAGAAGGCAATCGGTCAGATCAGGCTTGAAACAGCTGCATTGGCTCGCGGTGGAGCAACGCGTGGCCTTTAAAGCTGGGTGTATCCTCTTCAAGTCTCTACACGACATTGGCCCCATTTTCATCAGAGATCTTTTTAAAAAATACACCCCTTCCCGCAACCTCCGGTCTGCTCATAAAGCCCTTCTGACTATTCCCTCATACAAGAAGAAGCGTCTCGGAGGCAGCTGCTTTGACCATCTTGCAGCTGCCTTCTGGAATTCTCTCCCCCTTCATCTGAAACTAAGTGACAACATCCTCAGCTTCAGACATTCTCTGAAGACCTGGCTCTTCTCCCAGGCATATCACTAAGCTGCCTTTTCTCCATCAACCGACGGCTACGCCTGTTCCTTCCTACAGCGCCATGAAGCCTCCGGGCGTACGAGCGCTCAACAAATATCATATAACATTAACATTATAACATTAACATTAACAGGCTAGGAGAGCTGATTACAAGAGAATACTTAAGTCTGCGAGAGAGGAATGGGAGCAATATAACTGTACAAGTCTAACAAACGCCCTTGCGGCCAGGGATTCTCGTAAATTCTGGTCAATTATTAACACGGGCTCAGAGGAGCCAGCAGCCGCTGTTGAGGCAAATATAACTGCAAGTGCTCGGGAGGGTCATTTTCGGACCCTATATGCAGCAGGCGATACTGACCCGGAGGAGGACCTAGGGATGGCCTTGATAGATTCCACTGGGCAATCGGATGTTGCCGATCTCACGCTGAGGGAGGACACTGATGCAATACTTAAGCTGGCAGCTGGAAAGGCCCCAGGGCTGGACAAGCTCCCAGGTGACCTCTTCAAGCATGAACCCACTATATGGGCTCCATATTTACTAACTATCTACAATGCAGTCCTTAGAGGTATGCCAGTTCCTGGGACTTGGCTGAATGCAGGGATTGTCCCCATCTACAAAAAGGGGTCCCCTCTGCCCCCAGCCAATTACAGGCCGATCAGTTTGAACGATGTACCACAAAAAATCTTTGGCAGGCTAATGTTAGACCACCTCCAGGACTGGATTGAGGAAAATTCTATATTGGGTCCCTACCAGGCAGGGTTTAGAAAAAATATATCCACGATGGACCCGATCTTCCGCCTGACTTTGTTATTTTGGAAGACTGTCAGGATAGGAGGGGGTTGTTTATACACGGTCTTCGTGGACTTACGCGCTGCCTTCGACTTGGTTCCAAGAGGCAAGCTCTGGGTGGTACTCGCTGAGATGGGCATCCCACCCCAACTTTTGAATATTTTAATACGGCTCCACCAGGAGAACTTTGCCCGGGTCAGGTGTGGGAGGAACGGTCTGCTGCCCTCAAAATTCCCCGTTGGCAGGGGGGTAAGACAGGGGTGCGTTTTAGCACTGACCCTGTTCTTCCTCTACGTCAACGGGGTAATCTCTCACTTAGAGGGGATTCCAGACGCTGATGCCCCCAAGCTAGCCGACAGGAGGGTGCCTGCGATAATGTTCGCTGACGACACCCTGCTGCTGTCAAAATCCCCGATGGGGATCCAACGGGCATTGGATGGTTTTGTGACATTTTGCGAGGCACGGGGGCTGGAAATCAATGCTTTGAAAACTTAATTTATGATTTTTAACTCCCCAGCAACCACACGCTCAAACCCCACAATTGGTATGACGAGCTTGGAAAGGGTCCAGATTTTTTGATTATTTGGGCGTCACTATAAACGAACATATGAAATGGGCCCCTCATCAAATTAAATCGCACCTCAAACAGGCACAGCTCATAGGCGGTATTATTAAGCTTTCCAACACCTCTACAATTAAATCCATTGGTCCACCTATCAAGGTGTATAAAACACAGGCAAGAGGTGCAATTACCTATGGCGGCGAACTCTGGGGGCATGTCTGTAGGCCGGAGATCATCACTACTGAAAACAAATTCCTCAGACAGGTACTAACTTTGCCCCCTAGCACTCCCTTGCTACCACTTAGATTTTATATGGGCCTTAGGCCAATAAATGACGTCCTCGGTCTTAAGCCATTAACATTCTGGCGGAGGCTGTGGAGCACGCCGGAACTTCTTAATTATAGGCAGGAACTCCCAAATGCGGTAAAAATCCCTTGGCTCGATTATATAAAAAATGAATTTACCAAGCTAGGGATTCCACAAATTTGGTATGAGCCTGAAAGCGCCTGTATTAGGGTCTCAAGAAAAAATTTATCAAAACTCTATTATGATATTCTCTTTTCTCTCAGATCTGGCTTCTTTGCCCTGATCTGTTTGTTATCTTTCTCCTTCTCTTTCTTTCTTCTCTTTTTCTTCTTTTCACAGGCCATTCATGTTTTCCCCTTGTTCACTTATGTTCCGTTCTCTTTTTTGTATACCTTTTCTCCTTTCTTATTGTTACCTCCCGTACTCTTCATTACTCCTCTTCTCTTTTCCTTATGCTTGAAATGCTCATTCGTCTACTGTTTCTCTATTTTTACCCGACTTTCTTTGCCTTTGTTCATAGTCTGTATTTGATTCTCATCTCTAACATGTTTGTCTCCAATGTCTTTCCTCGTAGTTGTTCACCCGCAGTTTATTGGACCCAGATGTTACCCTCCTCCCTTGCCTTCCATCATGTGTAATTTTGTAACGTGGAATGTCCGTGGTCTTGGCAACCCTGTTAAACGTCAAAAGGTACTGTCCCATTTATCCAAGTTAAATGCTCAGATTGCTTTTCTCCAAGAGACTCATTGTACAGATGTTGAATCGTTGAAACTTAAGAGGGCTTGGGTGGGTCAAGTTGTATTTTCTCCTGCTGTTGATAAAAAAGGTGGTGTTGCTATACTATTTCGTAAAGGTTTGGATGTTCAAATTCTCTCTACTCAATCGGATGATGAAGGTCGCTGGGTTATGTCAAAAGTGATTATACAAAACAAAACTATGGTGCTCCTAAATATTTATGGACCTGTCCGACCAGATCCTAAATTTTGGACTGACGTCAAAATCCTCATCTCCTCCATTGACTGCCCTAACATTATCATAGCTGGTGACCTTAACCAATGGTTAGATCCCTTTTCAGATAGACTATCTGTTATGGCAGAGGTTTTGGCTTTATTTAGCAGTGATATAGACCTTAGTCTTGCTCACATCTAGTATAGGTATTCTTAGCCTGTGTTGGCCCTTTTAAGCCCTTTTTTCCAGACCTAGAAGAGGATAGCTGCTTAATATGATAATAGATCCTTTATTCTTGACTTTAACCTGTCTATTGCCTATTGGCTTTGACATATTAGACACATTGGTATGGTTTATGTAGGTATTCTGGCAGAGTTAAGGGGCATTTCATCCCTTTCAGGCCTACAGGCCTAGAGCTAGAGGGACTCCATCTTGATGAAGCTGAGAGGCTTTTCAGGGTAAAGGCAAAGTTTATAGTTATAACTGTTGTTCGCCCTAAGCGGACCGGAGAGAACCGGCCAGAGCTGAATCTAATCAGGAATTGTTCCCGGGCTCAGGTCTCTAGACGAAACAAGCAGACTGGTCACTGTGGGAGCGTCTAGCGCAAGGAGCCTGGTGCATGGGATTGGTGGGAGGAAGCTGCTGGCTGGAACTTTCCATGAGGAAACAGCATTCTATATCAGTGAAGTGCAGAGGCGGAGTCAGGGAGTCGAGTAGAGTGAGAGTCGAGTGGAGGTGGCGGTGCCAGTCAGTCGTGTTAAGGTGGAGGAGTGGAAAGCAGTGGAGTGGAGTTGGCAGAGAGAGAGGGTTCAAGCTGGAGAGAGAGCTGAGTTGAATAGTGAGCTGGAACTGAAGGAAGCAGTCAGAAGCAGTTACTTATCAGGAGGAGGTGTGAATAGCTGGAGTCTGAAGTAATGCCTTTTAGAAGAGACGGAGGAGAGATCGTGGACTAACCTATGGGAGCAGATGGAGTTAATTGGACATTGGCGCAGAGACAGAGTGAATAAGCTAGTGGAATGAACGGTGATCAGAGCGTCAGGAACCATTAGATTGAAGCTGGAAGGTGGAGACAGTTCGTGGGGGAGAGGAGTCCAGTGCAAAGTGATCAGCGCAGAGGTGTACCCAAGAGTGCAGGAGAGAGAGAGAGTCTGAGATGAGCCAAGGCACAGACGAGAGAGGAACCCAGATGACAGCTATAACAAGACTACACACTAATCAGGTGAATTCTAACCATAACCTTGCCCTTATTCCCTAAGCTATTGTATGTTTAAATCTTTTCTCTTTCAGCGGAGTGTTCCTGTTATGTTTAATCTTTTCTCTTTCAGCGGTGTGTTCTACCTATAGTCTTTGTCAGTTACAGATCTGTGTAAAGGTTTATATTGTACTAATAAAATAACCCCCAGTTTGTAGAAAACTGGCATGTGTCTCATACTTTTGTTCAATCTAGGTAAATAAAACTTCTAGGTGTTTACTAGGTACATGAATGGATGAGTAATCCCAATCAGGTAAGTGGTGATCACATAAATAGGGAGTGAGTGGACCTATGATGCCAAGAATAAGAGATACATTATATTAATTGGCTAACTCCTAATATTGTAGTAGCAGACCCTTAGTGAAGAGACTTCCCAATATATATATATATATATAGGTGTTCATAGGAATGTGGTCGTCGTTGATATGCGGCGTTAGTGAGAGCGTTGGGTGGGAGACCAGCGTAGATACCCACAAGATTGTGGCTTGAATAAGTGAGAGCGTCAGGTGGGAGACTGGCGTGGAGGTTTGCAGGATTGCGAACCGTTTGGAAAAGGGAGCATTGGGTTCTGCAGGCCCATGTGTAGACGCACCGGATTGTGTGTCATATCTGCCCTAGGGTAGACCGGTCTGGGTCTGAGGGGCCGCGAGACCAACTGATGTGAATATAAGTGTGGTGTAGGGTATGGATATCCCTAGTAATCAGTGAGTATTCTTAGTATCCCTATAGATTTAGTGGTGTTTATAATAATATGAGCTTGTATATTGCGAGTTCCCCATCCTCAGGTAGGTACCCAGGTGCCTGGATAGTTGGTCCTGAGGAGGGATGTGATTACGTTCTGGCTGGGTTGGAGGGGCCCCTAGGGGCTGATCCCATCTAATCAGAAAATCCGGTCATTACACTATCTTCCTCCAAATTCCAGCCTGATAAGACACATAAATCCTTTCAATCAGCCATTGCCTCACGTCCCCTTTTCGATGTGTGGAAAACATGCAATCCGAACTCACTCGAATATACATTTTACTCCAATGTTCACCACACCCGGTCCAGAATTGACTATATTCTAGTCAGCAAATCCCTTCTCCCTGCAATTCAGAAATCCGAAATTGGTTCTATTTTTTTGTCGGACCATGCACCTGTTTATGCCACTTTTGACCTGACCCAAACCTCCTCCTCTTTTAATCGGTGGAAATGTAACACTTTCCTTCTCTCCGATTCTGTTTTTATGTCTAAAGTTAAAGATTTCATCTCTGAATACTTTTCCCTCAATTTACCTCATGACACGTCAGTTTCGAATAATTGGGATGCCTTTAAAGCTGCTTTACGAGGTTTCACAATTTCATATGTATCTAAAAAAAAGAAACTCAACCGTGCTAAATATACTGCCCAACTCTCCAATATCAAGACCCTAGAACACTCTTATTTTTCTTCCAAGAATCCTGACGCTCTCCTCCAACTTATCAAAGCCAAATCTGACCTCAATCAAATTGCCACAGTTGAAGCTTGTAACACCCTTTTGAAGATTAAATCTAAATTTCATGGGGGTCAGAATAAAGCTGGAAAAATGCTAGCAAATTATCTCAAAATTAAATCTGAACGAAAATCAATTGGCCCTATTCTCAACGAAGTAACCAACACACTGGTTACTTCTGATGAGGATATTGCACAAGTATTCCATAACTACTATAAACTCCTGTATACTGATGATACGCACCCTGATGATGATGACCTCTCCCGTTTTTTCAAAGACCTACCTCCTCCCCATCTCTCCCTACTGAATTCCTTCAACTAGAAACTGAAATTACTCCTCAGGAAATTCTCAAGGCAATTACCTCCCTAAAGAAATCGAAAGCCCCTGGCCCAGATGGTCTCCCAATTGAATTTTACTCCACCATGCACTCTATTTTTGTCCCTCATCTCTTACAACTTTTCAACTCCTTTATTACTAATGCCAAAGCCTCCGGATCCTTTTTGGATGCTCTAATAATCATAATCCCAAAACCTGACAAAGACCATTCCCTTTGCAAAAACTTTCGTCCCATCTCCCTGATTAATTACGACTGTAAAATTTTTGCCAAAATTTTAGCTGCCCGCCTCGAATCCCTTATCCCTCTGCTAATCAACACTGATCAAGTTGGTTTTGTAAAAGGTAGACTTGCTGCTGACAATGCCCGTGTTTTTGCAAATATTATTTCACACAGTAAACGATTTAAAGCCCCCCTAGCTGCCCTATCCCTGGACGCTGAGAAAGCGTTCGACCGTATTAATTGGAATTTCATGTTTAAATCATTACATTGGTTTGGGTTTGGTCCCTCCTTCATTTCTTTAGTTAAACTACTTTATTCTGCTCCTCGTGCAAGTGTTTTTGTTAATAATCAATTCTCAAAATTTTTCCCCTTATCCAGAGGAACGAGACAAGGCTGCCCTCTTTCCCCTTTACTTTTTATTCTTTGCCTTGAACCCTTCCTCAGTAAAATCCGCTCTAACCCCCTAATTAATGGGTTCAAATTGTCGTCGATTGAGACAAAAATTTCGGCCTATGCCGATGACGTCCTGGTTTACATGGCTAATCCTGTCTCTTCCCTGCCTCCATTTTTAGAAGAAGTCCGCTTATACTCCTCTGTTTCTGGCTATAAGCTTAATCTCTCCAAAACGGAGGTCCTACCCCTAAATTCATCCTGTTACCAATATATGTTTGCATCAACTGATTTTGCCTGGTGTCCCTTCAAGATCAAATACTTGGGTATTTGGTTCTCCTCTGCCTTAGGTGAAACACTCAAACTGACCTTTACATCTCTTACTCAAAAAATTCAATCACTCCTTCAATTATGGTCTCCCCTTTTCCTTTCATGGTGGGGTCGATTAGACACTATTAAAATGATGATTACCCCACATATTTTGTACACTGTTTCCATGCTTCCTGTGAAAATCCCTAAATTATATTTCAACCGGCTGAACTCCATCTGCTCCAAATTTCTGTGGAATAATAAAAGACCTCGTATTGCCTTACATAAACTTATACGCCCAAAATCTGAAGGTGGGGTTCGCTTTCCTGACTTTCAATCTTACCACTCTGCCTTTTTACTAAAACAAGCTTTCTCATTGGCTTTCAATTTCAATGATACCCCTCTGCCCAGATGGATTGCAGTCGAACGGTCCTTGTTAAAAGATTTTACTTTCCAACAATCTCTTTTTATGTCAAACTGTTCATTCATGACTACTCACCCTGTACCGAAATACTCTCATACTCTGCTGCACACTGTATTCTCGAAAGATTCGTCCCCCTTACAATGTTTTCTTTCCTCTAGTGTATGGTATAACAAATATCTTAAGTACAAGGGTAAATCTTTTTATTTCAAGTATTGGAAAGAAAAGGATATTATATTTGTTTACCAATTTTTCTCTGATTCCTCCATTATTCCATTTTCTGTAATGCAAACCATGTTTGATTTACCTGTACATTTTCGCAAAGAATATGACATTATTGCTCCTGCCCTTTTATCTCATTTATCTACCCTTCCTACTTTTGATCTCCTTCCTTCCCTTACTCCTTCCACTCCTCTATATCCTTTGTTCACTCAACAAATCCCCAAAGCTGCTCTGATTTATAAAATGTTATTAGATAATGTTGGTCTTAGACCTAAAACCATTACTGAAACTGTTTGGGAAACTGATTTATCTTTCTCGTTATCTGTTGATGTTTGGGATCGCTTATGGTGTAAATTGTTTAAGACTTCGATTTCAGCTCGAATTACTCAGTCACTTTTTTTTCTATACCATAGAGCTCTTATTACCCCTATAAGCATAGCAAAATTCTCCCCTTCATCCTCCCCCCTTTGTTGGTCCTGTTCCTCTCACCCTGGCACACTCAAACACCTCTTGTTTGATTGCCCCTCTGTTCTTACTTTTTGGAGCTCAGTTTGGGATTATTGCATGCGTATTTTTCATTTTTCTGAACCATTCTCATCGCTGCACATTTTTTTAGGTTCCCTATCTGATGTTTTAGACTTACATTCATATAATGCTAAATTATTTGATCTTTTTATTGCAACTGCTTTCAAAGTAATTTTGTCTTGTTGGAAGGATAATACTAAATTGTCTGTGCATACATGGTGGAATTTCATATGTGATGAGCACAGAATTGCAATTGCTTCTTCTTCTTCTGTCACTTTAAAAATTAAATCTGATCTTACCTGGCTGCCTTTCTCTACCTTCCTATCCTCTTCTCCCCCTCCCTAACCCTCCCTTCCTCTTTCTATCTCCCCCTCTTTTTTCTTTTCTTCTCTTTCTCTCTTTCTTCCATTTTCTTCCTTCTCATATTTTATCTGAACCATTTTTCCTCTCCATCTATCTCTCATTGTTCTCACATATTGGTTCTGATTTTTGTCATGCTGTTATATTATGCTGTACTTTTTTTTCTTAAACAAAATAAAACTTTACTAAACTGAAAAAAAAAACTCTATTATGATAAAAAATTAACATCCACCATACGCAATGTACAAACCGGCACCTTAACTGATTGTTTTTTAATAGCAAAAAGATTGTTATTATTTTGAACGTGTCCTGGATGATATTTTTCCTGTTTTAACTAGGAAGCTGTATCTACAGTGGAGGTATGGCACTCTACCAATTAGAGCTTTTACTTGTAAATGGTCTCCATCCTCCCCGAAAAACTGTCCCAGCTGCAATTGTGACCTGGAAAGTGACCTGCATATTATGTTTTTCTGCCCGGCCTATAGAAGAATAAGGAGGTATTGGCTTGTGCCATTGTGCAGAAATATGGGGGTCACACACTGCATGCAAACCTATCGGATTTTAAAAACTGATTTATCTAGCATGGTTGTTTTTGGTGTAGCAAAATTCCTTGCAGCAATATGGAACAAGCATAGAGCTGTAGTAAACAACGCTTACATTTTAACCTATGCACATGCACTTTCAAATCTAATCTCTTTTAATTGTTAAATCAGTTGTTTAGTGATTGTTGTAATATACATTTTATTGATTATTGTGCTTACCATGACATTTTTTTATCATCCCGGTACCTTGTAATTTGTTGATTTTATTATTGTATGTACATCTTTAAGGGCAAAAATTGCCGAAATAAAGATTAATGAATGAATGATTAGCCAGTAAATCAAATCAAATCAAATCCACTTTATTCGATTATTTAAAATCATAAACGTATGCTATACAATCACATGTTAAAATCAAGATTGCAGGAAGATTAACCCCTTCCATGCGCCGTCCGACGTCACGGTGGGAGTGTGCGGAGGACGGCCGGGGGCCGTCCGGCCCACGCCATAAATCACCCGCACCGTGGCGGAATTTTCGCCGAGGTCAAGGGGTTAAAAAGATTATTTACATAAATGTACAATTCATATATACTTAACACCCAGTGTTGTCAAGTTGATAATTAATCAATGTATCTTACAAATTATACACAGTAATCTATGGGACAACAAATTTACAGACAGGATTTTGACTTCATGTATATACTCAATTAATTGTATAAAAATTGTTTTAGTTCATAACGTTACATTAACCTAAGAGTTTTGCCCTAATGATCTCATCTTTTTGTTACGAACGGAGGCTACCAGGAAATTTGCTACCCCAAACATGACAAGGGGGGATTCCATTAGTTGTAGGTAAAGTAAAGCAGGTTTTACTTGCACGAAACCCCTATTTCTTAACAGTGGAGTAATAAACTTTTTCCTTCCTTCCGTATAGTATGGGCAAAAAAACACAAAGTGCATCGTGTCCTGGTATGAATGATCATCACATTTACAGGGGGCAGCTTCCTCTGGTTTGCTCCACTCCATGTAATTTCCCAGTAACACGTGCGATTGATTAAATCGGAATTTAGTGGGCAGCCATCGTGGAAGGGTTTAGTAACAATTGTCAAATACGGTTGAATAGACAATGTCAATATCAACAAATAATGAGCCCTCACAGTTGGTTTACAGAGTTCTGTTGCTTCACGATCCAATTCCCTAGATTTTAAAAAGTTTATTTTAACCCAATTGATATCGGCCTTGATTAAACTTTCTGGATTGGAGTAGATCTCTGGAGGTCCCAGATAATTAGATATAGATTTAATATAGCACCCCATTACTACCACTTAGATTAGACCTGGGAATTAAACCCATAACAGAGGAGTTAGGACTCAAACCCCTAAAATTCTGGAGGCGTTTGTGGTCCAGCCCAGATCTTGCAACTTATAGAGAGGAACTTCAGGAATTCCTGGAACTACGGAATATAAAGAGAATTCCTTGGCTGACCTACGTCAAGGGAAGGCTCGAGGAAATGGGTTTCTCGGAACTGTGGACAGATCCTTTTAATTCATGTACCAAGATCTCAAAAAAGGTGCTCGCGAGTGCCTACTATGCCATGATGCTCACCAGAGCCTCCAACGACACTCGTGAGGGGTCCCTGACAAATTTATTCCTGAAAATGAAAGACACCTATTCCCTCGAAAAAACTTTGGACGATATTCCCCCTGCATTAACAAGGAAACTGTTTTTACAATGGCGCTATGGATGCCTTCCTCTAGCTTCGTTCACAGCGTCCTGGACAGCGTGCTCCACCGTATCATCTTGCCCAATGTGTGCTCACCCGAAGGAGGATGACATGCACGCGGTCTTCTTCTGCAAGGGCTACGAACGGAGCAGAAAATATTGGCTAGTTCCGATGCTCAGGAACTTGGGATTCAGATCCTACCAAACCGCTTATAGAGTTTTAAAATCTGACCTCTCCCCTCCTGTAGTTTTTGCACTTTCAAAATTCTTAACTGCACTGTGGTTTACCCGAAGCCGAATGATGAAAAGACTGGTATAATGGACTTCACCAGCGGTTTTTCCCACTGTCTTATCCAACATTTAAACCAATTTTATCAAATTTGGATCACACCATGTTTAATAAGTTTTTAAATTGTATGTACTTGTTCTGTATCTTTTATGATCTGTGATCGAAATAAAGATTTTTGAAATGAAATATAGGACAGCCATTGTATTTCAGCCACTTTATCGAGAGCCATACAGTCCTTAATGATCTTATGATTCAAAGTTAGATTGGGATTCAACCATGTTCTTATCCATTGCAGGATGGGAGCCATGTTCAATAGATCTGAGATGTATCCCAACCCAAGCTCCAAATGTACTGTATAACTAGCGGTTGATTGGGGAAGACCCAAGAGGGCTCGCAGGAATTTATTTTCTTCTCTCTGGATGAGAGTTATGTCCTTAAAGCCCCATATTGCGGCCCCATACCTAGCAATGGCCACACTTTTTGCTTTATAGATGAACAGAATTGCTTCCCCCGGGTTGCCACCTAATCTATTCAGTATTTGGGGTGCCCATGAGCCTACATCGTCAAACACAACCCCTAGATAGGTGAAGACTTTAACCTTAGTTATTATAGAGTCATTACAGGAGACTGTTTTAAAGTACTTTCTTCTGCGCCCTAGTGACCTAACATGAGATTTTTCAGTGTTGACAACCAGGTCTAACTTTTTCATAAACTCCCCAAAGGAGTCAAGGAGTCATTGTAAGGCATTAGGTGTTCTAGCCAGTAACACTGTATCATCCGCGTGTAGGAGTACAGGAATGGGCGTTCCTCCCATACGTGGAATATCAGATGTTACAGTTACCAGGGCATCTTCCAGGGAGTTTATGTAAAGTGTGAACAACATTGGGGCCAATATGCATCCCTGACGCACTCCTCTGCCAGATTTAAACTCAGCAGTGCATTTTCCCTCTTGCGTCATTCTAATCGATGCCGAAAGATCTCTGTGTAGTTCAGCTAGAAAATTCACCAAAGCCTGATCTAGTCCCAGCTCCAGGAGCTTCTTCCACAGCTGTGACCTATTGACTAGGTCAAAAGCTGTGGATAGGTCCATAAATGCCAAAAAGATTGAACCTTTGGACGCTACCGTGTATTTGTTGATTATAAGATGTAGGTTTAGGCACTGGTCTTCTGTGCCTCTTCCCCCTCTAAAGCCATATTGGGCATCACTTAAGATGGCTTTGTCTGTGGCCCAAGCAGTTATCCTGGCCAGGATTACTTTCCCCAGTATTTTGATTGATGAATCAATCAAAGAGAGTTTGGGCGATTGCATCTTGGGTCCCCCTTTGGCCCTTTTTAAAAACTGGTATTATAATGGAACGGGACCAGGTGTTAGGGAGAGTGGCCGGAATAGAACTTGCTGCTAGATTGAAAACATTAGTAAGTATTATTGACCAGAGGTCAGGGTTGGCCTTATACATATCAGGAGGTACCCCATCGGGGCCCGGAGCTTTCTGTCCCGATGTTTCAGCTATTGCTTTCTGTACTTCCTTTATGGTAATACTCGGTAAGGGCCCCACTAACTCTCTAGAATGTGTCACATAGGTATCAAGTTCCAAATTACTTCCATAGATGTTCTCAAAGTGATTTAACCATTCCCTTTCTGTGATGTTAACTTCTAATGGTGCATTTTCTACCCCATTAAATAAAGGAGAATTAACGATGGTCCAGAATTTAGAGCTATTCCTTAGGGTAGCTTTATCATATAGCGAGTCCCATGCCTCTTTCTTTATTTGATTTTTACGTGTTTGTAAAGTAGTTTTATATTTTTTTCTTAAGGAGGAGACCTCAGACTTGTCTCTGGGCTTGTTTTTGAGATCCTGCAAGAGCTCACAATGAATTTTAGTGCAATTATGGTCAAACCATCTATGCACCGGGTTTATTTTCTGTTTTCGCTTCGTTGTAAGTTCAATTGAGACCTGTTGACAAATTACCTCGAAAGATGGTATAACTTCTCCCCCAAATCTAAGTGGGTCACTACAGATGTTAAATTCATTCCCAACCTTAGATCTAATTGTATTTAAAAACTCTTCTGGTATTATTTTATTCCATTTTAATCTCCTCCCCTGATCCTTAGTTACAACCTCAGTTACCACTTTAGAGGTCTCTATTTTGTTAAAACAAAGTGAAATATTATCCAGTTCCAACACCACTGGGTTATGGTCACTGAAAATGGATTGGATAGCATTATAAAATATAACTGAACATAACAAGCCAGGAGATAAGAACATATAGTCTATGATAGTTTCACTTTACCTTGCGCTATATGTAGGTATCCGATCCTTTATATCAGCGAACTCACGTTTGAACAGGTCTACATCTGTGAGTAGATCCTCCAGGGCAATCCCCTTTGCATTATGTTCGAAGTGCTGGTAAGCTGAAAAGGCCGGGTAATCTAAATCCTTATACTGGCATTTTAAATCGCATAAATGAATATTAAAATCTCCCTTTAGGATAACATGAAAAAAAGTGGTTTGAACTTCTTTATATGAAGATAAACACTTTGATAGTGATTGGAGATGCTCATTTGGATACTCTCCCTGTATTGCATTATAGAAGTTAATATATACAACTTTGTTATTGTTCGGCATTAAAACTTCTAGAGCTAAAAAGTTAGGGGAGGTAGTATTAAGCTTCTTCACTATAGCTTTTATATTAACCGATATTAAAAACATCAGTCCTCCTTTGTCCCTTCCTTATTTAGATGTGCGGGCGGCTACAAAGTATGAAGTAAAACCATTCACCCAAAAATTGCACTCCCTATCCCACGTTTCTTGGAGTGCCACTATATCATACTGCCTCAGGAATTCAATCCATGCCTTATCATCCCTCTTAGAACGTAGGCCTGCAATATTCCAGCTCATGAGTTTTACAGAAAGCTCCCTTCTTTCCTGGTTTACTAAGGTACATTTAGGCCGGTTTGGTGAGCATTCTTGTATCAGTCAGTCAATATCACCTAAGTGAGATAAGGGTGTAAATCTGTTTGACAATGCAATTCCCCCATTAATCACAGTAGTATTAAGATTATGAGCTTTTGGTAGTAATCCAGATTTTTGGGTGGCCCCGCTATTTAGGTGTACCCGCGGTCTTACTGGGTTTCTTACTGTAGTTATACGACCGTTCTCCCATGAACTCCTTCTATGTGGCTCTGGCCGTGGATAAAAGAACCCTAGTGATAGTGCTCGTATCTCTCCCTCCTGTGTGAACGTATCCGTTGCATCCCAGAATAACCGAGATGCCTAGTGGGGTCTATTAAAGTTCACAATGAGGCAATCTCCCTTGAGGTTTTTTTGTGTTACCTACCCATCCCACATGTCTCCCCATGTTTATACAAGCAGATAGATTTTTGCCCCCGTGCAATTTTCGTCACACCAGACCCTGATATTTCTTAACAGGGTTTCCTGGGACTCATGCTCTCCAGGTTTTAAGGGGGGTACATTTACTAGTATAGCTACATACGGTGTAGCCTCTGGTGGTAGATGGATAGTGTGTTTATGTTCCAAACCCCTGTTCTTACTATGCTCCCTCTCTGCTGTTGAGATCTCTTGATGTGAGGGGGAGCTATTGGGAACGATAGCCATCCTCTGGGCCACAGAGCCCTTGACATGGCCTATGGGAGTTATCCCGCTATGTAACATCAATGAGGAGGGTGGATTCAGATGAGTTGATGGTGTACTTTCATCTGATATCCCCTTTGGCTGAGTTTGCTGACCTCGGGGTTTATTGGCCAGGTTAACATTAGATAGTGGGGGAGAATGATCTTTTAAAGCCAGGAATGTGTTTATACGTTCACACTTTTTCCAGATTTCTGCTACACAATCTTTTAACGTTTCAATAATATCACTAGAGATCTGAGTCAGTATCGTTTCCAGTTTTTCTGTAAGTATGCCCTCAACCATGTCTCTCATGGAGGTTTCAAAATGTCTAGATGCAGGATGTCCTTGTTTCTGATGGGGTGGGGTAGGCATTTTACGTTTTTTGGTCTGCCTCTTTACATGTTTTGTTGCTGATTTAGTAGCCTCCCCAGAAGGGCTATTAACAGTAGGATTATTAGCATCCAATTCATCCTCGGGACTTGAGGTGGTTGGAAGGGGTAAGATGTCATTCATTCTGTTAATATGAATCACGGGCTCCAGTGGAATAGTCTGCCTTTTAACTAAAGGTGAGCCTGATGTCTCTGTGGTAGAAATTTCAAGTCCCAACTCTCGTTCAGTGGTTGCAATTTCCTTATTTAATTTGCCCACAGCAGACGTAAGATAGGACAAAATGTTTGTAGAGGTAGTGGCGTTGCGTGGGACTTTGGATTTAACACCGCCTCCATTTACAGAAGTTTGTAATTTGCGCTTACCCATGTTAGGCGATGTTTCTCAGGTCGGTGGCCCGTCCCGTCCCTGGTCGTCCCCGGACGGCCACAGACGGCCTCCCCTCTGCCCGAGCTCAGCCCGCCCGCTTCCCGTGAGGCGGAAGCAGCAGCCCTATCTTAAGTGCCTCCGGGCGCGGGATCCTGACGCGGCAATTCGCGTCCCCGTGAGCAGCAGGGGACGCCGGGCAATGTAGTCTCCCCTCGCTCCCCTCTCTCCGCGGCCGCGATTTCAGGAGTGGCGACGAGGGGAAGCAGAGCTGCCCAGTGAAGTGTCCGTGGGTTAGGGCAAGCAAGCAGGCTGAGAACCAATGTGTCAGCAGGTCCTCCAACGATCTGACGCCAGTAGAAAGTACTCCAGTTGAGTAGAGGTATCGCACAAAACGGTGGCGTCTTCTTGGAAAAACATGCAAGGCAGGATTAATTCTGGCACAATGCTCCTGTCACGAAAATTAAACCTCAACAGGAATCACTTAAAGATATAAATAAAGCAGGTGCCTGAGTTGAAGCTCAAATTCAGTAACATTTTAATCAGTCCTAAACAATTGTGAGCAAGGTCGAGGCCTGGCAAGTGTGCTTTATCATAAAGGACACTTGCCAGGCCTCGACCTTGCTCACTAATTAGGGCTGATTAAAACGTTACGGAATTTGAGCTTCAACTCGGACCCCTGCTTTTTTTATATCTTTAAGTGCTTCCTGTTGAGGTTTAATTTTCGTGACAGGCGCCTCGTTGCCTACTTGTAACTATTCTCTGACCCTGCTTCGAGGGTCAGAGCAGGGTCAGAGAATAGTTGCAACAAGTAGGCAACGAGGCGCCAGGAAGCACTTACAGGGTTACAGCAGCAGGTGCCCAAGTTGAAGTTAATTTCTTTGTAACCCTTTTGTAAATGGTTACAAAGAAAATAGCTTCAACTTGTGCACCTGCTGCTGTAACCCTGTAAGCGCTTCTATGAAAATTTGTCCCGCTCGCGGATTTGCGGATTTTCTGCGATTTCGCGAGATTTGCGGATCGCGAAATTGCAGAAAATCCACAAATTGCGCGAACGGAACACATTTTTGGCCCACACTTAGTTGTCTCCTACGCCGATGACACGCAGGTGGTAGTATCAGTGTCAAACAATATTGAGGAGACAGCCAATCGCTTTAACATCTGTATGTCACAGATTAATATTTGGATGCAGAAAAATTGCCTCAAATTAAATGGTGAGAAAACAGAGGTTTTGATGTTAGGGGCAAAGACCTCCTTCTGGTCCCCAAGATGGTGGCCGGCTGATCTGGGTGGCTGCCCAACTCCTGTCACAAAGGTTAGAAACCTAAGGGGAAAGACTGACATTTGAATGTCAAATTAATAAGCGTGTCTCCACTTTTTGGGTTGCTTTAAAAATGATTAGGAAGATCCATCTTTTCATCCCTTTGGACATACTAAAAACAGTGGTCACAGCCCTGGCCCTATCATGAATGGACTACGCCAATGCATTATATGTAGGACTTCAGTCACAGCTCCTACTCAGACTTCAACGAATGCAGAATGCAGCGGCAAGACTGATTCTGGATATTCCCAAATATGAATTAGTCTCCCACCGACTGAAAGACCTTCACTGGCTTCCAGTGGGAAAGAGAATTATAATTAAGTCGCAATGCCTGGCATCTTAGGCATTACAAGGAAAAGGGCCACTGTACCTGAGAACACATCTTAGGAAATACATGCAAGTCAGAAATGTAAGGTCAGCATAGGCACAACGACTGTCAATTCCCAGGTATAAGTAAGCTCGCTTGGGGGCGGGGGTGGCAGGAGTTTCCTGTTAGGAAAAGCGAAGACCTGGAATTCCTTACCTATGTCGATGAAAAACAGCAAGTCGCTAATGTCATTTAGAGGGCTGCTGAAAACGTGGTTATTTACGAACTGAAAGGTCAGAAGTATTGCAAATCTGCAAAACTCAGCATACCCGTCATTCATTGCTCCAAGACGCCCTCAGGCATGCGTGTCCTCTATATTTCTGTAAATCAAATCAAATCAAATCAAATCTCTTCCATCCACACCTCTCTCGTGTCCCCATCTCTTGCATCCACATCTTTCGTGTCCCCATCTCTTGCTCCCACACCACTCTTGTGTCCACATCCCTTACACCCACACCTCTCTCATGTCCCCATCTATTTCACCCACACCTCTCTCGTGTCCCCATCACTTGCACCCACATCTCTCTTGTGTCCCCATCTCTTGTTTCCACACCTCTCTCATGCCCCCATCTCTTGCACCCCCACCTCTCATGTCCCCTTCTCTTGCACCCGCACCTCTCTCGTATCCCCATCACTTACACCAACACCTCTCAGGTCCTCAGCTCTTACACCCACACATTTCGTGTCCCCATCTCTTGCACCCATACCTTTTGTGTCCCAATCTCTTGAACCTACACCTCTGTAGTGTCCCCATCTCTTGCACCCACCCCTCTCTTGTGTCCCCATCTCTTGCACCCACACCTCTCTCGTGTCCCCATCACTTGCACCCACATCTCTCTTGTGTCCCCATCTCTTGCTTCCACACCTCTCTCATGCCCCCATCTCTTGCACCCACACCTCTCTCGTGTCCCCATCTCTTACACCCACACCTCTCTCATACCCCTATCTCTTGCACCCGCACCTCTCTCGTGTTCCCATCACTTACACCAACTCCTCTCAGGTCCTCAGCTCTTACACCCACACATTTTGTGTCCCCATCTCTTGCACCCATACCTTTTGTGTCCCAATCTCTTGAACCTACACCTCTGTAGTGTCCCCATCTCTTGCACCCACCCCTCTCTTGTGTCCCCATCTCTTGCACCCACACCTCTCTCGTGTCCCCATCACTTGCACCCACATCTCTCTTGTGTCCCCATCTCTTGCTTCCACACCTCTCTCATGCCCCCATATCTTGCACCCACACCTCTCTCGTGTCCCCATCTCTTACACCCACACCTCTCTCATACCCCTATCTCTTGCACCCGCACCTCTCTCGTGTTCCCATCACTTACACCAACTCCTCTCAGGTCCTCAGCTCTAACACCCACACATTTTGTGTCCCCATCTCTTGCACCCATACCTTTTGTGTCCCAATCTCTTGAACCTACACCTCTGTAGTGTCCCCATCTCTTGCACCCACACCTCTCTCATGCCCTATCTCTTGCACCCGCACCTCTTTTGTGCCCCTATCTCAAGCACCAACAACTCTCCTATGTCCCCATCTCTAGTACCCACAGCTCTCTTGTGTCCCCATCTCTTGCACCCATACCTATTGTGTCCCAATCTCTTGAACCTACACCTCTGTAGTGTCCCCATCTCTTGCACCCACACCTCTCTCATGCCCTATCTCTTGCACCCGCACCTCTTTTGTGCCCCTATCTCAAGCACCAACAACTCTCCTATGTCCCCATCTCTAGTACCCACACCTCTCTTGTGTCCCCATCTCTTGCACCAACACCTCCCTTGTGTCCCCATCTCTTGCACCCACACCTCTCTAGTATCCCCATCTCAGACTTCTACACCTTTCGTGTCCCCATCTCCTGCTCCCACACCTCTCTATTGTCCCCATCTCTTACTTCTACACCTTTCGTGTCCCCATCTCTTGCTCCCACACCTCTCCAGTGTCCCCATCTCCTGCAACCACACCTCTCTCATGTCCCCATCTGTTGCACCCACACCTCTCTGGCATTCTCATCTCTTACACCCACACTTTTCATGTCCCCACCTCTTGCACCCACACCTCTCTCGTGTCCCCATCTCTTGCACCCACACCTCTCTAGTGTCACCATCTCTTGCACCCACACCTCTCTCGCATCCCCATCCATTGCTCCCACACCTCTCTTGTGTCCCCATCTCTTACACTCACACCTTTCATGTCCCCATCTCTTGCACCCACACCTTTCTCGTGTCCCCATCTCTTACTCCCACACCTTTTATGTCCCCATCTCTTGCACCCACCCCTCTCTTGTGTCCCCATCTCTTGCACCAACCTCTCTCTCGTGTCCCCCTCTCTTGCACCCACTCCTCTCAGTTTCCCATCTCTTGCACCCACACCTCTCTCGCGTCCGCATCTCTTGCACCCACACCTCTCTCGTGTCCCCATCTCTTGCACCCATACCTCTCTAGTGCCCCCATCTTACACCCAAACCCCTCTCATGCCCCATCTCTTACACACATACCCCTCTCATGTCCCTGTCTATTTAACCCACACCTCTCTCGTGTCCCCATCTCTTACAACCAAACCCCTCTGGTGTCCCCATCTCTTGTACCCATACCTCTCTCAGGGCCCCCATCTCTTGCACCCACACCTCTCGTGTCCCCATCTCTTGTACCCACACCTCTCTCATGCCCCCATCTCTTGCACCAACACCTCTCATGACCTCATCTCTTACACCCACACATTTTGTGTCCCCATCTCTTGTACCCGCACCTTTCGTGTACCAACTCTTTCACCCACATCTCCCTCGTGTCCCCATCCCTTGCACCCACACCTCTCATGTCCTCATCTCTTATACCTACACCTTTTGTGTCCCCATTTCTTACACCCACACCTCTCCTGTGTCCCCATCTCCTTCACCCAATCCTCTCTCGCAACCCCATCTCTTGCTCCAACACTTCTCTTGTCTCCCCATCTCTAACACCCAGACCTCTTGTGTCCCCATCTCTTACACCCACACCTTTCATGTCCCCATCTCTTGCATCCACACCTCTCTCTCTCATGTCCCTATCTCTTACACCCACACCTTTCATGTCCCCATCTCTTGCACCCACACCTCTCTCATGTACCCATCTCTTGCACCCACACCTCTCTCCTGTCTCCATCTCTTGCACCCACATCTCTCTTGTGTCCCTATCTCTTATACCAACACCTCTCAGGTCCCCATCTCTTGCGCCCACACCTCTCTCGTGTCCCCATCTCTTGCAACCACACCTCTCTCGTGTCCCCATCTCTTGCACCCACACCTCTCTCATGTCCCCATCTCTTGCACCCACACCTCTCTAGTGTCCCATCTCTTGCACACACACCTCTCTCGTGTCCCCATCTCTTATACCAACTCCTCTCATGTCCCAATCTCTTGTACCCACACCTCTCTCATGTCCCCATCTCTTGCACCTACACCTCTCTCGTGTCCCCATCTCTTGCACCCACACCTCTCTTGTGTCCCTATTTCTTATACCAGCACCTCTCAGGTCCCCATCAATTGCGCCCACACCTCTCTCGTGTCCCCATCTCTTGCCCCCACATCTCTCTCGTGTCCCCATCTCCTGCACCCACACCTCTCTCGTGTCCCCATCTCTTGCACCAACTCCTCTCATGTCCCCATCTCTTGCACCCACACCTCTCTTGTGTCCCTATCTCTTATACCAGCACCTCTCAGGTCACCATCAATTGCGCCCACACCTCTCTCGTGTCCCCATCTCTTGCCCCCACATCTCTCTGGTGTCCCCATCACCTGCACCCACACCTCTCTCATGTCCCCATCTCTTGCACCCACACCTCTCTTGTGTCCTCACCTCTTGTACCCACACCTCTCTTGTGTCCCCATCTCTTACAACAACTCCTCTCATGTCTACATCTCTTGCACCCACACCTCTCATGTCTACATATCTTGCACCCACACCTCTCTCGTGTCCCCATCTCTTGCACCCACACCTCTCATGTCCCCATCTCTTGTACCCACACCTCTCTCTTGTCCCCATCTCTTGCACCCACACCTCTCTTGTGTCTCCATCTCTTGCACCCCCTCCTCTCATGTCCCCATCTCTTGTACCCACACCTCTCTCGTGTCCCCATCTCTTGCCCCCACACCTCTCTAGTGTCCCATCTCTTGTACCCACACCTCTCTTGTGTCCCCATCTCTTACACCAACTCCTCTCATGTCCCCATCTCTTGTACCCACACCTCTCTCGTGTCCCCATCTCTTGCACCCACACCTCTTTTGTGTCCCATCTCTTGCACCCACACCTCTCTAGTGTCCCATCTCTTGCACCCACACCTCTCTTGTGTCCCCATCTCTTGCACTCACACCTCTCATGTCCCCATCTCTTGTACCCACACCTCTCTCGTATCCCCATTTCTTGCACCCACACTTCTCTTGTGTCACCATCTCTTGCACCCACAACTCTCTCATGCCCCCATCTCTTGCACGCACACCTCTCATGTCCCCTCTCGTGCATCCGCACCCCTCTGGTGTCCCCATCTCTTTCACCCACACCTCTCTCGTTTCCCCATCTCTTGTACCCACACCTCTCTCGTGTCCCCATCTCTTACACCCACACCTCTCATGTCTACATCTCTTGCACCCACAGCTCTCATGTCTACATCTCTTTCACCCACACCTCTCTCGTGTCCCCATCTCTTGCACCCGCACCTCTCTCGTGTCCCCATCTCTTGCACCCACACCTCTCTTGTGTTCCCCATCTCTTACACCAACTCCTCTCATGTCCCCATCTCTTGTACCCACACCTCTCTCGTGTCCATATCTCTTGCACCCACACCTCTCTTGTATCACCATCTCTTGCACCCACACCTCTCTCATGCCCCCATCTCTTGCACTCACACCTCTCATGTCCCCTCTCGTGCATCCGCACCCCTCTGGTGTCTCCATCTCTTGTACCCACACCTCTCCCGTGTCCCCATCTCTTACACCCACGCCTCTCTCGTTTCCCCATCTCTTGTACCCACACCTCTCTCGTGTCCCCATCTCTTACACCCACACCTCTCATGTCTACATCTCTTGCACCCACACCTCTCATGTCTACATCTCTTGCACCCACACCTCTCTCGTGTCCCCATCTCTTGCCCCCTACCTCTCTAGTGTCATCTCTTGCACCCACACCTCTCTTGTGTCCCCATCTCTTACACCAACTCCTCTCATGTCCCCATCTCTTGTACCCACACCTCTCTCGTGTCCCCATCTCTTGCACCCACACCTCTCTCGTGTCCCCATCTCTTGCACCCACACCTCTCTAGTGTCCCATCTCTTGCACCCACACCTCTCTTGTGTCCCCCATCTCTTACACCAACTCCTCTCATGTCCCCATCTCTTGTACCCACACCTCACTCGTGTCCCCATCTCTTGCACCCACACCTCTCTTGTGTCCTTCTCCTACCTGGCCGTCAAGACCTGGAACTCCCTCCCGACCGACCTGCGCTTGACCCAAGACCACCTCTCCTTCAGGAAGAAGCTCAAGACCTGGCTGTTCGAGCAGTAACGGCACCCCCCCCCCCCCCAAGCGCCTTGAGACCCTACGGGTAAGTAGTGCGCTCTATAAATGTCTTTGATTGATTGATTGATTGACCATCTCTTGCACCCACACCTCTTTCATGCCCCCATCTCTTGCACTCACACCTCTCATGTCCCCTCTCTTGCATCCACACCCCTCTGGTGTCTCCATCTCTTGTACCCAAACCTCTCTCGCGTCCCCATCTCCTACACCCACACCTCTCTCGTTTCCCCATCTCTTGTACCCACACCTCTCTCGTGTCCCCATCTCGTGTACCCACACCTCTCTCGTGTCTCCATCTCTTGCATCCACACCTCTCTCGTGTCCCCATCTCTTGCACCCACGCCTCTCATGTCCCCATCTTTTGCACCCACACCTCTCTCGTGTCCCCATCTCTTGGACCCACACCTCTCTTGTGTGCCCATCTCTTACACCCACACCTTTCATGTCCCCATCTCTTGCACCCACACCTCTCTCGTGTCCCCATCTCTTGCACCCACACCTCTCTTGTGCCCCCATCTCTTGCACCCACACCTCTCTCGGGTCCCCATCTCTTGCACCCACTCCTCTCATGTCTACATCTCTTGCACCTACACCTCTCATGTCCCCATCTCTTGTACCCACACCTCACTCGTGTCCCCATCTCTTGCACCCACACCTCTCTTGTGTCCTTCTCCTACCTGGCCGTCAAGACCTGGAACTCCCTCCCGACCGACCTGCGCTTGACCCAAGACCACCTCTCCTTCAGGAAGAAGCTCAAGACCTGGCTGTTCGAGCAGTAACGGCACCCCCCCCCCCCCAAGCGCCTTGAGACCCTACGGGTAAGTAGTGCGCTCTATAAATGTCTTTGATTGATTGATTGATTGACCATCTCTTGCACCCACACCTCTTTCATGCCCCCATCTCTTGCACTCACACCTCTCATGTCCCCTCTCTTGCATCCACACCCCTCTGGTGTCTCCATCTCTTGTACCCAAACCTCTCTCGCGTCCCCATCTCCTACACCCACACCTCTCTCGTTTCCCCATCTCTTGTACCCACACCTCTCTCGTGTCCCCATCTCGTGTACCCACACCTCTCTCGTGTCTCCATCTCTTGCATCCACACCTCTCTCGTGTCCCCATCTCTTGCACCCACGCCTCTCATGTCCCCATCTTTTGCACCCACACCTCTCTCGTGTCCCCATCTCTTGGACCCACACCTCTCTTGTGTGCCCATCTCTTACACCCACACCTTTCATGTCCCCATCTCTTGCACCCACACCTCTCTCGTGTCCCCATCTCTTGCACCCACACCTCTCTTGTGCCCCCATCTCTTGCACCCACACCTCTCTCGGGTCCCCATCTCTTGCACCCACTCCTCTCATGTCTACATCTCTTGCACCTACACCTCTCATGTCCCCATCTCTTGTACCCACACCTCTCATGTCCCCATCTCTTACACCCACACCTCTCTTGTATCCCCATCTCTTGCACCCACACTTCTCTCATGTCTCCGTCTAACACCCACACCTCTCTCGTGTCCCCATCTCTTGCACCCACACCTCTCTTGTGTCCCCATCTCTTGCACCCACACCTCTCTCGTGTGCCCATCTCTTGCACCCACACCTCTCTTGTGTCCCCATCTCTTGCACCAACACCTCTCAGGTCCTCATCTCTTGTACCCACACCTCTCTTGTGTCCCCATCTCTTACACCCACACCTGTACCCACACCTCTCATGTCCCCATCTCTTGTACCCACACCTCTCTCGTGTCCCCATCTCTTGCACCCACACCTCTCATGTCCCCATCTCTTGCACCCACACCTCTCTCGGGTCCCCATCCCTTGCACCCACACCTCTCTTGTGTCCCTATCTCTTATACCAACACCTCTCAGGTCCCCATCTATTGCACCGACACCTCTCTCGTGTCCCCATCTCTTGCACCCACACCTCTCTCGTGTCCCCATCTCTTGCTGCACCCACACCTCTCTCGTGTCCCCATCTCTTGCACCCACACCTCTCTCGTGTCCCCATCTCTTGCTGCACCCACACCTCTCTCGTGTCCCCATCTCTTGCACCCACACCTCTCTCATGTCCCCATCTCTTGCACCCACACCTCTCTTGTGTCCCTATCTCTTATACCAACACCTCTCAGGTCCCCATCTCTTGCACCCACACCTCTCTTGTGTCCCCATCTCTTGCTGCACCCACACCTCTCTCGTGTCCCCATCTCTTGCACCCACACCTCTCTCGTGTCCCCATCTCTTGCACCTACACCTCTCTCGTGTCCCCATCTCTTGCACCCATACCTCTCTCGTGTCCCCATCTCTTGCACCCACACCTCTCTCGTGTCCCCATCTCTTGCTGCACCCACACCTCTCTCGTGTCCCCATCTCTTGCTGCACCCACACCTCTCTCGTGTCCCCATCTCTTGCTGCACTCACACCTCTCTCGTGTCCCCATCTCTTGCACCCACACCTCTCTCGTGTCCCCACCTCTTGCACCCACACCTCTCTCGTGTCCCCATCTCTTGCACCCACACCTCTCTAGTGTCCCATCTCTTGCACCCACACCTCTCTTGTGTCCCCCATCTCTTACACCAACTCCTCTCATGTCCCCATCTCTTGTACCCACACCTCACTCGTGTCCCCATCTCTTGCACCCACACCTCTCTTGTGTCCTTCTCCTACCTGGCCGCCAAGACCTGGAACTCCCTCCCTCCCGACCTGCACTTGACCCAAGACAGCCTCTCCTTCAGGAAGAAGCTCAAGACCTGGCTGTTCGAGCAGTAACGGCACCCCCCCCAAGCGCCTTGAGACCCTACGGGTAAGTAGTGCGCTCTATAAATGTCTTTGATTGATTGATTGATTGACCATCTCTTGCACCCACACCTCTCTCATGCCCCCATCTCTTGCACTCACACCTCTCATGTCCCCTCTCTTGCATTCACACCCCTCTGGTGTCTCCATCTCCTGTACCCAAACCTCTCTCGCGTCCCCATCTCCTACACCCACACCTCTCTCGTTTCCCCATCTCTTGTACCCACACCTCTCTCGTGTCCCCATCTCTTGTACCCACACCTCTCTCGTATCTCCATCTCTTGCATCCACATCTCTCTCGTGTCCCCATCTCTTGCACCCACGCCTCTCATGTCCCCATCTTTTGCACCCACACCTCTCTCGTGTCCCTATCTCTTGGACCCACACCTCTCTTGTGTGCCCATCTCTTACACCCACACCTTTCATGTCCCCATCTCTTGCACCCACACCTCTCTCGTGTCCCCATCTCTTGCACCCACACCTCTCTTGTGCCCCCATCTCTTGCACCCACACCTCTCTCGGGTCCCCATCTCTTGCACCCACTCCTCTCATGTCTACATCTCTTGCACCTACACCTCTCATGTCCCCATCTCTTGTACCCACACCTCTCATGTCCCCATCTCTTACACCCACACCTCTCTTGTATCCCCATCTCTTACACCCACACTTCTCTCATGTCTCCATCTAACACCCACACCTCTCTCGTGTCCCCATCTCTTGCACCCACACCTCTCTTGTGTCCCCATCTCTTGCACCCACACCTCTCTCGTGTGCCCATCTCTTGCACCCACACCTCTCTCGTGTGCCCATCTCTTGCACCAACACCTCTCAGGTCCTCATCTCTTGTACCCACACCTCTCTTGTGTCCCCATCTCTTACACCCACACCTGTACCCACACCTCTCATGTCCCCATCTCTTGTACCCACACCTCTCTCGTGTCCCCATCTCTTGCACCCACACCTCTCATGTCCCCATCTCTTGCACCCACACCTCTCTCGGGTCCCCATCCCTTGCACCCACACCTCTCTTGTGTCCCTATCTCTTATACCAACACCTCTCAGGTCCCCATCTCTTGCACCGACACCTCTCTCGTGTCCCCATCTCTTGCACCCACACCTCTCTCGTGTCCCCATCTCTTGCTGCACCCACACCTCTCTCGTGTCCCCATCTTCTGCACCCACACCTCTCTCGTGTCCCCATCTCTTGCTGCACCCACACCTCTCTCGTGTCCCCATCTCTTGCACCCACACCTCTCTCATGTCCCCATCTCTTGCACCCACACCTCTCTTGTGTCCCTATCTCTTATACCAACACCTCTCAGGTCCCCATCTCTTGCACCAACACCTCTCTCGTGTCCCCATCTCTTGCATTCACACGTCTCTCGTGTCCCCATCTCTTGCACCCACACCTCTCTCGTGTCCCCATCTCTTGCTGCACCCACACCTCTCATGTCCCCATCTCTTGCACCCACACCTCTCTTGTGTCCCCATCTCTTACTGCACCCACACCTCTCCCGTGTCCCCATCTCTTGCACCCACACCTCTCCCGTGTCCCCATCTCTTGCACCCACACCTCTCTCGTGTCCCCATCTCTTGCACCCACACCTCTCTTATTTCCCCATCTCTTGCTGCACCCACACCTCTCTTGTGTCCCCATCTCTTGCACCCACACCTCTCTCCTGTCCCCATCTCTTGCACCCACCCCTCTGGTGTCTTCATCTCTTGCACCCACCCCTCTGGTGTCTCCATCTCTTGCACCTACACCTCTCTCGTGTCCCCATCTCTTGCACCCATACCTCTCTCGTGTCCCCATCTCTTGCACCCACACCTCTCTCGTGTCCCCATCTCTTGCTGCACCCACACCTCTCTCGTGTCCCCATCTCTTGCACCCACACCTCTCTCGTGTCCCCATCTCTTGCTGCACCCACACCTCTCTCGTGTCCCCATCTCTTGCTGCACCCACACCTCTCTCGTGTCCCCATCTCTTGCACCCACACCTCTCTCGTGTCCCCATCTCTTGCACCCACACCTCTCTCGTGTCCCCATCTCTTGCTGCACCCACACCTCTCTCGTGTCCCCATCTCTTGCACCCACACCTCTCTCGTGTCCCCATCTCTTGCGCCCACACCTCTCTTGTGTCCCCATCTTGTAGTACTGAAAATTCGAATTTGTGTAACCATCCTGGACTCGAGAATAAAACTTCATTGTAATACGACGAATTTAGTATCAAAAGACCGAGAATGGCGAGTACATTATGCACAAGCATTTTCGTCGCATTCGAAGGATGCTTTCACCTGGAGATCGTCAATCGTACCCTGAACCCTTGGCTTCCATTTTGTATATGGCAGCCATTTTGTATGTTGCCCTTTACATAGGCTTGATCCAATATCAAAAGGACACGCACTCCTTGATTGACTTTTCCGTGACCTGGGCAGGTTGAAACCATTGCCCCAGGCCAAGCTCGCTTGGTCAGTTCCTCTCCCAGTGGCCGGTCAAGATAGCATCTAGGCGCACCCGGCCATAAAACCCTTTTCATCACACACACGCACCCTACCGAATCCTGCCCACACCTGGCCCCACTCTTTTTCTCTTACTTGTTTTATGATGGGGACGTGCTCGTTTTATTGGGGGAACACCGATATCTGATTGAAATGCCGGACCTTGCCGAGAAATTTATTATGTATTGGACAAACAAAATGTGAGCTTGTCATCATAACTCTGTTACTTATTTGTGGTCGAAATATGTGAATAGTATCCTGAAAATCTAGGAATGTTTGCCTGAAGCTTATTATTTTGCATAAAAAGAGAAGCCTGACTTCGAGAATTGAAGCAGTCTCCTGAGAACATACTTCCCGTGTGTTGTACTTCTAGGACACTTGTTACCTTGGTTGCAGCCAATAAATCGATCTTTGACTTCACCTAGAAGACTCTGAGTTTCTGTGGTCTGAATCAGGAAGAACTCGAGGTCTTTGGGTGTACCCTGGCACCGCTGGGTTACCGGATCAGTACCGGTTCTGAAAAACCCAGTACCTCAATCTCTTGCACCCACACCTCTCTCGTGTCCCCATCTCTTGCACCCACACCTCTCTCATGTCCCCATCTCTTGCACCCACACCTCACTCTTGTCCCCATCTCTTGCACCCACACCTCTCCCTTGTCCCCATCTCTTGCACCCACACCTCTCTCGTGTCCCCATCTCTTGCACCCACACCTCTCTCTTGTCCCCATCTCTTGCACCCACACCTCACTCTTGTCCCCATCTCTTGCACCCACACCTCTGGTGTCTTCATCTCTTGCACCCACACCTCTCTCGTGTCCCCATCTCTTGCTGCACCCACACCTTTCTTGTGTCCCCATCTCTTGCACCCACACCTCTCTCGTGTCCCCATCTCTTGCACCCACACCTCTCTCTTGTCCCCACTGACCTCACTCCTGTGCAGGCGCTTCAGCTCGCCCAAAGCACGGGTTTCTGTGCAGGGGCTTAACAAAGGCCCCAGCAGGCCCCGCGACGCGGGGGGGGGGGGGGGGGGGGGGGGGGCAGGCTTTACAATACTGAAGAGGGCCCCTTCAGTCCCTACTGATGTGAATGTGGGGGGCCTTTCAGCACATCTTGCAGGGGGGCTCTCACGTTTTGTTACTCACCTGCCGCAGATCACACGGCAAGCTCACCTGCCGCAGATCACACGGCGCGCTCACCTGCAGCAGATCACACAGCGCACTCACCTGCAGCAGATCACAGGCCGCGCTCACCTGCAGCAGATCACACGGCGCGCTCACCTGCAGCAGATCACACGGCGCGCTCACCTGCAGCAGATCACACGGCGCGCTCACCTGCAGCAGATCACACGGCGCGCTCACCTGCAGCAGATCACAGGCCGCGCTCACCTGCCGCAGATCACACGGCAAGCTCACCTGCCGCAGATCACACGGCGCGCTCACCTGCAGCAGATCACAGGCCGCGCTCACCTGCAGCAGATCACACGGCGCGCTCACCTGCAGCAGATCACAGGCCGCGCTCACCTGCAGCAGATCACACGGCGCGCTCACCTGCAGCAGATCACACGGCGCGCTCACCTGCAGCAGATCACAGGCCGCGCTCACCTGCAGCAGATCACACGGCGCGCTCACCTGCAGCAGATCACACGGCGCGCTCACCTGCAGCAGATCACACGGTGCGGTTACTCCACACAGCAGTCCGAGGTGAACATAACTCGCCTGCCTGTGTCTGCCGTCCAAGGGTTGTGTGCTTCCCTCCCCCCCCCCATTACCAGTGACGTCGGAAGTGATTCATTGCGTGGGGGTGGACACCCTGCAAGCACCGCCACCGGGAGCGATGTGAGAGTTTGCAGGACTGATGGTTACCAATTAATGTAACCTCCCCCCCCCTGCTAGACAGGGTGGGTGGCATTATCGTGTAGACATGAGCTCAGGCATATATTGCAGTATTTTACCTCTAATTGTACTTTGTTTTCTCTTGTAACCTTCACAGATGTCACTTTTTCCTCCTGTAATGCACCGTTTGCTCCTCTTGTATTTTGTTTGCTCACAATGGTCACCTTTACCTCATGTAACTTTACATCTGCTTCTGTCACCTGCTGACGTGTCCTGTCCTCACGGGTCACTTCTGGTCCTGCTGTGAAGCCTCCGACGCCCTCGGGCAAAGTCCGCGCCAGAGAAAACGCATCAAATAAAATAAAAAAAGTAACTTCCTCCCCCAGCCCCCCCCTCTCCTGCTTCCTCTTGTCCTCTCCGCCCCCTCCCTCTGCCCCCCCCCCCTCCTATTTGTGGTCTGTGGTGCGGCCTCCTGTATGGGCCTGTGAAGAGCCTTCCTGCTCTGAACACACCCCACGCCTCGTGCCCCCCGTCCTGGCTGCACCCCTCTCGGACTGAAGCACAGCTCCCCCCCCTGGAGCTCTTCCCTGGTCCTGCCCCTTCCCATCCACAGACCCCCCCGCACCTCCCAAAATTCCTGCTCTAGGGTCTGTTCACCTCGGTGCCCCCCCCCCCCCCCCCATGGGGGCGTTATAGTTCTGTCCCCCAGGGGCGCCTCTCCTCATATGCAGGGCTTCGCAGCGCTCTGTGGTGGGAGGGACCATCTAGAGGGGCTTGGGGAGGGGGGGAGGGGTGGGGGGGGGGGGGGGTGCAACAACCCCCTCTGTGGCCTTTTATTTATTTATGCGTTTTTATATAGCGCGGACTTTACCCGAAGTTGTCAGAGCGCTTCACAATAGGAACAGAACTGATACAAGAGAACATTACAAGTGAACAAAAAACAAAAGCAAACGTTACATTAAATGAAGCAAAAATGACAATCGTCCTGACTATCTCTGTCTGGGGGGGGGGGTTCCCTTAGAACGGCCCCTGGCTCTGTCGTTGCTGCTTTCGAACACAGACGGAATATGAAACTACAAGTCCCAGAATGCAACAGTGAATGTAAACGGTGCATTACAATCTAACAATGATATACGGCAGCACAAGGCTGACTCAAGAGGGGGTGATGAGTGTGGGGCTCTCATGGACGTCAGAGTCTGGGGGCAGAGGGGAGTGTATGGCCCCCAAACCAAGAGCACACTGCATAATGCACAGCACGCACGTGATGTGACGTCTACATGTGCGTGCGCAGCATCCTGTCGTGCAGTGAGACACTGAGCACTGAGTGCAGCACTGAACCGCACCCGTGCTGCTGTCCTATGTGCTGCACACGAGGACAGAAGGAGGGGGACAGGAGACGAAAGGACAGGAGAAGAGGGCGCAGGGAGGGCACAGGAGCTTGACGTGCAGTGAGACACTGAGCACTGAGTGCAGCACTGAACCGCACCCGTGCTGCTGTCCTATGTGCTGCACACGAGGACAGAAGGAGGGGGACAGGAGACGAAAGGACAGGAGAAGAGGGCACAGGGAGGGCACAGGAGCTTGACGTGCAGTGAGACACTGTACAGTGAGTGCAGCACTGAACCGCACCTGTGCTGCTGTCCTATGTGCTGCACACGAGGACAGAAGGAGAGGGTCAGGGGAGGAGGGCACAGGGAGGCACAGGAAGAGGGAACTGGAACGAGGGCACAGGTGGAGGGCACAGAGAGGGCACAGAGTGGGCACAGGAGCCTGACGTGCAGTCAATCAATCAATCATAGGCATTTATAGAGCGCTCTACTTACCCGGAGGGTCTCAAGGCGCTGGGGGGGGGGGGGGGAGGGGGGGGAGGGGTGCTGCTGCTACCCGAACAGCCAGGTCTTGAGCTTCTTCCTGAAGGCGAGGTGATCTTGGGTCAGGCGCAGGTCGGGAGGGAGGGAGTTCCAGGTCTTGGCGGCCAGGTAGGAGAAGGACCTTCCTACTGTTGTCGCTCTTCGGATGCGGGGGACGGCGGCGCGGGCGTGACTGGCTGATCGGAGGTGTCGTTTGGGAGCGTAGAAGTTGATGCGGTTGTTGAGGTAGCTCGGGCCTTGGTCGTGGAGAGCTTTGTGTGCGTAGGTAAGGAGACGGAAGGTGATTCTCTTGTTGACCGGGAGCCAGTGCAGGTCTCTTAGGTGTCCGGAAATGTGGCTGTGTCGTGGAATGTCGAGGATGAGTCTGGCTGAGGCGTTCTGGATCCGTTGGAGTCTCTTCTGGAGCTTGGCGGTGGTTCCGGCGTAGAGGGCGTTGCCCTAGTCCAGTCGGCTGGTGACGAGTGCCTGGGTGACAGTCTTCCTGGTCTCGATGGGGATCCACCGGAAGATCTTCCGTAGCATGCGCAGGATGTTGAAGCACGACGAGGAGACGGCGTTGACTTGTCTGGTCATGGAGAGGGAGGAGTCCAGGATGAAGCCCTGGTTGCGTGCGTGGTCTGTCGGTTTGGGTGCGGTGCCCACGGCGGGGGGCCACCAGGAGTCGTCCCAGGCGGAGGGCGAGGATTCCAGGATGAGGACTTCCGTCTTGTCCGAGTTCAGCTTCAGGCGGCTGGTCGACATCCACTCGGCTACCTCTTTCATTCCTTCGTGAAGGTTGGCTCTGGCGGCGGCGGGGTTGTTGGTCAGGGAGAGGATCAGCTGGGTATCGTCGGCGTAGGAGATGATGTTGAGGTTGTGTTGGCGTGCGATGGCCGCGAGGGGGCTCATGTAGACGTTGAAGAGGGTTGGGCTCAGCGAGGATCCTTGAGGGATGCCGCAGATGACTTCGGTGGCCTCTGACTTGTACGGTGGTAGACGGACTCTCTGTGTTCTTCCGTCGAGGAAGGAGATGATCCATTCCAGCGCCTTCTCCTGGATTCCGACGTTGCTGAGGCGCTGCACTAGGGTGCGGTGGCAGACGGTGTCGAAGGCCGCGGAGAGGTCTAGTAGGATGAGGGCCGCTGTTTCTCCGTTGTCCATCAGGGTTCGGATGTCATCGGTGGCAGCGATGAGGGCGGTCTCGGTGCTGTAGTTGGCTCGGAAGCCAGACTGTGAGGGGTCGAGGGATCCGTTCGTCTCGAGGAAGGAGGCCAGCTGCTTGTTGACGGTCTTCTCGATGACTTTGGCTGGGAACGGGAGCAGCGAGATGGGGCGGTAATTCTTGAGTTCGGTGGGGTCCGCTGTTGGTTTCTTGAGTAGAGCGCTGAGTTCGGCATGCTTCCAGCTCTCAGGGAAGGTGGCGGTGGTGAAGGAGGTGTTGATGATGTCCCGCAGGTGGGGTGCGATGACGGCGTCGGCCTTGTTGAAGACGTGGTGAGGGCAGGGGTCGGTCGGAGATCCGGAGTGGATGGAGTTCATGATGCGGACGGTTTCTTCGGTGCAGATCGGAGTCCAGGCGCGGAGGGCGGTGAGTGCAGCACTGAACCGCACCCGTGCTGCTTCCCTCTGGGCTGCACACGAGGACAGCAGGAGGGGAGCAGGAGACGAGGACAGGAGACGAGGACACAGGTGGAGGGCACAGGAGCCTGAGGTGCAGTGATACACTGTGCAGTGAGTGTGCAGCACTGGCCCACACCCGTGCTGCTGGCCTGCTACCCTATGTGCTGTAGCATGGACAGAAGGAGAGGAAAGGGCAGGAGATGAGAACACAGCAAGAGGGAACTGAGACGCGGACACAGGAGCCTGGTGCGCAGTGAGACACTGAGCACTGAGTGCAACACTGAACCGCACCCGTGCTGCTGCTCTATGCGCTGCACAGAGTCCCTCTGACGCGGTTCCGTTTTGCCCCACCACTCCTTGGCCTCATCTTCGGAACGGGCGAAGGGTTTTCTTTCCCCAAATGCTGCGCTTCGGTGTCAAATCCCACAGAGCTGCAGCCGGACCCGGGTCAGGGTCAGAGCAAGGAAGGCGAGGGCGTGACCTCACCGGGCAGCAGGGAAGGCGAGGGTGTGACGTCACTGGGCAGCAGAGAAGGCTAGGGCGTGACTTCATTGGGAAGCAGAGAAGGTGAGGGTGTGACATCAGTAGGAAGCAGAGAAGAACAAGGTGTGACGTCACTGGGCAGCAGAGAAGGCGAGAGTGTGACATCACTGGCAGCAGAGAAAGCGGGAGTGTGACGTCACTGGGCAGCAGAGAGGGCGAGGGTGTGATATCACTGGAAAGCAGAGATGGCAAGGGTGTGACATCACTGGGCAGCAGAGAAGGCGAGGGTGTGACATCAGTAGGAAGCAGAGAAGAAAAAGGTGTGACCTCACTGGACAGCAGAGAAGGCGGGAGTGTGACGTCACTGGGCAGCAGAGAGGGCGAGGGTGTGACATCACTGGAAAGCAGAGATGGCAAGGGTGTGACATCACTGGAAAGCAGGGAGGGCAAGGGTGTGACGTCACTGGAAAGCAGGGAGGGCAAGGGTGTGACGTCACTGGAAAGCAGAGAGGGCAAGGGTGTGACTTCCCTGGAAAGCAGAGATGGCAAGGGTGTGACGTCACTGGAAAGCAGAGATGGCAAGGGTGTGACGTCACTGGAAAGCAGGGAAAGCGAGGTTGTGACGTCACTGGGAAGTAGAAGAGGGTGAGATTAATGTGATAGCAAAGAAAGCACTGCTACATCCAAGACCCAGGAGGAAGAGAGGGGGTGAGATTAATGTGAGGGCGAAGTAAGCACTGCTACATCCAAGCCCCCAGGAGGAAGAGAGGGGGGTGACATTAATGTGATAGTGAAGTAAGCACTGCTACATCCAAGCCCCAGGAGGAAGAGAGGGGGTGAGATTAATGTGATAGTGAAGTAAGCACTGCTACATCCAAGCCCCAGGAGGAAGAGAGGGGGTGAGATTAATGTGATACGGAAGTAAGCACTGCTACATCCAAGCCCCAGGAGGAAGGGAGGGGGTGAGATTAATGTGATAGTGAAGTAAGCACTGCTACATCCAAGCCCCAGGAGGAAGAGAGGGGTGTGTGATTAATGTGATAGCGAAGTAAGCACTGCTACATCCAAGCCCCCATGAGGAAGAGAGGGGGGTGAGATTAATGTGATAGCGAAGTAAGCACTGGTACATCCAAACCCTCAGGAGGTAGAGAGGCGGGTGAGATTAATGTGGCGGCGAAGTAAGCACTGGTACATCCAAATGCTCAGGAGGAAGAGAGGGGTGTAAGATTAATGTGGCGGCGAAGTAAGCACTGCTACATCCAAACCCCCATCTCAAGAGGGGAGGGATCCTTTGTGAGACTCAGAACACCTTCCAAAGGCCTCACTCAGCTCAAAAACATCTCCTGGGCAAGAAATGTGGGCTAACGGCCAGAGCTGCTGACTTTGCAACCGGAAACAAGTCCAATCCTGGCCTTGGTTCAGCATCCTGTGCTTCTGGGGAAGTCATGTGATCCTCTTGTTTGTATCGAACAAACACACCCCTGACCTTGGCGCACTTACAGAGGCTCCACTGCCCTTTGGCTGTGTTTGTGCTATCGATGTAAAAGGGAAAAAAACACACAAAAAAGAAGCATTTATTCTGTAGCTCGCTGCCCCCGCTTGTGCTTCGGAGAAATAAGATCAGAGCTGCTTATGGTGGCGCTGAGTTCAATCCCCAGCCCTGCCAGCCTCTAGGCCTCCATTAGAGTCTGGCAGCAGGAGTGCCCAGTACACGACCCCCCCTGTATGCCCCCTCCCCGCCCTGGAGTGGAGGCGGCGCCACCTTTCCACAGCTGAAGCCACTCTCGCTCCCGCGGTGGACTCCTCGGACCGACGACCCATCTGCAGCTTACCTCAGGCCTCAGGCCGCCCATCTGCAGCTTACCTCAGGCAGCCCATCTGCAGCTTACCTCAGGCCTCAGGCCGCCCATCTGCAGCTTATCTCAGGCCACCCATTGGCAGATTACCTCAGGTCACCCATCTGCAGCTTACCTCAGGCCGCCCATCTGCAGCTTACCTCAGGCCGCCCATCTGCAGCTTACCTCAGGCCGCCCATCTGCAGCTTACCTCAGGCTGCCCATCTGCTGCTTACCTCAGGCTGACCATCTGCAGCTTACCTCAGGCCGCCCATCTACAGCTTACCTCATGTCACCCTTCTGCAGCATACATCAGGCCTCAGGCCACCCATCTGCAGGTTACCTCAGGCCACCAATCTGCAGCTTACCTCAGGCCTCAGGCCACCCATCTGCAGCTTACCTCAGGCCACCCATCTCCAGCTTACCTCAGGCCACCCATCTGCAGCTAACCTCAGGCCTCGGCGGCCCATCTGCAGCTTACCTCAGACCTCAGGCCGCCCATCTGCAGCTTACCTCAGGCTGCCCATCTGCAGCTTACCTCAGGCCGCCCATCTGCAGCTAACCTCAGGCCTTGGCGGCCCATCTGCAGCTTACCTCAGGCGGCCCATCTGCAGCTTATCTCAGGCCACCCATCTGCAGCTTACCTCAGGCCGCCCAGCTGCAGCTTACCTCAGGCCGCCCATCTGCAGCTAACCTCATGCCTCGGCGGCCCATCTGCAGCTTACCTCAGGCCTCAGCGGCCCATCTGCAGCATGCCTCAGACCGCCCATCTGCAGTTTACCTCAGGCCGCCCATCTGCAGCTTACCTCAGGCCACCCTTCTGCAGCTTACCTCAGGCCTCAGGCCCTCCATCTGAAGCTTACCACAGGTCACCCACCTACAGCTTCCCTCAGGCCGTCCATCTGCAGCTTACCACAGGCTGCCCATCTGCAGCTTACCTCAGGCTGCCCATCTGCAGCTTACCTCAAGCCGCACATCTGCAGCTTGCCTCAGGCGGCCCATCTGAAGTTTACCTCAGGCCTCCCATATGCAGCTTATCTCAGGCCGCCCATCTACAGCTTACCTCAGGCCACCTATCGGCAGCTTACCTCAGGCCGCCCATCTGCAGTTTACCTCAGGCCACCAATCTGCAGCTTACCTCATGTCACCCTTCTGCAGCTTACCTCAGGCCTCAGGCCACCATTCTGCAGCTTACCTCAGGCAGCCTATCTTCAGCTTACCTCAGGCCACCCATTTGCAGCTTACCTCAGGCTTCGGCGGCCCATCTGAAGCTTACCTCAGGCCTCCAATCTGCAGCTTAATCAGGCCACCAATCTGCAGCTTACCTCAGGCCGCCCATCTGCAGCTTACCTCAGGCCTCGGGCGGCTCATCTGAAGTATACCTCAGGCTTCCCATCTGCAGCTTATCTCAGGCCGCCCATCTGCAGCTTACCTCAGGCCACCTATCGGCAGCTTACCTCATGTCACCCTTGTGCAGCTTACCTCAGGCCTCAGGCCACCCTTCTGCAGTTTACCTCAGGCAGGCCATCTTCAGCTTACCTCAGGCCGCCCCTCTGCAGCTTACCTCAGGCCCCGGCGGCCCATCTGCAGCTTACCTCAGGCCGCCCATCTGCAGCTTACCTCAGGCGTCCCATATGCAGCTTACCTCAGGCTGCTCATCTGCAGTTTACCTCAGGCCTCAGGCCACCCATCTGCAGCTTAGCTCAGGCCACCCATCTGCAGTTTACCTCAGGAATTCCATCTGCAACTTACCTCAGGCCGCCCATCTGCAGCTTACCTCAGGCCCTTCATCTGCTGCTTACCTCAAGCCACCCATTTGCAGCTTACCTCAGGCCACCCATCTGCAGCTTACCTCAGGCCGCCCATCTGCAGCTTACCTCAGGCCGCCCATCCGTAGCTTACCTCAGGCCGCCCATCTGCAGCTTACCTCAGGCCGCCCATCTGCAGCTTACCTCAGGCCGCCCATCTGTAGCTTACCTCAGGCCGCCCATCTGCAGCTTACCTCAGGCTGCCCATCTGCTGCTTACCTCAGGCTGACCATCTGCAGCTTACCTCAGGCCGCCCATCTACAGCTTACCTCATGTCACCCTTCTGCAGCATACATCAGGCCTCAGGCCACCCATCTGCAGCTTACCTCAGGCCACCCATCTGCAGCTTACCTCAGGCCTCAGGCCACCCATCTGCAGCTTACCTCAGGCCACCCATCTCCAGCTTACCTCAGGCCACCCATCTGCAGCTAACCTCAGGCCTCGGCGGCCCATCTGCAGCTTACCTCAAACCTCAGGCTGCCCATCTGCAGCTTACCTCAGGCTGCCCATCTGCAGCTTACCTCAGGCCGCCCATCTGCAGCTAACCTCAGGCCTTGGCAGCCCATCTGCAGCTTACCTCAGGCGGCACATCTGCAGCTTACCTCAGGCCACCCACCTGCAGCTTACCTCAGGCCGCCCAGCTGCAGCTTACCTCAGGCCGCCCATCTGCAGCTAACCTCAGGCCTCGGCGGCCCATCTGCAGCTTACCTCAGGCCTCGGCGGCCCATCTGCAGCATGCCTCAGGCTGCCCATCTGCAGCTTACCTCAGTCTGCCCATCTGCAGCTTACCTCAGGCCGCCCATCTGCAGCTTAACTCAGGCCTCGGTGGCCCATCTGCAGCATACCTTAGGCGGCCCATCTGCAGCTTACCACAGGCCACCCATCTGCAGCTTACCTCAGGCCGCCCAACTGCAGCTTACCTCAGGCTGCCCATCTGCAGCTATCCTCAGGCCTCGGCGGCCCATCTGCAGCTTACCTCAGGCCTCGGCGGCCCATCTGCAGCATGCCTCAGGCCGCCCATCTGCAGCTTACCTCAGGCCGCCCATCTGCATCTTACATCAGGCCGCCCATCTGCAGCTTACCTCAGGCTGCCCATCTGCAGCTTACCTGATGCTGCTCATCTGCAGCTTACCTCAGGCCGCCCATCTGCAACTTACCTCAGGCCTCAGGCGGCCCATCTGCAGCTTACCTCAGGCCTCAGGCCGCCCATCTGCAGCTTACCTCAGGCCACCCATCTTCAGCTTACCTCAGGCCACCCATCTGCTGCTTACCTCAGGCCACCCATCTGCTGCTTACCTCAGGCCGCCCATCTGCAGCTTACCTCAGGCCGCCCATCTGCAGTTTACCTGATGCTGCTCATCTGCAGCTTACCTCAGGCTGCCCATCTGCAGCTTACCTCAGACCGCCCATCTGCAGTTTACCTCAGGCCGCCCATCTGCAGCTTACCTCAGGCCACCCTTCTGCAGCTTACCTCAGGCCTCAGGCCCTCCATCTGAAGCTTACCACAGGTCACCCACCTACAGCTTCCCTCAGGCCGTCCATCTGCAGCTTACCACAGGCTGCCCATCTGCAGCTTACCTCAGGCTGCCCATCTGCAGCTTACCTCAAGCCGCACATCTGCAGCTTGCCTCAGGCGGCCCATCTGAAGCTTACCTCAGGCCCCCCATCTGCAGCTTATCTCAGGCCGCCCATCTGCAGCTTACCTCAGGCCACCTATCGGCAGCTTACCTCAGGCCGCCCATCTGCAGTTTACCTCAGGCCACCCATCTGCAGCTTACCTCATGTCACCCTTCTGCAGCTTACCTCAGGCCTCAGGCCACCATTCTGCAGCTTATCTCAGGCAGCCTATCTTCAGCTTACCTCAGGCCACCCATGTGCAGCTTACCTCAGGCTTCGGCGGCCCATCTGAAGCTTACCTCAGGCCTCCCATCTGCAGCTTATTTCAGGCCACCCATCTGCAGCTTACCTCAGGCCGCACATCTGCAGCTTACCTCAGGCCTCGGGCAGCTCATCTGAAGCTTACCTCAGGATTCCCATCTGCAGCTTATCTCAGGCCGCCCATCTGCAGCTTACCTCAGGCCACCTATCTGCAGCTTACCTCATGTCACCCTTGTGCAGCTTACCTCAGGCCTCAGGCCACCCTTCTGCAGCTTACCTCAGGCAGGCCACCTTCAGCTTACCTCAGGCCGCCCCTCTGCAGCTTACTTCAGGCCTCGGCGGCCCATCTGCAGCTTACCTCAGGCCGACCATCTGCAGCTTACCTCAGGCATCCCATATGCAGCTTACCTCAGGCTGCTCATCTGCAGTTTACCTCAGGCCACCCATCTGCAGCTTAGCTCAGGCCACCCATCTGCAGTTTACCTCAGGAATTCCATCTGCAGCTAACCTCAGGCTGCCCATCTGCAGCTTACCTCAGGCCACCCATCTGCAGCTTACCTCAGGTCTCAGGCCCTCCATCTGCAGCTTACCACAGGCGTCCCACCTGCAGCTTACCTCAGGCCATCCATCTGCTGCTTACCTCAAGCCTCGGGCGGCCCGTCTGTAGCTTACCTCAGACCATCCATCTGCCGCTTACCTCAGGCAGCCCATCTACAGCTTACCTCAGACTGCCCATCTGCAGCTTACCTCAGGCCGCACATCTGCAGCTTACCTCAGGCGGCCCATCTGAAGCTTACCTCAGGCTGCCCATCTGCAGTTTACCTCAGGCCACCCATCTGCCGCTTACCTCAGCCCACCCATCTGCAGCTTACAGCAGGCCACCCATCTGCAGCTTACCTCAGGCCACCCATTTGCAGCTTACCTCAGCCCACCCATCTGCAGCTTACCACAGGCCACCCATCTGCAGGTTACCTCAGGCTGCCCATCTGCAGCTTACCTCAGGCTGCCCACCTGCAGCTTACATCTGGCCACCCATCTGCAGCTTACCTCAGGCAACCCATCTGCAGCTTACCCCAGGCTGCCCATCTGCAGCTAACCTCAGGCCACCCATCTTCAGGCTGCCCATCTGCAGCTTAACGCAGGCCACCCATCTGCAGCTTACCTCAGGCAGCCCATCTGCAGCTTACCTCAGCCCACCTATCTGCAGCTTACCACAGGCCACCCATCTGCAGGTTACCTCAGGCTGCCCATCTGCAGCTTACCTCAGGCTGCCCACCTGCAGCTTACCTCAGGCAGCCCATCTGCAGCTTACCTCAGGCCGCCCATCTGCAGCTTATCTCAGGGGGCCCATCTGCAGCTTACCTCAGGCCACCCATCTGTAGCTTACCTCAGGCCACCCATCTGCAGCGTACCTCAGGCCACCCATCCACAGCTTACCTCAGGCCCTCCATCTGCAGCTTACCCCAGGCCGCCCATCTGCTGCTTACCTCAGGCCACCCATCTGCTGCTTACCTCAGGCCCCCCATCTGCAGTTTACCTCAGGCCGCCCATCTGTAGCTTACCTCAGGCCACCCATCTGCAGCATGCCTCAGGCCGCCCATCTACAGCATGCCTCAGGCAGAGGAGCCTAACATGCAGTGAGACACTGAACAGCGAATGCGCAGCACTGAACCTCACCTGTGCTGCTCCCCTATGTGCTGCAAAGAGCCCCACTGACGCGCTTCCATTTTGCCCCATCACTCCTTTGCCTCACGGCCGAAGTGTTCTTCCCCAAATGCTGATCTTCTATGTCGAATCCCAGAGCTGCAGCCTATCTCACTGGGTCAGGGTCAGTCAGGGCCAGGGTCAGTCAGGGTCAGTCAGGGTCAGGAGCAGGGTCAGGGTTAGTCAGGGTCAGGGTCAGTCAGAGTCAGTCAGGGTCAGGAGCAGGGTCAGGGCCAGGGTCAGTCAGGGTCAGTCAGGGTCAGTCAGGTCAGGAGCAGGGTCAGGGTCAGTCAGGGTCAGTCGGGGTCAGTCAGGGTCAGGAGCAGGGTCAGGGTCAGGGCCAGGGTCAGTCAGGGTCTGGGTCAGGGTCAGTCAGGGTTAGGGTCAGTAAGGGTCAGGGTCAGTCAGGGTCTGGGTCTGGGTCAGGGGCAGGGTCAGCCAGGGCCAGGATCAGTCAGGGTCTGGGGCATGGTCTGGGTCAGGGTCAGGGTCAGTCAGGGTCAGGGTCAGTCAGGGTCTAGGTCTGGGTCAGGGGCAGGGTCAGAGTCAGGGTCACTCAGGGCCAGGGTCAGTCAGGGTCTGGGGCAGGGCCAGGGTCAGTCAGGGGCAGGGTCAGTCAGTGTCAGGGTCAGAGCCAGGGGCAGTCAGGGTCAGAGTAGGGTCAGGGTCAGGGTCTGGGTCAGGTTCTGGGTCTGGGTCAGGGTTTGGGTCTGGGTCAGGGTCTGGGGCAGGTTCTGGGTCTGGGTCTGTGTCAATCACAGTCAGGGTCAGGGCCAGGGTCAGTCATGGTCAGGGCCAGGGTCATTCGGTTCAGTCAGGGACAGGGGCAGAGTCGGGGGCAGGGCCAGGGGCAGGGTCAGTAAGGGCCAGGGCCAGTCAAGGTCAGGGTCTGAGTCTGGGTCTGGGTCAGGGTCAGGTCAGGGTATGGGTCAGGGGCAGGGGCAGGGGCAGGGTCATGGTCAGTCAGGGGCAGGGTCAGAGGCAGGGTCAGGGTCAGTCAGGGACAGGGTCAGGGTCTGGGTCAGGGTCAGGGTCTGTGTCAGTCAGGGTCAGTGTCAGGGTCTGTTTCAGTCAGGGTCAGGGTCTGTGTCAGTCAGGGTCAGGGTCAGGGTCTGTTTCAGTCAGGGTCAGGGTCTGTGTCAGTCACGGTCAGGGTCAGGGTCTGTTTCAGTCAGGGTCAGGGTCTGTCAGGGTCAGTCAGGGTCAGGGTCTGTTTCAGTCAGGGTCTGTGTCAGTCACGGTCAGGGTCAGGGTCTGTTTCAGTCAGGGTCAGGGTCAGGGTCTGTCAGGGTCAGTCAGGGTCAGGGCCAGGGTCAGTCATGGTCAATCAGGGTCAGGGTCAGTCAGGTTCAGTCAGGGGCAGAGTCAGGGGCAGGGCCCGTCTGGGTCATGGTCTGGGTCTGAGTCTGGGTCAGGGTCAGGTCAGGGTCAGGGTCAGGGTCTGGGTCAGGGACAGGGTCAGGGTCAGGGGCAGGGTCAGTCAGGGTCAGGGTCAGGGTCTGGGTCTGGGTCAGGGTCTGGGTCAGGTCAGGGGCAGGGGCAGGGGCGGGGCCAGGGTCAGGGTCAGTCAGGGTCAGGGTCTGGGCCTGGGTCTGGGTCTGGGTCAGGTTCAGTCAGGGTCAGGGTATGGGTCTGGGTCAGGTTCAGTCAGGGTCAGGGTCTGGGCCTGGGTCTGGGTCTGGGACAGGGTCAGTCAGGGTCAGGGTCTGGGTCTGGGTCAGGGTCTGGGTCAGGGGCAGGGTCATGGTCAGTCACGGGCAGGGCCAGGGTCAGGATCTGTGTCAGTCAGGGTCAGGGTCAGGGTCAGGGCCAGGGTCAGTCATGGTCAGTCAGGGTCAGGGTCAGGGCCAGGGTCAGTCAGGTGCAGTCAGGGTCAGGGTCAGAGTCAGGGGCAGGGCCAGTCAGGGTCAAGGTCTGGGTCTGAGTCTGGGTCTGGGTCAGGTCAGGGTATGGGTCAGGGTCTGGGTCTGGGTCAGAGTAAAGGTGCACACAGAGCCTGCTGTATGTGTCTAGGTCACACAGTTTATATAGGTGCCTTTTCGCTGATTGGATCGCTCCTGTGAGTGGGCAGGTGCAGGCGAGCTGAGATGTAACCATGGCCCGCTGGTGGGCCAAACACTTGTGTTTGATGCACAGGCCTGGGAGTCATTAAACACTGTTATCCAGCATTACAGGCGGTCAACTGGGTACAAACCAACTCAGTGAGCAGAAACTGGAAAACAAAGCGGAGGCGAACAGGAAGTGCGGTGGGAAGCAGAGAAGGCAAGGGAGTGACGTCACTGGGAAGCAGAGAAGGCGAGGGTGTCACTGGGAAGCAGAGTAGGCGAGGGTGTGACGTCACTGGCAAGCAGAGAAGGCGAGGGTGTGACGTCACTGGGCAGCAGAGAAGGCGAGGGTGTGACGTCACTGGGCAGCAGAGAAGGCGAGGGTGTGACGTTACTGGGAAGCAGAGAAGGCGAGGGTGTGACGTCACTGGAAGCAGAGAAGGCGAGGGTGTGACATCACTGGAAGCAGAGAAGGCGAGGGTGTGACTTCACAGGGCAGCAGAGAAGGCCAGGGTGTGACATCACTGGGAAGCAGAGAAGGCAAGGGAGTGATGTCACAGAGCAGCAGAGAAGGCGAGGGCGTGACATCACTGGGCAGGAGAGAAGGCGAGGGTGTGATGTCACTGGCCAGCAGAGAAGGCCATGGTGTGATGTCACTGAGCAGCCGAGAAGGCGAGGGTGTGATGTCATTGAGCAGCAGAGAAGACTAGGAAGTAACGTCTCTGGGAAGCAGAGAAGGCAAGGGTGTGACATCACTGGGAAGCAGGAATGACAAGGGTGTGACATCACTGGGAAGCAGAGGAGGCAAGGGTGTGACGGCACTGGGAAGCAGAGAAGGCGAGGGCGTGATGTCACTGGGCAGCAGGAATGGCGAGGGTGTGACAGCCACTGAGCAGGAGAGAAAGGCGAGGGTGTGACGTCATTGGGAAACAGAGAAGGTGAGGGTGTGACATCACTGGGCAGCAGAGAAGGCGAGGGTGTGAAGTCACTGGGAACCAGAGAATGCAAAGTTGTGACGTCACTAGGAAGCAGAGAAGACGAGGATGTGACGTCACTGGGAGCCAGAGAACGCCAGGGTGTGACATGACTGGAAGCAGAGAGGCAAAGGTGTGACATCACTGGGAAGCAGAAAAGGCAAGTGTGTGATGTCACTGGGCAGCAGGAATGGCGAGGGTGTGATGTCACTGGGCAGCAGAGGAGGCGAGGGTGTGACATCACTGGCCAGCAGAGAAGGCGAGGGCGTGACATCACTGGGCAGGAGAGAAGGCGAGAGTGTGACGTCACTGGGAAGCAGAGAAGGCGAGGGAGTGACGTCACTGAGCAGCAGAGAAGGCGAGGGTGTGACGTCACTGGGAAGCAGAGAAGGCGAGGGTGTGACTTCACTGGGCAGCAGAGAAGGCAAGTGTAGGAGAGTAGGGTCTGCTATCCTATGGTCACCCCATTTTGCTGCTTTTTGCTTCACTGGTTTTCGACTTACTGAGGCTGTGGGCCTGCTAATCAGACCCCCAGCCTGCTGTTCTCTCTCTAAATTCATAATACATGTGCTATAGGTACATACCACAATTGGAAATGGACTCCTTGTCAGCCCCTGTACCATGCACTATAGGTGCTCAGGGCATAGGTGCCACCAAGGCCTACCAGGGGCTGAAGCATAGCTTTTGCCACCCCTGGCTGGTTCTTAAATTGACACAACTGGCTGATCACTCAGCTGGGGCAAGTGGGTGTAATCACCCCTTGCTTAGATATAGTATACCTATATCTAAACCTATATCTGGACACATATAAACCTGTGAGTCACTCCTATGGAAGGCCTTATCAATCCTGGAGGCAGAGTGCGTGGTTTGATGTGAGATGGAGCTCTGGCACGAGCAGAGCCTGTCTGCAGCTGTCGGGAACAACTCCCTAAGCTGATCCGGGATAATGCCATACCATATACTAGTAGGTGCATTATAATCCTCGCGGTTATATGTCATCTTTGGTTTGGCTTTATCAAAACATGTTGTGTAAGGTGTCATACGAATTGGAATACTACCCCCTCGCCAGTTCTGGTGACGGGGGTAGCATTCCACCCCTCTAGAGGGAGAAGACATGTTACTTTACTGAAACGCGGTTAATTTAAAATGAGCCTCAGATCCACAAAATGGATGCCTCTGCCACAGACACAGGTCTGGCCTCCTGCTGCTGACCGAAACTCAGCAAATGGTGGCCTGGACAAAGGGTTTCCTGTCGCAGGGCGGTGATAAACCACCCCAGACAGGAGATAGTGGATTGTAGCAGGGAGGTTTCAAAGAAACCAGACACTGCCTGGGGAGCACAAGGCTGCCCCTTGCATAATCCGGCCAAACCGGTTCTGGGGCCCACCAGCCCCAGTCCCAGCGCGGCCTGGATCAAAGGAAAGGGGTGTCTCCACCCCCTTCCTGGGTCCCACCCATAGGAGGGGACCTAGCAGGTAATCACGCCCCCCAGATTCGAATAAGAGTGGGAGCAGTGCCAATGCACTTCAGATTATCCTGATGAAACATAAGAAACAAAACTCTGGACCCTTCGACATTCTACTTAACGTAGACGACTGAAGAATCCCCCTTGTGGTCAAGGAGTGACCACCCTGTGCAAACAGGCACCATCCAGCACCTCGACCCTTGCTTTGTTGCAGTTCCCGCCGGAACTCGAGCGACAGAGATTGACGAGATCAAGCTTACCTGCCTTCCTCCAGCCCGATCCACAGTCCCTGCAGAGCTGAGACCCGTGGAGGCGACCGGAAGCGTGGGGCCCGCCATCTTGAAAAGGCCACGAGACGCTGACTGTGCAGCCCACGAGTGACCCTTGAAGCTGTACACCGGGGTTTGAGAAGCCCCAACCCTGAGCTACTCTTGCGCCAAAGATCACCCCTCCACACTCGACGAGTGCTGCGTGGGGCCCTTCTGCTCGTGTTGGCTCAACGCGTTGGCCCGGTCACTTGCCAGCTGGCTTGTGGCCCCTGTGCCGACAAAAACCTTAATTCGGCCTGCTTTTCTGGTTGCTCCAGATCTGCACCAGCTCCTGTGAAAAGGATCTCCCACTCTGACCTTCCTGGCCTGAGTGAGAAGCAATCTTCCGGTTCTGCGTGGATTGCTCTTGCCAAGTGTTGTTTGCTCCAATCTTGAAGCCGACTGCCCCGACAGTGAGAGCCTACGTGGGACAGATCGTGACCTGCTCCTGGACGTCGCAGATGCCCCAGAGCCCACGTGACAGCATTATCCTGATCCAGGGAAACTGTTCCAGGCAATAACCTTAAAAGATGTATTTAAGGATTGCCCTAATAGATCGCTTGTTGTGATAAACGTCTATATTCCCCCAAACTGTTGTTTTAATGAAGGTTTAAAAACACTTTTCTCCTTTCTAACTAAAACTATGGATACTACCCCGTCTCCTCATGTATTAATGTTTGGGGATTTGAATTGCAACATATCCAATTGTGGGCTTGATTTGTTTAGAAACAAACTTAGGGAAGAGACTCTGAATATACCCCAGGCCCTGTTCCCTCCTAAAATTAAGTCAAACAAAAGAGGTAAACTGGTCCTAGAAGGCCTACATAAAGTTGATTGTTTAATAGTAAATGGGAGGCTCCCCTCTGACACCCCGGCAGCTTATACGCATAAATCAAATAAGGGAAAATCTATTATTGACTATATAATTGTAGATTATGCTTTCTTTTCCCTGTTGAAAGATATGAAAGTCATTGAGTCCAATCTTAGTGACCATAATGTGTTGATGCTTACAGTTTCCCTTAGTCCTCCAATGGTGGATTCCTGGAGTATGGATACGGATCCGGTGAATTTTTATTTTTTATTTATTTATTTTTTTTTTAAAACCTTTATTGTGCATCAAATCAGAACAAATACTGGCCTACAACCTGCCGGCCGGCCACGAAAACAGTGAAGCACCAATGCAGCGTTACGGCGACACAGTAATATCTCTCATTGAAGCAAGCAGTAAAAAGGTTACACTGTAGTTACCGTATTACCATGTCCCAGAATCAGTGAAGGTTAATTTTAAAAGTTTTCATCGCAACCATTAAAAGCAGGTCATACTTCTCCGTACTTATACAATTAAGAGAAAAGAAACTAGGTCCGTGTAGGTGGGACTCACAATAGACACCCTTACCAATCAGCACAGCTCGCAACATGCAGGTTCCAACCAGAGGATGGCCACAAATTATGCACACCCCTAAAGAGGACGCGACATCTCAACTAATACCACGCTATCACCCATCCCCCAATATGCCTAACACGGGCCAAGAGAAAAAGAAGAAAGCATATAATAGCAAAAAAAGGCACCATAGAAAGAAACACGAACTAAAATTTACCCCCCCACCCCACACACATGCAGAGGCTACGGCCTACCCCCCCCCCCCTAGCAGAGTGTTTGTCTCCCCATAACCCGAAATATAGCGAGAGAAGAGAAAAGTGAGAAGGAAAAAAAGAAAGGGAAAAGAGAAGAAAGAAGAAAGAGTACAGTTCACCTAGAGAAAGAGTTCCGTTAGGAAAGAAAAAGGAAGGAGTATAAATCACATAAGACCGGGGGAGGGCCGTAAGAACATGTCCAAAACCGCCAAAGTACGTTATTCCGGCCACCCTTACCCCGACCCCACCACCAATACAGTACCAACATATGAAATCCACCGGCAGTCCATCAGTGTCCCAGCAGTACAAGGAAGACAGTTCCGAAGGGAAAGGGGACACCCTCAACCTTGCCCCTTACGATAAGATGCAGCGACGCAGTCCAACTGGATCGAAAACGACGTCAGGATAGGAGAATGGTCACAAACGTTCATCCAGTCCGTTGCCGAGAAAACGTTAATGATACAGGAAGCGTCGCAAGGTGATGGATCACCCCGTACAGCCAGTCCCAACATTCGCCACCGCTCCAAGAAGGGGAAGTGCAATCCGCTAGCCGCCATTGAGGGATCTTCAAAAAATGGCGCCCGATGCCGTCTCTCCAGCCGTAAAACAGTCCCAGACATTCCGGTTCTACCCAGGGGTGTTCCCGCCAGTTCACTTGCAGGATTGGAGTCCCGCGCCGTCTCCACTTCAGCGGCGACCGGGGCAGAGGGGCCACGAGGATGCATCACCGGGTGTGGCGTAGCGGCCAGATGCTGCGGACTTTCACGAACAGATAGGGGGGCCGCGGACAGTATCGCGTCCATCCGACCCCCCAATTCCCCAGCGACGGTACGCAGGTCAGCCCTCAAGGCAGACAGGGCGCTCAGGATATCACATAGCCGCAATGGCTCCGAGGGGAGAGAGGGCGCAGCATTGTCCTCCAGTTGGAGCAGATGTGCACAGTGTCGCTTCGCCGGTCGATAGCCTTCCTTGCCAGCATTCCCAAATAACTCCAGCTGGTTCATAATGAAGCGAGCCCGGACGGGGGGCGCAGGGGCAATAGTCTCTATCACCCCCGCAGCAATGCTTTCCCAGACCCAGTCCCGGGTGTTCACCTTCGGAGGACGAAGGCAGGCGATAAGATGGCGCCCGTCCCTGCCCTGCAGTGAGACAAAGTAGCGGCGGAGCCGATTCAGGTCCGAGGGAGTGCTACAGTGTTGCTTCTGGAGCTTCGGCGCGCAGGTCAGAGGGAGCGGCAGGCAGGGCTCCAGGATCGAGAAGCTGCTTCGGTGACACGGCAACCAGCCCCGTCCAGCAGTCCCAGGCGATCGTCGTTGCACACGGGGCCGGGCTCACACTGAGAACAAAGACCCCGAGCCAGCCTCGCCGAGTCCGGAGGAGGTGAGGGCGTCGCGGCGCTTCCACTGCCGGGAGCAGGCTTCAAAGCACAGCGGCAGGATCAGGCTCCCCTCCCGGTTCCGCCAGCGCCATGTAATCCGAGGAGTGCGTGCAGGATGTCGCGGAAACCGGGAAAGCAGTTTGGAGGTGAGCGGAGCCGAGGAGTCAGGCGGCCATCATGATTGCTGGCCAGGCTCCTCCGGATCTGGTGAATTTTGATAGATCTGCCCAGTCTGCCATAGATAGTAAAGAACAATACAGTGAAGCTTGTGTGATTGTAAAATGATGTATGCGGGATGGCAAGTTACATCCTAGCAGTACCGTTTTACTGTGTCCAGTCTTACAATGAATATCTTCACTATTGGGTACAGAATTGGTTTATAGACTCAAAAGGTTGCACAATAAAGCATTAAATTCTCTGGGGACAAGTGGCAGAGTTGAAAACAGACTTGCTGAGATCTCACAAGATACACAAGCTGAGTCATCAACGTGATGGGACTCACTTTGAAGGGAATTCATTGGCTGATGAAGCCACAAAGGGGCAGTACAAACTGCTGACTTAGCTGCAATCACTCGTTCTAGCAGGAGAATAGACGAACAGATAATGGCAGCTGTTATTGCTTCACTCAAAAACACCAAAGCCTTGCGGAAAGGTTTTCCACTACTGTACTCCAAATCAGATCAAGGTGTAGGAATAGGATACTAAATCTTGCCCTGATCAATTGTCGCTCCTTAGGGAAACACAGGATGGAAGTCCACGACTACCTGACGGACAGCCAGGTGGATGCACTTTTCCTCACTGAGACATGGCTTAATGCCGCGTCAGCACCGGATGTGCTGGCGGCCCTTCCACCGGGCTATGATATTCAGAGAATAGACAGAAAGAAGGGGAGAGGGGGAGGAATTGCTATAATACATAAGCACGGCCTGGCCTGCACCCTAGAGGAGGCGAACATTGTGGACAGCGAGACTGGGTTTTTCGCTATCTCAGCCTCACATGATTACAGCCTCAAGGGACTCCTGGCTTACCGATCCCCCCGGGCCGGGAGCCAGGTTTGCAACGCAGCTGATGGAGAATATCACTCAATCAGCGTTAATATACAAGAGGTTTCTTTTGTTAGGTGACATGAACTTTCACTTTGACGATCCCCTGAATACAGAAGCCCAAGAGGTAAGACAGGAACTGGAAGGCATGCAGCTGTTATTAAAGTCTGAAATGCCCACCCACTGCCATGGCCATCTTCTAGACCCCATCTTTGCTAACTGGGATGCGCTAATGGTAGCATCTCCAACCCCTGTGATATGGCCATATCACTCTTTAGTCTCTCTCAGGGTTACGGTCCCTGAAAATGGAGTACAGACTGGAACCAACACTTCCAATACCTCTAATAAACGTAGGAAATGGGCTAAGTTCTCCTCAGAGACATTTAATAAAGAGATAATGATGGGAGGCCCCCTCGAGGGCAGGGAAATTGAATCTGCTTGCGAAGCAATGGATTTGCGTATGCAAAAGACACTAGACCACACGGCGCCTTGGACGCGGAACCTGCCGGCAAGGAAATCAAAGTCCGCCCCATGGTTTAATAAGGACCTGCGGGAGAAAAATGCAGAATGCAAACGCTTGGAGAGGAAATGGCGGAAATACTTCTCTGAGATAGAGAGAGGTGAATACAAGAATACGAAAAACCTGCAAAAGCTACTACTGCACTAGAATTAGCGATGCTGAAAACTCTATGAAGGAAATGTTCCTAGTGTACAGGGAATTGTCCGATCTTGCCCAAACAGCTACCCCTATGACTGGTTCTGTTACTTCGTGCAACAAGGTAGCAGAATTTTTTGCTGGTAAAGTAGAAAAAATCTATTCAGCTTTGCCGGAGGCAGCCAGGGGCGGGGAGGGGAGGGGAGGGGAGGGTGGAAACCCCCACAACCACGCTGGACAAGAACTGTATCACGAAATTTCAGGTGCCCTCGCGGGAAATCCTATGCCATATCGCAAGCTCTCTACATTTCTGCAACAGAGTAGCCCTCCTAACAGGCCTGATTCTGTGATCTCTCTTGAACCCGAAAACTCAGAGGAAATCCATATTCCACCCGCTCAGCAAACTAGTACCTGGGACTCTCTCAACAGCCCTACACTCATTAACATCATCAATAACATCAAATCAGGCTCTTTCACTGGATCCACTTCCCCCCCAAATGTTAAAAATTCTGGACACCCCCTCTCTTAATCTTATTCTGGATCTACTTAATTCCTCCCTCAGAGAAGCCAAGGTTCCTTCCACTTGGAAACACGCCATGATCAAGCCACTATTTAAAAAGGCTAATGCAGACCCCAATAACCCATCCAATTTCCGCCCCATTTCTCTCCTCCCTGTCTTCTCAAAAATACTAGAAAAACACGTTATCACACAACTCACCCGGCATGTTGAATCCAATAAGATCCTCCATCCATCTCAGTCTGGCTTCAGATCCGGCTTCTCAACAGAATCCACCCTGTTGGGGGTCTCAGAAACTATTCGTTGCCGAGCGGATGAGGGGGAGACCGTGGCACTCATTTTACTCGACTCCCACCCCATTCTCATCAATGCCCTTAGATCATCTGGCATCACCGGCCCAGCCCTCAACTGGCTCATCAGTTTTCTTTCAGACCGTACTTTCCAAGTTTTCGTCCACTCCTCTGTTTCTCAAACCTATAAATCGGCGCATGGTGTTCCCCAGGGCTCTATCCTAAGCCCATTACTTTTCAATCTGTATGTCAGCTCTCTGGCTTACATTGTGGAACAAGCGGGGCTAACCATCTACTCATTCGCCGATGATACACACATCATTTACTCTCTCTCAACCGGTTCCCATTCCACGCCTTCTTCCCTCTGTGTCGGCCTTAGTAACATCGCCAAGTGGATGCACGAAAACAAACTTAAGCTGAACGGGGGGAAAACAGAGCTTCTCTTATTTGGTAAGAACACTACTCTGTGGGTCCCCCAACATTGGCCCACACAAATGGGTAAGCTCCCCGTTCCATCTAAAACAGCTCGTAATCTGGGCATCACTTTTGATGATCAGCTCTCCATGAAACATCATGTGGTAAAAATCTCCTCCACCTGCATTACCATCATCAAGTGGCTTCGTAAGATCATCTGGATGCTCCCTCAGGAGACCCAGAAAACCGTAGTCCAGGCCTTAATCACTTCTAGACTGGACTACGGCAATATTCTTCTCCTGGGGGCGTGCAAAGAGGTAACCCACAAATTACAGACAGTCCAAAACATGGCGGCTCGGCTGCTCTGTAAACTACCTAACATATCCCACACTTCCAACTCACTTCGTATATTGCACTGGTTACGCATCGAAAGCCGCACGAAATTTAAGGCCCTATGCTACATGCACAGGATAAACACAGGCCAGGCCCCATCTTACCTTAGTACTTTAGTGCATTGATACAGTCCTACCCGCACCCTTCGATCTTCTAATCAGCACAGGTTTCAAGTTCCTAGAGTTAGGAGAGCCAGGATGGGTGGTCGCTCCTTCTCCGTCCTGGTCCCCGTCCTCTGGAAATCTCTTCCATCATCTCTCCGCACGCAACCCTGTTATCTTAAATTTCGTAGAGAAGTCAAGACTTGGTTATTCAACAATAACGCCGCTTCAGCTTTCAATCTGCTTTCCCCCTCATTTCTGGTCCTTAGCGCCGGGAAACCTCCGGGTAGCTGTGCGCTTTATAAGCTTAAATATAATAATAATAATAATAAGTAAGGCTCTCCTAGCGACCCTGCCACCCCAAAAATACTTCATGGCAGCATAGACACTTTGGAGCCTTACATAAGGCACCTACTCGCGCTATCCTTTGAATCTGGGCAGGTACCTATGACATGGAAGAAAGCAGTGGTCCTTCCTCTGAGGAAGAAACCCAACATCAGTAGGGATAAGCTAGAGAACCTAAGACCGATCTCGCTACTCCCATACTACGCTAAGATCGCGGAGAAAGCCGTTAATAAACAACTCTCTGCTCACATTGAGTCCAACGGACTCCTCTACCCCTCACAATCGGGCTTCCGTGCTCTTCACTCTACGGAGTCAGCTCTGTTATCCTCCACAGAAATTCTACGTAGACATGCGGACGAGGGACAGACAGCGGCACTGATTCTTCTTGACCTCAGCGCCGCTTTCGACACTGTAGCTCATCACACTCTGCTACAGTGTCTGAAAAAGGGAGGAGTGGTGGGTAAAGCTTGGGAATGGCTGGAATCATTCCTTACCGACTGTAGCTTCCAGGTCGCTCAGGGACCTTTCCGGTCTAAAGAAATAAAATTGAAACAGGGAGTGCCACAAGGCTCCAGTCTTAGCCCCACCCTATTTAATCTATATGTGGAGCCCGTGGGAAGCATCACAGACAATTTTGGGGTTGAGATAGTGTCATACGCGGATGACACACAACTAATCGTGACCCTGACACAGCCAAAGGAGCAATGTGCAGCAAATTTCTCGCTATGCATGCAGGAGCTCGCCAAATGGATGGCCAACAACTGCCTCCAATTAAACGGAAACAAGACGGAGGTGCTGATTGTGGGCAAGTCACCATCAGTTTGGACCTCGGCCTGGTGGCCGGATGAGCTGGGAGCTCTACCCAAACCCAGCAATCCAGTCAAGAACTTAGGAATCTGGGTAGACAACAAAATATCCTTTGATCACCAGACAAAACAAGTGGTGGGCACTTGCTTTGGTATGCTACGGGTCTTAAGGAAAACACTGGACCTTCTGCCTGTGCCGACAAGACAATCCGTGGTCCATGCTTTAATAACGTCCAGGCTGGACTAAGGAAATGTCCTATACTTAGGTGCCAGTGAAAAATGCTTGCAACGATTACAGCGCATACAAAATGCGGCGGCCCGTCTGATCCTACAACTACCTAGAAAAGCGTCAGCAAAAAAAGCATTGAGAACCCTACACTGGCTGCAGGTCAGAGAACGGGTGACGTTTAAGGCCCTCTGTGTAGGGCATCGCATCCTCCATGGAAAAGGCCCTAAGTACCTGCATAGTCTCCTCAAACGTTACGAGCCCACTCGCCAGTTGAGATCTGGTGGCCGGGGCAGGTTCAGGTCCCCAAGTTCAAAAGAGTGCGAATGGGTGGACGGTCCTTTAGAGTCCAGACCATCATCCAGTGGAACAAACTGCCAATGAGATTGAGATTGGAGACGTCAGAGCCCGCATTCCGAAGAGAGCTCAAAACAATTCTCTTACCCAAAGCCTAAGACTCATATCTTAGAAAGACTCAACTTAGGCTGGATGTAAGCTATAGCTGAAGCGGCAACAGTTCAATAGCGGGGGGACACACTTGCTAGTGTAACCATGCACTTTACAAGCTGTATAAAATAAATAAAATAAATACTCCTACAAGTTACATGCTAGATGATATTCCGCATGCTCAAATTCCAGGAGTGGGGGATAGAGTAATACCGAACATGGATCGCAGGAAGTTTAGACAGAAAGACTTATAACATTGAAAGAGTCTGCAATTCAAAGTAATGGAGTTTCCAACAATGAAATGGAACTAGTTCTAGTTGAAATTGAGCAACAACAAAATACAAATGAAACACAGATATCAATTTGGCCTACCACTGACATCTACATTAATACGATTCTACAGGAGATGTCTGCCAGTTCAACAAAACCTTCTGAGCTACCAAAGTTAGATTGAACTGCTTCTGGCTACTTCATCGATTTTGACACGTTTTCTCTGGATCCAAGTGAACCTGAGTCACTGCCAGCTCCAGTTTCTTGCAAAAGACAACTTCATGATTTTTATATTTTCCTAAAAAATATATACCTAGTTTCCCCATGGCTACAACTCTGGATAATAACTGGAATACTGTCCCTACCCTTTTGGATAGGTTTGGTGAGTGCCTTTTTCTTGCTTGTGAATGGACACTATGTCCCAGAACGCTCTGCAGTATCAAATGTGAACTTGGTGCTGAAACCTCATACGTCATCTCATCATGAACAAAAAGACCTGTCTAATGTGAACATTACAGCAATTCCTGACTGAAAAGTTTGGGATACGGTTTCATATGATGTATTTGGCCCCACTGAACTTTTAAAAATACCATATCTATTAAAAATTATATTATCACCTAAAGTACATATTCTGACGAATGGGATTTTAAAACTATTAACAATATGTTGTCTGAATTAGAACACAAAATGAAATGTTTGATTACTCTTATGATTTCTAGGAAATGTACTGTTATCAATACTCTGGTCATCAATTTTTGCATTAAACGAGTGCTCCACGTAAGATTTTTGCATACCACCAATGGGAACATTGCCCAACACCACCAAAAGCCTGCATTAGGAAAGGAAGACTGAACCAGTGTCATTACCCCGTCCTAAGACCCAGCTTGAGGGCAACACGTAAGAGCGTCTTATCCGCCCTCTTTTTCATGTAAGATACTGGACTCCTGGGGATCACCATTACCTGGTACATCCCCTCACTGTACAATACTGATCACTGTTAGATAGACGCTTTTTTTTTTTTGTAAACCTTCATTGGTACATTAATCAGTTACATTCAGAGTCTACCAACCATCACGGTTGAACATAGGTATAGAGGTGGTCGAAGCAAACAATATAAAACAGGAGCAATGCAAAAGTACGCCTCACAAAATCTATGTTGTAACTCAGGAGAGCTTAATACCAGCATGGCCACAGGATTAGAGAAGGTTTGTTTTTTTAAATTAAGGAAGAGCAGGATCTGATGCCGCACAATTAGACCTTACCCTAGCAAGGGTTACACATAAAACAGGATATTCACAGTCAGGACCACTGTAGGCAGGATATTTGTGTCAGTATGTAGAATCAGGATATTCAATAAACATTACATGTCCCCACCCAAACAGTGTCCGTCCGCCGTGTCATAAAGCATTGAAAAGCATACACCCTTTTTTCTGAACTAGTAAAACGCACGGAGAGTTACCTCTAATCAGTCCCGCAAAGAAAGAAGAAAAGGAAGAAAGGAAAGAAAAGCCAAAATTTAACAAGAAAAAGGAAGGCCATAGAACAGAAAAGGGAAAAAGAAGAATAGGAAACCTTGTAATGTTCCAGGAAACTGCACCGTCAAATGTCATCCGCCGCCATTTTGGCCGTCCACGATCCGGAGAACAATGTGTATCGCCATATGGACAGCCATTTCGTAGTTTCCGGCTCCCACAGCGAAACTCGTCACCAGGAGAGGCGTGCGAGAGGGAGAATGGTAAAACACAGAGGGTGATTTTTCCAATTAAGCAATGTACCCCTGGAATCAGGTATCCATGAAGCAATCCATTAAAAACAAACAAGGAGTCCCTCATGCGCGAACTTCCTCTCTCGCCGCCGATAGGGTCAAATCAAGTTCCCACCACAGTGCCTGTACAGCAAGGCCTAGCAGGGGCTGCATAAACAAAGTCTCGCAACGGGGATACCGGCGGCAGGTTGTCTTCCCATTCCAGTAGCACCGGGCTCACCCCTGGAACAATCCACATCCAATTCCGCCCTTCCAGCGCACGGGAGGCATCCGATCCTCTCCCCTCGATCCATCGCGCGCGCTGCCAACGCCATTTGCAGACACACCTCATTAAAGCGCTACTCACAGGAGGGACCCCCAGCCAGAACGCCGCGTCGACAAATGCCAGGGCCGCCCGCCCTAGGTTTGGAAAAAGGCATGGTGTCATCAGTTTCCCCACGGTGGTACACAATAGGAGTATCATCCCCACTTTGCGGCGGATGAGCACATACGAGCCCCCGCAGTCCAAAAAGGTGCCACAGTGGTGTAACGCCGCAACCAACTCCGATTAACTGAAGTGCGGAGTGTAGGCAGCGCATTGCGGGCCAAACAGAGTTCCAACAGAGGAGCCAAAAGCAGTTGGTAAATAACCAATTCCGTCGGGGGGAGGGGGGGACATCAAACCAGCGCTGAAGGACGGCATATGTCTCGTCCTCAAGTTCCATGGGGCAGCGCTGGGGGCAAGTTCTCGGGGGCGGGCTGACCTGCATAGCGGTTGACCGGCACCTTCCGGGTCCGTGCGGCCGTTGTTGTTGCACTCTCGGGCAGCGGTGAAATCACCCGGGGTCCTGGCTTCAAGTCTCGTGCAGGCCAGAATCACGAAGGTCCGTATCTCCGCTTTTGGGGCACGGAAATCCCTCGGAGTCGGACGTATCTGCCCAGCGCCCCTTCCGACACACGGGAGCACCGGAGCTGTGCGCGATGGTCGATGGGATCAGGCGGCGGGAGAGGAGGGCCGGCGGAGCCGGGAGCCCGGGCGACCATCTTGGCCGCCGGTCTGGCTCCGCCCCCAGATAGACGCTTTTATTTTTTATTTTTTAAATCAGTTTTATTTTCTTGATGAAGACTAGAACCTAGGTCCATACATACGCAGCGTTAAGCCCACAACCCATGCAGGGCCGGCCGCGTTTCATTCAAGTGCCTTCCAGAATATAAAAAGGCATTGGTAAACTAGTTGGAACACAGCATGTCGCCTACAACCCTTGTTGGGCCGGCCACATGACACAGTGTGTATATATAGCAATATTAGAGTGCTGTGGGAAGTCTCAGGACCTGTTTAAAAGAAATAACATTGTGAACACGGGGAAGAGGCCCATATAAAAGTGAATAGCGGTAGATGGACGGAAAAGGGTCAAAAAAGAAAGAGGAGATAGTAGAAAGGCGAGGTACATAGCAACTAGGGCGGTTGGATGGACGGACGGGAAGTGGTGCGTGGTGGTGCCTGGTGCTGCGAGTGGAGGCCTTGATGTTTGTTGAAAGGAGCGGTGTGCAGGATTGTTCTAATTATGTGAGGAGCCTGTTGGGATCTGGTGGGAGTATACCATCTTCAAAGAGTCGTAGCATTCTAAGTTTGGAGGGCAGGTAGCGCGCATGCTCTATTTTACAGTGGTATTTAATTAAGGGTCGCCAAACGACCATGAAGCGGGTGTCACTTGATTGCAGTCGCGCTGTAAAAAAATATTCCATGGTTATTACATACCATTAGCGCATGAACTAAGCGACAATTGGGGGAGTCTCTGCTTTTTTCCAATATTATGCTATAAGTTGTTTAGCAGCCTTGAGCATGTGAAGTGCTATAATCCAATCGCTGCGGGTGAGCGTTTTTATCTTATCAGGTTTAAGGCCCAAAAGGATCGTGGTTGCGGACTCAGGCAGAGGGAAGCACAGTACCATCCTTAATATGACTAAGGACTTCCTTCCAGAGCAGGGTCAGGAGCGCACAATCCCACCATATGTGAATGAAGTCTTCAGATGCATTCAAACACCTCCAGCACGAGGGGGAAGTGGTAGGGAACATTTTGAGCAGTCTAGCGGGCATGTAATACCATTGTGTCATAATTTTGTATGCATTTTCCCTCTGTGAGATGCTACGGTAGACCCTAGGAATGTCCCGCCATAGGTGATTTATTATTTATTATATTATTATTATATATGCTTCTATAGCGCCTGAATAGACCCCCGAAGGGGTATCTCCGCGCTTTGCCATACAAAGGAGACCAGCTACTCTGCCCATAAACATTTTTAGTGGGTGGTAGGAGGGGAGTGAATTAGATGCTGGAAAAAAGGTACGTTTTCAGGGTTTTTCGGAAAGACAGGTGATCAGTACTAAGTTTTAATGCGAGGGGCAGGGTGTTCCATAGGACAGGCCCTGTGTATGCTAAGGCCCTGCCTCCTTTTTTTTTTTTTTTTTTTGTTTTTGGAAGACCTTTATTTCACATTTGTCCATCATCATACAGGGTGCATTGCATGGCCCACAGAGGGGCGAATCAAATAGTCAAGAAACAGAGTGATACGGCATGGATGACACAGCCATTTAGCTGGCAACCCGGGGGTCCAGCGGCAGTATACATGATGGAATCAGCATTGTCATTTGGAATTGCCCATAAGAAATGATCAGTCTAATTTTCTCTTTTTTTTTTTTTTTGTAACAACAGTAGAAATGTGTCATTCAGGCAAGCATCGCAGTCGTCGCAGCTTGTTCCCCGGGACCTCACCTAGGTGTGTGTAGAGCTGTATAAATGCGTAGCAATGCGCGGGTCTCGGGGAGGTTGTGGGTATGGCTCGCATTTGCAATGCTCTACCGTGCATGACAATCAGTGTGTGGTATAGCTCACTGAGGCATAAAACTACCGGTGAATGCTCGCGAGTCCAGGTCGCAGCCCTAAAAGCGATGTCCACATGTGCGGCAGCAGGGCGTGCACACTAATCCTCAGGCCCCAGGCGCAGCGGTCAGTCAGTGTTAGGACAGGTTCACTCCGCCTTGCCGCGTGTTTGTTCACTGCGTGCGCCGGAGCCCTAAGCGTCAGTACCTCTTCGTACTCCAGGTGTAGCATGCGTTTCGTAGTGTGCTGTCGCCTAGTGGTCGCTCTATCCTCAGTGTCCATATCGAGAGCTAAGTGTAAGTCCGGTCGGGGAACTTGACCAGCGGTTAAACTATCCCCCACGCGTCATAACGGCAGGGGAAAACTGGGGTCGGGTAATGTATCGCGGTCAGGGAGTGGGTGGAGGGGGGGCATGAAGGAGATCATCGTGTGATGTAGCGGGGGGGGTAAGCAGCCAGAGGGACCAGGGCTAGGAGGACAGGAGCTGTGTGTGGGCGGGGGGGAGGGGAGATGGTGCACTTCCAGGTAAGGTCTCGGCATGTGAGTGCGCCCAGCGCGTCTACGAGGCAGGCGGTGGTCGCCTTAGGTCATCTCATGTTCCTGGCAGGCCTCCTGATACGTCTGGAGGAGATCGTCCCAGAGCTGGGCGATGGGGAACTTGCGTAGTCCCGCCGTTTCCTCCCTCAGGAGCACGGCACTTTCCGCTCGCGCCCAGTTAGTGAAGGACGTTCGCCAGTGCCGCGTGTGGGGAGGGGTAGCAGATTTCCAATGCTTGGTGAGCAGGCGTTTGGCTGTGATGAGGCCCATGTCCCAAAAGCGCGCTTGCACTTTGTTGGACTTAGTGCGTTTGTATAACCCGAGAACGCACGCTTCCCAGGTGTGCGGTAGCCTCTCTTCAGCTCCATGTGAGAGGAGTTTCAGGACTACTTCCCAGTATTCCCTCACCTCAGAGCAGTGCCACAGCATGTGTAGCAAGTCCGCTCCCGGTAGAGAGCAGCGCTGGCAGGCCGCATCCGCAAGCGGGAAGTACCTATTGATTTTATCCGGCGTGAGGTATGCGCGCTGGAGCAAATAGTACTGTATAATCTTAAAGCGGGGGTTTCTAGGGATGTTGGTCGGTCCCGCCAAGACCATCGCCCACTCCTTATCGGTCCAGTCCCGGCCCCTGTCCGCCGCCCATTTGTCACGCAGCGGCTGTGTAGAAGGTTGCGAGTGTGTCTGTAACGCCTGCGCCAGCCAGTGTATGATGTGCGATCCGTTGCCCATGACATGCAGGTACTGGATATAGCAATGCATCGGGAGTTCTTCCGTCACTTCACCCCAGGAGGCTGTGAGCGTGCGCAGTAGCGACGCGTGCTGCAAGAACTGCCCAGCCGGGAGATCTGCGCTGTCAGCCAGGGCTGCGAAGGTAAGCAATTCGCCTTCAGCGTACAGGTCGCTCAGCGTGTCCACCCCCGCCCGTGCCCATGCTTCCAAGCGCGTTTCCGTGAGGATCCCCGCCGGGGTCGGTGTGCCCAGCAGTGGTATGACCGGGGCATACGGCTTGGTCGCTCTGGTGAGGCGTAGGCACCTCAGGAAACATTTCCGCGCCACCGCCACGTGCAGCTGGGAGGGGCATCGTGCTTGGGTGAGCGGGTGAAATAGTGTATTAATCTGCGTTTGCGTCCATGCAGTCTCGTTTTCCGAGGCTGTATCTTCAAGATATTTGCCACTCAGCCAGTACGCCACCCATTGCGTCTGTGCCGCAAGGTAATACAGCTCTAGATTGGGAACTGACAATCCTCCCGAGTCAGTTGGCATGTACATCTTCGTCAGTGCCACTCGTGGGCGGCCGCTGTTCCATATAAGGTCGCGGAGTAGCACCTCTAGGTCTCTAAATATCCTGGTTGGGACATAAGTGGGTATGTTCGCGAAATAGTAGAGTAGCCGGGGCAACACAATCATTTTAGACAGAGCTATGCGGCTTGGGACATTAAGTGGGAGGGTATTCCAAAAGCGGACCTGCGCCCGTATCGAGGCGATCGTCCTAACGAGGTTCCCCTCCAAGATGTCCAGCGGGTTCCGATAAATCTGTATTCCCAGATAGCGAAAGGAGGTGGGGTACCACTGTAATCTGCCTCCGCCCAGTTGCACGTCGCACTCGGGCGTGTCTGGGCCAAAGGGGTAGGCCCCAGATTTGGACCAGTTGACCCTGAGGCCCGACATCTCCTCAAATGCAGCAAAGACGGCAGTGAGAGAGGTGGGGATTGCGGTTATGTCCCTGACGTATAGGAGCAGGTCGTCTGCATACAACGACACCGCATGCAGACCATCCGCCAGCGGGATGCCCCAGTCTGGCCCCTGTGCTCTAAGAATCGTGGCTAGAGGTTCCATGGCCAGGGAAAACAGCAGCGGGGACAGAGGACAGCCCTGTCTAGTGCCTCTGCGCACCCGGATGGCATTGGAGTGTAGTTGGCCCGTGCGTACCCTGACCAATGGTTTGTCGTACAACAGGTCCACCATGGCCTCGTATCCTTCTCCCAGGTGGAACTTCTCCGCGACCGCTCGCAGGTATGGCCACTCCACGGAGTCAAAGGCCTTCTCCAGATCGAGAACGAGGCAGCCCGCTCTGGGCCACTGCCGGATGGCATATTCCTGCACTCGGAAGAGGCGACGGATGTTGTGGGAGGTGTGACGCTTTGGGACAAAGCCATTTTGATCTTGATGCACCAAATGAGGCACATGGGGAGCCAGCCTTCGGGCCAGTGTGGAGGCCAGTATTTTGTAGTCCGTGTTAAGCAGCGCCAGGGGGCGGTATGAGCCCACTCTGGTACCGTCTTTGTCCGGCTTCAGGATGGAGATCAGATTAGCCTCGTTCAGCGTCGGGGGCAGGATGGAGTCCTCCGCTGCTGCATTGTACATCTTTAGAAGCTCTGGAATAAGAATATCCGAGCCGGCCTTGTAAAACTCCGCCGGGAGTCCATCAGGGCCCGGTGCTTTGCCGTTGGACAGGTGGAAGATTGCCTCACGGAGTTCGTCCGCCGCAAGAGGGGCCCCTAGTTCGTTCTGTTGCGCCACTGTCAAGTGTGGCATCTGTAAAGGGGCAAGGTAGCCGGCAATGTCTGGGTGCGGGATTGGTAGTCTGGAGCGGTACAGCAAGGTATAATGCGCAACAAAGGTGTCGTGTATGCGGCGCTGTGTGTACACAGTAGTCCCGCCCGCCTCCTGTATGGCCGTCACAGGGGCCGCGCGGTCCTCTTGAGAAATCAGCCAGGCCAGGAGCCTACCAGGCCTGTCACTAAGGTGATGTGTCCTCGCCGAGTGTGCAGTATAATTGATGTGCTTGAGGCGTTCCAGCAGCGCCGCATGTTCTGCGCGCGCCTCCAGCAGTGGAGCCTCGTCACCCTCCACAGCGTCTCCCTCCCTGGCAAGCAAGCCTGTTTCTAGTCCGGTAAGGTCATGTTCCAGTTGGTGCTTAATCTGGCCCTGTGTCCGCAAGCAGTGTCCGCGCACCACCACCTTAAACGCATCCCATTCCACTTGGGGAGAGGAGGCCGTGCCTGTGTTGTCCTCAAAGTACTGAGCAGTGCATGTGAGTAGGGAGTCGCGGAAGGGTGCATCCATTAGCAGCGCGGGCTGCATTCGCCAGGTGGGCACAGGGGGCAGCGGCTGCTCCCAAGTGATAAATAGAAGGTGAGGGTTGTGGTCGGAGTGAGTGCGGCCCATGTAGTATGTGTCCGTCACGTGGGGCAGTATGTCAGTGGACGCCATGAACCTATCAAGGCGGACGTGGAGGCCATGCGCGCCTGAATAGTACGAGTACACCCTCGCGCCTGGGTTGCGTGTTCTCCAGATATCATGTAGGTCCCATCGCGCCGCCCACTCTAGTAGGTCTTTCGTGGCATTTCTCGTAGGGGCATGTAGTGGGGGGGGCAGGGAGCGGTCCAATGTCGTGTCCAAGGTGCAGTTGTAATCGCCACCCAACACCCATGAAGACTCCCGCCAGATCGCCATCGTCTGCGAGAGGCGGTCCAGGAAGCCACCCTGATCAACATTAGGGGAGTACAGAGATACCAGCGCCACCTGATGCCCATCCAGTCTGCCCCGCACGGCTGCAAATCTGCCCTCGTCGTCAATCGCAGCTTCCTCGCACACCCAAGGAGTCCCCGGGCGGACCCATATCAGCGCCCCTCGCGCGTACGAGGAATACTCCGTGGCGTACAGTTTCCCCCGCCATCTACGGTGTAGTGCCCTCACTTCTGTCCCGTTCAGATGCGTTTCCTGTAGCAGCGCGACGTTAATCTTGTGACGCTTCAGGTATGAGTATATGTGGTAGCGCCTAGCCGGTGTGTGCATTCCCCTAACATTCCAGGTACATATCTGTATGCTAGCCATCTGTGTCGTGATAGCCAGGGTCTTTAGTGTCCGCCCCACACCGCCCCCACAACAGTCCGTCCCGCCCGCCGCTATGCATCACCCCCGCTTCTAAAATGTAGTCGATGTCTCTCGTACTGTGCCTTAGCCTCCAGCAAGGTATGGGGACAGGGAAGAAAGGGAAAACATATAGCCACAACATGGCAACAGGGAATGTAATTCCAAAAGGTCGGCTGCACAACATGTCGCCGTCCAAACACTCTAATGAGCTCGCAAACTATACAGTCCTGGGGGGTAAAAAGTGACTTGTAACTAGCAACAGGTACAGCATTGTAGTCCCTATGGGAGCCATGTGTCCTTCCCGGGCAAGGTATGGAGCCCGCTGCGGATCAGGAGCTGCCCAGTGACCGTCACCCAATGCGGTGTCAGCGGCCCGCCCCAGCAGCCACAGGAGGGGCTATAGTTCCATAAGGGGGGGCGCCTCTCCCACGAGCGGCTCCTGCTGTGGCAAATGTTCGAAGCAGTTCCGCAAGCCAATTGTTCAAGTCTGCGCTGAGGGCAGTCAGATCATGCGCATAAAAACGAAAATAGTACTTACAGTGCCTGGTGTCTCCCCCAGTGGCAGCAGCAATCTCTCTCACCATTCAAGGGGTCCGTAATCCACCCAGTAAGGAGTCAGATCAGCCAAGCGGTGGTTCGTACAGCGTCACATCTCGCGGTGAGCAGGAGGGGACAATTCTGATCACATGTTAACCAAAGAGGTCCGCCGTTTGGGGTGTGACGTCGGGGGGTCCCCCCGATTGCTGGGTGTCTGGGATGCCGTAGATCGCCTCGTCGTCCGTCAGTGATGCAGCTGGGCTTGTGCCAGGGTGCGGCGATTGCGCCGGGGAGATGTTAAGTTCCGCAGCTCTGCGTAGCGCATCCCGTTGCTCCTGCAAAATAAGGTCCACGGGCGGGGAGTGGGTCGAGGCGGATCCGGGCTGCAGCGGCGTCGGGGTCCCGCGGCGGCGCCGACGTCGAGGTCCTCGGGTCTTCTCCATGGTAGAGGTCCTCTGCGCTCTCCGCGGAGCCTCAGGCATACCCCCATCCAGCCAGGCCTCCGCTTCATCGGGACTCGTGAAGAAGTGCGTTTTGTCCTGTGCCACCACTCTCAGTTTGGCAGGGAATAGGAGCGAATATTTCAGGTTCACTTGGCGCAGTCGCTTTTTCACCGCCAGGAAGTTGTGTCTCTGTCTCTGGACCTGCACTGTGTAGTCCGGGAAGAACATCACAGTGGCGTTCTCAATGGTAACGTCTCCCATCTTCCTGGCTTCACGAAGTATGGCGTCGCGGTCCCTGTAGTTGAGGACGCGAAGGATGAATGGTCTAGGATTGGAGCCAGGGGGCAGGGGCCTCGTGGGAACACGATGGGCTCTCTCCACCACAAAGTAAGACGAAAGTGTACCTTCCGGCAGCAGATCTCTCAACCAGTCTTCCACATGTCGGGCTGGGTCCGTCCCTTCCCACTTCTCCGGAACACCCACTAGGCGTATGTTATTTCGTCGCGCCCTTCCTTCCGCATCCTCCGCCCGGTCCTCCAGGAACTCCACTCTGTTTAGGAGATCTTGTACTTGCCTGTCCACCCGTGTGACCTTGGGCTCCACAGTTGCCATTGCGCCTTCCAGCGCCGAAGTGCGGTCCTGTAGCTTCTTGTGGTCGGCCCCGAGGTGGGTGAGATCTATCGCCACTCCATCTATCCTAGCCTCCAGGGAGGTACGTGTCTGCTGGAGTGAGTTTTCCATGCGTTCCATGGCGGCTAGGACACTGTCAAGCTTCGACGCCACCTGGTCCGCATCCATCTTGGCCGTCGTCTTCGTCTGCTTCCCCTTCGTTTGCGTGTTGCCTGCTCCGGTACGTGTTTTCACGCCTCCAGACATGAGCCAGGCAGTGCTTGTGTCGTCGACCCTCCTGTCTCCGTGAGGGGCCGAGTGTCCGGGCCCGGTGCAACGGCGGAAGGGCGACGGGGAGGGCCAGGTCCCTATGCAGTTGCTGCTCCCCTTTCGCACAGCGAGCGCGGCAGCTTCTCAGAGGACCTGTGTCACAGCCGTGGGGCAGCGCCCGTGTGGCGGGGGGGCCCCGGGGGCGCCCCCGGCAGCGTGGAACGGTCTCCTCGGCGTCACAGGTCAAAGGTCTGGTATGTGCGCCCCTGACTCACTCCGGGCGGGCGCCTCTTCCGTCCTCCTCCGACCCCCGTAGGGCCAACTCAGGTTAGGGGCGCAGTCGGAGCGGTCCGATCAGCAGGGCGGTGGGGGGGGAGTGCAGTAGGGCCAGGTCAGGTTATTCAGGCCAATCAATCATTACCCTCAGGTTCATTGGGTCTGAGTGCGTTCCAGGCGCTCCAAGTACTGTTAAGTGTGCCTCCCAGCAGGGGCTGCGGCCACGTGTTGCGCCGCCTGGTTCCGATGGTGGACGTCGCCTAGTCCGCCAGGTGCACGGTCCAGAGATGCAGTCTGGCCACTACAAGTGTCCGAGCAGGTGGGGCGCCGGGCTATGTGGCGTGTCTCAGGGGCAGGCACGGACCTCCCGCCCTACCTTCAGTCCCGAGGCAGCGTCTATTTCCGCCCCACAGCAGGCCTCCGCCACCGTCTCCACTCCAACGTCGTCAGGGAGTCGCCTCGGGGCAGCGGTGCGGTAGTTGGGCCGGACCGCCCGGCGTCGCAGCCGTAGAGGCAGTGGGCAGTAGCTCGGGGCCAGGTCCACCAGGCGCCGCGTCAGTACTCGCGGTCACACTGATCGTAGATGCCGGGAGTCGGGCGGCCCGCCCGCGTGGGCCAGTCTGGGGGCAGCCTCCAAGTTGTGCGTTGCTGGGCCCCGCTAGTGTGCCTCCTCGGGTTGCCTGTAGGGCTCCAGGTGGTCTCCGGTCCGCCGATGGGCCCGGGTAGTGTTGGGCAGTTGCGCGGAGCCTCCGCCACCGCGTTCCCTCCGTTAATCTCCCTCACGGGGCCTCCTCAGGAAGGTGAAGCCCCGGCCTCTCGCGATTCCTCTGCCCGGCAGGGTCTAGGGCCGGGCGGCCACAGTCTCTCGGCAGATCGCGGTGCAGAGCCCCGCCTCCAAAGTCCTCAAAAAGCCAGCAGGGCCCCAGGCGGTCCCCAGCCTGTAGGCGGGTGTCAGGTAGTCGTTCGGCGCCTCCGTCTCCGCGCCGCTACCAGCAGGCCCCCCCACGGGGCCCTCACAGGGGAGTGAAGCCGCGGCCTCGCATGATCTCGCCTCCCGCAAGGTCTAAGCTCGGGCGGCAGCTGGCGTCCGGGAAATCACGGTGCGGAGCCCCGTGTCCAAGTTCCTTGAAATTCGCGCAGCTTGTGCCCGTGGGTCATGGGCAGGTCCGCCCGCAGTTCCGGGGCTGCAGCGGCAGAATTGACGGAGAAATGGCCCGGTATAGGAAGGCTCAAACCGGAGCTCTACCCAGGCACGTCCTGCAGCATCGCGTGTCAAGCCACGCCCCCTAAGGCCCTGCCTCCTTGCCGAGTTTTTTTAATTTTTGGAACCTTAAGGAGCTGGAGGTTGCTTGATCGTAGTGAACGTCCAGGAACATAAGGAAGGAAGGCTGAGGTGAGATATTTCGGTCCTTTCCCCATCAGGCACTTGTGAATTGTACACAAGATTTTGAATTTGGTCCGCAGTCGCACTGGCAGCCAGTGAAGTTCTGTCAGTAGTGGCCGGGAGGGAGTCCTAGATGGAGCATTCATGACTAACCTCGCGGCCGTATTCTGGACCACCTGTAGTTTGTTAAATTGGCCTTCATTAGCTGACAAAAGAAGGCCATTACAGTAGTCCAGTCTACTGACGACCAGAGCCTGGACCAAGGTCTTTCTGTGGTGATCTGGGAGAAAAGGAAACACCCTTCTCAGCAAAGAAATAACCCCGAAACAGGTACCAGCAACCTGGTTGACGTGTTCTTTAAAGGTCAGTGACTGATCAAACAGCACTCCCAGATTTCTTATGGTCTGTTTAGGAATAGGGGCAGGTCCTAGTTCAAGCGGCCACCACTCATTGGACCATAGTGTTACTGCTTCCCCATAGAGTACAACCTCTGTTTTGGTCACGTTGCACTGTAAGCAGTTGTTTGTCATCCATCTGGAAACTGCCCTCATGCCTTCTGCGAAAGTTCTTTGTAAAGCAGGAGAGAAGGTCTTAAAAGGGAACAGAAGTTGGGTGTCGTCGGCGTAGGACACCGGTATAAACCCAAAGGATCTCACCAAGTCAGCCAGGGGGGCCACGTACACATTAAACAATGTGGGGCTTAGGCATGAGCCCTGTGGCACACCCCTGGTGAGCTCCCTAGCGATGGATTTATGGGAGCCCAATCGGACTTCCTGAGAGCGACCCGAAAGAAAGCTCTCCATCCAGGACAGGGCTGTACCTCCCAGTCCTATCTCTCTCAGCCGACAGAGAAGCAAATCGTGAGACACCGTATCGAAGGCAGCGGATAAGTCCAATAGCACCAGAATCATCGACCCTCCACTATCAAGCGTCATCCTGATGTTATTGGTGACGGCCAGTAGGGCGGATTCGGTGCTATGGTTGGGCCTAAACCCAGATTGTGAAGGGTCTAGGCCACCCGCTGTCTCGATATAGTTAGAAAGGTGGGTGTTCACGTGCTTCTCTGTTAACTTGCCGATGTAGGGCAAGAGAGAGATAGGTCGGAGGTTAGATAAGTCCGTCCAGGGTAGGGTCGCCTTCTTCCGGATTGGGTTTACTACCGCAGTCTTCCATTCCATGGGGACTTGGCCTTTGGCCAGGGAGGTGTTGATAACTGCCTGGATCGAGGGGCCTAAGATGGGAATCAAAGGGGCCACCATTTTGGCAGGAAGGAGGTCGCTGGGGGAGCCAGTTTTCATATGGCCAATAAGTGTTGCCAGATTTAGATCTGTGACGGGGGGAATGACAAACAGGGAATTTGTGGCCTGAGTGCCGAGTTTAGCTTCAGGAATGGGTGTAGTAGCCCCACCCTTAGAGGTTAAAATTTTGTCATAAATCAAATTTATTTTTTCCTCGAAAAACTCAGAGATTTCGTCACAGAGTGGTTGAGAAGCATCATCGGTACTTTCAGTGGCTGTGGGTTTAATAAAATCTTTTAGAATTTTAAATAATTCGCGCGGACAGTTCCCTGCCTCCTCCAGTTGCGCGGAGAGGTGGACTTTCCTGGCTAGTTTTATATTTTTATAATATGCTGACTGAGCCTCCTGAAAGGCTTCCCTGGCCTCTTCATTTTTTGATGTTCTCCAAAATTTTTCTAAACGTCTGCATTTTTGCTTTTCTTTCCTAAGATCAGCTGTATACCATTTCTCCTGTTTGGTATGGAGAAATTGTTTATGTAGTTTAAGGGGGGCAATGGTGTCAATAGCAGATTTTAGGGATTGATTAAATTTCTCTACTGCAGACTCAGCAGTATCTGTCTCCGTAATAGTCGGTTGCACCCAGTATTTGTGCAAGTTGGTTACTGAGATTTTATGCCATTCTCGACGAAGAATAGGCGGGGGCAAGGCTTTCTGAGGTCGATTGATTGGTCCAGCCAGATGGAACTCAATCAAAAAATGATCTGACCAAAGGATGTTTTTAGCAGGAAAACAACGTATTTTGGAACAGTTTGAGAATATAAGGTCGAGGGTGTGCCCACCTATGTGTGTGGCACCGTTGTTGCTTATATTGAGCCCCAGGTGGGATAGGTCAGTGGTCAGATGAGTGGCTTCCGGCAATTCTGGGACGTCCATATGTATGTTAAAATCCCCGAGGAGGATAAAATCCTCCTTGGCTTTTATATGGGGAGCAAGTGTTTCCAGAAGGAGCAGGGCGAAGTCCGGATTGGGAGTGGGTGGACGATACAGAAGGGCTCCTCTCCAGGAAATATTACCTAATGTGATTTTAAAAATCATGATTTCCAACATTGGACTACATATTTTATCTAAAATAGTTGTCTTAAACGTATCCTTACAAATAATCGCTAAGCCACCTCCTGTTTTAATGGGCCTATCAGCATGCATAATTCTGTATCCTGAGGGAACACCCAACACAACAGCAGGTGTAGTGTGGGGTTTCATCCACGTCTCAGTAAAGAAACAGAGATCAGGTTGTTCCGCGTGAATGAGATCCCAAATCTGTAGTTGGTGCTTAGGCATGGAACGCACATTTAAAAGGAGACACTTAAGTTCCAGGGGAGTAGTGGGTATATTATCCACTGTGTAGGTGTGATTTCCGTAGTTGATGTCCGCTGCTATTGGCGTTGAAATGGGTGTGTAGTTAGCAACGGAGGGTGCTGTAGGATCTGGTATGTTCGAGATATAAGGCCTTTCGAGTCGTCGAAAGAATGGACTAGCTGCTCAAAGGGCGTGAATGGCCGGACATCGGCCTGTTACATCTCTGGTGAAGACACCCAATGCCGCAACTGTGCATATTGTAGTCCCACTTCCAGTGGAAGACGAAATTCTTCCCTGCACTGGACAAACCTCTTAAGCGTGCCCCGTTCATGTGTGGCCAGCGACATGGCGGATTGAGACGTGACTTTGCTCGGCTCCCGGCTAACTTCATAAATCCGTCATCGTAACAATACCAGAAATTTCCTAAATGTCGACAACTTGAACCAAGAGGAGCCCCGACAACCTTGCAGCCTGATCCGACCGCCGTACTGTTGAGGAAGGGCTGGATTCGGCGCCGAGAGGGAGAAGCAGGCAGGCGAGCCCGCGACAAGATGGCGACCAGACCAGCTGCTTCGGCCTAAGAGGAGCTCTACCCGGCGGTAGGAGCGCACTGCAATCGGACCCTCCTCATCTGCGGGGCCTGTGGCGCGACCCGACCGAGGGAGAAATGGGCATTCCCATCCGCCAGTGCCCGGAGGTTGCTGTGTGGTGATCCGGGCTGAGGGGTGCTCAAGGGGACTGCCGGAGCCCCGGACGGAGGCGGGCCGCCCGGCCGTGGCTGGTGAACGAGACGAGCGGCGAGAGAGGGAGACCGGAGACAGTGGTGTCCGCGCAGACTACGGTCCGGGTAAGGAGTGGGGCTAAATCGGTCAAGAGGCCGAGATTCTGAAGGCTCCTTCGAAACCCCCCTTCCCCCCCTCCCCCCGCGACCAGCAACCGAACAGAAGAGATCCTGACGGACGGACCTGGCACTCCGGTGGTGACTGGCTGACCGGGCTCGCATCCTCAGCCCCCCCCGCCCCGTTTGCCACTGAGGGACGGGGGAGTGCTCGGGCCTCTCCGTGGGATGCCCGCGGCAGGTGGCGCCAACAGGGGAGTGAGAACCACGGGCATGCCGGAGGGCACCGTGGAGGGACCTTGTTCGGGCCGGCGCCGACCCCCCTCGAAGCATCAGCCCGGACGGGTTACACACCGCCCTAGAGGTCCATCGTGGGAATAGCAGAGCACCGTCCCTGCCACGTATGGCCGATCTGGATAGAAGGGGGTGACAATAACACCTCAACAGATACATGTGGGTGCGCTCCTGAGTACCGCACTATCCTCCACCGCCCATCCGCCATTGCCCTTGACACCCGGTCTATGGACTGCTTGTGAGGCCTACTGTTCTGGGGCGACCGGATTAGCGTGTTTTCTTCTCCCCACCACCTCCCGTAACTTTCAGGCCACAGCGAGAGGCGCCTGATCAAGCCCAGAGTCCAACAAAACAACAGTTAAAGAGAGGGTCCAAGGGATATATGGTTTAGAGACCCGCATCTGATTTAATCCCCAGCTACTGCTTAATTTATAACGCACAAAACACAGGGGGTCTACCAGCTAAATTCTAAAGCTGCACTGTCAACGAGTACACAGGATCTCGTAGTGTACATATCACCTAAAGACAGCGTATTTCAGGAGAAAGAGAGAAAAGGGTGAACACTAAGTGCACAGAATAGACCGGCACTTCATGGGTTATTCATACGTGGCTGACTAATCCAAAGCAATTTGAAAAAGGTTTCCCATCAAATTGACTCAATGATCAGTCATATCATTTGGCCAAACCCGGGTGCATAATAGGCTGGTCCCCTGATCATTGGGACATCAAACACCGCACCTTATTGCTCTTTTTAGGATTTGGTCCAGCAAAAATACACAAACCGTCCATGATGACTGATCTTTTGATGGTAAAGGTAACAAGTGCAACAGAAAAAATTAGTGACTTAAAATAGGATGGAATGTCCTCCTTCTAACAACTTTATTCTGCGGACAAGACACACCTCCTAATTAAAAAACCAGAACAGTGCGAGAGAGACAGTAACAGATATCTGCCTAGAAATGGGCCAACATGTTTCTGCCTAACGGGTATTAAATCCCTTGGCATTCATCAGGGCCTCTGCTCTTCTAATAGTTGCACTTCTAGTAGTGGAACAGAACAATCACCACCATCACCAAAGGAATAAAGTATAATAAAACCAGTTGAATACAGTACAACCTGTAACAACCATGGACATTACCCCTCCATATCACGTTAGCTACCGTGAATTCTGTGGAGGAAAATGTTACATCATTAATGCTGTGTTAGATGTGTCAGTCACATATGCAAAGTGTAACACCCAAATACAATTTTATACGAAAAAGTAAATGAATAGATTGCTCACCCTTACTGGTAGGGGAAAGGACCTCACCTCACCTGGACCATGCTCAGGTATATAAGAGGCTCCTCACTACAAAGACATAAGGAGGAAAACAGAAAGGTAGCACAATAAAGCAACAGATTATGAGCTTTTAGTAATGCCCAAATATCATTCCTGTAAAAGAGTTTCCCTACATCTAGAGGAAAACATGTGAGGAAGGTCAACCTAAGACTGAATGGGCCAGACCTCAAAACAACTCAGAAAATTCACTCTGACACCAAACTGTTGGAGGTACAAAATGTCCTATGCCACCCAGTTTAAAACAACTTGAAAAAAGCGCCAAGACTAACAACTTAGTATCTATATAGTATTCATAGTATACATATTCTTGTTAACTCACCTTTCCGTCTGTACCTCAAGCTACTTTCTGAGGCTTGGGGGAGGCACCGACGTCTAGGTGATCTCCTATTTTATAGTCCTGTGGGGGTTTGTTAGACTAGTAACCCTGTGCTTAGTTAATCTATGCTGCCACCTAGCAATACTGTGTCAATATGTCTTAAATCCTCCCACTCCTTGTATTGTGAGAAAAGGAAGGGGGTATCAAGAAGCAGCTTTTAAGTGTACTTAGAAAGTGTATTTTGATAAGGGAACCAAGCGCACTACTTTGCGCTCGAAAAAACGCGAGATCCTGCGTTAAAAACTACTCAATGATGTAATCGCGGCCATTTTAGTAGTTCGAAAAGCTCTGTATTGTTACTTCACCTGGCACCACACTCCGCTGGTCTTATAAGTGAGGCACAGGTTTTTTGTAGAGTATCACAAAGGTCTGTCTTGCAAACTTATCCTAAATAATAACGGTACTAATCCGAGCGTGTTGCTCCGCGCTCGAAATCGCGCTCGAAATAGCGCGAGACAAGGAATTTGAAACTACCGTGTGAGGTCATATCGGCCATGTTAGTAGTTCAGTCATAGGTCTGTTTCTAATATAGCCCAAAGAACTACCTGCAATTATCTTATTGAGGAAGACAGAAGTTTTATAAAAAGATGTCTCTTGGGTATTGTTGGTGTTATGGGGTATCGCGAGAAACATGCATTGCAAGATACAATCAGAGCGTCCTGCTCAGCGCTCAGAGATAACGCTCGAAATAGCGTGAGACCATGTTTTCAGAACTACCCAATGAGATCATATCGGCCATATTGGTAGTTCAGCCATCGGTCTGTATCTAATATAGCCCAGGGAACTACATACAATTCTCTTTTTGAGGAAGACAGAAGTTTTTATAAAAGGATGTGTCTTGAGTATTGCTCGCGTTCTGGGACAGCGCGAGAAACATGCATTGAAAAATACTGAAAAATACTCTCTGATTGACAGAAGGACCCATACACGTTATACTATAGGTCGAATTAACATAGTTCTCACTGGCTATAATTCAAAAATCTTATGGGAACAACACCATGATAATGGTTATTTGCTATGTTATATCATAATCCAAAGCCTAGCGTGTTCAGTTAGGGAAATAGATAGCAACAATTTATAAGCACATCCCAAGTCACAGTTGATATACAATAGGGATAATCTTAATGGAACATCCCCAGTGCTTGGTATTAGATAATAGCATAGACCAGTGATTCTATCTCCAATCACGACTATGGTGACCATGTGGGGTAAGGCTGTGTTGGTACTTTCATCTGTTTAATGCCTAACCCGATCGCTATAGAAGGGTCCAGGGAATATCATCATTTAATCCCCCTTATCAGACTGAAGCTTATAAATCCACTTTTGTTCCTTGGAAAAAAGGTACCCCGACACATCGCTGATGTGGCCGGGGATGTATGGCTTCTCCAAGACAGTCCATTGAAAATCCGTTCCAAGAAATGTCTGGTAAGTTTGGTGTGACTTTTTTTGCACAGGAAAGAGCTCTTATGCTCTAACATTCTTGTCCGGACTTTTCGAGTGGTCATGCCCACATATCGTGTGAAGCAGGGGCATGTCAGCATGTAAATTAAGTTGGTACTATTACAATTGCTGAAATTGCGCTGTAGCCAAGGTCTATTTGTGCCTATGTCTATCTCCCTTGTGTGTTTAGTCTGTGGACAAATCGAGCAGGTTCCACGCGGGTGGTGCCCAACCACAGGAGGAAGATTCCATAGGGTTTTGCCAAGTTTCTTAGGGGTCTCTTTGGGGCGTGTATGTACAAGCCGATCTCGGATATTACTGGACCTTTTGAACGCAAACAAAGGTTGCGCTATTTTTTCTTTACCATGGTTCAAAAGGAGCCAGTGTCTTCTTACAATTTTTTGAATGGCGTTGCTTCTGGTGTTGAAGGTACACACAAATGTGAGTCTTTCCAACGGTGGTTTAGAAATAGGGGCTTCAAGGAGAGCCTCCCTGTTATTGTTCAACGCTCTTTTCCTTGATCTTTTGATAAGCGTGTTGGGGTAATGCCTATCCCTTAGCTGTACACAAAGATTGCTCGCATGCATATCGAAGTCCTCTCTATTGGAGCAGTTCTACGAACACGTAGGAACTGGCCATAGGGTAGATTTTGGCGCAGGGACTTAGGATGATAACTCTCATACAAGAGGAGCGAGTTTCGGGCCATCGGTTTCTTGTAAAGCTCACTCTGCAGACCTGCAGGAGTGACATAAATGGATAGATCCAGGAATGCAATTCTATCTTTATGCGCTTCCATGGTAAATTTAAGAAACTGGTTTCTACTATTTAGCCATTGATGAAATTCTTTGACTGAATCTAGCGTGCCTCTCCACACCACCAACACGTCGTCAATATAACGCTTCCACCACCTAATAGATGTGTGGAAGCGGTTGGTGGGTGTCAGTATATGTTGTTGTTCGAACTTGGGGCACGTATAAATTCGCCAAGCCCAGAGTCCGTCATGGGGAAGAGAGACCAGATCCCGAGGACGGCCAGGCAGGAAACCATCGATAGCTATGCTACGACGCGATCACAAAGGCAGATGGCCCCCACGCCACTGGGCATGCGCACGTACACGACCATAATTATGGAGGCGATCCAAGCCTCGAGGGCCGATATCTAAAACTCTAGAACGGCACTTGAGACAAAAATAGGCGAGGTGGGTTCGGAGGTCCTCTTGTTGCATCAGGACTTCCGGAATCTACCGGAGAGAGTGACGGCCACTGAGACCAGAATTGGAGAATCAAAGGACTGCCTTACTACACTCAAGAGAGATGGCGGAGCTACAGGCGTCACACAAACAGCTGCTGTGGAGAGTGGATGATGCCGAAAACAGGGCAAGGCGCAACAACCTCCGCTTCGTAGGATTTAGAGAGGGCATTGAGAAGACCGACGTAGCAGCATTTCTTCGCGTCTGGCTATCATCAACATTTCCACAGGCCAAATTCTCGAACTGCTTTATCATAGAAAGGGCGCACAGAGCTCTGCTCATGAAACCTCCGGAGGGGGCAAGGCCGCGGCCGAACATTGCCCGTTTTCTTAACTTTGCAGACATAGACCTAGTTTTGAGAGAGGCAAGGAAAAAAGGGGAACTCAGACTGGAAAATGCAAATATCATGATATTCCCGGACTATAGCCAAGATGTGCAGAAACAGCGCCGCTCTTATGACTCAGTCAAGGCAAAATTGCGGGAAATGCATATATCCTACATGTTGCTCTTTCCGGCAAAACTGAAGGACTTGTACAAGGGTAGATCACACTTCTTCAGCCGCCCTGAGGAGGCCTGGCAGTGGTTGGAAGAACGACCCCTGATCCATGGAGCAGAGGAAGAGGGACGCAGAGCTCGCTTCGAAATAGCGGCAGCCAACTTCTGGAGGAGCCCGCTTAAGACGCAACGGTCCCACATTACAAGGATGAAACGCCATACATCCTCTCCACAGGACTCGGAGCGTACTGCGGCGACCGGAGGAGAACGGAACCGGAAGGCAACCACGGAGTAGAATTCGACACCGGGAAACAGATTCAGCAGCTTGGCCCACCACAATGTCGAGGAGTTGGAGAATGTGGCAAATTAACATTTGTCAGACCTGGAAGATTCGACAGAGCATTCGCTGCATCCCTTGGTCGCGGCGATCCGAGAGATGGAACAGGGGGCTACAGGAGGTGTGGAAGAGCGTGAACTGGACACACAAGATTCACAATCGTGAGGAAGTCTGGAACTGGTATCCGGAAACGCAGTACACCATTGCCGAGGACACGCAAGTTACGACCGCTATTTTCTGAACACCGTTTGACACTGTTGTTCTCTGACGGGTGGGGAAGGTGGGGAGGGGATGGCGGGGGTTGGGGATGTTCAACCAGTTTGCAGGGAGAGATGCAGGGGGGTGGAGGGAGGGAAACAGTTGATTGTTCATAGTCATGTGTATTGCTGCAGCATTCTATGCTCATACATCAGGGAACATCCACACTATCAGGTTAACACCTCAGAATGGCAAGTACATTAGATACACAACTGAATGACCCACCCAGACTCAGCGTCATGACCTGGAATGTGAATGGGCTCGGTAACCAGGTTAAGAGGGGACTGGTAAATGCATACATAAAAAGAATAGGACCAGACGTAATTTTCCTACAAGAGACGCACCTTAGGGAATCCAATTGCGCCTTCCTAGCTAGGGGACGCTATAAAGTGTTGGCCCACGCGGGATACACTACTGAGTCCAGAGGAGTTCCCATTATCCTAAAGACCACTTCCCCATTCTGCATCACACGCACGTGGACGGACCCACAGGGAACATGCGTTGGGGTTCGGGGGACATGGCGTAGACACACTTACACATTGATTTCGGTATACGCACCCCCTAAACTACAGGCTAATGCAATCAAGACACTAGCGAACATATTCCTCGATTCGGCCGACACCATTCAATTGGTGGGCGGTGACTTCAATGATGTTATGGATAGGAAGTTGGATCGCTCAGGGACGCCACCTACTAAGCATACCCAGACACCACTCGCCCAGATGATTACCACAATCGGTCTTACAGATGTATGGAGGTGGCTGCACCCGGGACAACCCGCATACTCCTTCTACTCAGCCCCACATAAGGTATTTTCGTGGCTGGACTACATCTTTATGTCCAGACAGGACTTGACTACTGACTCGACCGCAGAATATAGGGCAAGGGGAATCTCAGACCACTCGCCCCTGCTGATCAAAGTAGGACAGAGACGATACACGGCGGGGGCCACTTGGCGACTAGACGCTTGGGAACTTAAAAACCCAGCGGTCCTGAAGGGGGTACGGGCAGATGCACATGTCTACTTGGCAGAAAACGAGGGTTCAGTTGCCTAGGGAGTAACCCTCTGGGAAGCCTTAAAACCGGTCATGAGAGACAGGTTAATGAGTAGATTGGGAGAGGAGAGGAGAAAACTCCAAGGAGTGGTGGTGGAAGCGGAACGGGCCATAATAGACCTAGAGAGAGAGCACTTGGATACAAAATCCCCTATCGCACTGCGGAAATTGATAGATACACAGCGCCACTACAGGAAACTAGTGACAGACGAGACTAAGACAAAGAACCTGGCCACTCTCCACCGCCTATATGATGTGGGGGACAAATCGGGCAGGCTCCTGGCATGGCTCAGTAGGAAGGAGCGGGCAGAGCGCTGGATAGAACGCGTCATAGATACAGACGGTAGACTCGCCTATACAGATACACACATTGCTGAGACCTTTGCGGCCCACTATGAAAGATTATACTGCTAGGAACCTAGGCTCTTGCAATGCTGCTCTCCGGTATATGAGCCAGACTGAAATTTCCTCTCTAGACTCGGAATCCGCCAGGGCCCTTGAGGCCGACATCACGCTAGTGGATGTTTCTTCGGCACTTGCTAGACTGAGACCTGGGAAGGCTCAGGGACCCAATGGTTTCCCGGCTGAATTTTTCAATGGCACGGCGGACATCCTGGCTCCACACCTGAGAAACCTTTTCTTAGGAGCGTATCAGGAGGGGAGTCTCCCAACTGACCTTGCTACGGCAATCATCGTCCCAATATACAAAGAGGGCAAACCGCATGAGGACTGTGCGTCCTACAGACCTATATCCCTCCTGAACACAGGTAAAACTCCTCGCGTCGGTCTTGGCACTCCGACTGCGGTCGGTGATACCAGATCTGATACACCTGGGTCAGGCCGGCTTCCTGCCTGACAGGGCCACTAATTTCAATCTTAGGCGCACGCACAACTGGCTACAAGAGGTGAGGGACAGAGAGTCACCACACTGGTTCCTCTCCCTCGATGCAGAAAAAACCTTTGATGTGGTCACTGGCCGATTTTAGAGGCGGTACTAGAGAAATCTGGCTTTGGTCCCAAATTCCAAGCTTGGATTCGACTCCTTTACGCCAAGCCATGAGCCAGAGTACGGGTTAATGGAAGTCTATCACGAGAATTTCAGATCCAGAGAGGGACCCGACAGGGATGCCCTCTGTCGCCCCTTCTATTCACACTCACCATTGAAATCCTGGCGGCCCGGCTTTGACAGAATTCGACAATTAGTGGATTTAGAATAACAGACACAGATATTGCCCAAGAGAAGCTGTCCCTATATGCGAACGATGTCCTCCTATACATCACCAACCCGGTGACGACTATCCCGGAGCTCTTCCGGGAGTTGGAAAATTATGGTAAACGTTCGGGTTATACAATTAACTGGCATAAATCAATTCTATACGACCCCAAGGGCGGTAACCATTGGACGACGTTACCCCAACAATTAATAACTACTACGGAGGGTTTTCAATACCTAGGGATCTACATCACCCTTGACAAGAAACTCTCGCTACCGAAAAATATAGATACGATCTCTCTAAACTCAGCTGCAGACATGGAGAGATGGAAACGCCTGCCACTCACACTCCTAGGGCGGGCAGCCATGTATAAAATGATCATCCTTCCCAAATACCTGTACACCTTACAGAATGAATATTATCCCCTCCCAGACACATTACTACGCAGGATCCATTCGGATCTCCGGGCCTTCCTTTGGCTAGGAAAACAGCCTAGGATAGCACTAACCACGCTTCAAAGGCACCAATATAGCGGCAGAATCTCACTCCCAAACCTGGAAGCCTATTATTGGGCGGAACATACGACCCCGATTAATGAATGGTTACACTTGCCGGCAGACCATCCCACGTATGCATTAGAAAGACATACCCTATCCACACACAACTTACTGCACTTCCTGTATGGAGGGCCCGCACATCGCACACTGCTTCCGGCGACCCTAATAACATTACGAGTCTGGAATAAGGCCATGAAACGCACAGGACCCCTACTAGACAGACACCTCTTTGGCACTGTACGTGGCTACATGAGCTGCACAAACTAAAGGGCTTCAAGCGTTGGGATGACATCGGTATCTCCACCATCGGTGATGTAATAGCAAAGGGAGAATTGAAATCCTTTCAGACTATGAGAACCGCCTTCGGGCTTCAAAGTTCGCAGCTTTTTAAATATACCCAGTTTCGCCACGCGTGGAAGGCGCAACGTATAAGCTTGTCAGGGATACCAGAATATGCACCTTTGGAGGGGAGGCTTCTGCAAGACCGGATTCAGGAAAAACAGTCTCACTTACTTACAAAACACTAACCAACAACATGCTAGGGGACCTAGCGAAGCTTAGAAATGCATGGGAGAGTGAGGTAGGCACCCTTGAGGACCTAGATTGGGATCTGGTGTTAATGCACCCCCGAGAGGTAGCGATTAAGTCCAGGCTGCGCCTCATCCAATACAACGTGTTACATAGAACATACTATGACCGGATACGACTCTATAAGATGGGGAAAATAGACAGATGTCTCCGTTGCCACTGGACAGAAGGGGGTTTCTATCATATATTATGGTCCTGCACAGTAATCCAAATCTACTGGTCCCGTGTCTTCTCAGAACTGAAGGAGATCCTGGGAGTACCACTGGCACAGGAGCCTAAGCCGGCTCTATCGGGGATGTCCAATGATGTAGACCTGCCGCGCCACTTATAATCTTCTTGCTTCTGGCCTTGGTGGTGGCTAAGAGGGACATTGGGAAACGGTGGGGGTCCCCGACTCCTCCTGACCTGGAGGAATGGAGGCGAGGGTTGGACCTATACATGACGGCTGAGAGGGTGACCTACAAATCCAGGGGGTGCCCTAGGAAGTTCCGAAAAATTTGGTCTAAGTGGAGAAACTATCATGGACTCGATGGTGGGTTGGGGGATGGCTGAGCATATGGTTGTTATACTAGTTCATTCGGGTGGAGGCGGGAGGGGCAGGAAGGGGGAGGTGAGGGACGACTCCCTGATACTTAGCTCTTTTTCACAACTGTGTGGGGTACCGCGTATCAACAGCGTGCGATTGTGGGGTGGAGGGACTGAAATTACAGGAAAGAGTGTTGCTGAATACATGACTGTACTGCTGAGTTATACACAAAATGCAAATAAAAATGTTAAAAAAAAAAAAAGTGTGCTCCCTTCATACAGGTCTCCGATCACTCTGCAATCCCCCTGTAACCATAGGGCGAATGCTTGTGAGTGGAGGGCTGGAGGGAACAGTGGGTTACCTACAATGGGGTTTGTGGGGAGGGGAAGGTCGTTATACCCTTATGCACGGCTACCTTGTCCCATGTATCTAGGACTGTTTTAGTAGGCGCTGCGAGAGCGCACCGTATGGTCGAGCCACGTTAGATCCCAAATGGTATGCCCAGCTACCATCCTGTCCATATGAAACCACACCTTTTCACTTTCAGTGGTTGTCCATTCTGAGACAAAGCGGAGGTGAGAGGCCCATTAGTATTCCAGAAGGTTGGGGCACGCTAACCCCTCTGTCTCGAAGCATCATGAGGATCTTGTGGGAGAATCGTGGTCTACGACGACCCCAAATGAAGTTAGTTATATCTCATCGGAGGCCCTGTATCTGGTGTTGCGGGATAGGGGTGGGGAGACATTGGAATAGATACAAGATTTTAGGGAGTATCAACATTTTGACGGCGTTAAGCCTTCCCAGCCAGGATATAGCTAGGGCTTTCCACCCCTGTAGGTCCTCCAAGACCGTTCTCTTGCATTCACGACAATTGACTTGAGTCCATGTGTCCAGGGAAGGGATCCGTGGCCCATTGGTAAGGGGCGGGCGTCTTCAAGACTGGGATCTCCTCTTCGGGGATCGTGAGGTTTAAAGCCCAAGATTTCTCATGGTTAATTTTAAGGCCCTTGGCCAGCTCAAAGGACTATAGCAGAGTGTGAAGCGCCGGGAGAGATATATGTGGATGCGATAGTGTGAGGATAAGGTCATCCGCAAAGAGTGCTACCTTGTTCTGTTGACCTCCAAGAGTGAGACCATGTATGTCCGCATTCTGCCTGATCATCTCTGCTAAAGGCTCTATCACCAGGGCAAATAGCAGAGGGGACAGGGGACAACCCTGCTGCGTACCCCTATGTATGGAAAAGGGTTCTGTAAGCTTCCCATTGACCCGAACTCTAGCTTGTTGGGAGAGATAAGGGGCCATGATCATAGAAATCATGTTTTGGTCCAGTCCGATCTTGTGCAACAACGCTCGAAGGAAACACCAGTTCACCCGACCTAACGTCTTCTCCGCATCAATGTTAATGTTAATTTTAATGGGTATTTATAGAGCGCACTTACACCGGGTGGCTTCATGGCACTGACAGGCTTAGTTAGCTACCAGAATAACTATTTGTATGCTTGCAGAAACAACCAAGTCTTGAGAAGCTTTCTAAATTGCATAATATCAGTACTGGACCAGATTTCCAAGGGGAAGGAGTTCCAAAGCTTAGGAGCAAGGACCACAAATCTGCAGCCTCGCTTGAAGGTTGGAATAGTGAGCAGTGAGAGATGGACAGAACGAAGGTTTCGTATGGGAGTGTGTCTGTGTATCAGGCTGTTGGTAAATGCGGGACTTTTTTCCATGCAAGGTTTTGAATACAAGACAGCCTGTTTTGAAGGCACAACGCTGAGAAAAAGGGAGCCAATGTAGTTTCCTTAACACGGGTGTAACTGGTTGCCATCTTGGTTGTCGAAGGACCAACCGTGCTGCCTGGTTTTGAACTAGCTGCAGCCGTTTGAACAGGTAGAGTGGCATACCCAGATATACCGAGTTGGCATAATCCAAATGTGACAGAACTGTGGCAATTATAATCTGGATCAAGGCAAGTCTCAAGAGTTCGTTATGGGAACACAAGCTGTTTATCAAGACACTGGAGAATCCGGGCCTGTCTCGGACTTGTCCCCCTCCAAGGATCTGATGTGGTCAATAATGTCCTATTTAGCCTGCGACGATGATTGCTCATCAAGCGGTGGGGAGTGCCTGCGCTGACGTATGGTGGACCAAGACGGCTTGACAGGTATCCGTGTGGCGGGTGGGGCTGGCAGGCCGTGAGGTGGGGAGCCGGAGTAGTTGAGCCGCTTCTTTGTAGGACTGTATCACTTTACGAATGGACTCCCATGGAAAAATGAGGGCGAATGGGTGACCCCACTGATAGCAGATGTCCAGGCTTCGCAGTTTGTCTGTTACAGGGTTAAAGTTGCGGCGGCACTGTAAGGTATTGGGTGCTAGGTCCTGGAATATATGGATCTTGTCCCCATCATTTGTGAGGTCCTGCTTGGCTCTTGCCGCCCGCAGAATGGCTTCTTTTTCTGTGAAGAAGTGAACACTGGTTAAAATGCCCGGAAGGATGCCCTGCTTGCCCGCCGACCCGGTGAGCCTGGTCCAAAGCCGGCAGGGAAGCATCGTCATTTCCCCAGACCTTGTGGAGTAGCTCTTCCAAATCAGTTAAAATGTCTTTCCCTTCTGTCCCGAGAGGAACCCCTGGACGCGGAGGTTGTTCCGGCTACTTCGATTTTCCAGGTCCTCCAGCTTCAGTTGCAATTCTATGTGTTGGTCTTCCAGGGCGGCCAGGCGCTGCCAGAGTTGCTCCTGATCCTCCGTGCGGGGATCAACAGTTTTCTCCAGTCCGTCCACTCATTCGCCTAGGTCCGTAACTTCCTTCCTGAGTTCCCGGACACAGAGTGTACCTCAGTGTGAAGGGAGCCGATTTCCGTCTTCAACTTAGACATGAAGGAGCTCATGAATGCTTGCGTTACTGGTGTCAAATCCCCTCCAGCCTGCAGGGCCACCTCGGTGGGGGGGATATGGGCCCGCCTTTCCCCACATCGCTGCCACAGAGGTGCCTTTTGAGGTTGGCACTGGAACGTCCTTGCCTCTATTGGTACATGTCATTGTTGAGCCGTGTCCATCCTGCAAGACCCCAGTCCCAAAAGCCAGCGAAGGCGCCGTAGGGGACGCAAGGCCCGACGTGGTCTCAACCCTCAGTGGTAAAGATGGCTGTCAAAGCAGGCCCAGGCCTCCTCTCCTTCCAACTATAGGGGGGCAGGTGCTCTTCAAGATGATTACCCCAGTCGCTCGGGGCTAAGATTTCCCTCAGAGAAACCATCACTCAATGCCCACTTCACCACCACAAGCCGCGTGTGCCAGGGCCTGCACCCAAAACGGTGGTGAAAACCCCCAAGGGAGCTGTAGCTTCACCGCCTGCCACTCAGCAGCCTCAGGGGGCAGACGGGACTCAGGGTGATAGGTCCAGCCGCAGGGGGGCCACAGTGCAAGTCAGAGTCGGAGGAGCCCCTCAAGCTCTCCAGGGCCAGCACCCCCGCAACCACTGGAGAAGTCCCGACCACTACCTTCTGTCTCTTGGAGCGCTACACTTCCACCATGCCTGGTCAGCCCCTGCGAGCAGGGGGCTCAGCCAACAAACCCCTGGGGCTCAAAACTCCAGGGCAGTCTATCGCCTCGGGCCAACAGCACCACTCCAAGACCCAGTGCCCGCCAAATATCACTCCCAAAATTGCGGCCAGGTCTTCAAGGGGCCGGCAGGTTCGCCGCCCACCCCGCAGCCGTTCCAGGAATCAGGCAGGGTTCAGTTCAGCAGGGCTGAATGTGTAGCGGATGTCCGTTAATTAGGGGAGTAGACTTTCTGTGGCCCCCAGGCACCCCGGGCACCCCTGCTCGAAGGACTCAAGATAGGTTGCATAGCTTACCGGTGCCTTCCGCCAGGGTCCAGCTCCACCAGGGCCTATGTCTCTAATCCACTCGGCGGGGAGCTTTTAGCTGAGCCAACTAGGCCTACTAGATGGGTGCCATCCGCCCCCGCAAGCAGAGGTCCAGGGAAGTCTCACGTCAAAGCTCCCCAAGGAGGCGACCAGGTACACAGTCTTGCAGGCACAGAAGAGATCACCTCCGGGGGTAGCATGCAACTCCAGATGGGGTTCGCGTCAAGGACTGAGCGCGGTGCAGAAGGACAGTGTTTGCTCTGCCCCAGACGGGGTCCCTCCGCTCAGTAGCTTCCCGCACCTTCAGTCACATAGCGGCACCACTCACCGCTGAAGAACCCTGATGCCAGAGAGCAGCTCCTCGGATCACCTGCCCCGGGCGAGTTCAGGCTCCGTTAGGCCCGGGTCAGGATCTAAGATGGTGGGTCAGTGGCGCGGCGGGAGACAGTTCCCCTCCGATCAGCAGCACCACCAATGCAGCAATCTCCTCTAACATGTAGCTGAGCCTCTGCCAAGTGGGTGCAGCACCAGGGGAATCCGGGTGGAGTTCAGGGCTGCGCTCCCTAGCCGCGGGGAAAGGCCAGCCCCGGGAGACCCAAAATGGTGGGTGTCGCGATCCAGGCAGGGGGCTGATTCAAGACGGCCGCCCTGCCGCTTCAGTCACGCCCCAGTCGTCGGGGGTGCCCTTCACAGTTCACCACACATGCTCCCCGAGAAAGTACGCCGATAGACCCCAAAACTCCGCTTTGATGGCGTTGAAGTGCAGCGAGCGGCCGGAGCTCTCACAGCATGTGTCTCACACCATTTGCAGCGAGACCACGCCCCCGAAGCTTCGGTTTTTAAACCCATTCTGGCCGGGTTGGAATTATCACCGGCATCGCGATTACGCAAGGATTTGAAACCCTGACTGACAGCCCTGAAGAAGTCAAGGGATTCTTCCCATTGTGATGAAGCACGTGTTGGTTTCCTTTGTATTATGGATTAAACTTACAAAGGAAATTTACTCGTGTCGACTACAGATAATTCATGCTCTATATTTGTGAGACTTGCAAATCATCCATGTGACTCCTAGGGCTTTGGTTCCACCACCTAAAGGTATTTCACAAACGTTTGCACAGACGTTTGCTTATTTTTTTTTATTTAATACATCTGACCCACGCTCATATTAGTATATGCTTGGTCTGCACCTTCATCTGCAAAGAAGAATATGCTCACTAACACAAAACAGATATACTCTGCATCCTTTATTGCCCTACTGTATGCTTATGGAAAGACACTAAATACATCAAATCAGTCTGGGGGACTAAAGAATGACAGGTTCAGGGTACCGAGGCACTATTTAGAGCATGCCTCATACCACAACAAATGATTTTCCTGAACAACACTATGCAACAGACTCCCTGTCTTGAGTTAGCCAAGATTAAGGACTTGAACTCAACTCACACACTTCAAGGATTGGCATAATTACATAGAAAACGGTGAGGGTGCACTAGATGGAATTATGCAGGGCATTTCATACAATTCAACAGACCCTAATTGGAAGGGATGGTTAGTTTGAGCTATCAACACAAATAGGTGTCAATCAAGATTAAAGGGTACTGCCGAAGGGTTTAGTATCCAGAGGACTGACTTATGCTATGTACAACACGAACATCAGAGGTGGTGACATCCTACAGTGTTGGAAAACTATGTCTAGATTGGCTAAGAACCTCAACACTGTCTTAGGTGAAAAACCACTTGTACCTATTGTCAGATGACATGGATTTTTTACTAGGTTCCAGAAAGCCCCGTCAGAAACGCTTCTTATTTGCCACTTACAACGAAATTTGGAAATTTGTCTCAACACAAAGCTGCTGAGAGGTTGCGTGAAATTGACAGAATTAACTCAGAAAATGCCTTGGTTGTGGTTGACAGCAGCATGACCACATTAGCCTCCACAATTTATTCACTGGGCAACATTGTATCTTCTGCAATGGATATAATAGAACAGGAACTGTCCATCTTACAACACTGACAATCACAGTTGTGTTCTGTTGTATCATTGAGCTGGACGCTACATTCACTGCGCTCTGGTTATGGTCCCTGGAGATATATTAACAATATGTCTCTGTTCTCTGCATATAACTTAACAGACAAGCAGTCATCGATGGCACAAAGAGGTGCAAAATATACAGTGCTGTGCACTGAAAAATGAGACCAATTACCTTTCACAATGGCAGAGTCACCATCCATAGAATAGTTAATTCATGACCATATAATATTGCCTAGAACACCACTAGGTAGGCAGAGATGAAGAAATGGGTAGGGAATTCATCCATGAATCTTGGGAATTATCATATAGTTTTAGATGCAGCAACGGGGACACCATAGGTTTTCTCAGCTGTACAGACTGCGAGAATTTTCTGAGTGGATCTCTCCGTTGCCAGGACATTCTGCTTCACAGGCCCAGTAATGGTTCAGTTTCTAACTTATCCTGTTGTTTGAAAGGTTCCCCAACGGACGTGATTAATCCAGTATTCAGGCTGCTCTCGAATGGAGGTACTTGATGCTGAATCATCAAGGTTGCTGTGGGAGGCTTCCGGGCATCGAGTATGTTGTCACTGTAGGTTCCAGGGTTACTTGTTTTATGCAAGTATTGTTTCCAATGACCCACACAGTGAGGGAGGCACCGTTATGGCCTTCGTTGAATGCTTCTTTTATAAGGTTTGATACTCTGAGACGAATGAAAGCCGTGCTTTTATAAAAAGATGTGCCCTTAACCTCAGCTTGAGAGACTTTTGATCTTCAGGTTTCAAGGTCCTCTGCTGAGATACAGGCACTGGTATGAACAAATTGCCCTTTCCATTTCGGAGAAATTGTACAACTTTTCTTTTTTTTTTTATAGAATGTTTTTTCCAGTTTCACATTTATTGAATACATATTAAGTGTAACGTTATACAACCTTTACAAACATGCAACAAAATGTATAGCAATTCCAACCATCGCTCAGCGTGGTTTCCAATAATCCATTCCCATGTTCTGAAGGTCCTTTAAGGTACACTTTGTGTGCTGAATAAGGTCAGAATAGGAGGTTCCTTCATTCTTAGTATCTATACTTTCTATGGGCAGGCACATCCTTCCTAATCAGAGCCTGATGTCCCTGTTTTCTGCCCTCAGTGTTGCTTTAAACTCCTCTGTGGACTCCCTCCATGTCACCAATTCTTTGTCTGAATGCCCATCCACCCTACACCCTCGTAGCCTGACCTCTTCTGCCACAGCCCATTCTTTCACTTCTTTACCCCATCTTTGTAAGTTGGGTCCCCCAGTGCCCATCCAAGACATAGCTACTCGTCTTTTTGCTGGTATTAGCTCCAGTTGTGCGAATCGCCATTGCATTTTTCTTCCCTTGCATTGTTTAAGTATACCCAGTAAACAAGCAGTAGGTTCTGGCCTTATTACCACAAACCCCAGTTTCTGTAACTCTCAACCACCCAGCCCCAGTAAATGATCACTGTGTGACATTCCCAAACTAGGTGTAAAAATGTTGCTGGAGCTGTTTGGCACCGTTGACATGCATTCGATTTTGTGGGGTCTATACGGTGCAGCAGCACCGGGGTGACATATGTGCGGTGTAGAAAATTGAAGTGGGCTAGTTTAAATCGTGCAGTCCTTTTTAGGTCACGACCTACAGCAATGCTTGTTTGTTGAGATTATAGTAGTAAGGAATTTCAAAAGTCCACCCAAACTGCCTGCAGATCGGGTACAGTTCATGTGAGCCAGGCGAGTGCACATCCCAGCCACATCGCACACCATCTGTCTGAGCCTCAGCATCAGACTTCAAAGGAAGCCGCTTCCCCGCCCCCACCTCAGGGGCCTAGTCCCGACCCCCTATCTCTGAGTGCACTTTCCCTGCTCCCTAACACCGGCTTCTCCACCATAACCCTCTTTTCGTTAATTTTACTCAGCTCTCATCTTTACTCCAGCCCACAGACACACACACCCACACACACAAAGACACACACACACACACACACCCACACACACCCCGACCCCCGCCGCGCAATGCCGAGAGCTTCACTGACACTTGCACTTTAATTTGGTTCTGGAAAAGCAAAATGCGTTCTTTGACTGTAACATGTCTAAAAGGATTTTAAGGTAAATTTCGCACCATTTTCATTTAAAGTGGAACAATGCATGTGCCTAAATAGTAGTACAGCTTTTTCGGATGAAATTGGCGGCGAAAACTCAGTGAGAAAATTGGTCTCAGGAACCAAGAATAGTTTTGGTGACGTCATTTTGCAGCACTCATTATAAAAAATCGTAAATCCTACTTGCGACAAATAAATATAACTTAATTTGAGCACGAATTGTGAAATGTTAAAAGTCACTCTGACAACAACAATGCTTTTGCTAGGTGGAAGTTTAATGTGTCACATCACGGCACGCAAGAAACATTTTTTTTGTGGGGGGGAGGAGTTATGCAAGCACGTGGTGCCTAATTGACAGCGTGCTCTTACTGTGTGAACGAAAACATAACATTTTGCAATCCCGAATGTGTAGGAATGTACGGAGTGAGCGCTCGGAGAACAGACGTCTCGCGGAATGACAGATGAGAACAGCATGGGGGAAATTCTCCGGTTCATTTTAAAATGGCTCTTGGGATGGCTTCAAGGCGGAGGAATGCACCTAGCCCGTATCATTTCATTCTATCGGACCTGAACCCGTGCCAAGTAAATGAAAACAATTGCTTTCAGAGACACCGTGGCCCAACCTCACTCACCCTCACAACCTCACCCTCACCCACCCTCACTCACCCTCACAGCCTCACCCTCACACACCCTCACACACCCTCACCCTCCACACAAACCCTCATACACCCGCACTCACCCTCACACCCCTAACCCCCACAACCCTCTAACCCTCACTCACGCTCACACCCTCACACACACCCTCACCCTCACACCCCCCCACCCTCACCCACCCTCTCCCTCACACCCCCTCACCCCCACATCCCCTCACATTCACATCCCCTCACCCTCCCTCACACCCTCACCCTCACACCCCCTCATTCTCACACCCCCTCATTCTCACACCCCCTCACTCTCACACCCTCTCACCCTCACACACCTCTCACTCTTACTCACCCTCTCACCCTCACCCACCCTCTCACCCTCACATACCCTCTCACCCTCACACACCCTCTCACCCACCCTCACCCTCACACCCTCACACCCCCTCACCATCACACCCCCTCACCCACCCTCACTCACCAACCTCACACCCTCACCCTTACACACCCCTCAACCTCACACCCCCTCACCCCCTTACCCTCACACACACCCTCACCCTTAGATATTTACTACAAAAAATGCTATATTTGAATGGACCAAGGTTATGTCTACTGTGTTTGACACTTAAAAACACCTAATTGTGAATGCCCCATGTTTAAATCCTGAGGGATCTCATCCTTGTTACCAGTTTTGTAAGAAAGAACTCCGAGGATAACATTAATTAGAACTTTATTCAGCAGGTTACAATGACCCATGGCACATCCCTGATCTCTGGCAACTGTCTGCTTCAGAGCTTCTCAGAATCCACACACACCAGATTCCAGAAGTGGAATCATCCATGTTGCGGGGAAACAGCATCACAGTACCAGGGTGAAAATATACAATACAGAACATAGCACTCTGGGAGTAGAGGCTTGACGAATCAGCACAGCACCCTCAAGATGCAGGTGTCTGTTTACAGTGCAGGGAGCTATCGTAAAGCAGCTGAAAGGAAATATGCTTATTTATTGTTACTTGTGATATTTTATAACAGCATAGACGGTGACAGCTACCCCTATGTAAAATGCTTGGATAGTGCTGAGACATGACTTCAAACTTGTGACCGGCACAACTTTATTTTACATTGTAGCCTGAGGCAGCTGGTCTCATGGTGAAAGGCGCGGCTTTTATTTGGAATTCTAGTTTTCCACACTGAACTGTTTGGACACTCGATGATAGGCCCACTATCAGGCTGTGGCGCATACATTGTGTAGTACTCGGGGTTCATGGTCTTGATAATGTCATGATGCAACGTCATGTCGTAATGTTGTTGGTGCGGGATTCTACCCGAGTAAGTTGCTCAGTGGCTGGGGAGGGGATAGTCACGCTACATTATTGGTGTCTGTTACTAAAGGTGTTCTACCTTTACAACTAGTGTGGTGCAGTCACTTCAACATTTTGGCAACAATCGCCAGCCACGTGTTGTGAATGACACCAGACTGTGGTGTGAGTGGAGTCGGTGCTGGGGCCAGCAGCAGCCGCTGGGTGTGTGTCACATCTAAAGAAATTTCAAGGCATAGGTAGCACTGGAAAAGGAGTTTCAAGTCAGAGCTTCCAGTCAAGATTTGCGTCAGGTGGCAAAAGTGAGTAATGGGCACGTTTACTTTTCACATGCCGTGTCTTCCTGCTGCATCTGCAGTGCAACATTACCTCACTCACGAGGCCTCTGCTAAACTGCTGTGTCAGGCGCGCTGCACTACTGGCCTGATAGTGTGTGAAGACTACATTTGTCAAGACGTGCGATAGGGGGCCGAAGTGTGACAAGGATCACAGTGAGTTATGGGCACATCAGACTGTCTCGCCAGCGGTGACTGCCCACTGCAGTTGGTGTATAACGTTGCCTCACAAGGAATATGACACTTTACAACATGGATTTTGCACCACAATGCAGTTACAACGCGGTCTTTATGTCAACCGTGTGGTTACAAGGCAGTACCATTACAACGCAAGTCGTTACAACGACTTGCGCTTGATGGTGCGCTGGACTGAGCAATAGTATGATTTACTATTCTAATGCCAGTGTGGGCAACAGAAGGAAAGGGGTTGGAATAGTGAATCATACCATTCCTTAGTCTAGAGTGCCATCTAGTGCAAGTTGTAAATGTATTGCGGTGTAAAATTTGGTTTGTAAAGTTTGTTTACCCTCACAAGGCCTCTGCTAATCTGCCTGGCCGGGCACACACACTACACAACTGGTCTTGTGTTGGTAAAGACCGCCCACTCTGTCTGCATGATGCGCTTATTGGAGGCAGTCCCCTAATGTTTTGGGTCCTTGTACGCTGTGGAGGAGGATTCATCGGTTCTGCTCTGTGGCTGGGGCAGTTTCAAAAGATGGAGTGTCTTGGCTCATGTGACACATTAGAGGAAAGGCTCTTTGGTGGTATCCTCTGGCATTTAATTGTGGCAAGTTCCTCAATTGTTATTCCACCCCCATATCTGACACAACAGGGTCAACTTTCCCTTCAATGGGAGGAGTAAAGAGACATGTTTGATAATTACTTTATTGCACTGGATGGCGCTGGAATTCACTCCTGAATGAAATAAAGTGTTATTATTAGACACCATTGGCAAGGAGGCTCATCGTAAATATTAAATATTTACCTTATGTACTGGGTAGTGACAATCAGCCTTTCGTTTTATACCAGACCTCTAAAAAAAAGGGGGGAAAGGCTGAATGACTTTGTATCAGGCTTACGTGAACGTTCTATAAAATGTGATTTTGGCCAAATGACCGACGAGTTGATCAGGGACCAACTTATTGCCCAGTGCCAGAGTAAAAAAAACACAAAAGCATCCGTGGGCAGCAAAACATCCTTCCATGCAGGATGCCATCTCCATTGCCAGGGTTGTTGAAAAATCAGAGGGTTGTCTGAAAGAGATGAGTAGGAAAGAGGCTGTAGATGGAGAAGCTGCAGCAGATGGAAAGAAAGAAGAGGCACCCTAAGCAATAACCAGCAAATACAATAATATAACACGGAGAGGGGCAATAGCGGAGGGTTGCTCCAGGTGCAGCAGTGCGTATCATACCAGTGACTTAAAGTGGTGTTTCACTTCAAACAAGGCCTGCAGAAGATGGGAGCATAGAAGTCACTATGCCCGGGTTTCTAAAGAGTTTGCTGAATCCCATGTGGAAGTTACTGACGATTTCAGATGGGAAGACGAGAATGATGATCTTGTGTTGATGGTTCTCGCTGGCTTAGGAGAAAATGTCTGAAGGATTCGACCAAAGGCATCATTCCTAATTCTGGACACACAGATGGAACTGATGGTGGACTCTAGCTCTTTATACACGGTTATACCTAAGAAGATATGGAGAAAGGAGAGGCCTCAGGTTACTCTTCTACCCAAAGAGATTAATCCTAGAGGTACCACACGGATATACCTAAGAAGATATGGAGAAAGGAGAGGCCTCAGGTTACTCTTCTACCCAAAGAGGTTAATCCTAGAGGTACCACACGGTTATACCTAAGAAGATATGGAGAAAGGAGAGGCCTTATGTTACTCTTCTACCCAAAGAGGTTAATCCTAGAGGCACCACACGGTTACACCTAAGAAGATATGGAGAAAGGAGAGGCCTTATGTTACTCTTCTACCCAAAGAGGTTAATCCTAGAGGCACCACACGGTTATACCTAGGAAGATATGGAGAAAGGAGAGGCCTCAGGTTACTCTTCTACCCAAAGAGGTTAATCCTAGAGGTACCACACGGTTATACCTAAGAAGATATGGAGAAAGGAGAGGCCTCAGGTTACTCTTCTACCCAAAGAGGTTAATCCTAGAGGTACCACACGGTTATACCTAAGAAGATATGGAGAAAGGAGAGGCCTCGGGTTACTCTTCTACCCAAAGAGGTTAATCCTAGAGGTACCACGCGCTTATACCTAAGAAGATATGGAGAAAGGAGAGGCCTTATGTTACTCTTCTACCCAAAGAGGTTAATCCTAGAGGCACCACACGGTTATACCTAGGAAGATATGGAGAAAGGAGAGGCCTTATGTTACTCTTCTACCCAAAGAGGTTAATCCTAGAGGCACCACACGGTTATACCTAGGAAGATATGGAGAAAGGAGAGGCCTTATGTTACTCTTTTACCCAAAGAGGTTAATCCTAGAGGCACCACACGGTTATACCTAGGAAGATATGGAGAAAGGAGAGGCCTCAGGTTACTCTTCTACCCAAAGAGGTTAATCCTAGAGGTACCACACGGTTATACCTAGGAAGATATGGAGAAAGGAGAGGCCTCAGGTTACTCTTCTACCCAAAGAGGTTAATCCTAGAGGTACCACACGGTTATACCTAAGAAGATATGGAGAAAAAGAGGCCTCAGGTTACTCTTCTACCCAAAGAGGTTAATCCTAGAGGCACCACACGGTTATACCTAAGAAGATATGGAGAAAGGAGAGGCCTCGGGTTACTCTTCTACCCAAAGAGGTTAATCCTAGAGGTACCACACGGTTATACCTAAGAAGATATGGAGAAAAAGAGGCCTCAGGTTACTCTTCTACCCAAAGAGGTTAATCCTAGAGGTACCACACGGTTATACCTAAGAAGATATGGAGAAAGGAGAGGCCTTATGTTACTCTTCTACCCAAAGAGGTTAATCCTAGAGGCACCACACGGTTATACCTAGGAAGATATGGAGAAAGGAGAGGCCTCAGGTTACTCTTCTACCCAAAGAGGTTAATCCTAGAGGTACCACACGGTTATACCTAAGAAGATATGGAGAAAAAGAGGCCTCAGGTTACCCTTCTACCCAAAGGGGTTAATCCTAGAGGTACCACACGGTTATACCTAAGAAGATATGGAGAAAGGAGAGGCCTCGGGTTACTCTTCTACCCAAAGAGGTTAATCCTAGAGGTACCACGCGCTTATACCTAAGAAGATATGGAGAAAGGAGAGGCCTCAGGTTACTCTTCTACCCAAAGAGGTTAATCCTAGAGGTACCACACGGTTATACCTAAGAAGATATGGAGAAAAAGAGGCCTCAGGTTACTTTTCTACCCAAAGAGGTTAATCCTAGAGGCACCACGCGGTTATACCTAAGAAGATATGGAGAAAGGAGAGGCCTCAGGTTACTCTTCTACCCAAAGAGGTTAATCCTAGAGGTACCACACGGTTATACCTAAGAAGATATGGAGAGAGGAGAGGCCTCAGGTTACTCTTCTACCCAAAGAGGTTAATCCTAGAGGTACCACGCGGTTATACCTAAGAAGATATGGAGAAAGGAGAGGCCTCAGGTTACTCTTCTACCCAAAGAGGTTAATCCTAGAGGCACCACACGGTTATACCTAAGAAGATATGGAGAAAGGAGAGGCCTCAGGTTACTCTTCTACCCAAAGAGGTTAATCCTAGAGGTACCACACGGTTATACCTAAGAAGATATGGAGAAAGGAGAGGCCTCAGGTTACTCTTCTGCCCAAAGAGGTTAATCCTAGAGGCACCACACGGTTATACCTAGGAAGATATGGAGAAAGGAGAGGCCTTATGTTACTCTTCTACCCAAAGAGGTTAATCCTAGAGGCACCACACGGTTATACCTAGGAAGATATGGAGAAAGGAGAGGCCTCAGGTTACTCTTCTACCCAAAGAGGTTAATCCTAGAGGTACCACACGGTTATACCTAAGAAGATATGGAGAGAGGAGAGGCCTCAGGTTACTCTTCTACCCAAAGAGGTTAATCCTAGAGGTACCACACGGTTATACCTAAGAAGATATGGAGAGAGGAGAGGCCTCGGGTTACTCTTCTACCCAAAGAGGTTAATCCTAGAGGTACCACACGGTTATACCTAAGAAGATATGGAGAAAGGAGAGGCCTCGGGTTACTCTTCTACCCAAAGAGGTTAATCCTAGAGGCACCACACGGTTATACCTAAGAAGATATGGAGAAAGGAGAGGCCTCAGGTTACTCTTCTACCCAAAGAGGTTAATCCTAGACGTACCACACGGTTATACCTAAGAAGATATGGAGAAAGAAGAGGCCTCAGGTTACTCTTCTACCCAAAGAGGTTAATCCTAGAGGTACCACAGGGTTATACCTAAGAAGATATGGAGAAAGGAGAGGCCTCAGGTTACTCTTCTACCCAAAGAGGTTAATCCTAGAGGTACCACACGGTTATACCTAAGAAGATATGGAGAGAGGAGAGGCCTCAGGTTACTCTTCTACCCAAAGAGGTTAATCCTAGAGGTACCACACGGTTATACCTAAGAAGATATGGAGAGAGGAGAGGCCTCAGGTTACTCTTCTACCCAAAGAGGTTAATCCTAGAGGTACCACACGGTTATACCTAAGAAGATATGGAGAAAGGAGAGGCCTCAGGTTACTCTTCTACTCAAAGAGGTTAATCCTAGAGGTACCACAGGGTTATACCTAAGAAGATATGGAGAGAGGAGAGGCCTCGGGTTACTCTTCTACCTAAAGAGGTTAATCCTAGAGGTACCACACGGTTATACCTAAGAAGATATGGAGAGAGGAGAGGCCTCGGGTTACTCTTCTACCCAAAGAGGTTAAACCTGGAGGTACCACACGGTTATACCTAAGAAGATATGGAGAGAGGAGAGGCCTCAGGTTACTCTTCTACCCAAAGAGGTTAATCCTAGAGGTACCACGCGGTTATACCTAAGAAGATATGGAGAGAGGAGAGGCCTCAGGTTAGTCTTCTACCCAAAGAGGTTAATCCTAGAGGTACCACACGGTTATACCTAAGAAGATATGGAGAGAGGAGAGGCCTCAGGTTACTCTTCTACCCAAAGAGGTTAATCCTAGAGGTACCACGCGGTTATACCTAAGAAGATATGGAGAGAGGAGAGGCCTCAGGTTAGTCTTCTACCCAAAGAGGTTAATCCTAGAGGTACCACACAGTTATACCTAAGAAGATATGGAGAGAGGAGAGGCCTCAGGTTACTCTTCTACCCAAAGAGGTTAATCCTAGAGGTACCACGCAGTTATACCTAAGAAGATATGGAGAGAGGAGAGGCCTCAGGTTAGTCTTCTACCCAAAGAGGTTAATCCTAGAGGTACCACACGGTTATACCTAAGAAGATATGGAGAGAGGAGAGGCCTCAGGTTACTCTCCTACCCAAAGAGGTTAATCCTAGAGGTACCACACGGTTATACCTAGGAAGATATGGAGAAAGGAGAGGCCTCAGGTTACTCTTCTACCCAAAGAGGTTTATCCTAGAGGCACCACACGGTTATACCTAAGAAGATATGGAGAAAGGAGAGGCCTCAGGTTAGTCTTCTACCCAAAGAGGTTAATCCTAGAGGTACCACACGGTTATACCTAAGAAGATATGGAGAGAGGAGAGGCCTCAGGTTACTCTTCTACCCAAAGAGGTTAATCCTAGAGGTACCACACGGTTATACCTAGGAAGATATGGAGAAAGGAGAGGCCTCAGGTTAGTCTTCTACCCAAAGAGGTTAATCCTAGAGGTACCACAGGGTTATACCTAAGAAGATATGGAGAAAGGAGAGGCCTCAGGTTAGTCTTCTACCCAAAGAGGTTAATCCTAGAGGTACCACACGGTTATACCTAGGAAGATATGGAGAAAGGAGAGGCCTCAGGTTACTCTTCTACCCAAAGAGGTTAATCCTAGAGGTACCACACGGTTATACCTAGGAAGATATGGAGAAAGGAGAGGCCTCAGGTTAGTCTTCTACCCAAAGAGGTTAATCCTAGAGGTACCACACGGTTATACCTAAGAAGATATGGAGAAAGGAGAGGCCTCAGGTTACTCTTCTACCCAAAGAGGTTAATCCTAGAGGCACCACACGGTTATACCTAAGAAGATATGGAGAAAGGAGAGGCCTCAGGTTACTCTTCTACCCAAAGAGGTTAATCCTAGAGGTACCACGCGGTTATACCTAGGAAGATATGGAGAAAGGAGAGGCCTCAGGTTACTCTTCTACCCAAAGAGGTTAATCCTAGAGGTACCACACGGTTATACCTAAGAAGATATGGAGAGAGGAGAGGCCTCAGGTTACTCTTCTACCCAAAGAGGTTAATCCTAGAGGTACCACGCGGTTATACCTAAGAAGATGTGGAGAAAGGAGAGGCCTCAGGTTACTCTTCTACCCAAAGAGGTTAATCCTAGAGGTACCCCGCGGTTATACCTAGGAAGATATGGAGAAAGGAGAGGCCTCGGGTTACTCTTCTACCCAAAGAGGTTAATCCTAGAGGTACCACACGGTTATACCTAAGAAGATATGGAGAGAGGAGAGGCCTCGGGTTACTCTTCTACCCAAAGAGGTTAATCCTAGAGGTACCACACGGTTATACCTAAGAAGATATGGAGAGAGGAGAGGCCTCAGGTTACTCTTCTACCCAAAGAGGTTAATCCTAGAGGTACCACGCGGTTATACCTAGGAAGATATGGAGAAAGGAGAGGCCTCAGGTTAGTCTTCTACCCAAAGAGGTTAATCCTAGAGGTACCACACGGTTATACCTAAGAAGATATGGAGAAAGGAGAGGCCTCAGGTTACTCTTCTACCCAAAGAGGTTAATCCTAGAGGCACCACGCGGTTATACCTAGGAAGATATGGAGAAAGGAGAGGCCTCAGGTTACTCTTCTACCCAAAGAGGTTAATCCTAGAGGCACCACGCGGTTATACCTAGGAAGATATGGAGAAAGGAGAGGCCTCAGGTTACTCTTCTACCCAAAGAGGTTAATCCTAGAGGTACCACGCGGTTATACCTAAGAAGATATGGAGAAAGGAGAGGCCTCGGGTTACTCTTCTACCCAAAGAGGTTAATCCTAGAGGTACCACATGGTTATACCTAAGAAGATATGGAGAGAGGAGAGGCCTCGGGTTACTCTTCTACCCAAAGAGGTTAATCCTAGAGGTAGCACACGGTTATACCTAAGAAGATATGGAGAGAGGAGAGGCCTCAGGTTACTTTTCTACCCAAAGAGGTTAATCCTAGAGGTACCACACGGTTATACCTAAGAAGATATGGAGAAAGGAGAGGCCTCAGGTTACTCTTCTACCCAAAGAGGTTAATCCTAGAGGTACCACGCGGTTATACCTAAGAAGATATGGAGAGAGGAGAGGCCTCAGGTTACTCTTCTACCCAAAGAGGTTAATCCTAGAGGTACCACGCGGTTATACCTAGGAAGATATGGAGAAAGGAGAGGCCTCAGGTTACTCTTCTACCCAAAGAGGTTAATCCTAGAGGTACCACGCGGTTATACCTAGGAAGATATGGAGAAAGGAGAGGCCTCAGGTTAGTCTTCTACCCAAAGAGGTTAATCCTAGAGGTACCACACGGTTATACCTAAGAAGATATGGAGAGAGGAGAGGCCTCAGGTTACTCTTCTACCCAAAGAGGTTAATCCTAGAGGTACCACACGGTTATACCTAAGAAGATATGGCGAGAGGAGAGGCCTCAGGTTAGTCTTCTACCCAAAGGGGTTAATCCTAGAGGTACCACACGGTTATACCTAAGAAGATATGGAGAAAGGAGAGGCCTCATGTTACTCTTCTACCCAAAGAGGTTAATCCTAGAGGTACCACGCGCTTATACCTAAGAAGATATGGAGAAAGGAGAGGCCTCAGGTTACTCTTCTACCCAAAGAGGTTAATCCTAGAGGTACCACGCGGTTATACCTAGGAAGATATGGAGAAAGGAGAGGCCTCAGGTTAGTCTTCTACCCAAAGAGGTTAATCCTAGAGGTACCACACGGTTATACCTAAGAAGATATGGCGAGAGGAGAGGCCTCAGGTTACTCTTCTACCCAAAGAGGTTAATCCTAGAGGTACCACACGGTTATACCTAGGAAGATATGGAGAAAGGAGAGGCCTCAGGTTACTCTTCTACCCAAAGAGGTTAATCCTAGAGGTACCACACGGTTATACCTAAGAAGATATGGAGAAAGGAGAGGCCTCAGGTTACTCTTCTACCCAAAGAGGTTAATCCTAGAGGTACCACACGGTTATACCTAAGAAGATATGGAGAGAGGAGAGGCCTCAGGTTACTCTTCTACCCAAAGAGGTTAATCCTAGAGGTACCACACGGTTATACCTAAGAAGATATGGAGAGAGGAGAGGCCTCAGGTTACTCTTCTACCCAAAGAGGTTAATCCTAGAGGTACCACACGGTTATACCTAAGAAGATATGGAGAGAGGAGAGGCCTCAGGTTACTCTTTTACCCAAAGAGGTTAATCCTAGATGTACCACACGGTTATACCTAAGAAGATATGGAGAAAAAGAGGCCTCAGGTTACTCTTCTACCCAAAGAGGTTAATCCTAGAGGTACCACACGGTTATACCTAAGAAGATATGGAGAAAGGAGAGGCCTTATGTTACTCTTCTACCCAAAGAGGTTAATCCTAGAGGCACCACACGGTTATACCTAGGAAGATATGGAGAAAGGAGAGGCCTCAGGTTACTCTTCTACCCAAAGAGGTTAATCCTAGAGGTACCACACGGTTATACCTAAGAAGATATGGAGAAAAAGAGGCCTCAGGTTACTCTTCTACCCAAAGGGGTTAATCCTAGAGGTACCACACGGTTATACCTAAGAAGATATGGAGAAAGGAGAGGCCTCGGGTTACTCTTCTACCCAAAGAGGTTAATCCTAGAGGTACCACGCGCTTATACCTAAGAAGAGGCCTCAGGTTACTCTTCTACCCAAAGAGGTTAATCCTAGAGGTACCACACGGTTATACCTAAGAAGATATGGAGAAAGGAGAGGCCTCAGGTTACTCTTCTACCCAAAGAGGTTAATCCTAGAGGTACCACACGGTTATACCTAAGAAGATATGGAGAAAAAGAGGCCTCAGGTTACTTTTCTACCCAAAGAGGTTAATCCTAGAGGCACCACGCGGTTATACCTAAGAAGATATGGAGAAAGGAGAGGCCTCAGGTTACTCTTCTACCCAAAGAGGTTAATCCTAGAGGTACCACACGGTTATACCTAAGAAGATATGGAGAGAGGAGAGGCCTCAGGTTACTCTTCTACCCAAAGAGGTTAATCCTAGAGGTACCACACGGTTATACCTAAGAAGATATGGAGAGAGGAGAGGCCTCAGGTTACTCTTCTACCCAAAGAGGTTAATCCTAGAGGTACCACGCGGTTATACCTAAGAAGATATGGAGAAAGGAGAGGCCTCAGGTTACTCTTCTACCCAAAGAGGTTAATCCTAGAGGCACCACACGGTTATACCTAAGAAGATATGGAGAAAGGAGAGGCCTCAGGTTACTCTTCTGCCCAAAGAGGTTAATCCTAGAGGTACCACACGGTTATACCTAAGAAGATATGGAGAAAGGAGAGGCCTCAGGTTACTCTTCTGCCCAAAGAGGTTAATCCTAGAGGCACCACACGGTTATACCTAGGAAGATATGGAGAAAGGAGAGGCCTTATGTTACTCTTCTACCCAAAGAGGTTAATCCTAGAGGCACCACACGGTTATACCTAGGAAGATATGGAGAAAGGAGAGGCCTCAGGTTACTCTTCTACCCAAAGAGGTTAATCCTAGAGGTACCACACGGTTATACCTAAGAAGATATGGAGAGAGGAGAGGCCTCGGGTTACTCTTCTACCCAAAGAGGTTAATCCTAGAGGTACCACACGGTTATACCTAAGAAGATATGGAGAGAGGAGAGGCCTCGGGTTACTCTTCTACCCAAAGAGGTTAATCCTAGAGGTACCACACGGTTATACCTAAGAAGATATGGAGAAAGGAGAGGCCTCGGGTTACTCTTCTACCCAAAGAGGTTAATCCTAGAGGCACCACACGGTTATACCTAAGAAGATATGGAGAAAGGAGAGGCCTCAGGTTACTCTTCTACCCAAAGAGGTTAATCCTAGACGTACCACACGGTTATACCTAAGAAGATATGGAGAAAGAAGAGGCCTCAGGTTACTCTTCTACCCAAAGAGGTTAATCCTAGAGGTACCACACGGTTATACCTAAGAAGATATGGAGAAAGGAGAGGCCTCAGGTTACTCTTCTACCCAAAGAGGTTAATCCTAGAGGTACCACACGGTTATACCTAAGAAGATATGGAGAGAGGAGAGGCCTCAGGTTACTCTTCTACCCAAAGAGGTTAATCCTAGAGGTACCACACGGTTATACCTAAGAAGATATGGAGAGAGGAGAGGCCTCAGGTTACTCTTCTACCCAAAGAGGTTAATCCTAGAGGTACCACACGGTTATACCTAAGAAGATATGGAGAAAGGAGAGGCCTCAGGTTACTCTTCTACTCAAAGAGGTTAATCCTAGAGGTACCACAGGGTTATACCTAAGAAGATATGGAGAGAGGAGAGGCCTCGGGTTACTCTTCTACCTAAAGAGGTTAATCCTAGAGGTACCACACGGTTATACCTAAGAAGATATGGAGAGAGGAGAGGCCTCGGGTTACTCTTCTACCCAAAGAGGTTAAACCTGGAGGTACCACACGGTTATACCTAAGAAGATATGGAGAGAGGAGAGGCCTCAGGTTACTCTTCTACCCAAAGAGGTTAATCCTAGAGGTACCACGCAGTTATACCTAAGAAGATATGGAGAGAGGAGAGGCCTCAGGTTAGTCTTCTACCCAAAGAGGTTAATCCTAGAGGTACCACACGGTTATACCTAAGAAGATATGGAGAGAGGAGAGGCCTCAGGTTACTCTTCTACCCAAAGAGGTTAATCCTAGAGGTACCACGCGGTTATACCTAAGAAGATATGGAGAGAGGAGAGGCCTCAGGTTAGTCTTCTACCCAAAGAGGTTAATCCTAGAGGTACCACGCAGTTATACCTAAGAAGATATGGAGAGAGGAGAGGCCTCAGGTTACTCTTCTACCCAAAGAGGTTAATCCTAGAGGTACCACGCAGTTATACCTAAGAAGATATGGAGAGAGGAGAGGCCTCAGGTTAGTCTTCTACCCAAAGAGGTTAATCCTAGAGGTACCACACGGTTATACCTAAGAAGATATGGAGAGAGGAGAGGCCTCAGGTTACTCTCCTACCCAAAGAGGTTAATCCTAGAGGTACCACACGGTTATACCTAGGAAGATATGGAGAAAGGAGAGGCCTCAGGTTACTCTTCTACCCAAAGAGGTTTATCCTAGAGGCACCACACGGTTATACCTAAGAAGATATGGAGAAAGGAGAGGCCTCAGGTTAGTCTTCTACCCAAAGAGGTTAATCCTAGAGGTACCACACGGTTATACCTAAGAAGATATGGAGAGAGGAGAGGCCTCAGGTTACTCTTCTACCCAAAGAGGTTAATCCTAGAGGTACCACACGGTTATACCTAGGAAGATATGGAGAAAGGAGAGGCCTCAGGTTAGTCTTCTACCCAAAGAGGTTAATCCTAGAGGTACCACAGGGTTATACCTAAGAAGATATGGAGAAAGGAGAGGCCTCAGGTTAGTCTTCTACCCAAAGAGGTTAATCCTAGAGGTACCACACGGTTATACCTAGGAAGATATGGAGAAAGGAGAGGCCTCAGGTTACTCTTCTACCCAAAGAGGTTAATCCTAGAGGTACCACACGGTTATACCTAGGAAGATATGGAGAAAGGAGAGGCCTCAGGTTACTCTTCTACCCAAAGAGGTTAATCCTAGAGGTACCACACGGTTATACCTAGGAAGATATGGAGAAAGGAGAGGCCTCAGGTTAGTCTTCTACCCAAAGAGGTTAATCCTAGAGGTACCACACGGTTATACCTAAGAAGATATGGAGAAAGGAGAGGCCTCAGGTTACTCTTCTACCCAAAGAGGTTAATCCTAGAGGCACCACACGGTTATACCTAAGAAGATATGGAGAAAGGAGAGGCCTCAGGTTACTCTTCTACCCAAAGAGGTTAATCCTAGAGGTACCACGCGGTTATACCTAGGAAGATATGGAGAAAGGAGAGGCCTCAGGTTACTCTTCTACCCAAAGAGGTTAATCCTAGAGGTACCACGCGGTTATACCTAAGAAGATATGGAGAGAGGAGAGGCCTCAGGTTACTCTTCTACCCAAAGAGGTTAATCCTAGAGGTACCACGCGGTTATACCTAAGAAGATATGGAGAAAGGAGAGGCCTCGGGTTACTCTTCTACCCAAAGAGGTTAATCCTAGAGGTACCACGCGGTTATACCTAGGAAGATATGGAGAAAGGAGAGGCCTCGGGTTACTCTTCTACCCAAAGAGGTTAATCCTAGAGGTACCACACGGTTATACCTAAGAAGATATGGAGAGAGGAGAGGCCTCGGGTTACTCTTCTACCCAAAGAGGTTAATCCTAGAGGTACCACGCGGTTATACCTAAGAAGATATGGAGAGAGGAGAGGCCTCAGGTTACTCTTCTACCCAAAGAGGTTAATCCTAGAGGTACCACGCGGTTATACCTAGGAAGATATGGAGAAAGGAGAGGCCTCAGGTTAGTCTTCTACCCAAAGAGGTTAATCCTAGAGGTACCACGCGGTTATACCTAAGAAGATATGGAGAAAGGAGAGGCCTCAGGTTACTCTTCTACCCAAAGAGGTTAATCCTAGAGGCACCACGCGGTTATACCTAGGAAGATATGGAGAAAGGAGAGGCCTCGGGTTACTCTTCTACCCAAAGAGGTTAATCCTAGAGGCACCACGCGGTTATACCTAGGAAGATATGGAGAAAGGAGAGGCCTCGGGTTACTCTTCTACCCAAAGAGGTTAATCCTAGAGGTACCACGCGGTTATACCTAAGAAGATATGGAGAAAGGAGAGGCCTCGGGTTACTCTTCTACCCAAAGAGGTTAATCCTAGAGGTACCACATGGTTATACCTAAGAAGATATGGAGAGAGGAGAGGCCTCGGGTTACTCTTCTACCCAAAGAGGTTAATCCTAGAGGTACCACACGGTTATACCTAAGAAGATATGGAGAGAGGAGAGGCCTCAGGTTACTTTTCTACCCAAAGAGGTTAATCCTAGAGGTACCACGCGGTTATACCTAAGAAGATATGGAGAAAGGAGAGGCCTCAGGTTACTCTTCTACCCAAAGAGGTTAATCCTAGAGGTACCACGCGGTTATACCTAAGAAGATATGGAGAGAGGAGAGGCCTCAGGTTACTCTTCTCCCCAAAGAGGTTAATCCTAGAGGTACCACGCGGTTATACCTAGGAAGATATGGAGAAAGGAGAGGCCTCAGGTTACTCTTCTACCCAAAGAGGTTAATCCTAGAGGTACCACACGGTTATACCTAAGAAGATATGGCGAGAGGAGAGGCCTCAGGTTAGTCTTCTACCCAAAGAGGTTAATCCTATAGGTACCACACGGTTATACCTAAGAAGATATGGAGAAAGGAGAGGCCTCAGGTTACTCTTCTACCCAAAGGGGTTAATCCTAGAGGTACCACACGGTTATACCTAAGAAGATATGGAGAAAGGAGAGGCCTCAGGTTACTCTTCTACCCAAAGAGGTTAATCCTAGAGGTACCACGCGCTTATACCTAAGAAGATATGGAGAAAGGAGAGGCCTCAGGTTACTCTTCTACCCAAAGAGGTTAATCCTAGAGGTACCACGCGGTTATACCTAGGAAGATATGGAGAAAGGAGAGGCCTCAGGTTAGTCTTCTACCCAAAGAGGTTAATCCTAGAGGTACCACACGGTTATACCTAAGAAGATATGGCGAGAGGAGAGGCCTCAGGTTACTCTTCTACCCAAAGAGGTTAATCCTAGAGGTACCACACGGTTATACCTAGGAAGATATGGAGAAAGGAGAGGCCTCAGGTTACTCTTCTACCCAAAGAGGTTAATCCTAGAGGTACCACACGGTTATACCTAAGAAGATATGGAGAAAGGAGAGGCCTCAGGTTACTCTTCTACCCAAAGAGGTTAATCCTAGAGGTACCACACGGTTATACCTAAGAAGATATGGAGAAAGGAGAGGCCTCAGGTTACTCTTCTACCCAAAGAGGTTAATCCTAGAGGTACCACACGGTTATACCTAAGAAGATATGGAGAGAGGAGAGGCCTCAGGTTACTCTTTTACCCAAAGAGGTTAATCCTAGATGTACCACACGGTTATACCTAAGAAGATATGGAGAGAGGAGAGGCCTCAGGTTACTCTTCTACCCAAAGAGGTTAATCCTAGAGGTACCACACGGTTATACCTAAGAAGATATGGAGAGAGGAGAGGCCTCAGGTTACTCTTCTACCCAAAGAGGTTAATCCTAGAGGTACCACACGGTTATACCTAAGAAGATATGGAGAAAGCAGAGGCCTCGGGTTACTCTTCTACCCAAAGAGGTTAATCCTAGAGGTACCACACGGTTATACCTAAGAAGATATGGAGAAAGGAGAGGCCTCGGGTTAGTCTTCTACCCAAAGAGGTTAATCCTAGAGGTACCACACGGTTATACCTAAGAAGATATGGAGAAAGGAGAGGCCTCAGGTTACTCTTCTACCCAAAGAGGTTAATCCTAGAGGCACCACACGGTTATACCTAAGAAGATATGGAGAAAGGAGAGGCCTCAGGTTACTCTTCTACCCAAAGAGGTTAATCCTAGAGGCACCACGCGGTTATACCTAGGAAGATATGGAGAAAGGAGAGGCCTCAGGTTAGTCTTCTACCCAAAGAGGTTAATCCTAGAGGTACCACACGGTTATACCTAAGAAGATATGGAGAAAGGAGAGGCCTCGGGTTACTCTTCTACTCAAAGAGGTTAATCCTAGAGGTACCACAGGGTTATACCTAAGAAGATATGGAGAGAGGAGAGGCCTCGGGTTACTCTTCTACCCAAAGAGGTTAATCCTAGAGGTACCACAGGGTTATACCTAAGAAGATATGGAGAAAGGAGAGGCCTCAGGTTACTCTTCTACCCAAAGAGGTTAATCCTAGACGTACCACACGGTTATACCTAAGAAGATATGGAGAAAGGAGAGGCCTCAGGTTACTCTTCTACCCAAAGAGGTTAATCCTAGACGTACCACACGGTTATACCTAAGAAGATATGGAGAGAGGAGAGGCCTCAGGTTACTCTTCTACCCAAAGAGGTTAATCCTAGAGGGACCACACGGTTATACCTAAGAAGATATGGAGAAAGGAGAGGCCTCAGGTTACTCTTCTACCCAAAGAGGTTAATCCTAGAGGTACCACACGGTTATACCTAAGAAGATATGGAGAGAGGAGAGGCCTCAGGTTACTCTTCGACCCAAAGAGGTTAATCCTAGAGGTACCACACAGTTATACCTAAGAAGATATGGAGAAAGGAGAGGCCTCAGGTTACTCTTCTACCCAAAGAGGTTAATCCTAGAGGCACCACACGGTTATACCTAAGAAGATATGGAGAAAGGAGAGGCCTCAGGTTACTCTTCTACCCAAAGAGGTTAATCCTAGAGGCACCACACGGTTATACCTAAGAAGATATGGAGAAAGGAGAGGCCTCAGGTTACTCTTCTACCCAAAGAGGTTAATCCTAGAGGCACCACACGGTTATACCTAAGAAGATATGGAGAAAGGAGAGGCCTCAGGTTACTCTTCTACCCAAAGAGGTTAATCCTAGAGGTACCACACTGTTATACCTAGGAAGATATGGAGAGAGTAGAGGCCTCAGGCTAGTCTTCTACCCAAAGAGGTTAATCCTAGAGGTACCACACGGTTATACCTAAGAAGATATGGAGAGAGGAGAGGCCTCAGGTTACTCTTCTACCCAAAGAGGTTAATCCTAGACGTACCACACGGTTATACCTAAGAAGATATGGAGAGAGGAGAGGCCTCAGGTTACTCTTCTACCCAAAGAGGTTAATCCTAGAGGGACCACACGGTTATACCTAAGAAGATATGGAGAAAGGAGAGGCCTCAGGTTACTCTTCTACCCAAAGAGGTTAATCCTAGAGGTACCACTGGGTTATACCTAAGAAGATATGGAGAAAGGAGAGGCCTCAGGTTACTCTTCTACCCAAAGAGGTTAATCCTAGAGGTACCACTGGGTTATACCTAAGAAGATATGGAGAAAGGAGAGGCCTCAGGTTACTCTTCTACCCAAAGAGGTTAATCCTAGAGGTACCACTGGGTTATACCTAAGAAGATATGGAGAGAGGAGAGGCCTCAGGTTACTCTTCTACCCAAAGAGGTTAATCCTAGAGGTACCGCACGGTTATACCTAAGAAGGTAAGGAGAAAGGAGAGGCCTCAGGTTACTCTTCTACCCAAAGAGGTTAATCCGAGAGGCACCGCACGGTTATACCTAAGAAGATATGGAGAGAGGAGAGGCCTCAGGTTACTCTTCTACCCAAAGAGGTTAATCCTAGAGGCACCACACGGTTATACCTAAGAAGATATGGAGAAGATATGGAGAAAGGAGAGGACTCAGGTTACTCTTCTACCCAAAGAGGTTAATCCTAGAGGTACCGCACGGTTATACCTAAGAAGATATGGAGATAGGAGAGGCCTCAGGTTACTCTTCTACCCAAAGAGGTTAATCCTAGAGGGACCACACGGTTATACCTAAGAAGATATGGAGAAAGTAGAGGCCTCAGGTTACTCTTCTACTCAAAGAGGTTAATCTTAGAGGCACCACACGGTTATACCTAAGAAGATATGGAGAAAGCAGAGGCCTCAGGTTACTCTTCTACCCAAAGAGGTTAAACCTAGAGGTACCACACGGTTATACCTAAGAAGATATGGAGAGAGGAGAGGCCTCAGGTTACTCTTCTACCCAAAGAGGTTAATCCTAGAGGTACCACACGGTTATACCTAAGAAGATATGGAGAAAGGAGAGGCCTCAGGTTACTCTTCTACCCAAAGAGGTTAAATCTAGAGGTACCACACGGTTATACCTAAGAAGATATGGAGAGAGGAGAGGCCTCAGGTTACTCTTCTACCCAAAGAGGTTAAACCTAGAGGTACCACACGGTTATACCTAAGAAGATATGGAGAGAGGAGAGGCCTCAGGTTACTCTTCTACCCAAAGAGGTTAATCCTAGAGGCACCACACGGTTATACCTTAGAAGATATGGAGAAAGGAGAGGCCTCGGGTTACCCTTCTACCCAAAGAGGTTAATCCTAGAGGCACCACACGGTTATACCTAAGAAGATATGGAGAAAGGAGAGGCCTCAGGTTACTCTTCTACCCAAAGAGGTTAATCCTAGAGGTACCACACGGTTATACCTAAGAAGATATGGAGAAAGGAGAGGCCTCGGGTTACTCTTCTACCCAAAGAGGTTAATCTTAGAGGCACCACACGGTTATACCTAAGAAGATATGGAGAAAGGAGAGGCCTCGGGTTACTCTTCTACCCAAAGAGGTTAATCCTAGAGGGACCACACGGTTATACCTAAGAAGATATGGAGAAAGGAGAGGCCTCGGGTTACTCTTCTACCCAAAGAGGTTAATCCTAGAGGTACCACACGGTTATACCTAAGAAGATATGGAGAAAGGAGAGGCCTCAGGGTACTCTTCTACCCAAAGAGGTTAATCCTAGAGGTACCACACGGTTATACCTAAGAAGATATGGAGAAAGGAGAGGCCTCAGGTTAGTCTTCTACCCAAAGGGGTTAATCCTAGAGGTACCACGCGGTTATACCTAAGAAGATATGGAGAAAGGAGAGGCCTCAGGTTACTCTTCTACCCAAAGAGGTTAATCCTAGAGGTACCACGCGGTTATACCTAGGAAGATATGGAGAAAGGAGAGGCCTCAGGTTACTCTTCTACCCAAAGAGGTTAATCCTAGAGGTACCACACGGTTATACCTAAGAAGATATGGAGAAAGGAGAGGCCTCAGGTTACTCTTCTACCCAAAGAGGTTAATCCTAGAGGCACCACGCGGTTATACCTAGGAAGATATGGAGAAAGGAGAGGCCTCAGGTTACTCTTCTACCCAAAGAGGTTAATCCTAGAGGTACCACACGGTTATACCTAAGAAGATATGGAGAAAGGAGAGGCCTCAGGTTACTCTTCTACCCAAAGAGGTTAATCCTAGAGGTACCACACGGTTATACCTAAGAAGATATGGAGAGAGGAGAGGCCTCGGGTTACTCTTCTACCCAAAGAGGTTAATCCTAGACATACCACACGGTTATACCTAAGAAGATATGGAGAGAGGAGAGGCCTCGGGTTACTCTTCTACCCAAAGAGGTTAATCCTAGAGGTACCACACGGTTATACCTAAGAAGATATGGAGAAAGGAGAGGCCTCGGGTTACTCTTCTACCCAAAGAGGTTAATCCTAGAGGTACCACACGGTTATACTTAAAAAGATATGGAGAAAGGAGAGGCCTCAGGTTACTCTTCTACCCAAAGAGGTTAATCCTAGAGGGACCACACGGTTATACCTAAGAAGATATGGAGAGAGGAGAGGCCTCAGGTTACTCTTTTACCCAAAGAGGTTAATCCTAGATGTACCACACGGTTATACCTAAGAAGATATGGAGAGAGGAGAGGCCTCAGGTTACTCTTCTACCCAAAGAGGTTAATCCTAGAGGTACCACACGGTTATACCTAAGAAGATATGGAGAGAGGAGAGGCCTCAGGTTACTCTTCTACCCAAAGAGGTTAATCCTAGATGTACCACACGGTTATACCTAAGAAGATATGGAGAGAGGAGAGGCCTCAGGTTACTCTTCTACCCAAAGAGGTTAATCCTAGAGGTACCACACGGTTATACCTAAGAAGATATGGAGAGAGGAGAGGCCTCAGGTTACTCTTCTACCCAAAGAGGTTAATCCTAGAGGTACCACACGGTTATACCTAAGAAGATATGGAGAAAGCAGAGGCCTCAGGTTACTCTTCTACCCAAAGAGGTTAATCCTAGAGGTACCACACGGTTATACCTAAGAAGATATGGAGAAAGGAGAGGCCTCGGGTTAGTCTTCTACCCAAAGAGGTTAATCCTAGAGGTACCACACGGTTATACCTAAGAAGATATGGAGAAAGGAGAGGCCTCAGGTTACTCTTCTACCCAAAGAGGTTAATCCTAGAGGCACCACACGGTTATACCTAAGAAGATATGGAGAAAGGAGAGGCCTCAGGTTACTCTTCTACCCAAAGAGGTTAATCCTAGAGGTACCACGCGGTTATACCTAGGAAGATATGGAGAAAGGAGAGGCCTCAGGTTAGTCTTCTACCCAAAGAGGTTAATCCTAGACGTACCACACGGTTATACCTAAGAAGATATGGAGAAAGGAGAGGCCTCGGGTTACTCTTCTACCCAAAGAGGTTAATCCTAGAGGGACCACACGGTTATACCTAAGAAGATATGGAGAAAGGAGAGGCCTCAGGTTACTCTTCTACCCAAAGAGGTTAATCCTAGAGGTACCACACAGTTATACCTAAGAAGATATGGAGAGAGGAGAGGCCTCAGGTTACTCTTCGACCCAAAGAGGTTAATCCTAGAGGTACCACACAGTTATACCTAAGAAGATATGGAGAAAGGAGAGGCCTCAGGTTACTCTTCTACCCAAATAGGTTAATCCTAGAGGTACCACACGGTTATACCTAAGAAGATATGGAGAGAGGAGAGGCCTCGGGTTACTCTTCTACCCAAAGAGGTTAATCCTAGAGGTACCACACGGTTATACCTAAGAAGATATGGAGAGAGGAGAGGCCTCAGGTTACTCTTCGACCCAAAGAGGTTAATCCTAGAGGTACCACACGGTTATACCTAAGAAGATATGGAGAAAAAGAGGCCTCAGGTTACTCTTCTACCCAAAGAGGTTAAACCTAGAGGTACCACACGGTTATACCTAAGAAGATATGGAGAGAGGAGAGGCCTCAGGTTACTCTTCTACCCAAAGAGGTTAATCCTAGAGGTACCACACGGTTATACCTAAGAAGATATGGAGAAAGGAGAGGCCTCAGGTTACTCTTCTACCCAAAGAGGTTAATCCTAGAGGCACCACACGGTTATACCTAAGAAGATATGGAGAAAGGAGAGGCCTCAGGTTACTCTTCTACCCAAAGAGGTTAATCCTAGAGGTACCACAGGGTTATACCTAAGAAGATATGGAGAAAGGAGAGGCCTCAGGTTACTCTTCTACCCAAAGAGGTTAATCCTAGAGGTACCACACAGTTATACCTAAGAAGATATGGAGAAAGGAGAGGCCTCAGGTTACTCTTCTACCCAAAGAGGTTAATCTTAGAGGCACCACACGGTTATACCTAAGAAGATATGGAGAAAGGAGAGGCCTCGGGTTACTCTTCTACCCAAAGAGGTTAATCCTAGACGTACCACACGGTTACACCTAAGAAGATATGGAGAGAGGAGAGGCCTCGGGTTACTCTTCTACCCAAAGAGGTTAATCCTAGAGGGACCACACGATTATACCTAAGAAGATATGGAGAAAGGAGAGGCCTCAGGTTACTCTTCTACCCAAAGAGGTTAATCCTAGAGGTACCACACGGTTATACCTAAGAAGATATGGAGAAAGGAGAGGCCTCGGGTTACTCTTCTACCCAAAGAGGTTAATCCTAGAGGTACCACACGGTTATACCTAAGAAGATATGGAGAAAGGAGAGGCCTCGGGTTACT